>NC_066349.1:13060306-13685306 GCF_024516045.1 Bombus affinis | reverse complement strand
CAAGAGAAAACAGTTTAAAAAAGCTCTTCGAACATCTCTCTCTACTGCTCTTCGATCATCCGCAACTGTTCTTCCACGACTCACGCCACTAATCTCGCAACTTCAAACGCATATGGCAAGGTAGGATTATTCGACTCGAGCTAAGTAATTCGTCTTGCAATTCGCCGATTCGTCATACCCCTACTGTCATCCTCAATGGGACTGTTCTATCTAGTACTTCGTCATTTTTCAACGTATGCAACGATCCTACCTTACTACGTGTATATGTATATCAAAAGTCTGTCGAAAGACTGACGCGCAAAAACACTCAAAGGAAGACGATGGAATGTAAAAAAGAAAAAGAGAATGGACGCTCCACTCTTGGAACCGCAACATCCAACAAGAACATCGAGCATCCCCTTAAAGGCCTCTCCCTTCGATTCCATTTCTCTCTTTCTTCCTTTCTCTAAAAGATATAAAACGTCTGGTTCGTGCAACAACGACGCGCAGCTACGACGAAGAACGTGACGACGTTGCAGTTCGCCGCTCCTGCTTACCTTTTTCTCTCGCTTCTCATCCTCGGGCAACACGAGGTAAGCGTGAAACTCCTTGAAGCCGATGCTCTGAAAGATGCCCTTCGTGTAATCGGCTGACCTGGAATGTAAACATTCGCCGAATCGTGTCTGCTCTCGCACAGCCTCTCTCCGCCCTCTTTCGCTTCGCTCGCGCCGATCGCCGATTCCATTCTCCGCCAGCTTCTCCCTGTCTCACCTGTGCGTTCATGCCTCATTTTTTCCCTTACTTTTCTCTCTTTTATCGCTAATTAACGCTCGGTGACCGGTGAGCTCGCAGATCGTTCGATAAGCATCGTTCTGGCTAAATTACGATCTTCGTCGGTGGCGCGTGCGCGAGTTAAGATACGCTTTTTACCGGAGATTTTTGCACTTTCCATAATTTCAACGAATTAAGCATACCTTACAAGATATAGATATACAATTTCAACTTCGAACGAAATCGCGTATCCTAATAAATCTCAGCAGCGTTTAGCGTCTAACGTTGTCGGTGGATTCCGGGTATGAACCGTATCAAACAGGAAGAAATTCCCAGACGTTTCGCCAGCTTTGCAGTTAGAGTTTCGTAGTAAGGTTCGAAGGACGCGCTGATACCGCTGCGCGTCTAGAAAAATACTTTTAGCCGTTTAACAGCGTTAGATCTAATAAACCAGGTTGCGAAAGAATCAACGACTCTCATTAACAGTATCTACGCAATTTTATCTACGCAATTTCTATGAAATAAAATGACTATCATTACCGTTATCTCGATCGTTGATATATCGAGTGTCACGTGAGTTCTTTACACCTTGCCCTGGGAACCGCAACAGATTGAAACATACTACACGCCGTGACACTTTATTTTTCCAAAATATTACATTATATTTGCACGTTTCTTTCTCTGGCAATATTATCTAAATTATTCGCGTCGTTGAAGATTTTCTAAACCATGAAATTAATAAAAAGAAATTAATAAAAAGTTTAACGAAACATAGGTCACCGATAACCACCGTTGCAATCAGCCACGCGTTAATTAGCCACATCGTTGTTTCAAATTGTTATTTTCAAAAGACATTCGCGAAGGCCTTGGTTCCATCGTCTTTAAATGTCGTCTGACAAGCACGTTCTCGGGTCAGGTTCTCGAGTGGCGATCGTGTCTCGGTTGGCGGGAGACGGCATTTTGCGGGCTAGCTGTCTTATCATGGGTGGATACTGTGGATAGCGATAGCGGGCGAGGCGAGGCCTAGCTTACGTGGCGGGAAAAGTCGAAGCCGTGGCCACGGTTCACTTGCTGGCACACGTGTCAATGCCAAATATGCGGCTGCCAGTAGTGCAAGTAGAAAACAGAATCTAACGATGACGTGGGTGTGCATGTGCACGCGCGCGTATTACGCGAATGATGTTACGGATATCGACAGACAATCACGATAGAAACTTCATTTCGAACATCTTATTTCTGGTTAAGAATGATCGAGAATAGATTTAGCTACGATTTAGGCTTTACGTAACGGCAAATTTTGAATCTGAAGTGGATTGTGTCGCTTATATGGCTGACTAGGATGACTTGTATCGCTTGGATCACTTTTGATCGACGTCTTTGTGGTCGTAGTTTGTTGAGAAATTAACAATCGTTTTCCAATTGATTGATGATATTTTTCAATTTTAGTGTGAAATACATCGAACGTTAGGAATGTAGAGTTACCGATTTATATGGAGTAGCGTTTTATTTGCTACACGAGTCGCTCAGAAACGATAATTAACCGTATATATTGAGAAATATATAGAGAGAAAACCAACGATTTTTATAAATGTTATCTATTTTAATTCGTCTTGGAAATTAGGATTGTTCGTGTCATTTCGTTTGAATATAACATTTAGGGAGTTAACGATGTAAGAATACATTGTTATTTTCCATTTTTGTTATACACGTTTCAGCATCGATTGCTAAAGTCGCTTGCCGGCTATATCGCAGTTTCGTCATCAATATTTAACAGACAGTCCACGAAATTTGTATTTTTAGACGACCATCGGGAAGTACATTAACATCATTTTTTATTACGATAGCGCACAATGTGTCGAAATACGTCGAAAATACGACATATCGTTACCTTCTTTGACACTAGAAATACGGAACTATTGTATATACATTACAAACGAAGATTAATGATTCCATTAGAAAACTAAGATGAAAAGTTAATATCTTTCCAAAAGTCATTTTTCTTCGAAACTCTCGATGTCAGTTATATTTTTGCCCGCTATATAGAAATATCTATCTACTCTTTCTAAAATTCTATAATAATCTTCCATTATACACGCTCTTTATATTTTTCGCTTCGCATTTCTATAACTTATTTTATAATTTATTTGCAAGAAAATATTATAAATTGTAAAATCTGATATATATATATATATATATATATCTCCATTTCCAAAATAAATGAAACAAGCGAATTATTTCCAATTGAATAAAGAGGTAATACTTGGACATAGTACAATAATTGAAAGTATCGTACATCGAAAATACCGATCTGATAATTAATCAAATTAAATGAATATAATGCTAATCAAATTTTGTCTACAGTGGTTACAATAATCTTACAATATAATAATACTTGAGATAATCAAAACGAAACAGACGAATGAATATAAAACAAAGATTATAATTCGCGAATAAAAAAGAAGATGCATATATTTGTTGATTAGGGACTGGCTTTTTAATATACAATTCGAATTTATAGCGTGCTGATTCCATAAAATGACGATAAGTGCTATGTCTTGCCATTAAGATACTATTAATTTGTATGTCTTGATAAAATTCACATATCATTATTGAAAATGAACAAAGTATTCAGAGACTTACGAGTAGTCATTGATAATTAAAAATTTGAGATCGCATTTCCTGAATGTTCTAATTTTGTTGTCGATCCAAAATTAATGCTGCATCAATAACAGTATCAATAACAATTGTCGTTTCTTTGATAGATCTTCCTAAAACGGCAACTTTGAAAATAATAGAATCTTACTATCTTTGAAATTCCGGACATGTATGAAACGCGAAGCGATTCCAAACTTTTAGTCAGCGACGTATATTTACACGCACAGACGTACAATGAACTTTTTTCTCGTACAAACTTCCGTCTAACCTTTTTGAAGTATAAAAATGTTTCATACATAAACTTTTTGTGAAATCCCCCACCGTATGGTGGTCGGTATCTTTCGCCAGGCATCGTAAATCTGTTCAAATTAATGCGAATTGACTAACCCTGCGACATTTCGATACTTAATACATCAACTTAACAAACCGTTTTAGATCCCTGTTAAATGTATTTACAGAGAACTCGTTAACGTTTTTTTCCCCGTTTCTTGCCCAACCGTATCAAAGATCACGCTAATTTTCCACGATACCGAATGCACGTGTCTCGCCGATTGCCGTTCTTAACCAGCGCGACACAGTTTTATCTAAAAATTTCACATTTATCATTTTCGAGAGAATCGTTATTAACGAACGGATAATATCGTAATAACATTGATATTCGCGTTAGATATACAATTCAAAATTAATCAGAGATGCGCCAACATTCTTGCATCGGTTCACGATAATTCCGGTGCCAATAGCAGGTGTGTAGCGATAATGACAACAGCCACGTACGGTGATAGTAGTGGCAAAAGTAATTAAGATAAGGACGAGTGACAGTAATCATTATCACGAATACATAAATGCTTTGAACTATTTTTGCTACTCGTTGCCAGGCAGACGTATCATTTACTTTTACACACACCCGAGGTTATCAGGTTCAGAAGAGATACATAATATACGCTACCAGTTGATAAGTATTTAGACACCTGGTAATTTCACCAATTTTATATTCCTCGTACAATGATTATTAATATTCGGATACCATAAAGATTCCTCTATATATTTGTTGACGATAATGCTATTGAATTAACTGCTTCTTAATATATTTGAATACTTCTTGTAGTTGATAGAAAAATAGATGTTATTCGTTTAATTTACATAGCCTTTTGTATAATAGGCGATTAATTCGATAATGGTAAAATTTAGAATCGCAAATGAATTCGGACAATGAGCAATTTACATTAATTTTATATACGAGATACGTATATGATATATATATATAAATTTATATTAATAGGAATATTAATAGGAGTCACTGGATAGAAAGAATCTTTAAATAGAAATTATGCTTTCACGAGCTCTTCATATTTTCGAGATTGCAATAAAGAAACGTTTCTAAATGTTCACTTTAGTACGTTATTAATATTAGATATTATCTCACAATGCGATTAGCGAAAGTTGATAAGCTGAGAATATTCAGCATGTTACGTATACGATAAGGTGTATTTCTTTCTCTTATCAAACTCTATCGACTGGATAGAAATTGTCAGTCGATTAATGGCTACAGATTTGGTCGAGAAATTTTTTACATCGATGCTAATGAACTTTATACGTGTCATTTCACACTATTTCGTAATGCATATCGTTTTGCAACTCTGTTACATTTTGTATAACCGTATGACATCGATGTTTTATATCTTCTAATATCCTACAGTTATAATATGCAAAGTACTTTTAAATTTTTACATTCGGATAATTGAAAATTTGTAATTTTGAATATTTCAAACCTCGGAAGTTCGGAAGTTAAAATATTTGAAAGCTTTAAAATCTTAAAGTTTGAAGTTTAAATATTTAAAGATTTGGAAGTTTGGAATATTAAAAATTTAGAAAATTTGTAAGAGTAACTTAATAAATAAATCTCAATGTTCATTAAAAATTTTCCAACGCTTCCTAGAAATATTAAAAACCGATAAAACGCGATTTTATAAAAACCATGATAACATCAAGGAATTATAAGACAGTGATCGATTCATGGAACATGATAACAACACGTTTCGTGAAACACGTGAAAAGAAAGAAGGTCAAATGTTGCTCGGGAGCTGGTTATTTTCCGGTTTTTCCATGATTTGCAATGAATGGAATTTGCAAGAAACTGACTTGATTGATCATGAAAATTCCGAACTCATCGCGGGATCCTCTATTCTTCGCGTGTCATGCATTATCAATATCTTATCGCGATTAACAGAATCATAATTAACGAATCCATTCATAATGAGCGAAAGATTTTTAATTTGCATATAAATACGAGTTACGTGGCATTGAGAAATAATTGAACGATCGGATTCGCGAGAAATATTGTAACGCTATAGGTATTCTAGACTTATTTCTTCGTATATGGAAAACAGCGAATACAACGAAATAGGAGTTTTAAGAATGCATCGAGGAAAAGATATAATTTTAAATATTCAAACACACGGTATAAATAGATGTGTATCGTAATTTAATATTAACGATACAGATATCAATAATAATTTCTCTTAGTTAAATAAACATTCTACGAAAAAATTTCCTAAAGAAATCCAAAATTCTAAGCCGATTTTTTTTTTTCAAATTCTTGAATTTTATGCGATGCGATGAGATCTGTCAATCTAATTCTAAGAAAAATGTATCTATCAAAAAGAAAAAAGAAAGAAAAAATTCATGAAGCTAAACGACCTTTTTATGCTATTTTTAACTGTGTCAAAAAACCATCTGTGCTTATACACATTCAAATGAAAGAACAAACTGTATAAACACCGGTGCAATTACCACAACATCCAAATGAAGCATTTATTCGAGTATCTGATATCGAGGATAGAACTAACAAAATTCGACAAAGATTAGCATATGAATAAAACAATGGACAGATCAGGGGATCGAAAATTTTATAACATACACGGTTTATTTAGCGTCATAAAAGTTTCGTGTAATTAACCGATTTCGTCGCTTTCGTATCGGTACACTGTATTAATCACACCTGCCTTCTGAAACTTTGATGTTTCAGGCAGTGACGTCACATCCGGCAGAAGCCGAGCAGGCAAAGCCGGTGAACAGGAGCATTTGCATAATACGAGACATGCTACTTGCAGAAATGTGCGAGTATCGAGCTATGTAAGTAGAAGCGAAACCGTGGAAGAAGGTTATAAGACGTGGAGAAAAAGAAGAGCCGATAATTGTACGAGATATAATCATCGTGAAAATATTTTGACGTGGGCTTGTTTCTTCGTTACACGTAGCGAAATATAATGAACTTGTTCCTTGTTACGCGCGTAAAATTATTGTCAAGCGCGTGGGCCATGAAGAAATTTATAGCACGTGACTTTTACACGATATCATTACTGTTTCCCCTCTCTTTTCTTCATTCTTATTTAAATATTATTTTCAATATATATTTAAATATATACGTAGGATAATAAAACATTTTTATCAACCTTCGGAATATTCTGCGCACGATTCTCTTCTCTTTTCTCTCTTTTATAAATCATATGAATTTTACATGATATTATTACAGTGTTCTCTCTTCTTCGCTATTTAAATGTTAAAATATTTTCATTACTCGTCAGAATACTCTACAACTTGTCCTCTTTTTGTAGATGACTAGAATTTTTAACAATGTCGTAACAGAAGACTGATCAGTTGTGTATTATATCAAGATAATCCGGTATTTTCATTTGATACATCTTCATTCATAATTGTCGGTCTTCGTCATAAACATCCGTTGGTCTCGTGCAGAGCCTTTAACCCCAGAACTCTTAATCTCGTCCAAAATTCGCGATGCTTGTCCTGGGTTACTAGAAGAAGAATCGTGCACCACTGAAAATTTAAATCGAATAACAAATATAAAAACTATAAGTTCTTTTAAATCTTCTTTTATCTAGTCCTCTCCTGCGGACTAGAAAAGAAGAAAGAAAAAAGTTTCCATCTCTTGCACCGTACGTTAAACCAATTTGCGGCCTGGAAGATGTTAAATTTCTCATAGACTGTTCTGATGGTCCAGTTAACAAATTAACAAATATCGTTCCATATTATAAGATTATGGTATTCATCTTTGAAAGCTTGTTTCACCTACAAACGTACGTAGCTTTCCCTTATCAACTATCGAAAAACAATCATTTTCATCCCTTGTATCATATATCTACGTATATACATATACCAAAGCTCATGCTACCTAGAAGACGCTAACCTTCTCGTAGACTGCTCTGGTAGTCCCGTTCCCATGAACTCCTTCCAGACGTCAATGTAATTCAGTCGGAACCCCCTGACTGGCTGCAGGTTGCGTACCGCGCATTGCACGTGCCGTAGCGAAGCCGACTGCAAATTGGCCTGACGGCGTAATTTGCATAGCTGCTGGTGCAGCGGCGCGATGCGCCGTTCACTCAGGCGATCCGCACGCATGTATACGATAGCGAGCAGCGATAATTAACGATAATTGTCAGCGAAAGGAATTAAAGCGTCGCGTCGAACGACCGGAAAGTCAGGGATTTTGTCGGTTGATGGGACGCGACGGGCAAACACGGATCAGAATGGGGAAAAAGGGGACGCGAAAGGGGTAAGCGTTCGCTGGGGAAATGGTGTACGTAATAAAGAGGGCGCTGAAAGAGAAAGAGGAGGAGATAATTCAACAAGAAGGGTGTGTGCGTGGAAAAGTGGGTAATGAAAGGGTGGCAAAAGGGTGAAAATGAAAGAGGTGAGAGTAAAGGAAGAAGCTGTGTTAATGTGTCATAGAGGGAGAAAGAGAGAGACAGAGATTAAATGAGGGTGAGTGCGAATGAGAAGGAAGGATGGAGAAAAAAGAAGAGTTGCGTGTGTATAAGGGTGGTAAGAAATTGTCCTCTTTGGGGCAGGAAGTGGAAAATCCATTAGCACCGGCAAATTGACTGGTGAATTTCCTCGGTTCTATAAAAACTGTGCCGCCAGAATGATACGAACGAAAGATATTAATTTTTGGACGAGAACTCGCGAGATCATTGAATCTCATTTGCACTGCGCTTGGACGTCACATCGTTGGAATATGAAATTTCGCGTTGTTTATAAACGACAGTTACGCGTTTTGACGTTGTACACAGTCTCAACAAGGATTCAATTTACAACATTCTCAACAAGTCATCAAATTCCACGAGAATCAGGTAGCAGACATAAAACGCTTCGCTTATCGTCGCCTCTGTTTGCCTCTTTTACACGAATGCAAGGTCCAGTGATGACGCTGTCAAGATTTATTTTTTAATCATTTGCGATGTTTGGCACGCGTCGTTTCATGTACAATGAATTTACCAGCAAAGGGAACAGGGGGATATCCATAATTTTTTATGTAAAATGGCATACGATTTTCTTCCTGTTTTTTTTTTTTTTTTTTTTTTTAAAGCAAATTTAATATTTACTGGAAAGATTTTATTTTTCCATGATTAAAGAGTTATAAAAAATAGTACTTTTGTAAAGATAATGTTTAAAAGGAAATATAATTTAAAAAGAGAAGTCGAAATCGATATTTAAAGTGATTTTGTAGGAAATGAAAATTTACCGAATACATTCATGAATATCGGTAGCAAAAGTCAAGGTGTTGAACTAGTATGTTTTACCAATTACATAGAGAAACAATGGAATTATACTTTGACTTAGTACAAGCACACATATTAAATTTCAGAATAACGTAGCTGTCTTTCTATTTAGAATTGTATTCTTGAATCCAAAAAACTCGTAGATAAATAATACCATCCTAAAATACTGGCAGACTTGAATTTAGCACGAAAACTATACCTACTTCCCAATCCGTGAACTCGTGCTCAGCTTATGTAATGCTTACAATTTTAATTCTAATAGTACTACGCTTTAAATAAACATTAGAGGAACGAAACGTTGTTTTCCTCCATATAGTATTAAAAATACAGCTGATATTTGTGACATTTTATCGAATTCTTTGCATTCCCTGTGTCAGTGTCACTCGATAACCAGAAGGTGGATAGTTCTGCATACGCAAATACTTTTCAGGTGAAACGTATTAAATTATGTTGTACCTTCTTAACCAGTATCTCTTCTCGATTTTTTTCTCTCGCTGAATATTATGATGAGTAGTACACTTTGAATATTTCGTATGCTTTGGCGTATTGTGTGCAGTTTTGTATCTTTAAATTTCCCAAAAATGCATAAACTTTCGCAATCTGATCATAAGCGTTAGCGTACGCAAATAGAAGCTTATGTCTCTTATGTTACAAGCTAGTATTACAAATACTCAATTCAATTTCGAATATACGTGTACACAACGTTACCCTGGAATCATGCAAGCGTGAGCAACGTTTCATTCCAACGAGGCAATTTTTCAGCGAGGCCGTAATTTAGAAGCGACTCAAGGTGATCCTGTTACGTTGCTGAACCCGTGCAATGTTCTATCCGCGGCGAACACAATCGGTCGACGAGAAATTCATTTCACCTGGATAAGTAACGGTGGAAAAATGGCATCGACAGCGGGTATGAGGCATTTCCAATCTCTGGCTGTCCTTTCCGCCGGATCACAGGCAAAACGACCGCGGCCAGAGAACCGTTAGCAAGAGAGAAAATGCGAATCGCGATAAGCTAGTGTATCGATTCGATTTAAGCATTATGCCAGCAGCAGTACACTATGGAAAAAGTACATCGCCGATAAACGGTTGGAGAAACCAGGTTTATTGTTTTTATTCACCTCACCTATACCGCTTATCCATTTTGCGCCCTTCGTCGTTACGAATGCCGATACGAGGTCGAGGAGTACGATTATGCCTCCTAGAGGCTAGTTGCTGCAATGCTTATTATCTCTTTGAACTACATCCGTGGTGAATAACTATTGGATTTTGAGAATTCTTAGATGTAATTGAAAACTCGTCTCAACGTTATAAATACTAGAATTTTCTTTTCTTAGCGTTCGATGTTCTCAACTTTTAAATTTGAGAACATATTAATAAAGAATTTTTGCCGAATATTTGAAATCCCTTAATGCGATAGAATTATTGTCTGAACTCTATCGATATTAAAATTCGTTTCAGCATTCTCCTTTTTACTCTATAATTCGTCGAAGATTTCTACTAGATTTTCTGGAATACTTAGATGAGATTGAAAATTGTTAATTTTAATTTTAGCGTTATAAATGCCAGATTCCTCTTTTAATTTACAATGCTACAGACATAATTCTTGATTTCCAATTCATTTTGTCAAATTTTCTAGAAAAGCTGGATGACTCGTGCCGTTACATTAATTTTATCGCTACTATCATTCCACGAAAGAAGAGTAAATATAAAAATATAAATCACGTGTCTTAAATTTGCATCATATAATTCTAAATACCAACTAGAAAGTCTACTATATTTTTTAAATGATATAGAATGCTAAAAATGCGCATAGAGTTCAAGTGATAAATGATATAAAAACAAGACTAACAGAAATGCATTTTTTGTTCATCGTCTGCTACTTTAGTTTCTCTAATTTTTTAATAGTATCTTAGAAGCATTCAAAAAAGTTTCTGAATAATTAACGTATCAATTAACATCGTTCAATGCTAGTTTTAATGAGCGAAATCTGCAAAAGAGGGACACGCTAACAGAGCTATAAAAATTAACGATAAACGAATAAAGATCTTAACGTATTCTGAAAAGATAATACAAACTTTAAATTCGATATTCCACTTGTCAAATACTGCGGATGCTTTTCGAATATCAATTCGTATTGTTGAATAATTAATACAGTTTTCGCAAGGTCGTAAGTAATTAAGAGGAATACATTTAAACCTCATAATTTTTGCTAATACATTATACCAGCCTTATTTATTCGACATGTAACAGCTTTTAAGTAGCATCCCTTCACCTTTTGTTACCATATGCAGAAAAAAATGTCATTTCTTATTTTTATGAGTATATATTAGCATATATTTCGAATTTTGAAACACATTCGCTTTTATTTTCGATTAATTTCACCGTGGTATTCGGTAAATCACAAAAACCATTCGAATAGCAATATTGAATCGTCTTTCAAACATACAGTAATGCGCAAAAGTTTCTGATCAGATAGATTTCTCGCTTTATATTCCGAAAGTGACATCTAAAATAATCTTAACTGCATAGAATGAAGTCAGTGAAAGAAAACAGTACAACGAAATAGGCACTGTTATAAAATTACATAATCTTAATTATTTAAAATTCTTTAAAATATCATTTTTGGATTGTAAAGCAAAGAATTTTTCTTATTCAAAACTTTTACACTTCATCGTAGACAATGAGATATGCATATATTCGTACGAGAACAAGACAACGAAATCTTCTATATTATACTATTCGAATATTAATTTAATTCAAATAAAAATGTGGTGTTGTAAAAAAATCTGTTCTTACGTTTGAAACTTAATTAAAATCCCAGGGATCTCTTTGAAAAAAACCGTCGAACCGCGAAAGGCGTTTGAGAATCGCTGCGTCGAATCAGCTTGGAACTTCCCAGATATCAAGAGATAAGGCTATTATCATTCAGTCGAGCCAGTATAATTCTTTCTTTCTTTTTCTTTTTTCGTTGTTCTATCGCGCGCGGTGCTCGTACACTGCCACGAAGGCCGGTATGTACTTACTTTTCCTCACGACTGGCTACTTCCTTTATTTTCTCTCGGGCATCCGGTCGACGCGCTCGCGATTTCCGGAAGCGAGTAAGGCGAGAGCCGTGCACCGCCAGACTTCATTCACAAAGACTCTAGCGTGTCTCGTACGAATCACGTGCTCGCTATGCACACGTGATTCGTGAATTTCGAGCAGCGTGAAATACGCGTGTATCTCGAGACTACTCTTAATTCACAGACGATATTATTCTTTCCGTTACGATGGAGTTGAGATGGAAGACTCCATCATGATGGGACGATGGAAACCAGTGTGGAGATGTTTCAAAGATGATATCGCTTAGAAAAATGGTGGTCTAAAATGGTTTTTCTTGCTTGGTTTTTTCTTTGATGAAGCGTAATTGACGAGTACGAGAGTTAATGAGTTGTTAAGGAGTGTATGCACGAGCAGATTGGGTTCGGGATGAAAAGTGTGGGGAACTAACAATAATTAATGGATCCTATGTGAATTTTTAAATTACTTTGGGAACTTTCTGGCATCTGTATTTGATGAATAAAACCTTTGGAAATTTCCTAACGGAGAATGAAGCGTACAAAAATGTGCAAACTAGTAAGAAGTTAGTGCTTCAAAGAGCATTTGCTACCTTCTTATGTGTTTACCAGATTATAACATTAAACTATCTATTTAAAAACTTGACACGATAGTACATTTTAAAATGAAATACACAACTCGTTTGTGCATGGAACATTTAGTAATTTTACTTTTCTAAGTTGTTTAACAATTTGAGAACGTCGCTAAACCACACGCAACTCCTTCAACGGCCCATTAAACAAACAACCTAAATTTTTAAACAGAAGCAATATCATTTGAAAATTCGAAACTTTTAATTAATCTGCTGCTTTAACGAGGGAAGCAGGCTTCGGTTGGGGAGAAAATTTTCAAGCGAACGGACTCGTCGAACGGTCTGGCGAGCATGGATCGGGGACTCAACGAAAACAGGAGAAAAACGAAGAATAAATCCTTGAACCGGCAGACCGGGATCGCGTGATATAAAGCACTTACTGATATAACTCGTGCACTTACGTGTTGGATTTAATCCGTTGCTCGTTGTATCTCTGATGAAAGTCAAGCAGTTCCTGCACCAGACCGGTCTCAACCATGGCGTCGACCCTGCTGTCCAATCGTTCCTCGAGGACTTTCTGCAACAATTTCGGAGAAACGGTTCTCGAATTAATTGACCGCAATTCAACAGCGTGTCATCTATATTAAGAAACGGCCACATTTATCGGCTACTTTCCAATTATCTCCAAGTTGTATATTTCTTTTATTTGTTCCGACGTTTTCTACTTAACGTATTTCATTAATTTATCCTCGATAAGATTTCCTATTCGATCGATGTTGATGATCGTTATTTGCTTCTAGGAAGACGACATCCTGAAGAACATCGTTATTTTGTAATATTTTAACGATCGATTGTACGACTATAGATGAGTAACTTGTTCAAATAAAAAAGTTGGATACTTTTTTATGAAAGGATATTAAAGAGGACTAAATGATTTTGTATTTTACGATGCCGCTCTAAAAATGAAATGGTAGCTCATTGTAGGACTCGTCTAGTGTACGTAAACTTCGATAATTCTCGACTGAATAGAAGTAGTAAAAGAATGTAGAATAAAATTTCTCCCTTTATAGGCTCGTTTTAGAGGAAATAAGTTTAAACGTGCTTAGTTTACGAATTAGGCAGATATTAATGGCGTGTACGCGACAAATTTTCCAATCCGATTTTCGCGAAAATATATATTTTTTGAGATATATCTTGCATAAACTCTTTGACGTTCAGCATATTTAAAAATAAGTGAAGTCGTATAAGATATACATTATACGTTTATTCATATTTCTAAAATAATTTTTAAAAACCGAATACATTCATTGTATTATATATTTCTACATTTATTGGTTTGATACTAAAAAGATCTATACAAAGATAAAAACCTTGATTTCACAAAAATGAAACACCTTTCTCTTCCGACTTGACAGTTTAACAAGCAAGCACGATCACATTTTAAAACACCAACGTATCCAACGCTTTCTTATAAATGTCACATTTTACACCCACGAATGCATCGGTGGCAATCGAATCTGCCAGAAGAAGCATCGTAGGTGTTCAGTCTCTTTGGAAACGTTTTCTACTTAGTTTCACACTTTCCAAACAGCCTTATCACGTGATCTCTTTGTAAAACTAAGTTTTCCTCTTTTTATCGATCTTCCAAAGGACTATTCTCTTCCTTTAAAAGATGTACTTTTTTGATAAATATGCAAATATAATTCCGAATCGTAATTGAAAATTTAAAAAATTCAGAATCATAAAAATTCAAGATATAAGACATGCAAAGTGAAAAAAATGCAAAATTATAACCCACACATACCTCCACGCCAAATTAAAATATCTTTGAAATTCAATTTAGATTCGCGTCATTTCCATTGAGGAAGCCGTGACTTGTTAAGGAGCAATTTGATATCAATGAAGCGCTTGGGTTAATTCGAAGGCTAACTTGTGTCATTAGAAAAAGGAAAGGATAGACATCGTGGCCTTCGACAGGTTTTCAAATTGATCCTATCTCTTTCTCTCTTCTTCCTTCTCGTTCTTTCCTATTTGATATGTACTCGCTAACTGCGAAAACGCATTAGATGAGGCGTGTGTCCTCGAAATCCTGTTCGTGCAAAATCTACGACTAGTAAGGTATATCGAAGGCGATAAACCGTTTCGACGTGACTCGTTTCTCGACGTGTATCGCGTTAAAAGCGCTACGAAAAAAAGGAAAGGTGTCATTCATAAAAATATTTGACGGAGCTAAAATACGTCACACATTGCGGAGGCATCAGTGAAATTAATCGTTAGATGATTCGGGAACGACCAACAAATTTTTTCCTTCGTGTAACACTTTTATCGACATTTGACCTCAATTTGTTTAATAAAAATTCTTTCGGTAATATTCCTCAATATTTTATATGGAGAAATTTACAAAATTCTTTTAAAATGATAAAAGGGAATATTTGCCGTAAAAATTTTCCACGATTACCTTCAGAATTCGGGAAGAGGAAAATTTTAGCTACTTTTGCGTATAATATTCTGAGTTTATAAAAATAATTGCTTGATTAAGCCTCTGCACAAGACATCCTAGATTATAAATCAATAATTTCCTAAATTATATTCAACCGCTAAAATTATGCGTTTTTTGCATTAAAAAGAATATAAAATTGGTATCCGAAAGTAAGCAGGAATAATGAAAAATTTATAGCTCTAGTATACCTTTTCTCATTATCATATTAAATACTAATTGCTTTTTAGTAACAAAAACAACTATTAAAAAAAACTGTAAAAAAATACATATATACGTGTCTCAACTTTTATCTATGTATACTTAAAAAGGTATATTTACACGACACAGGGTTTTAAAAATTTAAATGTCTGTCAGAGAGTATATTCTTTTAACTTTACTTGTACCTTAATCTCGAGTATAAACTTCTTACAATCGTAACCTGAGCGAGAAGCTGACGTCTACTTTCAGTAACGATCTTTTTCTCAAAAAATGCTTGATTTCGCTAATTAACAGATGTTTCGCGAGCCTTTAAAATATTAAATGCCACACCGCGTAGTCGATCGTTTCATCACGTTTCACGATCGTTCGGGCGGCAATTAAAAATGTTTTATCGGAACGAAGATAAAGTTAATAAAAAAAAGGGGGCTAAAAAAGTAACATATTTGCAAGTCATAAATCGATATGACGGAATCGTCCTCGGACAGTTATAAATAATTTTATGACGTTATCTCAGTCTACCTTAAAACACGTCGAATATTTGATCAACCCGACCGGTCGCCGATTTCCCCTTTACTAAATATATATATAGTTTCGAAAGGCATACCGCTAAGGCGTCGATTAGAAATTCCGATAAAACAAGCAAAGTGAATTCGTACAAACGTTAGAAGGTATATAACAAGATGGACACGTTTTCACGAAACAGTTACACGAGACCGTGGAAAGTGTATGGCCCGAAAATTAGCACAGTCCTGTCGAAAGTAAACACGTCTTTGGAAGTCATTTTTTCTCTGCGCCTTTCATTAGGCATAGAAAAAAATATTCATACACTGTACGTCTATTCGAATATTTCTTTAATATTCGATTGAAATGTATCTAATTGAGAAACCTTGTGAAAAAAGCATTTCGTACGAAATAACGGTGAAATCGGAGTCGATTCGGCAAATCTTCCCTCTTCATCGTAAAAATCCATCCTTTCATCCTTTTCCTTTTATCCTTTCCTTTTTTTTTTTTTTTTTTTTTTGTATTTCGTTTTTAATGAAAGACCACCTACATTGCGCGATGGTCATTAACATTTCGTTGAAACGACAATCTTCGATAATCAGATAAATACAGTGAATGTCAAATCGAGGTGGCTATTAATATCCTACTAAGAGCAATGATAGATCTAAGATCAATTTCATTTCTTTCGGCCAAACCGCTCGCCATTCCAATATCGAATAGCGTGTAATAACGGTTTTTAGCCGTCGATGATAGCATAATACGCAATAGTATTGTAATTACAACAAACGCGTTTCCACACGCGACATTTTACTGACACAAGGCGGAACGTTAAACGTAGTTCAAATACGGTAAATAAATAAAACAGAATCGAGGATAACATTTATTTTAACAATTTCTTCTGACTTATGTTAAATATTAAACGAATAATTAATTAGATTTAAATGAATTATTAATTAAATATATTCTCAGGTAATTTACAAATTTCGTACTAATTTGCAATTCTACACGACCGATATGATTTTGCTTAATTGGTTGAATAAATTAACGGTTTTATTTATTATGCTAATGATATAAAACATTAAGACAATATGGTAATAAAATTGGAAAAATATTTTTTAAACGGACAATATACAAAAATATTTTTTTCTAAATTTTAAATTCTATATAAAATAATACAAACTTAATAACACCAGAAGAAGGTAGAAAGAAACGAAAGTATAAGAAAATACGCCTCTTTAATCTGCAACGAACTTAAAAATATCCCAAATTGTAAAATTCGAAATTAAACGAGGAGAAATAGTAGAAAGGTACAGAAGGGGAAAGCAGGTTTCTGTCCTAAAATGGCGGCAGTCGACAAGGCGTGCACGGGAAACGGCTCCTTGGACAGCGGCGAATCGTTCTCACGCTCGTTCACGGTTAAAACGCGACCTCCGCAACCCGTTTCGGGCCGCGTTCGCTTTAAATCGTATTTAAATGCCGGCGGAGCTCGCGAGCTACACACGTGCGCCTCCACGGTTTCATTCATGGGCGGCTGCCGCGTCAATGACGCAAGATTCTCGCCAACTCGGACGAGTCGCTATTTGATGACCACACGGTACACGTATACGTGGGGCCAGACGTGGCTCGAACACGTTTCACTTATCGTATGGAACCGAACCAGCCTGTTTTCGTGACACCACGCTCCATGAGAAAGATGAGAAAGGGAAAAAGGAGAAATACAGGAGACGGAGACGATGGAAGAGGACCAACGAACATGTTACGTGTAAAGGAGAAAGGATAGAGTGAAAGAAATACCAGGAGGAGGATAATAAGATGCTGTGCTACGAGCAATGATCGCGAGAAATATTCGTTCGTAATATATAAAATGGCAATGGCTACTTGTACGTTAATTTAATAATTAATTTACTGCGTAGTAATTTACTATCTTGATAAGTAACGGTTGTATGTTAGGAATTTTAAATAAATAGTTTTGATAATTTTAGAGGTCGTAAGTGTAAATATGAATGTATTAACGGTAGAAATAACATAACAGTTGTTACAACTGTGTAAGCTTACCGACCAACCTACACGCGAGGATTAAAAAAAAGAAAAAGAGCGTGTGCGAGGGGTAGAAGGTTACGCTTTCATGAAAATTTGTAGCTGCCCAAAAAATTTGACACTGATGTGCGTTAATAACGGTCAGCTTGATGGATTTGATTCTCCTTCCGATCCTGCTGACTGCGGGGATTGGTAAATTGCCCCTTAGTGGATGATGGCTTAATCTTGCTTTATCGAAGTAAGTGAAAGCCGATTGTGCGATCTTGCATCGAATTCTGTCTAACTGTGAATAACGTGCAGACTTTTCTACTTATGGAAATCGACAAATATCTATTAGTACTTTTAAAGCTGGAAGAATTGTTCAAGTTAATTAGCCAATTTTTTAACATACATATTTTGGATGGATTTGGATTAAAAGTAAAAAGCAAATAGTCTAAAACTTTCTACGCTAAGGTACATTATTTAAAAAAGTCATTTCCAGGTATCTACTTCCAATATGTATTCTCACACATATATTCGGAAACATATCTTAATTTCAAAAAATGTTTATTTAATCTTTCAATTATGTACATGATATTTCGAAATTGTCCGTTCACTCTTTTCCAACGAATTAAGTATGTAGAGTATTTCATTTTCTACCTCTAAATGAATATTCAATTTCCACCAACCTTGATTGTTACGTAAACATGTAAATGCATGAAAAATTTCGTACGCTATGTATTAATCGAATTAATATCCTTTTCTAACCTTCAAGATACACTTTCTAACGTAAGATTACATAAATTAATATAAATGGTATAAATTAGTACAGACTTTGAATACAACCTATGATTCCGCTTTAAATAATTAAACTTATACAAAATATAAAAAAGATACATCCGTCTAAACTAAACTAAATGATCACAATAACAGACATTCGACAAAAAAAATTCTCACATCTCGGCCATTCTATCGACACCTTCCAATACCGCAATTGAGGAAACGAAACCGCGAACCATCCACACGGTTTACTACACCGTGACCCTATAACACGGTTCTTAGTACCTCGTCCTTAAAATAATTCGAATAGGAAACGCCACGATCGAAATACTATATCGTACAGTGGACAAAATTAAACAATCCGAACAGACAAATTTATCGCGCTACATTTTCGCGGATTTTCATATATATATATCATTTTAATTTTCCCACATATTTACAATTTTTAGTAACTGATACAATGGGAACACGCAAATATCTTAATATTTCATCAGTGTTTAACGATTAGATATTCAAATAATGTTTTTTATAGCAACCTAATTACGACAGTCGTGTCTCATTATAGCTTTAATAAAGTTTCAAGATATTTTATATAACATATACAATATTGACATACGAGTGGATCGAGCATAACATTTTCTATAGTAATAAAATTTTTTTTTAAAAATAATAAATATTCAAATACATTCATGAGCCAGCTTATGTCAAGCGTATAAGTGAATATATAATAGTGTTGTTTATTTAAATAAGACCTCCAAACTTAGATATTTCCAACATTTTATTCGTTCTTTATTATTGTTATTATTTTAAATTCATAAAATTGTCTACCGTGTTCCGGCGCTAAACGTTCAAATAAAACCTGCCACCGGACCACGTTGCTCACTATTCAATTATAGCTGCTGTCTACGCGAAGGTAGCCGTATCTCGTCCAGAAATAGTTTCTGAACGGTCTCTGTTAGGCAACGGAAACCAGCTACTAACTAGCAAGTAAAGTAGCGCGTGATGAATGGAACGAGAAGGAATCGTTGAATTTTAGGATTGCAGCGATAACAACGGCGTGTTTAATTCTCGATCGTCTTCGGTTCGAGAGCACGAAGGAACGCGGTTTACGTAATGCAAAGAGACGACTGATTCCTCCGGTTTCACCACCGTGGCTGACTGAAAGCGAAGGAACAGAGAGCTGAAACTAGAAAGCCTCGTGTGCTCGTCTAGTTGTCAGCCAAATCGGGCCAAGGTTCTTCCAGAAGAAACAGAAGAAGAAGACGAGGAGGAATGTGAGTGCGTGCAAATTTTCACGACCCTGTTCTTCGATTCTGCTCGCCTATGCCTCGTTCTAACGTTAGCCTCGTCTCAGAATGTAGAACTATAGCGTGCCAGTAGAAAAGTAGAACTTCTGCAAAATTTTTTGGCGAAACAGAAAATTCAAGCTCTAAGGAGTGTATTTCAGTTGGGGATATTTATCTACTAAAATTAAAACTACCAATGACTAAGCTATAAAATTTGTGACAATGAAATATTATATATATATAATAATCAACGACACAAATTGCGGGCACGAAAAGAATTTCTAAGATTTGAAGAAGAAAGAAGCTAATTTGTGTGCCATAATGCTTTAGAATCCAAGATATCATTTACATCAGCCACTCACATTAGCCGTAGCTAGACTAACGCTATGGACTTTCAACGTTTATCAGCTTTACAGATTTAGAGGAAGAACAGGTAGTAGAAAATATATAGACTAGTTAAATTTAGTGACTTTTACTACCCTCATTTTTTTCAATCCTTTTCTTTTTTCAACCATCGTCTAGTTTATGATCGTAGTTTTATCTTACAGCAACCCCGAAAGCTAAAATAAATTATTCTAGCACTTAGGATCTTCTCGCCAGAATCGTTCTTTCATTCTTTTTTCATTTCCTTTGGCATTTACATCGTTTATCACTTTAACTCCACCACTATAATATTTGATTCTTCAAAAATTATATAATAAATAATTATTCTGGTATTAAAATTAAGAGGGAATTTAGCTGATCAGCTTAACTTCAAAGTGGTATCAAAATCGCGTTAACGAAACAGTTTTTCCTTTCTCCGCGAAAAGGCCCACTAAATCATTGGTCACGGTCATTTTTTCCTCAAAGTTGCATTATTAGTTGCAGATTCGAGATACAAGAAGATTTATTGCATCGGCGCTGATTCTTCTGCAATCGTACCGACCTTCTCTTGCTTTCGATGATTCCGTCTGAAGGTGAAAAAGTCAATGGCTCCGACAAGCTCGATTTGGTAAACATGCACGTGCTTCACGTGTACGCGTGGGTGTGAACGTACGATTCGTCTTTCGACGGCGAGACAGGTCCGCGTTTCGCAGAAATCACGCGCTCGATGTCCGACCACGATAACGATTCAACCTTGACATTAGGATTTTTGCACAGTTAAACGTCGGGCCCATACTATCGAACAGCTGAGTTTGGACAAAAAATCGGCTGAAATGACAGAAGAAAAAACCGATCCCAGACGACCGCATTACGCATAGGATGTGAGTAATCGACCAGTTGAAATGGTAAATGCAAGCATTAAAAGTGAAGACTTTCAGTTGAATGGTCTCTACGCTGCATGATAATAAAAAATTCTTCTCGTATATTAATAATTAGACGGTGGATATTTATACGAAATTTCTCTATATAATTTCAAAAGAAGAAACTTGGATAAAAAATTGTTTTACGTCCCAAATATTATAAACAACCGAGTATTTTTACATCTTCAAATTTTTCACAAATATATAAAAATCCATAGTCTTTAATTTATAATATTTCCTTTTCTTAAATGATGTACGATATGTAAAAATCTTATCTGTTTTATCAGTCTTTTCTATTTTACTGTGTTTGGTAATCTCAATTACTAATGGTTTATTAATACAACTAATCTAAACGTCAGACAAAATAAACCAAGCGACACGCTTCGTCTAGCCAGTACCGTCTGTACGTCATACGAACAAAACAGTTAGACCGCAGATCCTTTTTTCCCTCTTGTTAGTTTCTTTGATGTTCCGGACGGCCGGTTAAAGATCGTTTTGAGAACCTTGGACAAGATAGATGTGATGAATGGTGCGTATTAATGCGTGGCTATGTGTAATTAGGAGATTGGGTATTTAGAACCAGAAGAGCTTACTAGATATCTTTGTAAACCGATATTTTGAAATAGAGAGCATTAAATGACTCGTTGATTGTTAAGCGTCCTTAAACATTTAAATGTAATTTTTTAATTCTCGACACTCTACGCCGAAGAACAATAATCACACGCAGCGATACACATGAAAGCCAAGAAAACGCTGGAATTCTAAACAAAAACGGCGCGGACGAAACGTTTCATACCACAAACCGAATATCCGAACTTTTCTATAGAGAAGAGACGTGTTGCGCTGCGGCGGCGTGTAATTTGCAGAAATGATTTTCGTGGAAAACCAGGGCATGCCCAGGGCGTTGGCGTGCGCTATTCGTGAGAACACCGGTCGATTCTCAGCTCGTCAAAAAACCGACGGCCGAAAGAAGCGTGGTAGAATGAAAGAGATACAAACGTATTCAGAAAAATTGCCAAGCCATCGAGAGCGCCTCCGGCCCCGTTGGTAAACACTCATGAGAGGTCGCGTACCGACTAAATTTGTACGCTAATGACACGCTTTCGGCTTGCGTTTCGTGCAGCAAATTCGATCGTCTTCACTTATTATCAAAATATCCGACCGATAAATGCTAAACGTAGCAACCGATCGACGTGTCTTCGAGCACTTATTTGTCGGTACATCGCGTGAGATTCCAAATCGAACGGAATTATTGTCTGGTACGATGTTTACTTTCTGTATTCTTTGCCGCAACGAAATCGTTGAAATAATTTACGAATGAACATTGAAGATGTTTGTATGTGTATGAACGTCAAATCGATTTCAGGTGTACCCAAATTTAATGGGCAATAAGTGGATAATGAAGTGTTATTTAAACTTTGTCTTGTAATAATGTATTTACGTGACTCGTAATATGGTATATGAATCATGTATGACAAATAAGAGTCGCGTTTATAGGATGAATTATAGGCAAGTTTGACAAACAAGAATATTCTTCAATAAAAACTTAATCACTACAAATTTTGTATGGTAATTGAAACAGGAGTACCTCACATGACTCACATGTGCCCAGAATTTTATCTTGTTGTAACGTTACAAATAAATTCTTCAATTCGTAACATATAATTATCAAATAACCAGGAGTGTATTCGTTTGGACTGCCCGGTTCTCGTTTCAAATTTCATACTGAACAAGTTTTCAATGAAAATGTTGACGATAATAAACTAAATTTATTCTAAACAAATTACGTTCTATTTAGAATATATTGTAAAGAATCTAAAAAAAGGAGGAAAAAATGTTAGTAATCGTACAAGTTTATGGGCACAAATTACACAAAACGCTGATTAAAAACCAAACACCCATTCCAAGAAAAAAGCATCGCGCCTCTCCGATCAAGTCTTTAATTCCATTACTTCTGCCAGAATTTCCCATCCTTCACGCGCAAACACTCGTATTTAACCGAGACCCGCTCGATTACCCAAAGATTAAATAAGCTCACACACTTTTTCCCAGCGAGCTCGATCCAATCAACGAGACGCTTTAGGCAAAGAGAATGGAAACTACATTAGCTCAACGATCCCCTTTTCTTCTCGCCCCTATTGAATCAATTTAAGCAGCGACCAAAGCGTAACGCCGACGAAAAAGGAGAACTGAACCGCAAATAATTATCGATAGCTTAATTATGGGACACAATCACGATACTTTTGTATTGAACTTTATTAATAACTACTATATATTAATTTCTTATACCGACACGTATGTCTAAGAAAGTCGCTTGTTTAAAACTAAATTTAACCTTCCAACATTTTTGCTTTTCGTATTAATACGTGTTTGGCATAAGATTTTACGAAGATTGCTAATATTGCAAACTTTAATCTGTTAATTAGGGAGGACAAGTTAACTCGCCACTCGAATGTAACTGTTTCTTCATTTACAAATCTTCTGTTTTATTTTTTACTAACATTTCATGACGGTTACAAATAAATTAGAAGAACTAAGCTCGACCTATCAATTTGCTTTTATTAAATATTACTTTTACTCGTATATGATCTGTATATGATCCTGTTGACAAGTTGAAAAATGATTTCATTCGTTTGAGCAAAAGCCACGACAGGGGACTCTAACTTTCATAGACGAGCTGTTTAGTGAATCATCATCGGGAAACGAGAAAGCTCACGCAAAAACGAAAACAGGTGGTTTTCTATTCGAGTCGATAGGAATCTCTGTGAAATAAAACGGACTAGGGAGAGATGGGTGATCTTAATGGCGTCCAGGCGAGACAGAATGAGAAGCACGCACCCGGGGACCTACCATGGGAATGCCTGGCCGCGTTCCCGGCGATGCACGTTGGCCAGGTTCTCTATTTTCGACGGCAGCTCGCTACGAAGCTGCCTAGCCACGCTGATTCCTTGATCAAAGAGGCGTTACAGAAAGGCCAGCATAAATTCGTGCGCGTGTATTCGTGGCAGAACTCACCTCGGTACCAGCCTTGGAATTATGCTCCTCTGCTCGAGCTGATTTTGTTTTAATGCTAGCATTGTCGACGACTAAAGCGTAAAAGACTTGCACCAAAGAAGTAGAGACGAAATTATTACGAAGAAAGCAACATTTTCTCTCAACATTTTGCAAAGAATCATTCGAATCCCCAATTGTGAATTAGTGACATTTCGATGAAAAATTACGAAATATGGAGCTTTCTGGGAAAAGGGTCACAACATAAAACGATGAATTGGAGAGATCGCATCAAAAGCTTTAGTTTCAGTCTTTTAATACTAGCTACGTTCGAATTTTTAATTACGAGGATTCTTGAAGAACCGTGATCTTTACAAAATAAAAACAAATTTTATAATAATTCAATTGATCGAATACAAAGTAGTTGTAAAAATATAGAATTTCACGTAATTCAACATAATCCCAAATAAATGGATTTTTAGAAAATCTTAATTTTGGCTACCTTAGTAGTAAAAACGTATAGAAGTGAAAGAATCATATGCTTCATTCTCCGCACTTATTATAGGGAATGCATGGTAATGTTTAAAGAATTAAAAATTGTAAATTTTGCATGTAATGTAGGAGAATAGAGGGGTTAAAAGTGGATAATTATTAGGAGAGGATTGAGAACCACTGTTTGAGTATGCTGAATACCGTTGGGGTCGTCTCATCGTTACTAAACTCGATTAGGCTGCCTCGAATTCCAAAACGATAATATTCGTGAACGATAATACACCATTGAAAGGGGTAAATATTTTGTGCTATGCATGGGATGAGATTAAAGAAGCGGTCTTTGAAGTAACTGAAGCATGCTATTGAAATTATTGGGGAATGGAAATTAACTTCAACTCTCTGCATATAGAAATTTCAACATTGAAGGATCAGTTAGCATATAAATATTGAACAGTTCGTGTATCTTTTCTTCTTTTCTTTTTTTTTTTTTTTTTTTACTGTAAAAGGAATTAAAATAAAAATTTGAATTGTTTTTAAATGTGAAAATAATAAATAGAACATTTGCAACTAGTAAAAAATGAAAAATTATATTTTTGTAATGAAGAGGTTGAGTTGAGAGAAGCACTGACTTGAGTCGAAGGATTTCTCAATTCAAAGGATTATATTTAACATTTCTATTTTAGTATTCTTACGTTTCCTACGCTTTCCTGGAAAGATTTCTAAATATGTGCATGGTAATCTGCGGGAGAGTACTCTCGTGAATAAGGCAGACAAAGAAGAACTTCGGAACCCACTTGTTGCGATTTTTTTTACAAGTCCACAACTATTGACACATGTGTTCTTACGTTACCGCCAACAAAAAATTGATTCTCTCAGATTTCGTTTAACTCCATTAACATTTAAAAAATTCCTCATTTCCAGCTTTAATAATTAAGAGGTAACAATTTATCATAATTTCGCTAGTGCAAAATTAACGTAAACAAACTTTAATACAAAAGAAATTTATAGAAATTATATTTTCTTCTTTATCTGCATATTAATTAATTAGTTATTAATTGTCAAAATAAAAATTCATATAATTCCAAGTACTGATTGTGGTCGTCTGCAGAAAGCTATCCACTAACTCAATACGATAAATCTTAGTCAGCGAGATCAACGCAAGATTCACTTTCATCTAATAACATCATGATATATCGTATTAAAACAAGAAGAAAAATACTAAGCAAATTTTTATCGCGGCAACGAATAGAAATATAAGGCAGAAAGGAAGTGAAAAGATTGCCGTGATACGTTTGATTATCGGTTGGCGTCTTTTTTTTCACAAACACCATCCAACCCGAAAGGGTTAAGAAAGAAGCCGCACCGAGGGTTCTTCAAATCGAAAGTACAGGATCAGTGAAATGAAGCGTTGGTGTCGTGAAGAATTTCTTAGGCTTCTCATAACCCTTTCTACGCTGGATTGCAAGGAAGAAAAACCGTAACTGTATACGTGATATTTTCGCTCACGAAGAATGTAATAAACCCGTACACTTGTACGTTATACTTTGACTTAGCTTGAATGATAACACAAAGATAAGAAAATGGAAATCGATCTGTTGAGATTATTCGGATGTATAAAGAGAGAAACGCGTGGATAAATTGTAAGGTAGAAAAATATATATTTAGTAGAAAAGTGAAGTTACAAGTATGAATACAGTTTGAGCTGGTCAAGATCCGCACGCTAGCAGTGTTATCCTATAACTGAACTCCCCGAAGCCAATGTCACAGAGACCAGGTCATGCACCGAGGACAAGATTGCATCCAGATATCTACGCATCCTTATTACATACCCTTAATAGTTTTAAGAATTGTTCCAAGAACTATCCATAAATCAATAATACTCAAAAGGCCAATAAACAAAAAGTTTATGTTTATGGTGGGTTCTTGCCTCAGTCTTTTGTCTATACGCTGTCGATGGATTCAGAGCTTGAGAAAAGTAAAAGGACCAGATGTAGAGTTTTCTTAAGAAGTGATGACCACTTCAACATGGTCGAATTTTTAATTCTATACGCTTCTACAGTTCAGTGTCGAACGCTATGAAAGTTTAGACTCATATCGAAGAGTCTATGATCTATTTTCGAGTAAAATATATTTTTATATATTATAGAAAATGAAATATACTATTCATGATCCCCATTTGACATCTTCAACAATCCTGTTTCTTCGCTTTCATTAAATCTATCGTCCATTTGCGTAATACCGATTAAAGTTGTAACACGAAATATAATGAATACAAAAAGTATGTAAAATTCAATCTACAAATGATGAAGATTTATATACGATACGCAGAGAAACAATTATTTCGCCACCTGTATTGCGACAGTATCAAATACAAAACATACTGCCAATAATTCTCGACAGACACGAAACACTTTACTCCTCGATTCGACTCGCACAAAATCCTATTACAAATTCCACATGCTCACAACGATCAACAACGATTCGGATTCAACGAGAACAGAGGCAATAAAATAGATTTCACAGCGGTCTAACACACTTGGTCTGAAATAAAGTGGAGCTATTCGGTAATAGTCTGCTACACGGGTCGAAACAAATTGCACATGGGTCGAAACTACGTGCGGATTGACCTTTTCCTAAGACGAGCCCAACGTACCGAAACCTCGTCGTTCTGTAGGCCGCTTAAATATGAACGGAAGTAGAACGTCTATCTACATTGGGAATAGGCGAAATAAAGGTCTGCATTCCAGACACGGTTATTTTCTCTACGTATAGAAGGTAGTTAAATGCCCAACCCCGTTTACAGCATCGAGGGCGACAGCCGATAAAATGGCGCAATTACCACGATCGCCGCAAGAACGACTATGTTAGTTATGCTCCACCCAACCTGTTGGAACGTAGTGAAATTAACCAGTGGTTCGTTTTCAACGATTCCATTCGAGCTGCACCTTTATTCCAATCTCGATGTAAATTGAGTTATCAAAATCGCGGCGACGAATTATTGCGGTTATCTCGTATCGTGGTCCTTGCTGTAGGTCAAGTACAGTCTCGGCTGTTTCAGCCGTAATTTAAAAGAGCGAAAAAACGACGTCGGTTAGTGAATGGTTAGAAAGAGAATAGGGATAAAATGGTTTGAACGAATGAGGAAGTTTTAGAAGATTTTATTTAAACTCGATTTTCTGGAGTGGGAAACGCGTCCATAGGAAAATTATATGATTCTCAAGTAGAATCATCCTTTCTTAAATTGTAGCTTGATTACAGGAACATCTTGTGCATACATTTGTACAGTTTTCAAAGATTGTCTTAAAACAGCTCATTTCGAAGAGTTACTGCTAAAGACGAATCACGTTTGTCAAACGAAGAATTTAAACATCGTGCAATGAAACTAAGAACATAAAATCTTAACCAATTAATCAAGAAAAGAAATTATTTAAAAAAAAACTAAATTTTTAATACATTTCACGTTCTATAATAAATCTAATATACAACAATTAATTGAAAATATCTTTCGTGTTTACGAAATTAACATTATTCGAATTAGAATAACTTTTAACTACAAATATACGAACATGGGGGGGGGGGGATTGTAACTCGAAATTCCTGTTAGTTCGAAAACTTGCAACAGACAAGCGCGTCTCGAAATCCAATTCTAATCACCGTCAGCGATTATATAATGGACGTTCGATCGCGAGAAAGACGTTTCGCTACCGGGCGTAATCCTCCACCTTGCCGATATGATAATCGTACGACGAGAATTAAACTCGCTGTTTCTGTTTCAACGTGACGAATTATCGTCGTGCTATGAAACATCCGTAGATCAAGCGTACGATTTTTAACGCCAAAGAACTCGTCGATAGCATTCGCTTTTCGAAGAATTTTACCCGATACGGTAGAATTCATGAACGTCTGCCGCGGTAAAAGTGAAAGTTACTTAACCGTACTGAAAATAAATTTCCTTACGCACTCTGGACCAAATTTATGAGATCATTTCGAATTTAATCGCATGTTATTTAAGATAATATTGTGCAATTAATTTGATACCGTTGCACTACTAAATAATTTAGTACTTCGTATTTAAGTGTTTTAATGGTGGAATTATTCTGCTGTACAATCATTTTGCGTTATTACACCACTTTATATGTACCGTATCTCAATAAAAATGGTCTCTTTATAAAATATACGTTGACCTTTGCGATATTTATGCTCCTTATATAATTTCCCTTGTTCGATTTGAAGAGAAAGCTACTAACATTTCATGGAATTTCTCCAAAAGCCAGAAACCTAGACGATCATCAATCTCAGCATATTTATCGCGTACCAAAGCCAGAAATTACCCCGTCCACGTGACACGTGTTTCCATTCAGCGTCGCGTCGCGACGTCGAATCAATTACAGAGCTCGCAAAATGGCGGCAGCTCCGCGTCAGATCGTTCGATTTCCTGTCAATTGACAGGGTATCCCGTCGAGTGATAGAAATATAGGTCATCGAGTAGAGTGTCTGGGTATCGTAGCCAAGAGAAAATCGAAATCCAATCTGGACGAACGCGTCGCGACCGGCGAAATCGATGCTCTTTTCCGCGGCTGAGTGTCATTTGTTCCATCTTCTCCTGGATTTTATTGCTCGTGTACCTCGTCAGTCAGTATCTAACGGCCATCGGTGGTTTTAGACGGCGCGGCTTGTATGGTATTTCCGTCAAGTCGCGCCCGAAGGCCAGAGAAACGCAGGGGAGAAGGGAACACACGACTCGAAGGCAAGGAGCTTTTTATTCAACAGTCGAATTCGCATCGCGAGAACTCATGAAA
This sequence comes from Bombus affinis, assembly GCF_024516045.1. NCBI lineage: Eukaryota > Metazoa > Arthropoda > Insecta > Hymenoptera > Apidae > Bombus > Bombus affinis. The sequence continues at coordinate 13,655,851 of NC_066349.1, read as the reverse complement.
GTGAAAGCGAAACGCACCATGGGAACGGATGAGAGTTTCATCGGTCCCTTTTCTTCGTTGCTTTTCCTTCTGTTGTGTCCGTTCCCCCTTTTTCTCCTCTTTTCTGCTTTACTTCAAGATGGATGAGGAATCGATACTCGTACACAGTTGGCAGTTTTGTTATGTCGAGGTAATATGGCCGCGTTTTGTTAGTGTAGTATTACTGGGATTGGCTGGATGATCAATGTAACTGATATTGGTACTGGTACGGAGTTGATATGTTGGCAAAGAATAAATTGCGAGACAGGGTGAAACGTAAAAGGAAAATATACGCGAACGAAATGAATTAACGTAAATGAAAAGGGTATTATAATTGTTTATTACTTATATATATATTCAAATTTCAAAAATTAAATTTAAATTATATTTACGATTAGATGTTATTTTATGTCATCAGTGATTATTTATGAATTTCGAAACAAAAAGCTGCTGAAGGTACGAAATATTAAATACTTTGAAGAAGTTTATGTCGAATCTTAGCATAGTTGAACGTTGATTTGTAGACTTCATTAAAAATTAGTAATATTTTTCTGAGGAATGAACAGTGAAAATTGCTAAAGAATAAAATTAATATTTTGAAGAAACTTATAAGTAGAATGGTTGAATGCTAATTTGTACAAATAGATACTAGCAATATTCCATTGCGAAATACAATAAATCAAGGAGAAAGCCACAGAATGCAATATAATATTTATAATATTGTATATAAAGGGATTATCGAAAATAATAGACGGCAAACTAAAACGTAATATTTCAAATACAACTGAGCCTAGCCTTATGATTACTCATCATTTGGCACAACTAAGAGGGTAATGGACAAATAGATTTCGCATGAGTTAAACGACGCGTGCAGATGTCTAGACGAGTTGAAGCTGATACTTCATTATTTCAAACAACTAAATAGAACACTGATCAAGTTATTTCGCAAAATTCAAATATTTCGAGAAATCAGATACGTAATGCAAGAACGATCGTGTATCAAATAATTTCTATGCTATTTATCCTGGACTATCGGTTACGCAATTTACGGCTACTTTCTCTGAGTTACGACGTCTAATTGAGTGGCAATTATTTACGGTTGGAAAGTTCAATAAGTGCAGTAAATACCGATGAAAGAAATAAGTAACAGCAGAGAGAAATGTTATATTTATATAAGGAGGTCCCTATATACTCTGTAGTTGAACAATTTTCAAATTATATAAACTTCTTTAACATAAGCTGAAAGCCAACATTGGAATAAAAACAGAATCTATATTATGTTACACTACGTAATCATGAAACGATTTCAATAATTCTAAATAAATAAATCATAGAACCAGTTATAAAGCTGTAACAAAAGTCAAATTATATTGTCATCTAATTATAGCCAAATCATAGACTTAAATCAAAATACAATTCACGCTGTAAAATTAATTGGAATTAGATATCGAACAGAAGAATCTTCGTGTTAATGATATCTTCGTATCTGATATCTTCCTGTTAATTTTAAACTTCGGAGAGACGACACTTTAAGAGATTAACCAAATATGTCTTTCTTTATGGCCATATCATCACAGCAACCCCGACAATTCATTTCACTTAATTTACGCTCATTTTAATATCCAAAACCGTAACTACCCTGCTGTCCCATGATCTAAAACTACGTTTCCATCCAATTCGTAAAGCACCAGCGAATAAAAGGGGATCGCTAAACTAGCCATCTCCATTAGCAGACTAAAAGCTTTAATGGAGACGTCAGATCGAAAGTAACAGGTTCATGAGCGTCGAAGAAACGGCGCCGGTCGTAGCCCTTATAATTGCTTTATTAATAGTAACGTAGTCCGCTTTAAGAGCTCGTTCGCGCATTCGTTCCTCGTGGGAGGCTGATCTAAATTTAAGAGGCGCCTTTCACGCCCGATTTTCAAAACGAAACGCGAGCAAAATCTCTCTCGTTTCGTAGCGCGGACACACGTTGATTTCCCTATCGTCCGCTTCCCGGATTTTGAGGTATGGTTGTCGAGAACACTATTTCCGGGATGATTCTCCAAGAAACCGCGATAAAGTGGCGCGAACGATCACTCGGTCGTCCAAAGTTCTTTGTAGTTCGTCAGAAGACCCATGTGGTCGTTGGTCCAGTCGCCCCAACTAGAACTTTGGACAGCTCGGATGGTTTCTCGCTGAACGTTGCTCAGGCAAATTGCCATGACAAAAATTATGCGCTTGTTTCGTGGAATTTTCTCTATTTAAAAAAATATCGATATTGATAATCTAAGTAATTATTTTCAACATATAAAAAGAAAGCTAATTCCTAATAAATAGAAGAAGAAACGTAATTTCAAGAAACTTGTAAATCAGACAAATGTGGTATCGAAATTATAATTTCAAAAAATTCAGAAAAATTTCCTCGTTAAAAAACATTGTAGAAAACCATCATTCGTATGATATTCAAAGATGTAGCAAAGACATTGAAATTACATATCGCTGGTACAATCTAATCTAATACACGTATCAGATTCTAACAAATATCGTTCCAGAAATCACGGACAGCTTCTATCTGTTTAAAAATCAACTATTAGACACTGAGATCATGCAAATGAGATTAACGTATCCTTCTACATATCATCCACAAACGCGTCGTTAAAGCTTCTTTGAAATCTTTCGTATCCGCTTCGTGTCTCGATCGTCGTAATTTCTTTGTCGCCGTCGTAACTTCACTGAGAAGTTGATTGCAAAAATAAGCGACATTTCTCAGACTTTTTGACGACGACCGCGTAAAACGACATAGCCGAAGAAGCACATGACACGAGTTTAATATACGTCCTGACGTGTATTTACGGCCCTGTATTTACGGGTGTTAAGAGCCGTCCACGTCCAATGAAACGCTCCTGCGACAGAGGAAACGAGCGGCCGAAACGTATTTTTTCTCTGCCTGTGAAAGAGCACAAGGAATCGAGCGAAAAGTTATGATCAAAGTGTGCGTAATGGAGTAGGGGGATGTCATAGACCAGTGTCTCTCAATATTTGTCGAGCAGCAACCCTCCTTTATTACACAATATTTAAATAACCTGCGATGCGTCTCTTTCGAGAATAATGTGTGAGAATTGTATAAACACAGTATTATTACAAAATATAGATGAAACCACTTGCATATCATTTTGTTAAGGTACAGAAAATATTAGTTCGATAAATGAATTTGTAATATATGATACATAATTTTTCGTCGTACGACTTGAAAGTGACTAAACAACTTATCGAAATTCATATATAAATTTCGATAACGTTCGCAACGCAGAAAGAGCTGATCTCTAATTTAAACGATGCATTTTCTGAATGAACGCATCAAGCGGTCATAGTGTCCATATTAGCAAGCACTTTGTACCACGGAGCGGTTACGTGCGCCGCCACAGTGTGACAAATACCCAGTGTCGCTAAAATAAAACCGGTAGTTTGCGAGGGCGTGACGTCGCGTCGTCGGCAGGAAGTGACAACATATCCTCGTTGCGTATCGCCAGGAGCGAGCAAACGCGTATATACACGGAGCGACAGGTGGTATTCACGTGGTGTCACCGGAGATTTTATTTTATATCGAAACAACACTTCTAACGCATGAACAATCGAAACTGTGATAACCGACGTTAAAGAGGAAAACACTTCCGATGAAATCGATCGGCTGCGTGTAATTTTAATTCTTTAACACGGTAACGCAGATTGACTGCCACGCGAATTTGTTGTTTCTATGAGTCATAATATTCAATTTTTGTAAAATATTATATTACAATAGAAGTTATTAATTGCTGCATTTTTCATTTGTGTCTTTGTAACACGTATGTTATGTACCTGCCGTAAAAATAAATTACATTTCGCCACTACGATTGTACGTGTTTCATAAATAGTTGATTTCATGAATCAGAACTGTAATCGCAAAGAACATAAAAATTTACTGTGGATATAACTTGCCTTTATCGCACTTGGTTCATGGTCCGCGCCCTGAATGTGATTTGATAGCGTGAGGCACGGGGTTAAGCCAGGGAGGATTTTTACAAACGTAGATAATGTTTGTTACTGATATGTAGTTTTATGAAAAGATTACTCGGTTCCGGTGCCTCGATATTGGGGAGTGAGATATTTAAGTGAAACTATCGATGATATTCCATGTTTCACTAGCTAATGTCGTACACGTAATACGTACACTGATAGATTGTGTTTCTTGAAAGTAACTTAATCGAATCGTAAATGAAAGCAAAATAAAAAAATATTTCACGCGTCTCTAAAGTATATCATAATTAACGTAAGCTAGACAAACAATTATTTTACCCCATTCGATAACTCAACAAATGATTAAACATAAATGACATTCACTAACGAATATCTTCATTAATATATCCATTCCAAATAACACGTATGACACTAAAATCCCATTTTCCCAAAATTTTATTCCAATTACAAAAGAGAAAGGAACCACAACACCAAAATACGTATTCATGCTCCGTTAACCCTTAACCTACATACGAGCACCCATGTAAACGACGCCCCATCCAGGCGCTCCCTCATTTAAACACCGTGCAACAACCTGTTCAAAGCCGACGAACCACGAGCCCCAACAACCTGCTATACACTCCCTAGCCGTATCATCAAAGGCAAAAATCTCGAACGACTGACATGGCTGGTGCGATCAATCTCCAGCTAAGTCTTAATTATCACCGAATTAGTCAGCTTCCTCGAACGACTAACGGTCCAACGTTATCGTTGATTAGCGATCGAGACGCTGAGTTCGCGGACAAAAATACGTAGAACCCCCCGGATTCGTGCAAGCTGTCGTTCGCAGGAAGTGACGACACATCCTCGGCATGTGTCTCAGGAACGCGTATACGTGTGCACGAAACGCGGCAGCTGTCGTCCAAGTGGCATTCCCCCGTTCAAAGCTTTAAAGTTGCGATTCTCTTCGCGTGCGATCGCACGCAATGAGCGAGCAAGAAGAGTCCTCGAGTCAGGAAGGAACGAGACGATGGTCGGTCGAACAAACATTCTACCACTGGCAGAGAAAGGGAAATGGCGGGAACGTTGGAACGAAAGGAAACACGATGGCGAAGAAGAAGAAGCATATAGAAGAAGAAGGGGAAAGAGGTGGTTGGCGGTCGAAGTCGGCGTGGCATCGCCAGATGCGCGGCACATTTTAATTAACGCCCAGACATCCTCCGAGACGGGTGACCCCGAGCTCAGGGCCATCCGATGACCCTTTTCCCAACTATCTCTCTCGCTCGAGTCCTGGGGAACGGATAACAGGAAGCGGCCTTCCCCCTTTTCGCCTCGAGGAATAAGATTCGCTGGGCTGGCTTCTCGCGATAATGCCTTCGTGATAACTATTAACGCGCCTCTTCCTCGATGCCAACCGAGAATATCAAAACGGCGTCCCTGCTTTTGACGAAACCACCAACTTTTTTTTGGTTATATGCGTTTTTTGTTTCTTTGGAGAACGCTTCGGTGGAATGATTAGCAGCACTGGAAGATACAAGGAATGTTGGTGTATGAATGGTTCGCTTTGTGATACGGTAGAGTTGAGGATAAACTTTTCTTTTATTTAATACGCTAGCAAGTTTTGAGCGTTGACAGTGAGCATGCATTTTAACTATATGCGACGTGTTATTCGGATAAGGATGCTATCAGGATATTAAAATATGGTTTCGTTGCGTGATAATTGAAAATAGACACAATACCGATTTGAACGTTTAAGCTTAAACTTAAAACTCATGATAGAACTTAATATGAATATGATAGAAGATTTGGGATAAGAAAGTTATGAATATTATAATAAAAAATTTCAATAAATAATTTGAACGAATATTAAAACCGTCAACTGTTTAATTTATATTACATGTTGCAGTAATTTTCTCCAACGAAATATAATTCTAGACAGAAATGAAATGCTTAATTTCGTGGCAACGCTAACTTATGAATGACTTCATGGTATTAAACGTAATGAATAGCTATTATGAGAATACTTATTACGAGACTTCACACGTTATGCAGAAGATATTCATTAGTAACGATAAAATCTCAAAATTAGGAAGAACATTATGATTTTTCAAACGGAACATTTTCTACAGGGAATCGATGTAAAGTACAATCTTTTTGGTTAAATATGAAAGAAACTTCTTTATGAACTTACTCATATGCAGCCATAAACTTGTGAACCAAGTAATTTTAAGACTTCATTAATTGGACAGGAAAAAGTATCATTTTAATTAGTACCAGACGGAAACAGAGCGATTAATATTGTCATGGCATTTAAACTCTGAATGAGTTTGTAACCTTAAGCACAATGAACTTCCAACGAGATACAATATAATATTTTAACTGTTCTTTGTCACGAACTATTCTGTAAGATGCGTAGATGTTAAGTAAGTCAATTGATAGGACGCACGAACCTTAATTAAATTAAAACGATTGTTCGCATAATAATTTGATGTAAAATGTTTTAATTTCTAACATAATTTTATTTTATAACTAACTTACGAAAATACCATTTTGAACAAAACTTATTAAAATTTCTAAAGATTCAACAGCACGCAATCATATTTCAATGATAAAAAAAAAAAAATTGTCAATATTTACACAGATAAAAATCAATCAACGACGTTGCACGTACTATCGATATTGACACGAAAAATGCTTCATTGCTAGAAATCGATTTTGTTATCGTCATTTCTGCCTCCGTGAAGTTTATACCAACGCTTTACGATCTTGTTAACCTACATATCTACGAATAATAAACATCTTATAAAACGAAAAAACAAATTTCGTACTCACGAGAAATCACTATTAACTCAAAGAAAAAGTGGAATCAATTAATTCGAGGGCTTGTTTCAAGTTATATATCAAAGAAAAAGCACTTAATCTAGGCTATGTCGTCAACAGGTGATCTAGCGGAACGAAGATCTTAAGAAACGGAATTATCGGATATTTTTGCGATCGTCGATTTTACAAGGACTCAGACGACGATAAATGGCGGTGCCCGTGTAAACACTATGTTCTATCGTGATTCCTTACAATCTGTATGAGTAAACATGGAATACGCAGAAAGCAACCCCGGCTTGATAATGTACGAAAATTCCATTGTTAATTGCTTTTTAGATCGTTCAGTTTCGTTGAATCATCGAGGATACTCGATATTCGCGTTTCTGGAGTTACATGCCAGTCGGCGGAGAAAAAAACCGTCGATCAGACTCGAAATTTGAAGCCTTGAATTTTTGCACGCCTTCTTATACACCAGATACGCTTCTATAAATATGTTTTAATGGATGATGTAGGTTGTAACGTGGAAACGAAACTCTGTTAGTATGTTTTATTAGACAGTGTTGGGTCACTTCTTCCGTTTCTTTTTTTTAATTTAACGTGACAGAAAAGTTTGCGACAAAATTTCCAATTTTCAATTTGAACTCTATCGCATTAACATAGTTGTCGTTATTGTAAGCCCTGCGATGCAAAGTTATTTCTTTTGATAGCGTAAATTAAATTACTGATTCAATATGGTATTTGAAGTGAGTCATGAGAACTGAAGAATGTATCCGATAAAAACTATAACTATAAACCTAAGCTATAAAAATAACAGACAATGCTCCAAAAAGCAATACATATAAAAGTGTTAGCAAACGGGAAAGACGATAAGTTCATTTTCATTTCGATAAAAGAAATGAAAGAAACCGCAGTGTCTACAAAACGCAACGTGGCTAGATCCGTCCCTGTACGTCGTCGTAGTTGCACGTTGGATTACGTTGCCGGCAAGTCATTCATAAAAATAACGCGGCCGACGCACGCAGGCTACTACTACTACGAGGTGCATTCAGCCGATCGCGTACTACGATGCAACCACGTCGCTCGTAAAGCCTCGTACACACAGACGCGTGCGCGCCTCCGCGACCGCCACGTAAAAACGCGGATACATTCACGTGCTCATTGTACGGCTAGGTAAGCGTAACCTGGCGAAAGAAGGAGGGAAGGCGAGAAAGTGAAGTTGGAACGATTCAAATCAGACCGAGCTCGCCATGGCGTACCGGGTATTGCGATAACAATCCGCGGTATTGCGGCGCTACTAAATACAAATAGAAGTATCGACTAAAGAAAAAATTCGTGTTATGCGCACGATTATGATATAACAATTTGTTGTTGAGACAAACAAGTTGTTTGTAGTATTTCTTTTATTCGACAGGCACTCGTGGAGATAAATGTGACGAATTATGTGAGAAAAGAAAAAAATATAAATGGAATTCTTTTTATTTAGGGTATGTTCGAGTATTTTTCTCCTATTTTCCTTGATCGATTATGATAAAGAAAATATATAACAAATACTTTAGTAAGATGTAATGTTTTTTGATTGTGAAATTAAGTGCGAGGAACTTCTTAGAATATTTATTTGGATTTAACCACCATTAATTTTCTTCTTATTTTCTTCAAATAATATTCAAGGATCTTTCTCAGAAAGTAATAATTTTCATGATAATTCTAACTATACGTTAATCACGATAGGGATCCGATAAAAAATGATTAACATGAAACTTCCATCTAATAGAGAGCGCTTATATACACATTATGCAAAATAATTCGAAAACACATTATGAAATTGCATAAAAGTTTATATAATTCAATAGCGTCTATAGTATGAATATATTAAAGAATAGATTAATTAAAACAGAATTTTTAATCTGAAACGGTTATGGAATTGATCGTTTCTTTTCAAAAACCCATTATTTCACGTACGATTTTAATATCTCTTTTGACAACATCTATATTAATAATACAATAAAATTACGTATCATTCTAAATTTTCAGCTGATGCCGTATTTTTTATCTAATAATGAATAAAACGTTCAATCAACACAAAACTATAGAAAAATGTTTATAAGGCTACTTTGCTACTAAATTTCTCGACGTGCAACGAGTTCTTCTTTGTACGTTTAAACGAACAACGTTGTAAGTGCGTTCGTATCGTAATAAGGAAATATTAAAATGTTTACTACGTTGCAACACGACCGTGAACTTATACAGCTATACGCAGAGTTGCGGTGAAAAACCACGAACTCACAACGTTGCAACGTACGTACACACGTGTAAGAAAATAAAATAAAAATAGAATGTAAATCGCCGATAATCCCGTAAATAAACAATTATCAATAACAGCATGGAAGTTATTGACAAACAGCAAATACTTCTGACAAATTTAATCGACGATCCCACTAAAAGGATAAGATAAAACTTTTACAGCGGAATCTCCAGAAAATATACGAGTTCTTTTTATCTCTTCATAAATAGAACACGCTACATTTTATCGAGTGCATAATTTACACGCGAGTGCGTAAATTCCACGAATCGATCCAACCAGATTCAAACATGGTCTCTTTCTTTTATTAAATCCCTGTTAAACGTAATACACAATGCGTATTGAACACACAAACGTAATACTCGTTCAATTTTAAACAATTCGCTCGAAGGAAATGAAAACCATGTAAAAGTGATACAAGGCGTGCCAAACGTTTTAATATACAAAATGCAGCGTTATATTAAAATCGAAAATTCGTTTGGCTTTAATGGACGATTGCATATTCCCTATTTCGTTTGCTATAAATTGTGAAATTAATCTTAATCTGTCAATGAAAATCATTTTTGACAAAGGAAGTTCCACAAAAATTAACGGAATAAATACATTGAAAATCGCAGAAGCTCGCGTTTACACACACTTAAACGCACTTATGCTTCCCCTAATAATTAGTATCTGTTCCATGAATTAGCTACCGGGACTGGTTCACTTTTCTCATCCTCCGTTGTCGAGGGATTCGCGAAGGTGCAAAAACGTTCTCGCGGAGAGACGCGTGAGAGAGCGCGCTCTCTCGTCACTCTCTTTCCCCTTCGTCGGCGGAAGGAAGCTCGTGGTTCGTAGCGGTACACCGAAGCGAATACATATCAAATCTTGGACAAAGCTATGCTGGAAAATGAACGTTTCTAGATGCATTAAAATTATTTGAAGCGTTCAACGCACTTCTCGTGAAACATAAATGAAAAACAGTCTTCTATATAACAAAAATGTTATTTACTATCTTTTTTCAATTATTTAAAATTTATAAGAAATTTAAACAACAATGTATTAAAGAAAATGTAATTTCATCATATTGTAGTGCTGCAACGAACTAATCAAAGCTGTAGAGCGATCAGATACGATAGAAAATTAGACGATTTCTTAATTAAAAACACAGTTAAAAGATCAATGATAGAATAAACGTAAATAAAGATAAAGCTTCTTTAGCGTAAATGAATATCTTTTATCGTAAAACTAATATCAAAATTTTCCTATAATTCAAATAGTAATATATTTTACATTCTCTTTTTGTAATTGAATAAATTTTATGTTCTCGCGTTCCTGACGAATTCACTCGCAATTTGCAAATAATCGTGCTTTCCATCTGCGAATTTCGAGCAACATGTAACTGTCCGCTCCAATTCTCGAGAATCCCATACGATAGCTAGACCATCAGCGTGGGTGGACTTAGTCAGGCTTTTATTTTAATCCGACCCATTTCCCTCTTGTTCTTCAACGCAGACTCATCCACATCGACAAATTGCTTCCGTGACTGACTCTACGAGACAGCTGATCATATAATCGAAAACAGTATATTCGATATAAAATACAATATATTATTTCAGAGCTTAAAATTTTTGAAAAGTAATATGTGTTTTATCTCTGCATAAATAACAGTGATACGTTATTTTGAGTTTTCGTAAAAATCTTTTCAACTAAATTTCATGTTAGCTTCTAGAATATTAATAAATTTTCCTTTTTCGTTATGATAATATTAACTGCTGTAATTATGTAAAACGTAGTCTCGCTTGAAATTAAATTATGTAGAATCTCATAAGAATTAGCGAGAGAAGCTCGCTCTATTTTTCGATGCCCGTATCGCGATCAATCACAATTAGCCCAAGCCTCTTGTTCCCTGCTATATAAATTAAATCACGAACTATTCACAAATCGCAAAGGGCAAACATATCTTCCTTAAATCCCCTCTTAAATCCGAAAAAGTAATTTACCGGCGAGTCTCGATAATCAATTATACCAACCATTAACGTCCCACGAGTTGATATACGTTTCCCTTAACCCTTTCAAATCGGAACAGGCTATCAATCTCGAGACGTAAAAGAAAAAAATTCCTCGAAGGAACTATGCTGAATTAACCGTTTCTTCGATTCGCGGTCTTTTCCTTTTTTTTCCTTTTTCTTTTTTCCACGATAAATTCAGTTACATGTTTTACGCGTTCTTCACGCATGTACATATTATCCACGCTATAGGGAGCCGACAAGTTTCGTTGAGAAATCTTTAATTTCAACAGGAGACAGAGATGTCATAAATATGTCCCTCGTACATAAAACTTCCCTCCTTATTTTCAAACGACCCTTCTACAACGGACGAACGCGAAATGTTGTAAGATACTCTATGAAACCGATCCAGTGACGCACATTCGAGAACGAACGTAATTGATCGTCGTTGGTACGAAGTGAGCAAGCAACTATCACGAAACCAACACAAAATACACGGAACTCCGTCTGTACGAGTACTATTTCTATCGACGTTTCTGTACAGCTATATTTACACCGGCGTGTAACATATCTGCCGTTATTTATATTTGTACTTGGCACAAAGCTCTAATGTCTTTGTCCTTTAATAAAAACAATTCATTTTTTAATATTCGAATATACTTTGCAGTAGTTTCGAGTTGCCAATTTAACTTCTCTTTTAAATTCTAGGTTAGGTAGCTGTGTGGCTTTTATAGTTGCTTGATATTCCGCAATCCCATTTTTCACAGGGGAAAGACGCGACTTATATCACGTTTCCTCTCTTTTATAGGAAAGCTAAAATATTATAAAATTCAATGCTAATGCATTTCATATTTTCACGTATAAAATTGTAAAAAATAAGACCTAGACAGAAATTTGTTTTGTCCTTAAAATGTTATAACGAATAAGTATTACGCTTCTCATAAATACAACCGCGGTCTATTAATATTAAAACTGTGCCTAACTATCGCAGTACTCGAAAGATCCAAATATCCCAATCGCAAATAATCATTTCCTTTAACTATCCATACTTTCACCAGGAAAAGAAAAATCGTGGTTCGCAAGAATCTCAGCTAAATCTAATCTAATCCACAGAAATCGCGAAATTTCGGGATGACACGGTTTACGGTTGGATCAGCAATCCTATCGGACTCAACTGAGGTCAATAACGGGAAAATCAAATCGATATCGCCTCTCACTCACCCAGCAACGAAGGTGTATGTGAATGGCGGATAGCTGATGGAAGGGAGAGAGGTCTTTCGATCGGGACAGAAAAATTCAGCATTCCAGCGCGGCTGGCTCGCTAAACGCAGCTCAGCGATCCGTGGACGAGCGGCGTTAGTCGAGCGCCGTTACTTAACGATCGTGTCTCTTTCAGGGAAAGTTTAGTCGGACGTTTTGCCCCAGAACGAATGAGAGGAGCCTCTCGTAGAACGCTTCTCCAAGAAGATGAACCGCGTAGAAAGGGGTGAAAGGAATCGGTATGACGTACTTCTCTAATGATACATCTCTCTGCTTCAAAACTTCACGATTTCTTCGTACCGGCTAGGCAGCGCTCGGAATTCCTATTCTGATTTCATGCGCGTCAATGTAGAGAAAACGACCAGCTGCTGGTGTGAAAACAGAGATCTTAGAGGGACGTTTTCTCTCTTTTGCTTTTAAAAATATTATTTTATAGATTGTATATATTATCAAAAAGATTATTATTGTAATACGTTATTTTAGAAGAGGAAGTTATTGTTTGAAAAATGTTTAGCTAGAAACTGATATTTGATCGGATCTGATTTTTGGATATTCACAGTTGTTTGTGTTTCAGCTAGTTGATATTTGATGATCATTTGAAATTTTCTACTTGGTGCTTAATATGTAATTAAATTCATTTTCGTATCATTTCTAACGCACATTTGAAATCTGCAAATAATAAAACCGGAATCTATCGCGGAACGAATAAAGTTCGGCGAGCATAAAATCTCGAGGTACATGGACACGGGTAGGACTTCATAAAACTTCGTAACATAAAATCTACGACTACGAGCAATCCATAAAAATGCAAAGGAAAGAAAGAAGGAGAAGAAAAAATAGAGCAACGTTAAAACAAAACCAAGGTCTTTCTCATACCGAAACACGTTCCCTCGGCGTTTCCAAAGAATCAGAATGGTCGAATGGAAATGATCAGATTTGATGTATATTTAATAACGTGTGCAATAGATTTAAAATAAGAACATGAGAATCCCATTGTAAACCTGTACAAAAGATCAGAATGTTTGTATAATTCTTTTGGATGAAATTTAATTCGGAGAAGATACTGTCGAAATTACTGAGAACATAAATTTAGATGGGGCCAACAAAGTATTTAAAAAAATACTATAAATAAAAAAATTGTAACAGCTCCATTGCAAGAATTACTGAAATCTAAAACCAATAATTCTTACAAATCTGCAATAACGAAACCAACTAATCATTCAGAAAGTGCACAGAATCACAAAGAAGTTACTTTAATTAAATATATGATGCATTGAAAAAACTACGCGCTAGAATTTTGTCTTTAAAAACGACATTCCACATAATCCATTCGAGGCTAGTAACGATAGCGCAAGTGAAACAAGAGTGCAACGATTATTACTCAATTTTTCACCTATTCGCACACGTCTATCTAGATGTGTTACTCAACGACCCCTTCAGGGAAAGTTCTGATTTGCTCCAATCTCTCTCCCTCTCCCTCTCTCTTTCACTCTCCTCTCCTTCTCCTATATCTTGCTCCCCGGTCAAAAGAAATTATTAAACGAACTGCTATGTTACGACTGCAGTACGCAAGGCCGATGGATAGACTTCCGATTTAGAAATCACAGTACGAACACCGCACTGGTATCTGGAATACGCCAGTTTCTAACGCTCAGCTATTCGTGTCAATGAATTCTGCAAATTTTAACCCCGTGACAGTCGCCACCACGAGCAGATAGTTATGTAACCGCAGACAGTTTCCGTGTAACGAGGCTGGATTGAGACCTCGAAAAGCTACTCCCCGACCGATTTATTGAAAAGTGAAATATTTGTAGAGAAAAAATTTGAACTATCAGATGGAATTAAAGGTTTACTATATATGTACATAGAAACTTTTGCACATGTACGTGATAAATCATCGTCTCGTTTTGTGAATTTTGCGATAGTATTGGATCGTTTCATAAATTCTGCCGCTTTTTAATTAACGATTTCAAATAAGCAAGCATATTATTCTCTACCTGTCTTTTAATCAGAACACCACACCGTTTTTCAGTTGTCTATTTTTTTAATTAGTAATTTGATCTTTAACGGATGTGAATTTTAAGAAGATTGATAAAATGATAGAAAAATGGTGATGGGAATATTTGTGACATTGCATACTTTGTGAATTTAAGAGTAAAAAGAAATTAATAAAAGAACGAATAAGAATCCGGCACTGTACATATATACGCTATAAGGCAAATTGCTACGGGGAGGGTTTTATCAAAACATTTCGACCATGTTTCAAGTCACGAGGATTGATTTTATAGAGAAAATGTTGTTTCCCTCGTGTTTTGCAATTTTTCGGAATAAATTACGTGCTCAAGATAAGTCCTACGCTAGAAAGGCTATAACCGCGTACGCAAAAATTGATTCTAGGAAAAGTATTCACCAATCTGGCAATTTTTCTCCTAGGTATAATACAAATAGTTCCAAGGAAACGATGTAATAAACCCGACGCTCAGGATATCATTTCTAAACCCTGCTATTTTATGTAAAAAAAAGGCTTGATTGCAAACGTCAGCCACATTGAAAACTTTACAAATCACTAAAGTTAAGCCGAAGACACACGCGATACTGTCTGAAATGTCAGAGCACGCAATAAATCTATTACGTTCATGGTCTTTCGCTATCTCAAACGAAAATATACTCAAATAAAAAAGAAAAAGAAAAAGAGAGAGATACAGAAACAAAAAATTTCACATCGACGATTTAATAAAAATTATTAAATTCTCACGAGTGACGTTCCACGTTCTGCCTGAGATTTAAAAATTCTTTCTAATATCAAATTCAAAAATTCGAGCATTACTGAAATGAATTACAATTTAAATTACAATGAACAATTACATATTAAAAAATTAGGATTAAATGTTTGGCGAGAAAGTTTTGAACAGTTAAAAATTAACACATCTAGCTATCGCATCAGTTACACAGGTTCAAAATTCTTCAATTACGATATTTGTATTTGAAAGACGGAATGAGGTATTAACGATAACGCAGCCGATGGTGCGTTTGATGTGCCTAACAGAACTGTTAACCAAATACTAAAGTACCGGGAAACCTGATAAAATTTATCGTTTATCAAGAAACATAAACGATGTTATAGGAACGTACTACAATAATTTTTAATTCAGACATGACCTCCAATACGTCACTTGAGACTTAAGTTATCAGCTACCGCAGTTCCCATTCAATGATGATTAAATTTTCAGTACAACCAGATATTGCTTTATTTATATTATAATGATATACGAATTAAATCATCTTTTATCTCCAGATATGATTTTTCTAAACTTCGATCAATCTTATTTTTTGATTTTCCTCCTGACGGTTTTCTGGCGTAAAATCCCACGGTTACCTAAATTACGCATTATTGTCGTTCGAGATAAAATTTATGAATTATCGAAGGAAAGAGAGCAAGCGCGCGATTGTAGTTCTAAGCGTCACGACAATTTAATCTCATAACGAACGAAAACTCAATGGACGAATTATCTGTAGTTGGACCGCGCGCGTTAACGGCACGTCGAAGCTTAATGGTCAACCGATAAAATTTATCGTTTATCAAATAGCACAATGTTATGAAACTTGGTACGCTCGCTCCGTGCAGCCTTGAAAACGGCCGGTTCACATCTTGCCTCTCTTCCCATGATTTTCAAAAGGATAACGAATCGAAGGAAGCACAAAATTTGATTATTAAATCAGAGTTTAATGATAAAAAATGTGATATCGACCAATGTTGATTTTTGATGAGATCAGATCTAAATCGTAGGATTTAAATTGACACAAAAAATAAACGTTAGAGTAATTTAACGTAATGAAACATAAATTAAAATGTATTTTAATTTTAAAATTTAAATTTAAAAATTAAAATTTATCTTAACTTTAAAATTTAAATTTAAAAATTTTTTTAAAATTTCAATTTTAAATTATTAAAATTTGATTTAGATAATTATAAATACACTCACCTGCAACTGAATTTTTTCTTTAAAAAATAATTCAATCATAAATCTTTTACGTATGTGAATATAATAATCGAATAATTCTTTTAGAAACTCTATCTTAAACCTTAAATGCATGATTTTTCTAGATATAGGAAAACACTTTAAAATTACTTACATATCAAAAAATTATACAAACATAATTTATTTGTCTGTTTATCCATTAAACTGCTACCTATTACAGAGAATAAAAAATGTATAGCTTTTATACTTTTACTTGTAATAAAAGTTATAAAATATGTAGAAAATATAATTTAAATTAAATTTTTAATTAAATCGTCCAAATGCATTTAAGGGTGAAACATAATTCCTCTGAGTTATTAATTATTACGTAATGAAACACTTACCACATCAGACCGGAGCCATAAGAGTATGGAATTCTGATGTCTCAAAGGACCACCTAATCCAGAACCACCGGCTGTTCTTTGAGCTTTCAATAGCTCCGAATGTTTTACGCCATATTGCTCGAACACTTCCAAAGATCTACAAAAAGAATAAAAAAGTAAACGCTATTTGGGACGAGATCTTTCCTTTTCTTTTTCCTCGAACCCTCGGCGTTTGTCTCCATTATAAAACTGTTGCTAAGAGTCTTTAATTTCGAACAAACAAGCTTATCACTGATTGTTAAAGTTTGGTTCGCAAGGTCTAATCCGCGTTTGTATTGCAGAACAGTTATTTTAGAAAGTAATTGGAGTGATATGTGCGATTTGGATAAGAGGTAACGAAAAAAATGTTAGATATCTTTGTCCGTTTTTTGTTTCATTATTCGGACATTTTATGGAATAATTTCCTTGGCGATATTATTGCAAATAATTCGGTCTTCGAGTTTGATCGAACATATTGTCTACAAAAGATGAAAGTTCCCTCGACTTCAAATTTCAGAGTGTCAGATTTAAGGTAATTCCAAATTTCAATCTTAATCTTTAAAAATACAATTCGCACAGTTTCTTAACTCAGAAGCCGATTCAATTTCTGCTCGTTGGCAAATTCAAGTTAAAGGACTACCGCAACGGAGTAGAAAGCTAACTGCTCGCGTGAAAATTACAACAGCTGTTTAAGTAGAATAACGGTCGCTTAAAATCACGCTAGGGATACATAAAATTCATTCAATTTGTAAAATACCGGCACATTATCCATGACGATGAGCAAGAAATAGTCCTATTAGAAGGAAATAGCTTCGCTACGGACATCCCTACATCCTGTAATTATTTATTTAGCAATACCATGATTATTTTTACGTTGGTAATACAGGCAAAACGTATCATAGCATAATGTTACAACAAGTCGCACTTAAAGTGGACGTGTATCTATCACAGCGTAACGCAACATGATGCAGAATACTAGGCCTAATAGCAATCACCATCGTGGAACAGCACTGTAGAGATAATGGTGGAAGCAAGGGACATCAACTCCCGTAGTTCCGGAGATCAATTCAGTTTTTTCCTTCTTTTTTCTTCTTCTTCTATCTTTTAATCAAACGAGACTAGTATCATGAAATTTTACGTATTTTAAAGATCTATTTGTTCACTGTATTTTTGCACGCTATATAATCTTATTAATTTGTAAATAAATTATTTCTTGATTCTATTCTATTCTATTCTATTCTATGATTATAATATTCTATAACAGATGTTTATCTTTTTATCTATTTTCATTTCAAAATATTTTTTTCTTCTTTTTACTTGTTACAAGACTGTGGAATTTTTTGCAATTTAGTAGAAACGATCTTTATACAGAGAATAAGTTATGAACTTCATACGTTATTTACGTGTCTTCAAAGTATCATATTTCCTCCTTTATAAAATCCATGAAACTGTAAGATTTTCTAAGGGAAACCCCAACCTAATTTGCGAACAACGCGTGTAATACAACTACATTTATCATACACGATGATGTACATATATATTGGAATAATCGTGATATTTGAATTTTCGTTGCCAGTTTCTATTTTTGCAAACGCCCCTCAAACAGCGATTGGTTGAATAAAATAATGTATCAAATGAATGTAAGAATTAATCATCCTACGGTCACATATGTTATTTGTTTAATAATATTAAACTTGAAATGAAATTAAAATTTATAAAATTCGATTTGAAGTTCATTGTTAGAATGAAAGAGTCTGACCTTGAATTTCAAAAATGTCTCATGATATAAAGCTTTATGCCACCACCTTGAGACTGACATGATATTTTATAGTGTTTATTTTTGTTTTAAACTCTGAACACGTCTTAAAGCTTCGATCAAATTTCCTATACACGATAAAAGTGGTTTATAGTATCTATGATTTATTATAACATTATAAAATATATAAGCATGTTTATATTACATTATATAATACAATTCCAGATTTTCTCATAAATAACGAATTTTAAAACCTTGACAAAAGGTAGGAGAGATTTAAAAAAGAAGAGGATCGAAATTGTAGAAATGTGGACAATCATCGTGGAAAATGAAGAGTTATAAATAAATTCTGTTCTCCTTTATCTTTTCCAAAAATAAAAAACAATCTTATAATGATGCTGTTACAATTTTATCTAACAAAATTCCAGAATTTGACGGAAGCATTACAATGATTCATGGGGCCGTTTCAACCCTATTTTAATAGTAAGCCATAATCATGGACGATGTTCTATTAAAAAATAAATCTAAGTAAATTCTAGTAAAAAAAATAACTTGTTTCCATAACTAAATGGTTGAAGAATCAATAATTTTCTATGGCAAAGTTTCTATTTCAAATTAATTTCCCCAGGATACTTTTCTTAATAATATCATTCATTTCGATAAACCAATAATACGAATTTAGTTCAGAGCTGGATTATGCGCACATTTATTATGCAACACGCCGTGCGTGATTCTCTCCCGATCGTTCCGCGTCGGTTTCGTTTCCACAAACAAACGAAATCCGATCGGCTGCAGGTATCCATCGTTGATGAAAAAACGGACACAATTTCCATTTTCAACATTATTCATTAATTTCATAGCGAAGCATTTTGAACGTGGCGCCAAGAAACAAATTCGAGGAATTCGAAGATCGAGCACCATTTATTTTCGGATGTTAGAGGGCGGTTGTGCACATCCGTAATCGAAGTTTTTAACGTCTAAACAGTCGATATAGTATGCCGATAATTAATTTAATGTCATCGTCAAACTACGAAACGATAAGTGGGTCAAAGTCAAATAGCGTTCAACACCGATACCATATCACGTGAATCGATATGCATACGTTTGCAAAACGCACTTGCTCGTTTAATCCAAGGTAATATGTACCGACAGATCTTCGTCAAATAGAGAGCAAATATTACCCAATACAAAGTTCAACTTCCACGAATCAAGTTGTCAAGCTTTGACAGTTGAAAAAAGAAAAAAATAATAATAGCTAGGCATCTTATCGAACGGAAACTTTTCTCTCGACATATTGATACAAAGATGGATACTCTAAGTGGATGTTTGTGATGGATTAAGATGTTGAAATTAAATGTATTGCACTGTATTTTTCTATAAATACATAAATATTAAATGTAAACACTCGATAATCTTAAACGTATAAACAATTAAAGTTGCTTACATCCCTCGATCTGTGTATAAGAAAATCCGTGTATAACATAGGGTTATCGAAGCAAAGGTTACACTCAGATAGATGATTGCGTAGGTGGTAGATACTGGGATCGATTCTCGTTTGCATTACTCGTTGTACCATTTGTGTTCTGATTGCATATACGAAAATTATCATCCGGTATCATGCAGGAGGCAATAAAATTACAAATTACAAACAAATTCCAATAAACGATAATCGATTTCCCAAATACATACCACCTACCTCCCATTGTGAGCACATTTCAGAATATTAATTTGGGGGATTTTCAATTATTCTATAAACCACTGCCATTCGTTACCATAAAAGATTTCTAATGGAACTTACGTTTACAGAGTATTTAAAAATACTAATTTCGGAGATTTGTAGACAGAAATCGATATAATCTTTTACCATAAACGCTCCGGATAGGATCTAGGTTCACAGCATATTTCAAAATGGTAACTTTGAAGATTTGTAGCTATTTCATAAATCGATCTTTATTTTCCAATTTTTCGTCGAGGAAGCTCAAAGTTGTTCCCCATTTTTTCCAGAAAATATAGTTATTGTACATACGATGCACAGCAAAGTGGACAAAGAAAGAACGAATCGATAAGAAGAGTCAGGGATCCAAATATCGTCAAATCGGGGTCAAAACGGTACGATAATGTTGGTGGTGTCGCGAGATACACACCGATATGTATTATCAGTTTCATAAGAGCTTCGTTTAATTAGTCAGTTGGTGGCACGATTTAGTAACAACTTATGTATCTCTATATTTTGACATATGGGCGAATTGCTGGATGAACTCTGGTCCGGTCGATTAGCTCACGAATAGGCTTAATAATTCGGCCGATGAACCAGTGGGATGGGATCGTGGCACTTTGTTCCAGCACATCCGGAACACGCGTTCGATGAGAAGAGTTCGATGAGAAGCGGACGATTCGCAGCTATGCCGTCGTATTGTTGCATGGGGAAAACCAAGGGAAGAAAGAAAAAGGAAAGTCTTCGTCTATACGTATACGTTGGCTCACGAAAGTACTTGAACACTTGCCATAGAGAAGTTTCAGGTCCATATTGTATACGTTATACGTGTACAAAATATTTCATAGATATACGGAATTCCATTAGAAAATATTTGGTTAAGTTTCGATCACATTTGCTACTTAAAGACACGAAAGGAATATGACAAGTTCGTTTTTGTTAATTTTCCAATCCACTTGGAATACCACTTACCATATACCACTTGGTGATTAAAACGAAACTGAAGGGGCTAATCTGATAGTTTGGAATATACAAGCTGTTTGAAAATAGCCGATAAATCCAGAATTTTTTCTAAGAAACTAATATTAGTTTGAATTTTCATGTTAATTTAACTTGACTCAGCATTTAGGAGAGTGACAAAGATAAAAATGTAATCTCAAAATCAGACGAATAGATAATTTTCAAATGGAATTGGCTCAAAATATCTTGAACTTCAACAAAATATTTTCCCTTTTCCTTCGTTATGTTTTATAAGAAACAGACGCGAGTCGTGCAACGAATTATTGCAAAATTCCAAGACGGTGCAATCAAGAAGAATTGGAAAAGGTAAGAGTCAGGAGAACAGAGCGGAAAAGCGTACTTTCTCTTCGGAGAGACAAGTTAATCCAACAGCACCCCGAGCATTATGTCACTCCCACGACTGGTGGGTTTGCTGGCGGACAAATGGATCGAACAGAGCGGATTGTAACAGCCGGTTACTGTTGTTTCTTGACGATTAGACTGGTTTCGTGCGAATGAAAGGATTCAATGCTAAGATGATAAGTTCGATTAGCCTGAGATCATTTATTACGAATGGAAATAATATGACATGATAGCAATGCTTATGAGTCTGTTGAAATTCAATCGATTATCATTTTAGTTATGAATATTAAATATAGTTTGTTAAAGAAGAATAATTGGTAATGGAATGCTACAAAACGTTCCATTGTATTTGACGGTCCGTAGAATATTATTTTCTTGATATTGATCATCCTATGTGTAGCAATCATTAGTTTCTACGTTACAAATTAAAATTAAAAATGGCTATACAAATCAGTAATCTTTTTGTCTATTTCTATTTTATATTAACCTAAGTATCTTGTGTCTCGAAAATAATATGTACATACATAAAATTATTAAACACAACATTTTGTAAGAATGACTAAAGTTATTGCTTTTATCGTGATAACTAGAACTATATGAGATTGAAATACATATTGGAACTACGAGTGTATTCAGGGTATCAAAAGTGACGACAGTCATTATTTCTTTCAGTGAAAAACTTCTTACGACGTAAGCCCTTCTTACAGAATCTAATGATACAGAAAGAAGAGAAGATTAAGTTTAAAGGCCCCTTTGCAACGCAAACGATGACACAACAGATAATTGTTTTAAAAACTTACAGACATCCCTAGTATTTTAATGAAATTACTTTATCTTCTACGAGCAAAGACTAGTTCTAATTATAAAACAGATATCTAAAATAGTCGAAATAATAACAAACTGCTATTCTATTATCTATAATTCGAATATCTACATAATATTCTACTTTAGAAAATATCTATATATTATAATTATGATGTGAACAATTTGAAAGAAATGTATTTGTTTGATGAAAAAAATTGTAAATAGATATCTTAATAGATATATCTTCGATATCTTAGCTTTTGATATACAATTATCTAAAATCACAAGTAAGTGAATTATTATGGTAATTAGATGCTTGAGTCACATGTGTATAATAATTTATTTCAAACATGTATAGGTATGCAATGAAAACATATGCAAAAAAGAAAATAAATGTAAATGTTTAAAGCTTATCGCGTTACTTCACATTTCCTACTTTGTTACAATACTCGCAGATTAGGTACGAAGGTGGCTCATTACGAATTGTTATGAACAACAATTTTATCCTTCTTTTTTAAACGATAACAGATAAGGAAAAAAGAAGAGACATTTATTTCCTGTGTATATTATACAATATGTTATAACAATTGGCAATGAAAGATAAGTAAGAAGTAGAATAATAAAACTGATATCATGTTGAGAAAGAACATGCCGCGATTCTATTGATATAAATAACTGCAAAATGCGATAAGATTGAAACACGTGAACACTTTGCGCACGAGGATAATATCGACGATAAATAAAAAAAATTCTATCGAACCATATGGAAATGTGATTTCAGCTTCCATTTAAACAATTACATAACGAATCTGTACAAACACGATTGTATATAATTAAAATTAAAATAAAATTATCACATTTATTCAACTCGCTTAATGTTATATTAAAATACGATCCGAAGGAATATTTTATTCTATTAGATATCGATTATGTTTACTGACAGGCAAACCCATTACATTGTTCGTAATAATATGTTGTATAAATTCAATTCACATCATCGTGATTCCAGATTCGTTCCAAATTTTACCTATATGTAAAATCACGGTAGTCGTGTCTCGCTAAATTATTGATAAAATTTCAAAATGTTTTGTACAACACGCATAATATATTCATTAAATGTTTCTCTACTCCGTACAATTTCACCAATCTTTCAAAACAGTTGGAGATCATCCCCAGCGAGGCTCAGAAACGAGATACGTTCTCAACGTCGCTATGGTGTAAATTTTCCATGTTCTATCTCCATTTACCCAAGTGTTTCAGCCATGTAGCTTTTACAATTTCGTACAAACAACAACGTAGAAAGGAAAGGACCGAAAACGACGAAAAAAAGAAAACGGGCATAGGTGAAGATAACGTCAGCGTAAATTCATCGACAGACAGACGCGAGCGCTACGTTGAATTCGCCATGGCGATTCGTTACGTCGGACTTTCCCCAACGTTCTCGGGGAAGCATAAATGCGGCCACGGCGAAATATGCAAAGAGAACGTACGTAGCAGATAATGCGAGATTAGAATTTTACGAACAGCTCTCGTGGCACGACTAAAGGCCGCTTTCCACTCGCGTTTTCGTCGTGCTCGCTATAAATCCTTCCCGCGGCATTCTCGACACACCGCGGAGACACTACGTGACAGGCGATTAATAATATCGCGGGAGTAAGTTCTATAAATTATCGCGGCAATTAGCGATCGAATCTGGTTACATTGTGGAATTGGAACCATGACTGTAATCTGTCTGGCTTGCTACAGATATTTATCATTCGTCATCGAGTGAAATTTTCGAGTCGCTCACCGTGCAGATTCCAAATGTGAAATGGATGTTACGGCCGATCCTTGCTAACTCGAATTTCAAGGGAAGAAGTCTTTGTATTATGGAGATTTTGCCTTACAGAGCAAGAGATACTCAACGAACAAAAAACCACTTAAAGAATAATTGTTATAGCGTATATTTGTTATGGCATATTAATTAATTACACCCAGGTATATTAAATCGTTTAGTAACACTTTCATATGACTAAAAATAGAAAAATGAAATGTAAAACTTGATTAGAAAAATGCTTCATTAAAAAATACGGTTATATGCCAGTACTTTTTGTAGTTACTGTACATAGTTAAAATAACATAAATTTTCCCGCGTAGTGTAATCGAATATTCATCTCGCTATCATACATCCTGAATCTCCACATCCATCCAGAATGAGAATTCATTTCTCGGTACCTAGCGTATCTCTTATCAGAGCTCGCGGATGAAGAAGAGCTAGAAGGAGGCAACGTTCTCGTAGAGAAGTTGTCTCTCCACGTGGCAATGACAGGAGTACCTGGCTTGGCCAAGGTTGTGCCAAGACAGAGGAGGACGAGCGTCGAGTAAAATCTATCCGTTCCTCGGGGAAACGTTCTGGCTCTGTGCCAGGGTAACGGGCATAGACGTTAGTCATCCCGCGGGAGGCTCGAGCGGGAAGAAAGGGAACCGCAGCCAGCTAATAAAAGACAAGGGTAACGTAATTCCACCCGCACACCAATAATAGCCGCGACGTTTAACCACGCTTCCGCCGTTGGCGCTCTTGTCTTTCACCCTAAGTATTTTCATCGGCGATGATTTATGAGGACACGCTGGAAAGAGAGAGAAAGAGAAAGAGAGAAAGACGAGGATCTCATTTCGGAACTGCTGCAGTCGTGTTGAAGTTGGTTCGAGACACGGTAACGAGCACGTTGTGCCACGGATGAAACTATGTCTAGAATCGCGATACCGATAGGAATAGGAAGTGTTACACTTCTGCTCCGCGAGCTATTTATGGGCCGGTGAACCGACGCGACGTGGAGAGAATGTCCTTTTCCTCTGAATAACGAATCGCGAAAGCGGAGGACGTTTCTAACCGGCGCAGATTCAGAGCGGCGAGAGAGGCGCTGCTTCGAATTCCAGATATTAATTTGCGGCTTGCTCTAGATTTGAAAGGTCAATAATTCGAAGTTGCTTAGGTATATTTTATCTTCGCTTTACGTTTTAAAAATAGAAAAACTGAAATTCTAGAATAATTTTTTGTAAGCGTACTTTGCGAAAGCGTTCTGAGAGCGTCGCTCAAGCGATTTCGAAATTCTCTGTGTCAGAATTTGTTACGCAATTTTTTTTAGTGGTAGAGAATTTGAGGCTAATGTATCGAATTTTTTAATTGTACTACATTTTAAATACCAATGAACTAAATACTCAAAATGTACAATCTTAGACCATGAGTTGGATATTTATAATTTTTGGATACAGCTCCTATGATTTTCCTAAGGTGGAAATACGATTCTCTTTGCATATAAACACATCAAATAAAAGAATTGTAGTATATTATCTCATTTTTTTTTTTTTTTTCTAGAACATCTAATTTTTAATTAACAGCTCCTATATCATCGAAAGCAACGAAAGCAATTTTTTAAATAATATAATTCACCGAGGAGGTCAGATTATTACTATATACTACGTAACTACGTTATTATTACTTCCTGCTCGCAACTTTGAAATTTTTCATTTATGTCTTTACCCCATGGCATAATTATGTACATCGCGTAACTATACTTGAATTACCTCATACTTAATTATCAAATGGAAGTCAGCAATCGCAAAGGATAATAACGTACAATTAATAAACATTACCTTCGAATCTAGCAACAATTCAGCCTCGTAATCATAGTTTCATACAGTTTAAACACGGAAAGATACAACTAAGGAATCCACATAAATTCAGATCAAAGGCACAGACAGAGATCTATGACACACCGAATATAGAACAAAAATCAAACACTATAAAAATTTATCCCAGTTTGCATTATCGTATACAGTATATAGTCTCATAAAAATGCCTGTTTTATAGATTGTTTTGTAACTTCTGTCTGAAGTTAACTGCTTTCGCGTCTGTTTCCTATTTGTAGCCCCGAAAAAATCATAGACTCTTTTTTTATATCGAGATTTCGAGCCGATATTCCAGCATCGGCTATATTTAAATCCCTATTCTCAAATTCCACGATTGCTGCAAATGTAGAATTATATCAAACGATAGGATCTTCCCTATTATCCAATCAAACAAAATTGGAACACTTTTGTGTTCAATGAAGATTAATTAAGAAAATTAGTGCACTGTACAATTATCGTGATTCCTTTTCTAAATCTTTGGTATAGGAAATTGCGAAGAAGAACTCGCACAATTACAGCCTGAATTTTCCACGCGAAACCTTGACAACGCATTACAATGTTAACATGTTCTTCCTCTCAAAGTGTTGTGAAACAGTCTCGCTTTTCTCGTGTCTCTTACATAGGCCATCTAAATACTTACATCCATCTAACCATTCTATACACTATAGTATATAGCAACGACATGGACACAGGAGCAAATCTGAGCACACAGGACAACACCTGTTCATATTTAGTCTTCGCTTCTAATAAATACCCAGTTTAGTGTTTCACCTGACACACTATCTCTCTGTTTCTCTATCGGTCGATACGGCTAATTGGAACAGACACCATGTAACTACCATAGTGAGCATAAATGTTTAGCGTACGGTCGAACGATCTGGCCAAGGTACGAAAGAAAAAGAGAAAAAAGTTGAAAGGCAAGAGAAACAAGTTTTAGAAAACAGGACGGCTTACTGATAGGAGACAGTAAATAAAAAATCATCGTTCGAACTGATAAGAAAAGCGGCAATCTCCTTTTGCGATCGAAATTAATATTACGATCGCGCAATAGCTGGCCATGCGTGTAATCACCCTACGTTCTAACAAAGAAAGTAACACACAGCTTCGAGACACCCATTGGACAATCAATATGGTCAAAATGATCGATTCTAAATTTTCTAGATTTATATTAATATTTGAATTTATGATGCTTGGGGATTTAATATAATTTTTTGTAAAATATATGGACAAGTCTTCCATTTTTTTCTTTTTTGCCGTAAGTTTTTATATTTCAGTCGTTGGTAGTTTTAGAATTTATTGTAACTTCAAACATCATTGGTGAATTTCGTCATTCTGTTCACAAAAAAATTCGATTTTCCCCTTTCCCTCGTTTTCATCGAAAATTCACAGTTGCACCAATCGCCATAAAAAATGATTAGAAACGATCGATTAAGTTTGAAACCAATCTTAATACGATCTACGTAGACATTCTACGAGTACAGAACGTACAACTCTTACGAGTTGCAGTCTAATCTCATAAAACGAAGCTTTTATATTGAAATTTACTCAGAGAAAGATAAATCTCAGTGTATAAAATTGCTGCTATCCCTAGTAAAAACTCCAAGTTTTAATATCTCGAAAACTATCAAACACCAGTCTCTATAATATTCCATCTTTTTTTAAAAAGATAACAAGATCTACTACTGATTAAAATTTCAGTTAAACAGCTAGCTTTCAAATATTGAACTCGCCTTGTTAGAATAACTTGAATATTGAACCACGTGCGTAGCTAACGATTTTATTATACAAATATAGCGCCGTTTAACGATACAAAATGATTATATAGATAGGCAAAGAATACAGATAACAAAGGAGAACCAATCAATTACATGTCGATATAAAATCGAACAAAATGCGAACAAAACGAAGCGGATAAAATCGGCGGATCTAAGCCATGCAAGGGTTAATCATTTTCCTGCAGTTACACGTGTCATTCCAAGCCGGCTGTGAAATTAATAAAGGTATTTTATGGGTAATTAATGCTTGCGAGAAAATTGATCGAACCATACATTGTGCACAGGTATTTACATGAAGCGTTCGCGTGCGACGATGGATTATTAGTTATTCATAACCTACGCGGACAAATTTTCTGCTTCGATGATTCAGAAAGTGATGAAGGAATTATAATCGCTTCTTTGTTTTTTCTCTTCTTTTTATAACTTCTTGCTTCGTTTGAAACTCTATGTTTTTATGCGTTTATTGATTGAAAGATAATGAAGAATCTAACGACACTAACGATAAGAGGGAGAAAAAGATGTTATACGACTCTAGTTCTTCAATTTAAGAAATTCTGGATCTGTATGAACGTTTGACACGTTAATTGGATTTAGGGTTTAGTTCGATCGAAATTCAATTCTATGTTCCTGAGTTAATTCTAATTGATGGAACGTATGGTTAAAGATAAAATCGTAACTTAATCTAATTTTCGAATGTAATGGATCTCTTATTTCATTAATTTATACCCGATCGATATTTCGCTACCAAATCTAACGTAACACTTGTACTTATTTATAAAATATAAAAGTTATTATACAATTATCGAATGGAATATTATATTGATTCAATTATTACGACTGCATCGAATAAAATCAAGAATCAATGTTCATTGACTACAGCGGAAATATACATGAATTCTATATTTAATATGATTTTAGGAAATTTATAGGTTAATCTTTTTTTAACTGATCATAAACTTCGAATACATGAATGAATTTTTACTCCAATGAGCTCCAGTTAAGCATGAATTTCATTATTTTTAACATAATAACGTATTTCATTCGTACAATATGTACTTCGATTATTTTGCGTGATAAAAAGTTCGGGCGATACAATAAACTTCAGAAAACCGATGTTTATAGTATCGACAGATCGTTTAATTACAATAAAAGAATTTGCATAACGCGTTAAAAATCAATGGTATTTTCAGCAAGGGACATTTGGGAGCGCGAAACGAGCATTTCGCGTCACGAAAAGTTCTCTCCCACGTACTCGATTTAAAACTGGTTTATGGTCGATGAAACTGGAATTATATTGGAGGACACGTTCAATTGAGAAACCTGATTCCTTGTGGATCAACTAAAATGTATCTGCATGTGGAGCTTGAATTTCCCTCGATGGATACACTTTGTCTTCACATCGTTCTTTTTTATCAGAAATAAATTTAAAGATGTTCATTATAGTAAGAGAGATCAAATCAATGACAAGCAATAAGATTTAGATAATACAACGCTAAATATCGCAATAATGTTCCCCCATCTCAAATGATGTAACAATAAAATAAAATATGTATCGTATTTAACAAATAGTAAGCAATCATACAGCATTGTATCGGGATTCGTTCGGAAAATTCCACTTCAATATTACTTTCATAAGTTACAATACGATTTACACAGAAATTCCACGGAAAATATCACATTATACTTCATTCTGCAAACTCAACCGCAACCGCAACATGATATTTGTCAGATCGTAGTTACCAGACGTCAAATAACGTTAAGAAGCATGAGAACAGCATTTTTACGGGCTATCAATACCGATGGAAAACGTATTTTGCCATCGGCATCTACTTCCATCTTCGTATTTGCAAACCTTTAAATATATACATATAAAACCTGAATATATCATAAGCTAAATCATTTTTAAGTAATTTTTACCACCTCGTTTCAAATAATACAATTTACTATTACTATTACAAATACAAATTACAAATTACAAAGGTTGCTCCCATTTAAGGCAACTCAATTAAACTTTCCATATTATTATTATCCTTTCCTTATTATCCATACATGTATCTATACATATATACACTCAGAAATATTTAGCGTGAAGAAATTTCCATACCAATGTGTTAATTCATTATCTTTTTATAACACTTGCAAACAACTTCTGCCAACTTTATTATATACTTTTCATGAAAAGAAAATTTTGATCGATTAATCATTTTCCTGGCAATCTCCATGTGACATTTAATTTCTAACAAAACCAGCAGGAACTCCAATACTCGAGGGTATACGTAATTTCTATTTACCACTATCGATCCTTAAATCTTCATATAGTTCTTCTATTCGATCCATTACTCGATCGATCTCTTGATTCCGACCTACAATTATGGCGCGTTCCTATCGCTATGGAATTTATCAGGAGGAACACGCCCTGCCTAGTTACGTAAACGCCAGAGAAACTGTCGGTTCGACTACGTTTCGCTCGAAACACGCACGAGCGTAAACGTACGGAACTTGAACGCAGCACGCGTCACACGCGTACGCACGTGTCGTGTCGAGCCACCCACTCGAACATTTTCTTTCCCTAGCTGTCTTTCAGTCTTGTCGCGCGCGAATGTTTCCCGGCGTTTCGTCACAGGAATAAAAAACACACGTAGCATCTCGAGGGACTGGCATGAATCAAGACCGATGTCTGGATCGAAAATGGAGATTCAAAATTAGAAAGAGTATCCATGCTGGGGGGCCCTTCCACCCTTTTTTTATTCTTCTTCTGTCAGGCTTTTTTTAATCGCTTTTTTATCGCTCGCTTCGGTTTGCTCGTTCCTCGTTGGTTTAGACTTTTTGTTGCTTGGATTCTAAACAAGAGCAAAATGTACCGTGATGTACAAACGTGCTGATATTTTTTCTATGAAATTCCGTGATGAGCGATGATCGATTATAGGATAATATCAATTTTTAAAGCAGTTATGTAAGAATCTACGTTAGGAGTAAATTGTTACAAAAAGCTGAAAATTAAATGAATGTAATATTAAATCTATGGAACAAAAATTGAAACATGTGTCTCTACGCCCCACGCGTTGGTGGTTGACTAAAATACTCGACTAACGTTTTCGAACAGTTTAGCGGTTTGACATTTCCTCGGAGTACAATGACCCTCTGTCATTTAACCTAAACCGACTGCACTAAATCCTTATTAATCATTTCCTCTTCAATGTAATAATTAATAAAAGAAAAAAGGACTCACGAGTAGGCATCCCATTTCTCTTTTGCTTAACAGCGTCTTCAAAATAAATTTCAACCATTTATTTTTACAAAATCTTCACAT
Organism: Bombus affinis; assembly: GCF_024516045.1. Taxonomy (NCBI): domain Eukaryota; kingdom Metazoa; phylum Arthropoda; class Insecta; order Hymenoptera; family Apidae; genus Bombus; species Bombus affinis. The sequence goes on along the minus strand of NC_066349.1, from coordinate 13,624,720 downwards.
AAAAATGTTTCTTCTGAAGTCTCATACCGAGACACATGTTGGATAATTAACTTTCTACTAATATTGACAATACCAATGATGATATACGATTTTTTACCATTAAATCTCCAGTTCTTTCACTGGTTCGTTAATTTTTTTGAAATTTACACCTATTATAACGAAATATAAATATAACGGAATAAATAATGCTTGATATAACTGCATCCAAATAATAGCCATATTAAAAGATGAAATAGGGAGAAATTATGGGACATTGTACTGTAACCGTGCGATACGCGAGTCAATAAAATTGATCCAATGGAAATTCGAGCCTGTTCCACTTGGACGACAGGAAATACGAAAGAAATTGAAACGTTCGCGGTTAATGGTGGTCATCGAGTCGCGGCTAAGACCGAACCAGAGAAGCTGTAAACCGTTTGTTAACATTCCTTTTCCTGAATGTTCGTGGAGTCAAGGCCGGTACCTTAACTGTAAAACCGGCTCCGAAGAGATGCAACTCGACTCGACGAAGGAGGACCAGCGTTTACTCGCCAAGTAAGCCATAAGTATCAATTTCGTGATCGAAAGAATCGCGTCTACCCTGATGAAAAATATTTCGATAAACTTCCAAAGCTAACTCAGTTTATCTTAATTTTTACTACGCGTTTCTATGTTTTATTTATTTTCGTTATTCGATTTCTTCTAATAATTAATTCTTCCATTATTCCAGGCAATGTTCCTAAAACTCAAAATAAAGAATATCCAATAGAATTTCATCTTCAATTCGTATAATATTTCCATTGCAAAGGACTATGTCAAATGTTTTCATACAGACATATCCATGCACAAACACGTCATTTATCAAACTGCAAACACTCGAGTACCATGCACGTCTGCATCGCACAAAACATTGGAAGGCTCTATTTGCCAATTCATGAAACTAATCTTCTAATTAATCGACTGAATAAGTCATTTTGTAATGAAACAGAAGAAATAAAAAATAACGATGCACAACCAATTTGCAACAAACGACGTATTGTTCGAGCGACACGTTTTTCCACGTGAATGCCAAATGAACAACCAAATTGTCAGTTTATTGTCGACAAACATACAGCTATTTCTGACTATCGACTCTCAGAACAGACGCAGTTGCAGTCATAACGCCTCGTCTCCCGTCCATGGACTGTGAACAGTGTGAACGCTTCAATGTCATCGCGAGAATCGCCTTGAATCCCGCCCAAGCCTCAAAACATCATCGAACACGAAACTGTTTACGACAAAATCCTACTACGAATTATATTATGACAATTAAATGTACTATGTATTTTTCTCTCTTCTTTTTTTAAGAAACCAAAAAAGATGTCGCTAACAATTATAAATATTTTTTATCCAATTTAAAACTACGTAAACCTCAATCTTTTATTTCACGATTCGTCCACTAGAGTTAAATCTAACCTTAACTCAAACTATAAGTTAAAGTATTTTAATGTTACTTGTTATATGTTTCGTAATTTTTTTGTTATTTAACAATTTTATTAATAAACTTCTATTCAGTCGAACTTCTTTAACCGTTTACGTTTACTTTCTGTCACTTAATTTGCGTTTATATAGAGTTACTTTTAGGTTAGGTTCAGATGTAGTTCCAACGTAAGAATAAAGGTACTTCGAATCGTTTACCACGCTTTCTTAAATGATATTTTACCCTTTTCGAAATCTCTTTTCAATATCAATATATTTGGAAAAAATCGAAAATAGCGACCAAATCGTAAAGCATTATCAATTACATATTACACCAGTTGCAAGTTACGAATAGACTGCGGATTTGTATGCAAATATATATACATTTTACTGGATACAACTAAAAAAAATTTTTGAATTAATTACTAGTTACAGAAATATATTAGCACACGTTTTTGTTCTAATATATGCATTTATATGGGTTAGTATGTTATTCATTTATACTGCATTATCTTGTAAAATTAAGCGCAGAAGAATGATTCATCGTCGACTATCGTTAACGTTTGGTCATCGTCTAGTATAGCAGTGAAAAAGAATTAAGACGTCTACAAAACAAGTACACTATAAGTACATTATATTATCTTTTATAAAATCATAAAAGAGTAAAATATAACAAGTTATATAATGCAACAATAATTTAATATGGGAAAGTGAACACAAGTAATTCGTTTCTATGAAATTCATTCGATCGTAGATATATTACCAGGCGATATATTTATTTTTTAATTTAAATGCGACGAGATGTCCAGTTATGATAAAAAATAAAGAATTTTAAAAGACCGATGACCTAGGCACGTATTATCTGATAATGATATAGTAACACAAACAAAGTACTACAATGATGTAGCGATGTTACTACAAAGTGGTTAAAATTGCACAACCATTATCGCGTCGACGATTAAAAATATTTCAAAGTATTAGCGCGGTATAGCTTGTTACGCCGCTGACGAGGGGAAGCCTGATGAATCGATCGCCAAGTTGAATCATTTTTGCATAATACGCTGCAGGCGAAAAAAACAAATAGAAGCATGAAGGAAACAATGATAAATCAAAGATAAACCGGGTTATATAAATCAACTATACGCGGACGATTAAAACTTCTGAGGGCACAGGCAGTAATGTGTCGCACAATTATCATATAAGACTGACTTTAAATTTCTTCAAGTTTCGACTATTAGTAAGTACTCGCTTTAGGTATAACTTACCTTTTAATTATAATTTTACCTTTGAATAAAGGTATAGTAGAATTTATTGAGAGTAATTTTTCCTTTCTAACTAAAATATCTTGTGTATCATTTCGAAGCTGACAAAAACTAACGTTTCATTGTGCCACCTTTGTTTTTCTTGATTTAATTTAAAATATTTGGTCATTATCTCGTAACAACGTACATAATCAAGCTATATTAGATCACAATAAAGACTAATAGAAAACGTGGAATTATTTTTAAAAAATTCGTTTCGTTTCAAAATCCAAACTATCAATATCTATCCTGTGCACTTCGCGGACAATTCAACCGGACATCGAACAACCGACACGTTTTCGGGGAACACTCGACTCACCCTTATCGATCTTAAGCGAAACGTAAGATAGAGTTACCGCCTCGGTAACCCCTATTTTCGGCCTTATGATCGTTTCCACTTCGTAGCGATGGTTTAATGCCGTCTAGACCGGATGGGTCGCGAGTATATTCATCAAGTGAAATCGCCTATTACGTCCCTCTAAATCGGTATGCGTTTAGGAGAAACCTGGCTGCAGGACAACGTCTCGAACGCGAGAAAAAGAGGCGAAGAACCGATAGGAAATAGAAAAAGAGACAGTGGAACAGGAGTAGATAAATAGGAGGGGACACGAAAGGTTCGGAGAAAGCTTGGCAAAGATTCAAACAGTGATTGCAAGGGCCTGCCTGTCTCAGCGAAGCGCGTCCGGAATATTTCCCCTTTTCTCTGTGTCTGGACCTTTGTTCATCTCGCCAACTTTCTCTCTTTCTCCCTTCTTCCCGATCTTATTTATCCCCTTCTTATTTCTCGTGAAGGCGCCCTTTTTTCCCGCCGCGTGCCCAAGTCCAGTTCGTGCTCCTTTTTCACGATTGAGGTGGAGAAGGACTCGACCGTATTGACAGAAATGCGGTGAAATATTCGGTGACGACTTATATCGCGAAAAAAGCGCGAACGTGGCGATATCCTCGTATATTAGGATTTTGGGATCTTAGCCTCGTAATAAGAGAGGAAGGAAGCACCGGACGATTTTAAGCGAATTTGTGGCTAGTGGTTGCAGAACTATGATGTCCGGGGGAGATATAAACCTCTTGAAGCCAGAGTAATATGTACCGTGATTCCAAATTGATGGTATTTCTTCGACCTCGTTAAGAGAAAACGGTAAATGTGACGATATAAGAAGTGTTCGAAGCTTTTAGTGGTGTTTGGAAGATATTAGGGAAAGCCTTGTTGTTGATGAGTTTCCAGTACTTGTTGCGAATACGAGTGAGCACATTTAAAAGTGCGACGATGTTGTTGAATGATAAATACGGTAAGTAGTAGTAGGACGTCATTCTGCAAACATTAACTTGAACATGAAATCAATAAAATTGATTTTTTGATACCAGTTTGACATATATACCAAGAGTACAATTATTTGTAATAATTGCCGCCACTTTGGATTTCGTTAATTTTTTAGTATGCTGTCGGGAGTATGATTCTGAACAACTTTTATCTATACATGTAACCGCCACTTGGCCTTAGTTTCCAAATATGTGCGAGAAACCATCGGTATCACTACACTGAGTTCTTCCTATAATTGTGTTTCCGTGACAAGGTATGCGTTAGTATTGGTTGGCAGCCACCTCACGGCGGCGACCGGATAAGATAACGCCTAACCCAAACCTAATTCTTATCTTTTGTTTATAGTTTATATAGGTTTGGGTTTGGTGTCATTTATTCGGCCGCCGTAAGAGAACCAATATTAACGTATACGCTGTCACGGACGCGCGATTAAGCAGAGAATTCACTGCAATTGGTACCGACAGTTTTTCTGGAAATATCTCCAAATCTAAAAGAATCCGGTAACATACAAAGAAAATAGTCGTTCGAAGTATTGATTTCTACGACATATTAAAGAAATCAAAGAGATCCAAGATGGTACCGACTTTCTGAATAATTACCGTGCATTTTATTAACGCTAGGTTTACAGATACGCGTCAATTTGACGTAATCGAAATGTCCATAAACCTAGGGTTAAAATAATACGTATTTTATTCGCTTTGTATTTTTCTCTGCTTACTTTTATAACTTTGTTGAAATACATTGCCGTTGAATATTTCTTCTTGTTTCACTTGGTTCTATACAATATCTTTCCATCAAATGACCCCAGCGGAGCCTTGCCTCACAGACAAGGCGTAGAAAAGGGATGGGGGGTACATACGTATGTGTACGTATATACTTTGGTTTCTGTCCACGAAGCCTCGTGTCACTTACAAAGATGTCGAGTAATGCAAAGGAAAATTCTATACAATCATATTGGACATAGAAGAAAAACGAGAGAATTTTTATACTTGCGAAAATATTGTTGAAATGTTTGTCTTTACTTCTATGGAACTTTTTAAAGTAAAATAAAGAAATGATGAAAAGTCCGACTTCTATCGTAGGTCTACGAGCGTCACCGCATACGTTATGCTACTTATGCATACATTATGCATACGTTATTATACTGTTACGTTACATAACATTACAACACTTGTCGTAACGGCAGTTACTTCAACGCGCGTGTGATTGCACAATGCACAGAAATCAAAAACTTAATCGCGTGGTTATCTTACGTTCGTCACTGGAGATATACATATGGAAGGCACAATTATTTTAAAATATTTTCTCTACGAATGCCCTTAAAATCTGGCATTCGCTATCTCGATATCTAAAGTTATCGCACAAACTCGCAAAAGTACTTATTCGAATACTTGTAAGTAAAAGCCTTTTATGAATACGTTGCACGTGCTATACGACACTTTGCAATTTCGCTGGTATTATTGTGGTACTCGACTATCATGATCATATTGATACGGTAAAGTTTGAAACAAATCTGAAGATATTCGGTGGGACGCCTATCAAACGAAAATCGTTCAGTACCGACGAATATTAGTTCTGGCTTTTTTCGCTAGATATTAATACTTTTGTTTGAATAAACAAAATTTTGATTTTAACTTTAAACCAAGATATAACAAAAAGAACTGCACGACTCTCCCCTCTATGCTTAAGATACTGTATATTAACTTTTCATTAAATATATATTGCAATAATAAGTATATTGTAATTACTATATACATTTCCAGATTCGTATCACATTTATCCAATATAATCGTAACAGTCGTGGCTTCCTATAACGCTAATGAATTTTTTAAATATTGATCATTTGTAACATATTTGTGACATATAAAAATTTCATTGATAATATTACTCTAATTATGCAAAAGTATGCAAAAGGTTTTTAAGATAAGATTCTCAAAACTTCCATGCAAGATCCCACAACAAACAGTTTGAAGTTCCCAACAGTCACGAAATCCCATAAATATCGCGTACAAAACCGAACAGAACAGAAGCTTTCCTGTTAGGAGGCCCTCCGACATAATTCAGTCGCTTTAGAATAAAGGATTTACCCTGCTCAGGAACTACATATATCACTAGTTCTCCGCATGATTTCGCGAAACGCACCCGTAAACTGTTCTCGTGAAATTGCACTGGTATCGAGAGGGGTGAACAGCGTGGAATAAGAAAGCTGGTTGATAAATTCACCCAGCCAGATGCACGTGTATCCCAACGATGGCGGTTGGTTCCCCTCCGCCAACACTTTGCTAGAGCATGGCCAGCAATTGCAAGAAGAATAGAATTTATAGCGCTAAGTCACTGTTATCAGTCCTGTAGAGTGCGAAATAATGCGCAGTAAAGATATCTGCATTTGTCAGGCTCTGGCTACGGGCAGATGGGAAACTTCGAAATAAATACAACCGCGCGACAATGTTCAACGATAGCGAACCGAGAGACTTGCTAAATTCTCCTCGTATAGTAATACTTTCATGCTACCCGACGTTCCTCGCTATTTTTCCGTGCTTCTTCTAGCGCTTTCTTTCTTCTCACCGAGTGTCGAGAGAGTTTACAACGTGGCGCGTGCGACTCGGTACCTACTACCATCTTTTCACATGGAAATTCTCGCCAACGATTCCCATCGAAACGTCGAAACGCAACTTCAGGGCGTATTCTATTTTAGACCCTTAGAACGTCAGTTTCTTTTTCCTACTTCTGGATTTTTTGAAAAGATAATGCCTCAGAGACATGACCCATGTTCATAAATATTAGAACACATATGAAAACTTATTTAAAGTTAAAAATTATTTTAAGAGATTATCAAATCCTCTAACATTTATTATCTCATTAAGGAAGAAGCATTTGTAAATATTCATAAACATAATTGATTTTGTCAAAACAGACAAAGAAGCGAACAGGCGCGTTTGAATATTTACAGCAGCGGCAATTTTGGTCGGTTCCCTTTCAGAAGATTTGTGAATATTATCGAAACGTAGATAAATATAAATTTGTTATATATCGAACAATGATAAAACAATTTGTACAAATTCCTTGCGAAAATATGTTAAAAAGCGTCTGCCACAGTATCGTATCCTCTTAAAGTTTTATCCTGTCTTATTGAAAAATCTTATTCCACCTTCGCGGGAAATTACCATGGAAAAACTCGGTACTTTTTGTCGACGTATCAGCGTTCGTTCGCATGTATTATCGATGAACATGTTACGTAATTGCAGATGGAAGATACTTTATGTACGAGCGTTGATGAATTTTGCTATTCATACAGCAAATTGAACGAAAAGATGAAAACGAAGAGGGAATACATGGCGAAGATAAAGTTTCCTTTCACGTTAATGAATTTGCGAGGCTGTATTTAACGAACGAGAAAAATGTTTGGATGAATGGATAATGAATGAGCTTCGCTTGTGTTGCAAGCACGGTATGTGAAATAACGTTTATTGAAATTGTCCGAGACGGGCGAGGGAATTTTTATTAATATGAAAGAATTCCTCGGATACTTGTACATCGAGTGTAATTACTGAGAAGAATAAAGGATACTTGAGTATCGTGAAGAACTATTGTATTGCGCTCATTCAAACTTCTGTTTTCTAATCGATTGTCTTTATTGAATTCTTATTTGATAAGCAAACAAAAATAAACGGCATTTTATTTGATTATCGCCGTATTATTGTATAATATCTTATTAATGTATTTTAATCTAATATATGAATTGCTTATCTGTTACATAAATATAATTATGTAATTGTAAAATTTCAGATTAAAGGACAGATTTTTAATGAATTACATTTTCTTTCCGTAAATAAATGAAATTTTAATGCTAAAGAGCTAAGGTACGAAATGTAGAATGAAATCCGAACGATTAACTGGGTTTAATCGCGTAAATGTAAACGTCGTTTGAGGAATTCAAATAATTGAGGTCTAAAATACATGCAATATTTTTTCACATATTTTTTTTTCCTCTCTCCTGTGTCAAAAATAGCATATCGAAATACTCTAAATAAGGAAAAAAGGAAAGAAATCTGAACGAGCGATGTACCTGGGTTGCATATCGATTAACTATCACAAGTAGAAATATTGTCTGTGCATTAAAATATCAATTATCTTGTTTAACCATTACTCGACGCTGATTAATACATTATCTCCGATAAATACCTGATTCTTTTGTAAAACATAACACGATTTGTTTTCAAAGAAAAGCTTCATGAACGCAACTTTGTTTTTCTTTACTTAATCGCTAACTTATATGCACAATCTCAATTTACATGTTCGGATAATCGGCGGATCAAGAAATCAATTTCCGTGTAATCGACACTCTGGATAATCGGTGTCCACGTAATCCGCGTCAGGATAATCAGCGCTCCGCCGCATTATTATTTTAAACAGGATATAAAATGACTTTTAACTGTAACTTACAAGTTTAGAGCAAGTAGTTTTTACACGCTCTGTGAGTTTTTAATAAACCATAATTGCTTTCATAAGGCCATCATTAAGTAACTAATCTATAATAATTCCTGGCAGCTTCGACATCTTGATTTAAAAAAACAACAAAAAAATTATCTTCACGTTCATTATAAACGAAACTAAATTGATAAACTTCAACCTATAATTAATAAACACATTATAAACTGAAATTAAACTACATTTTGTTGCTCTATTGGCAGACTAAAGTATCGAATATTGATCTTGCTACTCGTAATAAAGTTATCCCGCAACATTCCCCTTTATCTTCCCCCTTTAATCGTAAATCTCATCAATAATTAGGAAACTCGCGTGGAAAAAGGGAAACAGAAAAGGCTTAGAGTGAGACATCTACGTTATAATTCTCGTAACGAATGCAAACGTCGTGAATAGATCGGTCAAAAGTCATGACAAAGGAAGTGTTACACAGAGAGACTGTGTTCTTTTTTGGCCGTCGACGAAAACGTGCGCGAAACTTATTCGTCTTTGCCGCATATAAGAAGAGGTTAAGAATCACGAGACAGAGACATGCTGGTTAAGCGACGACGCGAAAGACGAGGAGAAAAAGAGAAAGGGACAGAGAGAGAACGATCGGGTAAGTTGGGAAAGAAGCGTGAAAGGATCACTGGGCGTGTCCAGACAGATCGAATCGAAAACCCGCTGCTTTATTAAGGCAGCGGGGTCAATGCTGAAACACCGGCTGCGATAAAGACAGGGCATTCCCTTTACTACTCGAACTTAAGCCTGTATTACGCGAGCGAAACTTTCACGCGTCGACCCGTCACACGTTTCTTCCATGCACACCATTACAATTCGCTCTTTACCTTCTATATTGACCTATATCACCTATATATATGTTATTCTCCTGTTTGTTTAAGGAACAGGGCAAATAATTATTATTCCATTCATTTTTACTCGATTAAAATCTATCTCTAAATATTTTTAACTTATCTGTATGTAGAAAATCGCGAAGATCGAGTTGAAGTCAAACGAGATGAGAATAAAGACTCGGATGATTTGGTAGTGTCGCGAGGTAAAGACTTTATCTACTAACATTCGGTTTCACTGCGAGGTTTCGCGACTCCGTGTACCAACATCGGCCTCTGTGTGCTATCTGCTTGGCGCTAATCAAATACCGCGATCTACATAATTTGTTTAGGAGTGGCTATAAATCATTGAACCAGCTGGCAGCTTATCTCGAGTGCTGATTCAGTGAAATTAGTATTGCTTGGCCTCGGTTGCTCGTTCCTTTTCGTATCTGAATCAGGTCGATGCCCCAGCGATCTTGCGACGATACAAGAGAGATCCTAAAAAAGATTCTCGAGTCCTTGAGTTTCGTAACAATTCGATTCGAACTCGCGTCACTTCCGTTCGCGACCGATCTTCGACGGTATCATCGATGTTGGAGAAAGCATCGAGAAAACCAACCACTATGAATCTTTCATTCTGCCGTTGTTGGTATAGGTCAAAATATATTATGTGTCGATACGACCAAAATGATGAAAATACTTAGCAATTTCAATTTTCAAATTTCAAATTTAAAACGATTTACATAAAACATTATTCATATATATGTAAATATGAATGGAGAATAATTTCTCCGTAAAACAGGAATGGTTAAAAGATGCAGAAGCATATAGCTAAAGAGACATTTCACGAAACAAGCATCGGTGTAAAAGATCAAAGATTCCGATAGTATGTATCCGGTTTTCGTGCTTCGACCAATTCTATTATGCTAATTAGAATTCATCACGTCGTTTAAACACCGTTGTATCTGTATTCCGGCGTTTGCGCGATAATTAACGCCGACAAAATTAAAACGATATAGGAGGAAAGAAGAAAATGTGGGGAAAGGTGATATCCCTTTTATGTAATAGCGTAAGTAAGTCACTTAATCTTCTTCGAATCGATATTAACGCGAAACTGGCTGTGGCTGGTCCTTACAGTGTTCCAAATAAAGTTAAATTGGGTACAGTAACAATTAGCTCTTTATGCCAAAACCGTGAATTGTGTCAGAAATTCCGTAACTCCGGAGGTCGTTTCGGATGGCATCACGGCCGAACAAACCATACGGACCACCTGCTAACAAATGGCTGATTTATAGCCTCCGTTTCAAGAAAATTCATCGTGCTCCCTTTCAGCCGATCTTTTGACCGTTTCAAGGCTGTCAACTTCTCGGTCGTGAAACACCATCGTAGTCCACGGAGAAAACGCGAACGACCGCAAGGATTCGGAAGCGAAGAGGGTGAAAACAATGAAACGCTTCTACCATGTTGTGCCGGAAACTGGCACGGTGACATTTGGGAACACTTTGAATTAATCCATTTCTTATATTTATGTTATACATATATAACCGTTAATATTTTTATAAAATAATAAAAAACAATTAACGATTATAAATGAATGTATAACATACCTTTTATGATATACAATAAATCAGAGATTTAAGGTTTCCTCGTTCTGGAAGAGAATTGCAATAATATTGTAGCCCTTTTGTTTCTCAATAAGATTATCGTGAAAAATCTGTGACTACTATAATTGGGTAAATTAAACAGAATCAAAGTGTATATGTGTCATGTTTCTTAAATAGTTAATTTCCAATTGCAATTCTTTTTTCAGTCAATTTACATTATCGTGAATCCTAATTTATTAATATTATGACTATGAGCGGGAATTCCCAAGAGTCGTTTAATATCTGTGTCGACGCTAATTTCTTCGTCTATATTTTCTTAACGTTCCACTCATTTTGATAAATTTTATACATACCCAGAGCCTTCAATGTTTCTTTTAGTACATCGTAACTCCTACTTTTAAGACCAATGTCTTCTTCACCGTATCCCTATATCACTTTTCCGCCATTAAAAGTGTACGAAATAAGTTTCTATCACTTACAACAATCTTTACGCTACTCGTAAACTCCATGCTGCTTTTATGTAATCAACTTGGAGCAATCATAAAAAAGCGTAACGCATTTCGAGCACAAATACGATTGGTAAAAACAATAAACAACCTTGAGGGAACAATCGCCGTATGCTTTAGCCTCGCGAAAAACAGAGCCCGCGTTTCACGTAAAATTAATGGAACGTATCGTTTCCGGAAGAAAGTACCCATCGGGCGCCAGGAAGTCGTGACACGGCCCTATCGCTCCACGTGTCTTACGTACAATCATACATACACGTGTAAGTACGTGAACGATATACAACGAGACCAAATACATTTTTAGACAATCGCCAGACTTATTTATTGTCTCGGTAGTAAAACCGTCTAGAAAATCGTTAAATATTGTGTTAGTATGCCCGAGTAAATTTCTATATGATTTCGATTATTTTAAAGACTTGTGAGTAAAATTAACGACAAAAAGGACTGACTGCGTTTGTAGAAAGTTTCCGATCGAAACTGTGTCCCTTTTGCCAACCAAGGCCGGAAAGGAAGAGCTGGAGGCACGTTTTCCCATTGTTTTCAATGCATACCTCACACAGGGACGAACTGACCATCTTGACTTTAAGAAAATTTCCGGTGGGTCGGAAGGGATTTGGGAGCGTAGAATTTAATTTTTATACGAAAAACGATGTGCATAAAATTACAGTTGTAAATTCTTTATAATCGTCGCAAAAATAAGGAGAAAACATGTTTGCCGGACAATTTCATATTAGAATCGCTCGATGTAGAATTTAATTAGTGAACTAAAAATAGAGGGTCAGTCATATCGATAGTCTTCCGGTAAAAATTTCAGTCCCAGTTCGTCCATGACCGGATACGATATGTGTTTGGTACGATGAGAAAGACACGATTAAGTACATGGTTGTTCGATCAATGCTCAGATGTCACGACTCAAACTACGCAAGTCGGAACAACCGATGACATATTTTTATCGATAGCACGAGTATGCGTGTAAATTGATAATCATGCAGAGGAGAAGATACGTTGTGTCTTAACAATACCGATTTAAATAACCATTAAGTACTGATATATATGATAAAGTAATTCAGACAACGAATATGTGGGTAAAATGGTTCATTTGAAAATGAAAATAAAGATTCAAGCTCCAAAATTAAAATTGAAATTCAATTCAGAATCGGAGTTGATATAATAGAAGTTAACGGTATAACAACTGTTATCAATTATTCCTACTATTTATTATTTTACGTTCGTATATATAGTAGCTGAGATTCAAATTAATGAATTCGGTAATAAATTAATGAAGTTCATATAAATAGAGTTCTATTGTACCAAGAGTAAGAGATCTATAATAAAGTTCAAACATTCAAAATTAATTACCTCCATTCAAATGCTATAAATAGACTTACATTTCTAGATCATATATGCCGTCAGACATTAAAATAACAAAATAAAGAATTCATAACATAATCAAATATGTACATGTATATATCGAGCAGAAATTAAAATTTACACTCGTGCATTTTCTCTGTACTTTAGCGATTCGGTCTTGAGCACGCTTCTTAAGAATTCTACAATATTGCTAATGTTACCACTTGCTAAGAGGCAACCACCCGAGTCGGCTGGCGGCTTAAAAAATGTATCAGCTTTCGCCATGGAAAAAATAGCTCCATAACGGTCTACCTTCCTCGTTTTTTGCTCCCTTCGTTCAGTTCATAAAACAAAATGCGCCGAAAGATGCCGTATGATTAAACAAGAAGCTAACGACTTTAAATCGTCCTGCAAGCTACCCAAACGCTCGCCGCATGATAATGATCGGACACGGAAAAAAGATCGGCGAGGATACGTTGTTTCGTGGAACAATAATGCTAACCTTCTGAAATAACGTCCTGCTACGTTCGAAAAATTTGATACAAAGTATTCTTTGTATTCACGAAATTATTATTTCGTGAAACATCAACACTATATTTCAACTTTCGTTGAGCTCGTTAGAAAAATGCGCGTCTTTTACGTGGATAGAGTCATCTTGTTTGCATTTTAACGAACAGAAAGACTTTTCAGATCTTACTGGATATCACAATTTATAGAATTATCGTCCTTTTATTCGTATGAATCTTTTATTATGAATATTAAAAGTACAGAAATAGACGGATAATGTAACAAAAAATATATAAAGGCAGCGAAACTAAATTTTGGTATGTTAGGTTCGTCGAAAGGAAGATAAAGACTGACTTTCCCTCAAAGAAAGTTCTTGGACGAGACTTCTGCATATTGCAACAATAAGTCCCACCTTCTTTTCGTTAGATAGGTCATGCTTCGCAGAAAATTTTTCAAAAAACCACGATTAAAGAAACAATCTCGACCAGCTGCGGACAATTTACGACAGCATAGTCGAACAGAAGCCAAGTACAAAGGAAAATTCGACACCTGGTCCTTGGCCTGACCTGAGCTCGAAGCGTTCTATGAAACGAGTCACATCTTTTCACTACAAGGAAAACGAAACATTTCCATGGACCTTCTGGCAGAGAAGATTTAGCGCTGGCAGCTGCCAGTGACCATATTGTGAAAGTGTAGCAGTTGCCTAGAAATGTACTTGCCCTGCCCTAATTGGCCATTGCCGATCATTTCGTGCAGTCGAGGTTCTCTTGTGTCGCGATAAAAATCGAACAGCCTCGGCCGTGCTACTACGTTGGCATGATTTTTATTTTCCTTTCTCCAATTTGAATAATCTGACTGAGCTATCTATGCAGAAGAACAATTTTTGCAAACGACATGCTATTTGAAGAGAATGATTTATCACGTGAGATAAGACTCGTAAATGGACCTACCATATTTCAATCTTATTGCTTTTAGAGGGAAGTAGATCTGATTTACATCTATTTGCTGAATTTTGATTTATTTTTATGCAAACATTCGTTCCGAAGAATTTTTTTAATTAACTGATAGTCGCATAAGCTACTTTAATGAATTATTAGCGGCTCAGTTGAAATCATCGAGTGAGTTCCATAATGTTTGGATAATGTTTATAATCTGAATCAAAATTACTGGAAACTAAATAAGAATAACCAGGGAAGGAAAGACCATAGATTTCAATCTACGAATTAAATTAGAATTTTGCAATCGAAATGAATGCTCGATATTTAACGATATTAATTAAATGTTATTTAATTACAATAATCAAGATCTGCTTATGCAGACGATCGCGTGGCAACCTCTAATAACGCCAGCAATTTCGCGTCATTCTTGACCAGTGTCGAATTAAACAGTTTAAACAATTCAAAGGGACTTCTTCCTCTTCCGCAAGAGTTTCACGCAAATACGCGAGGGTATCTTTAGTTAAGATGCGATCTCGTTTGAGCCTACAAATTTATAACCTGAGAAAGTTATTACGCAGGCTGACAGCTGGCCATCGCGCGAATACGCTTCTACCGCTCTTAATATCACAGATGATAGCAGAGGAAAGAGGAGCAGGTGGAATCGACTCGACTTTCTTTTCCTTTCCTTCTTACTTTCAGGGTGTGTCGGCCATGTTTCTATAAACTTGTATCTCTGAAATTGTGCGAGATAAAACCTCGCAATTTTTTAACAGTTATTCGATATAAAGGGATCCCTTAACTTTCTGTAGGAGAGCTTTTTTTCAGAACATACCAGGACGATGGACTGGAAGTTAGTTTCGAAATTTAAAACCCTGGAGACCATTGACGCTACGTGTGCACACGTATCGAAAAGGAATTTTATGTCAATCGGTATTCAAAAAAACATCGGAGAAATTATATCGCGCGGAAGTAAAATAATGAAGAAAAGTATGTAAAAATTGAAATTGATGCTTATTTGCAGTCTAATACTCTACTCGACTGTTATGAAGTCTACACGACTCTGAATTTCTTAATCTTGACTCTGAATTTATCGAATTTTGAAAATATCGATAAATTAAAAATTTCTATATTTTTGTAATTCCTCTCTCCCTCTTTCTATATATATTTTGTTTCAGCTTTGTTTCACACTTCTTCAATATAACTGTAAAATGGAGCGAAAGGTGTCATTTCGATCAAGGGGCGTAACCAATCGTGTACGCTCTCGCGATGTGTGAGCGGAGAAGGTAAATTGATTATGGCTGATTGATTGTGATTTTAAAATGTATTTACGCATAAAACTGTTGTATATATATGTATGTAATGTGTGCAGAGATAACGACGTTGTCGTCACGATACTTACAAAGATATAGGGATTTAGCTTGACTTTTTTGAGATATGATCGCAATTATTCCAAAAATACGCTGTTTAAACATTTTTATCCTTCCTTCCATTCCACGTTGTGTCTTTGAAAGCGATACCTGGATTCTATGCTACGTGGGAGTGTGCGTGGAGATGGTGAAATGTGCATACCCCTGTGGAATTTTCGAGAGGCTACGAATTATGTCGCGAGAACCATTAAGTCGATCGTCGAATGATCGTTTGAAAACTCCATGGTTTATGGCAAGGTCACGGCTATCGAGCTATTATGGAAAAGTGCCGCGAAAAAGTTAAAAACACATGGATTTTGCAAATCCGTTAAATTACTCACATGCCATCTGAGCGTTAGCAGACAAACGATCGTAGCGCTCAAATTCTAATCCTAAAAAGTAGCGACTGTTCTTGGTCGTGGCATAAACCTAACTTAACAAACACTCGACGATAACTAATAATAATGTTAGTAGAGCCTCATAGGAATGCTAATAAAATTTAAGGAAGTTTCGTATAACACACGCAATATATTCATCAAAGGTGTCTAAAAATGTTCGTATACTTTCGCGAGTCTGTGTATATTGTTTGCCAAATCAATTTTTGAAAATAACATGTTCTTCGAATAATTTGACCGATTAAACTACTTTTTACATATGACGACCATACGAATCCCGTTTTAAAACAAGATCAACGACTTTCAAAAAACTTTCCCACTAAAAATAATATGCCTGATACTTGGTCCGGTTTTCTCGATTTGTGTCCATTTCTTTCCGATATTTGCGATTATTGTGTAACGCGTACGAACGGTATCAAAAACCGCAGCTCTCGAGCCAGGACGAATTCGAAAGTCAATTTTACGGGAGACAGAGCCCTTTTTGCATAATGCGTGCATACGATCTGTCTGCGGCTACGCCTGCGACCGCGAAACCGATGCTCATTCTGTTCGCTTATGAGCACGCTTAATTAAAACATAGTCTGACCAAAAGATAATGGAGGAGAGACAGATTATTATTATCGTTATTATTACAATTTTAAACGGGTCGCAGCTCGTTTGTAAGATAGCATCTGTATCGCGTATCGCCAAGGAAACCGTCCAACCACGAGAATAATTTCCATCGACATCGACCGAAGGAAACGCAATTACCATAATTAACCACGCAATTTGCGAAAGGGTGACTAGTGTGTCGAATGACAAATTAGCAACGAGAACCGCTTTGAATTCTACACGACTCAGAGAACATTGCAGACGAAACGATAAGGATAAGAATTTGCACCTTAATCCCCTTTTTACATTCAAAAAACAGTAGGAGATTTCTTTAGGTATAAATTTACTTTTGAATGTTTGCAATGTATTTATGGGGAAATTTAAATGTAAAAAAATCTACAGAAAGCATAGAAAATATGTAAAATATCGAAAGTAAAGTAGTTATTAGTAATATTTAGTAAAGTAGCGGTAAAGAAATATTTAATAAATGAAACAAACTTTCAGTTAAGATTCTTCTTCTTCGCTCGTATTCATAAAATTAGGAATTTGCATAAACCGTCGCAGTCTGATTAGTTATACGATGTATCGAAAATTCCCTCAAATATTCAACGATAAGCATTTCTCGATAAGGAAGATGTACCGGCGAATGTACAAATACATCGAATTAAGTAACACGAAAAGTAGGACAGAAAATTATATAACGTCTGATCGAAAGGCCAGAATATGAAATACATATGCTTCTTTCTTGTTCACTCGACAGATATAATCTAGAAATCAAATTTTATTTATAATGCAATAAAAACTACGCGCGCGCACACACACACTACTATAGAGTGAAAACTATTTTATCATTCTTTAAAAAACAACATATAAAACAATTTCTAAAAATAAGAAAGAGAAATGTCTTACACCTACACAGACTAGGATCTATTGCATAGGATATAGACACACAGAAATGAACAAAATTTCCCATAATTACATTGATAATATAACCTAAGTTACGAGAATTGTTATATGGCAAAACTTAACATTAGTTACACACAACGCGTGGTATATCAAACAAAACGAACACAATAGAAGATGCTGTAGGTCGTAGCTACTAAACGCAAATAGCAGACTATTCAGAAATTCGCAAATCGAATTGCTTTGAACGGTTCGTTCTGGCGAGTTATGCGCGCTGATTTATCGGCAACGGAACGTACAAACGAGACAAGCATCGAAAATCAATCGCTGAAAGCGTCGTTTTCAATAGAGCCGGTTCGAGAGACGCCGCAACCTTGGCAAGCAATTCGCGACTAAAGGTTTCACGCAATTACCCGGCCGGGCCGGCAGTCGCGCACAGGTAATTTGCATCTCTCCGAGACTAAGAAAACATAATTACCGTAATTTATCACGGGATTCGTCGCGTGATAAACAGAACGAGCGTCGTGGCCTGAATTACGATATCGTTCCGCGAGAGAGGAACAGCCAAACGAACCGGCCTGAAATTCCGTCTTTTCCCTCGAAATTCCCCGCCACGATTTATATACGGCCGAACATCCTTGTAGCCGGCGATCGTTATCAGATGTCACGAATCGTTATCCGATCGCGTGAACCCTTTAAGCTGCGTTCTCACTGAAACAACTGCCAGCAACTTTATGCTTTTTGTTCGAGGCTGCATATTTCAAGCGATACTCGACAAATATCAATTTTTAAAATGAATATTTTGTTCGTAGTGAAGCGACGTAATCAGAGTTATAGTATATTATAGTATAGAGCATATTATATCGCGATAACTGACGATAGAAAGTTTCCCGCTGTTGTTTCAGTGAGGATGCAGCTTTAGATCCGCGTTCGTTACCCACTGATTCTCTCGGCCTGGTTAAGTAGCGACTTTTATTTACGATTCCAGTATTTAGCGGGACATCGATTTATCGACCGACCGTTTGGATACCACACGTGGACTCGATAAGGTATAAAATCTGTTCGATCGAAATCGTAGCACCGTAAGACGATTTCGTGATACCGTTTATCGTGCAACTAGGTTATCTAACAGTGACACAAGTCGATTGCTTTGTTACCTTGTTGGTCTATCTTTTCTTCTGTTATTATTAATTAATCGTACATTTCTTCTGTTATTAATAGATGTTTACGTGATAATATTATAAAAATATTATAATCATTACTTCGTTTCAGGTATTTTATTTTCATTTCTGCACTTTTAAGTTAACTGGAAATATACAAACACCCGTAGTTTAGTTATTAGTTGATACTGTAGATATATTTTTCTACTATGGTTATCTATCGACGAATTCTATATAGAGATTTCTATTTCTTTTTACTTAAACATTTGTTATCTAAACGATGACAAATACCACTTATCGCCAACAAAAATATACTAAAGTGTCAACTCTATGAATTACATGGAAAAGTACATTTAATAAACTATTGATTCCGTAGTATGAGGGTTAACTAAGAGCATACAATGTTACATGGTCAAAACGATCGGTTATTCAATTGGAGGGATAATAGTGCTCGAAATTAATCCGTTCACAGACCTTGCTTATCTTTATCAAGGCTAGCGCAACCGGTTCATTCTGGTACAATCGACGAGTGAGTTAAAAATCAGGACTACATAAATGAGAATTCTATCGACCATGTTTCGAAAGAACATTGTAGAGAAAATCCAATTCTAATCTGGCTAGATAACGTGTTTGCAATCAAGATTCCTGTATGATAAAACGCGAGCATTTAATAAAAGTTAAATTACGAGTGAGAGATCGGTAAAAAGATATAATTTTTGGAAAATAACAAGATTGGTTACATCCTACATTGAACGATTTGTACGCTGTTTAAATGAAAATAAATTCCTTTAATTTCATGAAAATCTTGACACAGTTTAATACGACGATTAATTAATTATACGAAAATCAATATGATTCGATAAGCTAATTGATGTCAATAAGCCAAATATTTGGTTAAACTATTTACGAGATATTTAAAGTCTTGTGGATTTCGAATGATTATCAGTTAGGAATTCAATCGATGAAATTAAAGTACCTTATTAGACATGGAATGTGACATGTATCAAGACCGACAAAGGCCATTTCAACACGAGAAAAAATGAATATCTCTTTAGCGAGAGATTATGCGGACGAGGACACGTTTCATAAGGCTGTAACGTACTAAAGAACCGAACAGACGTGTTTCTTTTTTCTTTTTCGTTCTTTATAATTCTGTGAAGAGTACTGAAGCGAAGATGATTGAAATTTGAAGTTAATTTAGGTGTGAAGTAGAATTTAAAGACATTTATACTGGACTGAAATTTGTTCCATTAGATCGTGGTAACAAAATTCGGACAGAAAATTACATATAAAATAATTAACAAAAAGTAAGCTGTTTTGATCGAACGTAACATATTTGCAAGATGAAACAAATTTTGTAAATTAGTTTCTCTAGCAAATATCGAAAAGGGAGATTATTTCGATAAACGTTTAGCCGATTACTCGATAAACGTGTAATTTTAATAGGTTCATAAAGTAGGACGATGAAGACGATTCGAACGCACGACGCTATAGTTTTCGACAGAAATATTTATTAAATGTATGATAACGGCGAAAAGTTAATTACATAAATAAAAGTGAATGGAACGTAGCTAAATACTGAAAAATTGAAATTCCTAACACGATAACCTGTTGATTCTTAAGATCAAACAGTTCATTTAGAAAACTGTTTTTATAACATCATCACTTTCCCCTACTTTTCAATTTATGAAATTGATCAACGTAGTTTCCGAACAGCTTACATTACGCTTTTATCTATTTGATCGATACAACAAATTAATACTTTAGTTAGTACTAACTAAATAATTTTACACAGTGTAGTAAATGTATTAAACTACTCACCGAATGATCTTTCTTCTATTGTTCGGATGAAATCGCTTGGCCATTTCCGGATCAACACGGTCCAGCTCCTCGTAGAGTTCCTCGTTGCTTTTCGTGGTCGACCGATCCAATTCTACCTTCATCTTCTTCGAACATGACACATTCTCTTCGTCCAATTGTTCATCTTTCTCGATCTCCATCTTATCTATTAGAACTTCCCAAAGTATAGACTCTATGTAATAGTTGGTCCCACCGACGATGATCGGGAGCTTCTTTCTCGCGTGTAGATCGTTGATCTAGATCGGCCAAAGAAGAAGAGGAACGTTCGAAGAAGGCTAAAAGCTGGTGTGCAACATGTTTCGAATATCGGTACCAGAGGGACCGTGGCATATTACAGCTATATCATGGCCCTCTTCGTGATATCGTTCGGCTTCGTCCAAATATTTCCATTTTTCGAAGCGTTCTCGTTTTGAAAAAAAAAACATGATGCACGTTACAACGTTGGATGAACTAGGCGTTGGAGACCAAAGAGGAGCGAGCCGATTTCGCGAAACTACCAAGATGCGTGTCAAAATGCTGGCACGAATATTAATCCCGCGGAAAGTGTAAATGTAAATACAGAAAGATAGTTCGAGGTATTCGCAATGCGGCGTCGACATTTTTACGCGCTGCTTATTAATTATTACGCACGATCGCCAGACGACGATGGTATTCGAGCGATATCGCATTCCACAGACGGTTTTTTCCCTCCTCTCGCTTTTTCTTTTTATTCCTAGTTTCTGGTTTTTGAGGAACGACGCGTATTTCGAAAGTTGCTAAGCTGTCGTAGTTCGGCAGATCGTTTGTGTTTTAGCGAATGTTGGAAACGTTAAATTTCCGTGCAACGAGTTTCCGTGGATATGCTATTTGATATATGGATCACTGACACTGCGTGTAGTTTTGGGAAATTTTTAATAGGTATCGTGATTGATAGAGAAAAGACGAACGTGATGGAAAAAAGGAAAAATTACAATGGATATAGCCATGTTCCTGAATTGTACCACCGTGTAATTATGTTTCAGGGGATCTAGAATATCCAGCATGTGATGCGGCGCCAGTTTCTTTTCCTCTTCTGTTACTTTCGCCGTGATAATGTCGAGACCTCTGTACACCTGTAAATTAATACAGATACCTTGTATCAGTAGAAATTTCATGGAAATAATTGACATCCTATACTTTGGATATTTCTCTGAAAGAATTCATTTATGCTTACAAATTATCTTACTTGAATATTTAGTAATAGCGAATTTAGTAATAATTTCCTCGAATTATAAGAAATACTATCAAAAACTAGATACCGATTAAAATAGTAAACAGTTAAGAAAGCAACGTACATACGTAGTTTCGACAGCTAAAGGACGAAACGATAGAATACAACCTATCATAGTATTATCTTCGTTGGATTTAATTTTGTCCAGAAATATTTAACTTGAACGTGCCACAGTAAATTTCCTGTACAGAATCGAACCTATCTATTCACCAAATTCTCCGAAAATTGTTCGCATCGATGCTGGATAAAGATCCTTGAAATTCCTGGAACTCGTTGTTCGATCGTATTGAACGTGTCACGCGAATCGAAACGTCGAAACCGTGCAGATCGTATCTTGACGCTCGGTTTCATCAGCCGTGGAACGAAGTTAAAGATAAGTGAAATGTAGAAAGCCGAATCAGGAAATGTCAAAGCCCGTGTCATGCTAGTTATCAACGTTACCAAACCCGGCCGCTGTCAGGTCATTTCATTCTTTCTTACGATACGTAAGTGTCACTGTTGGACAAGGAAGTTAAAATAAAAAGGAAATTGTGAGAAACGGATAACACGCGGATTATTTCTTATCTTTCAGCGACTACAGACTTCACGTTTTCGGAAAAAAAAAAAGAAAAGAAAACGGTTCGACGTCACCGTGTAAGAAAAAGAAAATCGAAGCTGAAATGAGCACAGAATTTATAGCAATTAAAACATCTGTTTTCGTTTAAACGTTTTAAGCGTTCGGATGAAGTAACGAGGAGAGGTGACATTTTATGCTGCATGGATTTACACGTTTTGGATGGCTGCATGTTTACGTAATTTATCTTGAATCGAAACAAAGATTAAGAAAGCTAAAGGAAACAAAGATTAAGGAAAGAATTAAATTTGCACGATTAGAAGACTGAAATACAAGGCTTTCGGTTTTTGATAGATAGGATAGAAATTTATGATTTTGATAAAATCCGTCAGAACCGATATTACCAATTAAAAAAAAAATTAATTTGTCTTTATTAACTTTCAATTTCATGGTTATAAAAAATTCTGGTTAAGCAATGACTCGGTTAATCGGTTAAAATTCCAACAATTTAATAGTTTTTCTCATTCATATAAATGACCGGAAAGCTCGACCCTTTACAATCGTATTCGTTTGTCAACTGGAGGACCGATTATACGCGAGTTTCACCTCGTTGTCCAACCAAAAAGCAATGAAGTATCGATTAAACGGAAAGCAACTAAAAACATAGGCCTCGGCGAAATCTTTTTCCCCGTTAATTACGTCGGGCCTGCATCGGTGAACGCACAAAAAAAAATCTCACCGCTTTCATCGTACTCCATCGCGATTTTTTTTCGTACTGAAACAATCGTGCTGCTTCATTATCGATTTTTATCATACCGGACGTTTGTGATATTTTAATTCTGCGCGCGATCACGGCCGTGTAAAATACGATACAATACTGGCGTTCGTTGCTCGTTTCGACGCGTTCGTTAATTAACGAAACTGCTGAAATAAATTCCATCCGCGCCATTAAAGCGCGCAACCTTTCGTGCCGCTAAAAACACCTCTGCCATACCTGAAATTGGAGAGAACTCGAAGCATTTTCGTCGCGTTTCGATGATGATTGACCAACTCATTCGGCACACGAAACGACTCGTCCTGTTCCTTCCTTTTTACCTTTCCCCACCACCAAGTACGCGAAAGCAATGAGAATGAAAAGCAGGTTCGTCGCTCGAAGGAAGCGCACAAACCGTATTTGTAGCCTTGGTACTAGTACGTAGATAATTCTATTTCATTCAAAGTTAACTATTAAGAGCCAGCTCTAACGTGTACAAAGTTCACGGAGACTTGAGGCTACAATGATTACAGCATGATAGAATAAACGCGCATAATAGCGAGATTATCCTTCTTCTTTAATGGTTCCGAAATTTTCTTGCATTCCTCGACCACAGCAGAACAGCCTGCTATTCAAATAAAAATTCTTTGAATTCTACCGCGAATGAAGAAATTTGCTATAAATCATTTATATTGTATTTAGTGATAAGAAGATTTACGATAAAGGCACATAACTTTGTAAAATGCAGCATGAAAGTTGGTGGAAACATGAATTTAGTATTTAGAGAACTTGAAAGACGTCTTGTATCCTACCTAGATAATATTTCAAAAGTGAAGTTAAAAGGCAAGCTATTTTAAAAAGAAGTGGAGATGACGAAACTGCAATAATTTTATTCCAAATATTTTGGAATTCCGGAAGCGCTTCTTTTTAAAGGTCTCGATAAATATACAAAAATATATACAAACGTATCTATAAATTTATGTTTCGATAAAATATACGTGTGATTAAAATTTTCTTACGCAGCACGACCTGATAGTAAAAAAACTTAAAAAAAATTTTCTGCGCCATTTCACAAAGGATATCTTCGATATTGTTGGATGGTCTGAATATTTTTGCAACGCAAAAATTTTATACTTTATGTCCACGATGTTCCGTTAAGTTACGCTATCACTGACCGAACAAACAGGTTTTCGACGTTACGGTTTGTGCCTGGGTAACTTGAGTAACCATGTCTTCAACCTTCATTAACCTTTTTCATCAACGTCTTATTGGACCGAATCCTGCTGCAGAATTCTTCAAAGCAAGTAACGCAAACGGAAGTTCCATTTGAAGATCACGCCGCGTTGCCAAGAAGAAAAACGACAATTTCCGTAACTATATGCGACGACAACTACACGCATAAATCAAATTTATTGCAGGCGTAAACGCAAGTAACGATGACATGTAATCGTTTCAAATATTTATCCAACATGTAAATGCCCTCTTGGAGAGGGCTATTTTCCATCGTCATCGAGGATCAGCGATCACGAGATAAGCGTGTTGCGTGGATCATTACGAGTAATAAAACTTCGCGATTGAAGGAAAAAACGTATTTCGAGGGACAGGATAAGAATGAAAAATGAAGTTCGAGGAAACTG
The DNA here is from genome assembly GCF_024516045.1 of Bombus affinis. Lineage (NCBI taxonomy): Eukaryota > Metazoa > Arthropoda > Insecta > Hymenoptera > Apidae > Bombus > Bombus affinis. The sequence goes on along the minus strand of NC_066349.1, from coordinate 13,599,954 downwards.
CCACTTTCTGAAAACGAAATGTTATATCACTGTAAAAATTCCATACGGTTTCTCGAAATTTTATCAACGACAAGAAATTTTATAGCGAACGTGATAGGTACATTTATCGATCGACATTTCTCTGATTTTACAATTTTTAATACGTTTTTTTTACACCAAATATTATATCGAATTTTTCCATACTGATAGGAATAAAAGAAAAACAATTCTTTAGAACGGTAAACTAGGAAATATTATGAAAGACAAAAGAAGCTTTGTCGAAGGCAAAGAAGAAGGAAGCATACGGAACGAGATTCTTAGCGATAATAGGGACGGTTTGATATTCAAAAAAAGAACCGATTGATGCGTAGACAAGCAAATGTTCCTGTCGGAAGTTTGTTTATACTTATGTGCTGCTTCGTCGGAAGGCGTAATGATAAAACAAACGGAAAAAGAAAGTAGAGGATGCCAAGTAACACGTGGACGAGATACCGGCACGGTTCAAGGAGAGAAATCGAGCAACGACCGCTCCTTTTTATTAACGGAATTAGTATCTGTTTCATACTAATCAATATTGTTGTATCTCGACGTTTTAAATGATTCTTTGCTCTTTGTTTCTTCGAATCTTATTGGTTATTCAGCTATACTTAATAAAATAAATGTCGTTGGTAATGGTAACGTGGTGTACTCGTCGATAATTCTCATTATTGTTTAATAAATTATTATAGATAATCGATAACTTTGAAATATGAAATAAAATATTTGTATTGAGATTTACAAAAATTTTATAAAAAATGATAATGAGATAAAAGATTGCTTTTGCACATAGAAATATATAATAATGTAATAAACGAATTTATGCCACGAATTACTCAACAACGTTCAATAATCCATGAACTCGTTATTGCCTTTTCATTTAGACCATCGGCGTATAATGCTAGATTTGGACAAACAGCAACATCGGTAACAGTATTTCTAAATTAGCAATTCACTTCTTAACGAGAAAGAATATTTCTTCAAACAAATTATCCACAGTATACTAATATAAACGCAAACACGAATAAAAACCCTGCAAAGTAGTTGCATTGCAAAATTAATAAATATAAATATTTAACGTACATGAAAGAACATTGGCCTCTTACGTAATCCTCATCTTCTCGAACAAACTAAATTAATAATCTTCAATATATAACCACCCTCGTTTAAATCTCATTACCTTAAAACCAAATTATTCACTCCTCAGTTTCGACGGGAAATCAATCAGGAAACAATCACTAACAGTTAACAGCAACATATACATATACGTAAATACGTGAATTACAATCGATCTGCCTACAATGTAACAACATATTAATATATATCACATATACACGTCAATTCATCCTACCCTTAACTAGAATACCAACCATGTTAACCGTATTTAATAAAATCAAACACAAAATCCCGACCAATAAATAAGCAATGCAAAAGATGAGAAACTTCAAGCGGCTGTTTAACTGGTCTTCGTCGACGAGGAGGTTACCGGCAACCTAATTCCAGCCAGTCAAGCCGATCTGCGTACGTATTTGCTAGACTCGCGGGTCTTGCCGGTCTGGTCGTGTTACATAACGCGAAAAACCATCGAAGCTGCATGATTAATTAACCGTACGCCCAGTGTCGAAATCCGTCTCGACTCGAAACGTCATTCAACCCTCGGTCATTCATCATTCCCGATCGGTCCCACCGAGGAATCCTAGAAGGTGAAGCGGAAATTCCCTTCTCGGGAAGAGTTCGCGACGCATCCAGACGGTCGGCTGCAGACGAGCTCGACTCGAGCCACCGCAAATAGACATTGGCCGGGAACGCTTTGATTGTTTCCCAGACTCAAGGTCGCGAGTCTAACGCCGGAAAGAGACAGCTGCGAACATAGACGCGGAGAAAAGAAGTGGAAGAGTGCAGAAGGAGAGAAAAGAAGCGGAAGAAAGGAGCAGGAGGAATAGAGAAGCGGGGGAAAGGAACGATAGAAACGCAAAAACAGAGGAAAGAAAACGAACGCAGGAGCGAAGGAAACGATCGACAAATTAGGAGCGAAGCAGTGAAATCCAACGTGACGATGTAACTCGGCGCTCGATGGAGGAAATTCGCGCGTTGCGTGATTTACCGGTATCGCTATGCAGACCTCCGAGAGTTACCGAGGCCGCAATTATCCGAGTAGCCAGCGAATCGCGGGTCAATTACACCCGATGCGTAATCGATCGGAATCCTATCGCGCGCGCGCGAATAGATCGAGGTGCCTTCAAGTACCGTCTGGTAATGGTGATCGTAATTCAGCTAGGCTCTCGACTCTTTGAGTGAAATTAGAATGAAATACGAGTGGATCCGAGGGTGAGATGTTTTGGAGTCTGTCTAACGGTTTGACGATGAAGCTTGGTCGATTAACGATAGAACACGAGGAACTTTGTTTTAAATACAGCCTAGTTAGCTTGATTCTTTTATTGAACATTTATAGGAAAAATGTTCAGAAATTATTCTTTTTCGATATTTAAAAGACACGTAAAGTGTTTCGAAAGTATCTTTCTGTAAGCGGGTGTTAATATTTTCATCAGTCACGGGCCGAACAAATTACGAAAGAAAGCTCGGTGAACGCAAATTTCGCTTTCACTCGTGGGACCGGGAATGAGGTAAGCGCACACTGGTGCTACACCCTTTTCTGCTTTAGCACTTTGGAATGAATTGTATCTGACAGCGAACACTTCGATTTTTATTGGATCCGATTCGTAAGAGAAATATTATCTCCTCTTAAGGTAAGTTATATTCGGAGAAAGAGATCAATATCTCGTGTATAGTAAAAATAACTACGGCTTCGATACCTTTTCCTTGTACTCTGTACTCGATTTCGATTATCCTTTTTTATGCCATAAAGTTCCTTATTACTATTTACTTTCACCTTTGCATTCTCATTTTTCACTTTATTGCACTTACTGAAGATTCTAAAATATAGTTTTTAGTTTGTTAACGCGCTGTATATAAAAATAATTTGTGTCGATGTCTCCAAATTTATAGTGGAGAAAAATGAAACTGGGAGAAATGAGAAAAATCTTTTGTACAAAAAAGAGAAACAAGTATTTAATAAAATATCGAAAAATTCAAAGAAATACTTCGACGAGTTTGCGATAAAAAAATTTCATACGTCGAGGTTCAAAATACAAGATGTGATTTAAAATTCGATAGAAGTTTTCTATTCGCGATTAAAAGTAATCACGAGCCTTCACGACATCAAACGAAGGTTAACGATAAAATAGATCTAATCTCTGACTCTTAAGCTTCATTTAACCGTGCCTTTAATTAATTTTAATTGGCCCACTTAATGACCAAATGAAAGATAGATTTAAAAACCATGGACGAGAATATCATATACGCAAGTGTTACATTTCGTTGATGAAACGAATCGAAATACACGGTTCTGGAAGTTTGTAATACAGGGTAGATTATTATTCATGAGTACTACATCCGGATCGTGCACATTGTATTCACTAATTTGCATTATCTCTCGAAGACACTCGTGTCAATAGAAGCTCTTAATGTAAATCGTCGATTCGAAGGGAAAAACTCGTTTGCTTAAAATTTCAATACCTCGCAACATAAATAGCGACCTCGTTTTAATAGCACTTTCAGCTTACAAGTAGTACCTTTCAAAAGTTTCGTCCCTTATGGAAATTAAATAAAGAAGGGTTTTTAATAATACTCGAATAAACGAGAATTTATGAGAAATTAATGAATATATTTTTCAAAAATTCTTACGTTCATTGAATCTGTGTTGGATATTCTGCGATATTGCAAAATAAATTATTATATCTTTGTACCAATTTAGATCTATAATTTTAATTTTATATCATTGAAAATATTTTAATGGAATTTACGCATATAATTTACGGCTTCTATTCTAACTTCACGAGTTGCAAATTTTGAATTCCAAATTTTCCAAATACACAGATTTTAAATTTCTAATTTTTTAATCTTTGAATCTTTTAATTTCAATTTCAAATTAAAAACTCTAAACTCGAAATCGCAAATTCTCAATTTCAAATTCCAACCTCCAAATTTTTTATGTCTTCATTAACATCGAAATTGACGAGCAACTAGAGTCTTTTGCGACCTGTTCAAACCCTTTCGAGCATTCGATGCTCGAGTATATAATCATTGGCGAAATATGCATAAAACAAAGCAAGTTCCCGGTGCGGATCGTTGTGAAAGAGGCGGGGAATCCTTTATAAAGGTGGCGTGCCACTTGCCAAAGTTCGATCGTGAAGGGTCAATAAATCAGCAAAGGAAAGGGTCCACGTGGAATACTTAATCAGTAGAAAACGCAGGCCGCATAGCGGCACGTCGATTGACTTCAATTGCGGCGACGTTAGAATTATTTAGGCGTACTCAGAGAGTCGGTGGAATATGCTTGATCATGTAGATCACGAAATATTCAGGACATCCGAAAGGATGTGCCTCGTAGAGTAAAAGGATGTTGCGATATAATTCGCAACTTCCTAGAATGACTAGGTCAAGCGCCATACCGTTAAGATATACCCCTTTAGAAATTTTAATATTCATCCAACACAACTAGCCTGACTTCAAAGACGCCGTACCGATTGGTTAGATACTATTTCTAGGCACCAACGAATTCTGAGAGTTCGTTTCCAATTGGATGGAACTTTTATGAGACCCTCTTTGTCTCTTGCCTCTAACGGATTCCCTTATTTAGCAACTCGATCCTGTTTCTATCGGAAGCGAACGTTCAAGTTTTACCCAATTTTGTCTCTTACCGTAGATACATTTTCTTTTCTTCTTTTCTCATTATTACAGCAATTTAATTCAACAAAACGTTATTTACAGAAGCTTAAATGTTAAAAATACGTTATAATTTATTATTTTGTTCAGTAATCGATTTCTATTTCGCTCGAGTTCTAAAATACATTTTGAACGATCGTACGATGTAATCAATGTGATAATAGATAGTCCGAAATATTTTCTAGATTTTCTGAAGGCCTATAACCGTAAACAAATTGGATTTCAACGTGAATGATACGTAGTTTGTCTGTGTGAAAAGATGTTTGTTTACAAAAAATTAATATTTCCATGAACGAATATGAGTAATAATTTTACCAAGATAAATAGATGTTTCACGCGTACCTCTCACGATATAACGAGGGTACGAAACATTTAATTCGCATGAAACCGAGGGTAAATGTTGCCCGCGTGCACACACAGACTTTTAAGCGACGTTCACAGCGATCAAACAAGCAGAGTGCACTCGAGTATTCGTCCAGGTCCTTTCGAAATGCCGTAAAAACTTTCAAAGATGCGGTGTCTCTTTGTCGGCTTACATTTTTTTCTCTGTATTTAAAACGTTTCACCTGCCAACGAACTGATCTCGACCACGAGTCATTCTCCTGTTAGAAAGGGGCGAATAACGACAATACTGAATCACGAAAGTGAATGTACCAGCGTTTATCTTTGCGAGTTAAGCTACCACACACGCGGCTACGTATCAGCGGAATAATTGACAATAAATTTCAAGAAATATCTGTTACGAGGGCGCGCCGGTATAGAGGCACGTTCTAAGATAGTTGCATTTAACGCGATATTCTTTCCAGGGAGCGCAAAAATATTTAAATTATGACCTATGTTCGTTACTTAACCCAATGTGTTCGTTATATTTATTGGAAAATTCTAAAAACTTTTACTTCATTTAGCGTTTTACATTATAAGACACGCATAATGGTTGCAAAAGGATTTGCACACCATTGTATTTATTATAGCACTTACATACTAATTAATTGACTTCAAGTACGTATTAGGTTGTCTGAAAAATTTCTTTCGTTTTATGAGGAAATAATAGATGCACAACGTTTTTTGTTTTATATTATTTTGTCGAATTACGTACGATTCATTTTGTCCTGTTGAGATAAACATCGCGACATTTCACAGACTTGGTTTCACGTTTGTATGAATGTGCACCGTTGTAAAAAACACGTTTGCGAAAGAAAGATACTTTTCGGACAACCTAATATGTTAAACTTCGTATGAGTTAGTACTACGATCATGCGACTAAAAGAAAGTTCGGTAAGTGTTACGTAAACGAAATAGAAACTGATAAACAGCGCTTTGTCAAAAAATAAATATTTCTGTAGCCACTGTATGATGCGAGCGAAGTAACAGGTAAAACTTTCAAATTTTCAAGAAAAAACTTGTGAAGTTGTAGATTACGTAAAGTTTAACTCCAGTTAAATTCCGCTACGAATTTTTCGAATAGACCTGATATTATATCATGGTCAGTTATAACCAATTATATAATCGATAACACATATTATAATCAATATTTCCTTCGATCGTTCCTACATATGTTACAAATTAACCAGGATAAGGAATTTTATTTTTGAAACAAATAGTATTCGAAGCAACGAAACTTTAGCGAAGCTAAAAATTCATCGAAGCACCTCTATCTCGCGGGAAAGAACGCGGCAGATTAATCTGCGGCTACGGTATGACAACGAAGAACAAGTCCGATCTTGTAGGAAGCAGATCCAAACCCTTGAAGTATTCCGCCAGGGTCGTATAGCTTTAGGGTACCTGCACGAAAACTGGTCCAGGGAAGAGGAATGGCGCATACAAACGATCTCGTCTCCGCTCTATCCTCGAGGCGGTCCGTACAATCGGCTGGCCTTCTCTCTTGTTTCATCCTGGCCCCGACCATTATCCTACCTCTTCCTTTCGCCAATCACCTGTCTCCCTTTGCCTGGCCCGAACGAAATCGTACGGCCACATATCAGGCATTAGAGTTTCTCACGTCATCCTCTTATCAAGTTTGAAAAAACCGGTCCTTCCTGAATCCATGTACAGCTCGCTGATCATCCGTGAATACATATCCCATGCGGAGAGAAATGCGCATCAGGGTCAAAGAAATCGTGAAATTTCGCTAAGGCAATGAAATAAATTTCATAAAACGCTTTATATTACCTATTTCACATGATTTACGAAAACTGCAGAATGACGATCTTATAGACAAACGCCAATTTGTTGATCGCTAATATGTTAATTCGAGATAGAAAGAGGTCATTAGTTGGAGAAAGTAACGATAAATCTTGGCGGAATAAACGGAATTTTGAAGATAACGTGAAAACCATTATACTCACGCAGCTGGCTAGGGAACGAACGATTGTAACATGTAACGCGACATGAAACTGCGGTCTGATCCGAGGTTTGCTTCTCGAGTTGCTACGCGAGTTCGAGATGGTTTTACGCTGTTCGATGGTGGATGATAATTTATGAAACGTTTCTTTGAAAGTTTTCTAATCAACAAGATATAATCTCTTCGAATAGTAATTCTTCGAAGATATATACCTCATCTAAGACTATTTATTGGAAAAACTCATCGTATATCCTTCAGATTCTTTTTAAATGTGTACGTAACGTATGTTGCTTACACTTACAAATGATATTAGAAGATATTATAACCTCGAAGGAATCATTAACATTCCGTAACGTCGATCTTCTCAGAGGATATATTTGTATTGATTTCCACTAATTCCGTTTATAACAAGAGGAATTAAGCGATACTCATTTAGTACGGGACCGAGGTAAATAAAATTCTTTCGGCGTTTGACATTTATTCTAACGAAGAAACTCGTTCCTGGATCGGAGGAAAGTTTTGTCCATCAAACTCAATAACGTACAATCCTACCAATTTTTAACTATTAACGTACTATACAATTCCTTATTGTACATCCGACCGTTTCTAAATTAGACTATCACTTGAAAATGAGATGCAAAGTAAATATTTCTTAAAAACAAACTTCCGGTCATTTTCTCTTCTCTCTAGTAATATGTCATTCCATTTAAGATGTACTAAATACCTTAGCCAACTGGATACCACATCGGTAACCAGCAACACAGGTTGTAGACAAAATTGAACATCCTTCAAACCCATTCGAGAGCAATTCCAAGTAAGAACCTCTTCCATCATAGCCAAAACCGGTCTAGACCGATGCAAGCGTATCTAACAACGAACGTTAACGAATACTAATCACTTCCTGCAAGTGCGCAAGAAAGACAACGCAACAGATGCGTCGGCTCTGACGCCAATTCAAATTTCCAGAAACGATCTGCACCTTTAAAATCGATTTAAAGTTGACTAATAACTTATCCGAAACTTATCTAAAAGGCGCGTACAGCTTCGTAAAACGATAAGAAACGTACAAAACTTCGAATATTTTGATATATCTTGTAAACTAAAAACAACGTTAAATGGGACAATTTAATTGAGAAAAGCAGTTCGATTAGGAACGAATCGCAAAGATAAGGAAGATCACGCATCACTGTCAATATCCGCTTAATAATCGGGCAACAGGAGAGCAGGCAGCTTCTATGCTTGATTTTGTGCACTGTACAACGAGTCATGTAGTAGTAGGTACACGCCGACCGATCATTGGCATCGCGAATTCCTACTAATCATCGTTGAACGTTCAGTGAATCTTAGACGTGGCCAGACGAACTGTCAGATCGTTCCACGAACTTCTCGAACGAGCTTCAATAGGAAAACGCGTGTTTTTTTCTTCGTTTCGATGATTAAATTCTGGATATAATAGAACGTCATGGTTGTAAAGGCGAATGTTCACTCGGTATCGCCGAGTCCAAGTCGTAAATATTTGGGAACATCATGTCGGTGCTAATAGTTTTCGATGTCGGTGACACGGAAGCTACATAGAGAAATGGATACTGTCACAAAGCGATAATGTTGTTCGTGTATTTTCCTGGATGAGCATCGTTAGATTTTGATGTACGATTCGTTACCATAACTCTTCGATACGTATAACTCTTCGTTGCTAAAGTGATAATACTTGAAAATTTATAAGGTGCGCGTTGTAGTTCGGAGGATTTTATTATCGAAACAATTTTCATAATTCTAGAAATTATAAATTAATATTTTGGTGTAAAATAAATGAATTAGGGTATAGATTTCTGTGATCGTATACCTACTTCGTTGATCGTATTGTATATTTATACGAAGGCTTCTGATAATTTGTAACCGATAATTATGGTATAATAAAATTTCTAAGTTGAAACATTCGTACTCTGTATCGATTATAAAAGTACATTAAATTATAATTATTTATTTATTCAATTGCATGAAACGAACAAATAATTAAATATCAGCGATATATTTACGTTTACATCTTCATGAATTTAATGCATTTTAACGTAAAACGTAACTCTCAGGAGAATCTCCTCTTAACAAAATTTCACTTTGCATAGGAATAATTCAAGTGTAAAGAGTAGTAATTAATGCAGTTGTACGTAAATTACTGCAAAAAGAAAATTGAAATACAGCGTAATATCGAAAGAATGGAAGCGTCCATTAAAGGAAAAAAAAAGAGAACGTTTTATAAACTGTAAAGCTGGCAGAATGTTAATAAGAAGGGTAAGCTGGCGAGTGGTTCGAAGTTTCGAAGCGTCAAAGGCCGGAGATTCTGAGACAGCCAAGTTTAAAGGCCTTAAATTATTGGAACCTCGAAGTGTCAAAACTTCGGGGCTTGCTAATTTCGTGCCTCCTAAACCTTGTATCTTACGATGCTCCTTTATACGAAGCCAGCCAACAACTTCTCCCGTTGCCGGAATCCCATACTTTCCAAAAGATAAGAAATTCGAATACAGAGGAAAGCCGCGACACGAATTTCGTTCCACGAAAATGATAGCGAGGATGAAAATCAAATATTGCGAAACTATCGAAGAATTTTTATCTGGCAACGCATCTAAGTCATAAATAATTAATTGTTTATGCAACGAATCTACGCTGAATTGAGATTTTAATACACGTATTACCTCTTGTTTGAAGAATAATAATAAAAGCAACGTAATAAATAAATTTACCTTGAGAGATCGTCGCGAAGCAATTTGAAATCCATTCTCACGTACACTGAAATTTACTTTTACTCAATGTGGGCAAACATTACGACACTGGCACAACGAAAGTCGAAAGATCACACGATACATGTGCATACGCGAACAAAAAAAAAAAAAAAAAGAAAAAAAAGAGAAGAAGAAAATAACACGATTAATGGTACTAAGTGATTCGCTGTCAAGAGCCGACTAACCAAAGAGCATCCAATTTGCAAAGGTTAAAGGTATCTGCGCAAGAATTCACAGGGGTAGGGGACATTTCAATGAAATCCTGATAACAACAAGCCGAAAGCAGCGTACTGTTGGTGTTTCTGCTTTTTCTAAACGTTATTTATCTAACTGTAACGTTCAACTACGCGACAGGATGACGTTTCAAATCTTTGTTGCTTTGTCTCTTACTACGAATAAGTACGCAGATGTCGCGTAGAGGAGATATTTTTCAATGAACTTGGTTTTCAGTGGAGTTTTAGTTTTTGCGAATTTTCGGTATTTTTTATGACTAAGTTCATATCGTTAGTGGATTTTCTTGCAGTTATTTAGAAAACAGAATATGTTTGTTATAGATTAACCCTTTACTCTTAACGATTAATAGAAAATAATTTTCTCGAAGGCCAAAAAGAAAGTTAAATTTAAAAAGGTTTGATGGAATTAAATAAATTTTGAATGAACGTAAGATTTCTATATTTGTAACTTTCATTTGAACGCTTCGATCTGTCTTTTATTCAAATATTACGAATATTTACTTCGTAATGTTTATTAAAACAGATCTCTCTGATAACCGAAAAGTGCCAAACACGCGATTACTTTCAATTTGTATTAAATTGGAATGAATTTTTTAACATTTCGTATAAGCATTTGCATAATGAGGTAACTCTATCCCGTGTTATTGAATACTCTTGAATATTTCTTCGCATTCTTGGAAAGGTAAATGCATATATACATTACCGGGTCCATTCAATGTCTTGTAAAGTGCTTTAACTGAAAGGCTCAATGATTATATCTTGCAATTATCGGCTAGAATAGTAGGTAATTTGTATGAAAAAGGACTGTACATTGTAATGTAACGACAATAGTCCGAAATAATAAAATAAATGGCTCGTTAGTACATCATTCAATTTGTTACAAACGATATCGTATTATGAATCAAAATGTGTGTGTCTATTTTAACAAATGAACTTGATTTTCTTTCTTTATACTACATTATATCCCCCGTCAAAAATCTTTTATAAGAATACTTTATTGACATACTTTGTAATTGCAATAAATACAGATACTCTGTAGAAAAAGATTATTTTCATGAAAATCAAATGTTAGAAAATTTTCCTGCAAAATTACTGCGTCTTGTACCGAAAATATTAACGACAAAAGCTCTTTTACGATAGTTCTATATTCTGATAAACAAATATATTATTAAACGATATTACACGAAGCACATAGAACCAAAGGAATACAAATGACATTTGTGAAATTTTTGAATCAACAGCAGAAATGGTTAAGTTAATCGTTAAATGTGATGTTGTAAATAATTCAAGCAATCCAACGTTGCGTAAAAGTACCGTTTAAAGGCTAAAAAGATTGACTGCCAAGTTCTTGCTATAGTCAAGCATCGAGTATATAACTTAATTATCGCAGAGACTCTACCTTTTGGAATTGTTTTAACGTTTGAATTTCAAGATCAATTTCCTCGATATCAGAAAAATGTCATAAATAAAAATAATTCTTAAAATAGACGTACAAAGACTCTCCCATATGTGACCGTAAATCCAACCACAACCACAAACAGAAAAGCTGTAGGAATCAGAATCGTAGCTCTCCTTTTCATTCAAGCGATCAACGAGACCAATCCCTCGAAGCCCTCGTTCCTCTACATCCGACAACCTTCGGAGATAGGATCGAACAGGGTGTCCGAAAGAAAGTCAATTAATAATCTCATTCAGAGGCAACGCGGAGGAGGAAGCTAAAGGAAGATGAAGCAAAATAGCACGAGGGTGAAAGAGGGACAAACCGATGCGACCGGCGAAAAACGAAACCCTTGCATACCACGCCAGCTCACGGAAGATTAAGATAATTCCTGGCGAACGATGGCACGCTGGACGAGTAACACCAAGTTGTTTCCAGGCAGCCAGTGTGAACCGAACGTAAAACGAAAGAGATACAAAGCGAACTTGTCCAGTTCCCCCTTACGTTAGCCGTTCCACCAACACGCGTACACACACGTAGACGATCGTCTTACGAGAACAGCCGGCCATTAGCATCGTGGAATCCTACTAATTATCGTAAATGTTAAGTGGATCTTAGGCGTTCGATACGGCCGAATGCGGACCGCGTGGAAATCTACGATACACATTCGGAACTCTAATGGAACCAGTTTCACGATTTCTTTCGTGATACGTCTATCCCGCGACGAGATACGTTCTCGTCTCGTAACTCTGTCTACGATTAACACTATCCCCACGAAATTTTGCGTTCGCTAGCCAGCGCGTGCTCTTCTCGGCCGCTTATTAGCATCTCCGCGTCTTTCAACTAGCGATGGGATCAAATTCAACGTGTGATAAATCCGAATCAAATCCGATACCCAAGATTCACATCATAGGATTCGTATACTTACTCATAACATATAATAGTTTGTTCGTTGTACCTGAATGTTTCGAAAATCTATCTACGTCTATCTATTTATTTCGATATTAGAATGAATCGATATTCTTACAAGCCCTAGTCGAATCGCGAGAGTATTAAAAAGGTATTATATATCCTATATATTTTTATATTTTATATTTTATATTATCATATTTAAGAGTATCAGGGTACCTTCCTTTTTCTTCTCGAAATATTTATAGAGGATTCGTATTTAGTTGACCAATATGCTTGCAACATACTTGAATCCATCACTACTTCCAATACTAACGAGATTACTCGTTAAACGATTTTGCTTTTGCACAACTGGAGTTGGGTTCTTGCCCGATGGTTTTATTTGTATTTTACGTTTTATGCTCGACTTTTGTAATACATTTGGATAATTTAATTGTACAGGAATGGATTTATTATTTTTTGCGTTATATGTAACAAATATTTGAGATAACTGAAATTCGTAAATAATGTATCGCGAAAGAAATCGCAGCTTCTATAACAGCGGAAACTACGAAGTGTAATTAATTTCTCGTTTAATTAAACAAGTTGTTGCGTATCACATTGGAACACCGAGAAAACGATCGATCATTAGCAACTTTTTTAGTTTAATATCCATGCGACATGACGCATATAATCAATTTTCCGCCTTATAAGAAACCACGCATAATTTAAAAATGCCCGTGTGCCAAGTATCATCGCAGCAAAGAAACCTTAAATGCGATCTAATCATGAAAATAGGAGATTATCTTTTGAAACACAATACTGTGAAAAGGTCTTATACGATCTACCAAACGGAAATGTTTTGTTCTTATGAATGAATCTTAGGATACATTGTATTATTCTCATTACCGTTATATCTTACCAATTAATTTAGAACATAATTAACATTCGGTGACCCTCTTTTGATTACTCAACAGCTACATTTCTTTCCGAATAATCTCTTACCTTGTCGAATAATTTTTTTAAAAATTCATATATCCAAATAATGCTTTAATCTTGCTCTTTATCATAATTTTCTTAACGCTTTAAAGAACTGGCTTCCTTTGCTTTTTTATTTTTAAACTTCTAAAACAGCGTTAATAATTCTTGGTCTATTTTCTGATACAAATCTACAAACTTTATAAATTTGACGAAATAAAATTGAGCTCTTCTAACGTCTATAAAATTTCCTCCAAATGTTACATTTTTCTCTGCAATTTTTATGAGTAATTTTACTTATATCCAGAAATCTTTCGTAAACTTTCATGAACTTCACAGATGAACTTGTGCATTGGAGAAATTTTAGTATGAAGGAATTTCAATATACTGTAATTAAACCGAGATGCAATTTAAAGAAACACGCTTGAAATTTTAGTTGACAGAACGCATATTAACGAAGTAGGACGTCGTTGAATGGCGAAGACGAGGAAGAATTCAGAACGCTAATGACCTCTGGGTAATATCACCTCTGTGGATCGCAATGTTTTACGGTAATTGACTCATTGACTCACTGGGCGAGATAAAACGGGGAATGCCGTAATATTTGCGGATCGCGCAGGAAAAATGACGCGTTACATATCGTCGTCAGCGAATTAACATTCATCGATATTTCGCGGAATAAGAATCGACATGAAAGCAAGCGGCTAAGCAACCTATGAAACGGAAAACCCGCTTGTTATTACGATGCACAGCGATATATATATCGTATAAAATGAATTTCTCAGAGCTTATCATAAGACTTATCGAAACATTAAGGACCAAGACCTATCGAGACTCGGGATTCAAGTTTTATCGAGGCCTTTATAAGTTTTTAGTATCCGATCGTGCTCGAACTGGAATATGCAAAAATATATAAAGTAACCAAAGTAATAGTACACATTGTAGAATTTATTCAGATGAAACAAATTTCTGCTAGCGTTCTATCTTTTTATTTGTGTTCATAAGAATATGAATTTGCATAAACATCCGTAGTTTACAAAATGACCGATACTGTACGTATTCGATGAGATTCGAACTTTTTCACAGCACATCGCTACCAATAACCAGTAACAAAGTGACAAAAATAATTCACATCGACGAATCAAAATAAGATGATCAGTCATAGAAGAAGTACGTACGTTTAGACAGGAATAGCAAAGATCGAAGAGAAACGATTCGAATGGTTCACCGTCCCAACCTTGGAGAACTGGAAGCACGACCTTGATGTAGCAATTGCGCAACCATTCCTCGAAGAGGTCATCGGCTACGTACGATCGTCGATCACGAGGCATTCTAAATCCCATTCACGTGCGATCGACGAGAGTCCGTCGCGTCGCTAGGTCTTTCGCGGCCGTTCGTGATCGTGGAATTCTCGAGGCGACGTCCTGGCCTACCTCGCCGTGGGATCTGGTTTCTGGTTTAGCACCTGGTTACCGCATTTAATTAACCTGGACATTATCGGGCGTGCGCGCAAACCGACATCCCATTGCATCGTACGACGCCAGTTAATCGTGTTACTCTGTTTATCTTGGCCAGCTATTTTTGTCCTATCGAGAAAGCTCTAATTAACGATAACGTGATTTTTTTAGGATCTCGTGGTTCGCAAGGTGGTGTCTTCGTACGGATGTTTTGAGTTGATGGAGAAACAAAGTTTACAAGTTTTTGATTAGTCGAGAGTTATGTAAATCATTTCATATTACACGTTCAAAACACACGTGGCTACATAATTAGGTAAATTTAAATTTTACTGCTTATTCCACATCCTTATAAAATTATTTATGATAAAAATATGTAGAATGTTCCTTATAGGCTACTAGCAATGAAGTTGTGAAAACATTCGAAAGATATACGTGATTAGATTTGTATAGATAACGATATAACATTTCAATACTGTGTCTAGCTTCTATCGAAATCCTTATAAAGAGTGTATCAAATTTTTCTAAAAATTATATAAATCCATTTTTAGCCTGAAGCCTTAAGAGAAATCTAAATACTTGGTTTTACACAAACCTCAACGATTTTCCTTTTCTGATTACATATTCTGTATTTAAATTTCTCCTGTGGAAGAATGATGTTTATGAAAAATCAATAAATCATAAAATCATGGAGATATTACAAGCGCTGAATTTGTTGGAATTTATTACAAGGTAAAAAGCAAAAAGTTGGTAGAAACGAAGACACTTGAACATTGTTTCAAGAATCCTCGATGGTCGATTCAATTAAACGTTCTAATCTCGTTACGGAACTCACGGTTCTGGTATTATGATATCAGCGGTTGTTAAAGATAAGATAGACATTGTTGAACGATGTCGATGGATTGTGTTTATAAGCGATACATATTGTGAAAGAGCATGAAATAGATTAATGATGCTTTGTATCGAACATTATCTTAATCTTATTTCTTATTTTTTGTTCGTTTAAATGTCACGTCTAGCATTTCAGATTAAAGTTGCAGTTTCAGTTTCATTTTTTATCTAATATCTCCAAGCACATCCTTTTACGCATTTTTTTCACACTTGGCGCTTAGTAGATAAAGTAAAACAAATGATTTGATAACTTTAAATCAGCGAACTTTAAACGTCTAAATCATTGCGAAACCGGGGCTCTGAATTGAGGATTTTTTTCTATAAGATCGCAAGATTACTTTTTTTATCACTTACGATAATTAAAATTTTATAACGTTTCTCGCCGATATATTCGTAAATCATGAAAATACTCTTCTTAGATCATTTTCTAACGTTCATAAAGGTTATAAGGAAGAGTAATGCGAAAGAATGCACCTTAAATAGGAGAAGGCGTATCAACAATTGAACTCACGTTTTAATCGCGAAATAAGACATTAAAGTATCAATTATCGAATCAAAGATGTTGCAATTTTCCTGTAAGCATACCTTCGCGCTAAAATAAGACGAGAAAATGTAAAAGGTCAAAGTAATGTACATTAATTCGCTGGTATTATTGCAAATTCCATCGAGTGTCTCTCCAGATGCGTTAGTCACGAATTTAAGTATATTAAGGCGAAAAACCTGTGGTGCTTTAGGGTCGACGACCTGCGAAACCGGTGCGTATTTCTGTTATTACTCTGTCAAACCACGCTCGCCCACGTAGTTGGACCAGAAAAACTTTCATTAAATACCGCTCGTCTCGTTCTACGAACTATCTTCCCTTAATTTCTTTTTCTTTCCTGCTTGTTTTATTGGCTTTCGTGACATTTACATCGTTTGATTTGTAGCCACACATTGGTCGAATTGTAGTAAATTTTTTGGTAATAATATCAGGTTTCATATCGTTAAAATGCATGTTCCTCTTTTTACGCGATACGAATTTCATTTAAAAAGCAATTGTACGAATAAAACGATCGCTTTAAGAAATAATTACTAAACGTAAAAAGATTCAAATATTTAAAAAGGAACAAAAAGATTCAAGTACTTTTTTACCTGCGATTTGTCAATCCAAATAATTAGAAAAGTCTATGACGAATCGATACCTTCGCTTGTTATTTCACGACCATGACCACGATTTAACGATGACACGGCGATCGTGAAGAAAATGACGAAGAATGGCGGCGTACAGTTCATAAATCGCTTTCTTATTTTCTAACGGGAATGGAATGGAATAAAAGAGTATTGTTTTTCTGATTGCTTATGAATAATTGTAACATTATGTAACGACATAATCAGCCGCTGATTATACAACAGCACCGCACGACCACGATGAAGTACTACTTATACGATTCTTAGTAATAAGTAGAGAGTCGAGTGCATTAATCATAAGGATATAATAAACTCGTTCTGAGGACCATAATCAAGAAATGTATGACACATCCGTTTCTTCTGATCTAAACCGTCATTGAATGGGCTGTGTTATCGGCGAATCTGATTAACGATTGATAGAAAAAACTTCTCAAAAAGTCATTCGTTTTTGTCAGTAAAACTTTTGTCTAACAACTAATTTCCAGCGACATTGTTACCATTTACGTGACGAATCCTAAATGAATGCCTTTGCGTCTACCTTTTCATTTAGATTATAAAAGCTTGAAATACATGGTAATTCGCTGCCTCTATCTAGAACTGCATGTATAATTTGGCAATAATTTATTACTTATTCTTTTTAAATTACTCTTTTTAATTTATATATATATATATATATATGTGCGCGTGTGTGTGTGTTTATTTTGTAGCAGATTATTTTCCCCTCCTCGCGAAAAATAAGGTAGTAATTTTATGGAAATTCTAATATCATTTTCTAGGATAAATTTCTATAATTAAAGCAACGGTGATCGTGCTTCATATATTATCTATTATATTATTATCTATTATTATTATATTATTAACCTATGTAATTGTACTCGATGTATTAAATTAATTACAGGAGGCTATGGAAAAATGTTAACTAGATCTCTAAGGGCAATTTTATATATCGTTAGAAAAAATGATAAATCGCAGAAACTGGCGGTAAATCTACGTTTCCTGAGATATTACTTAAACAGAACGACTTACGTTTATCGTCGGTACAGTATAGTAGCCGGTTGTCTGGTTAAAGATCCAGAAAAATAAACTTTTTTACATAGAGACGCGAACGACGATGATCTATTGGTATCTCAGAAACCAGAAAGATCAACGAAATATCGAGGTCAACGTGTACGAAAGAAAGTATTACAAAATTCATTGAATCAGCTGTACAAACGGTACGACGCTTTTACGCTGAAATTAAGACATGCAGACACAACAAAGAATAAACAATACTTCGTTAAATCAACGTATACTGCAAACAGGCAATAATAATGTCAGACCGAGCTTACGCAATATCTTGATTCAACAAACCCAAAGAAAATTAAGTTAAATATTCCGTTCCGTGTCTCTCGATATTTTTGGACGATCGCAAAATTTCCATTCGCCTTACGAACACTTGATAATCCTGTAATTCTTTTATAATTATTTCGTAGATATTCCTAATCGATTTACAGTCTCCCTTAAAAATTAATTCGAAAATTAAATTATAATCATTTTCTGAATTATGTCGTCAAAAAGTTAGTCCTTCAAAAATATAGAACAAAGCATTTGTATTAATTGAACTGTTCAATATTTTACAAGATTTATTTATAACCCATGTTACTTTAATCTACGTTAACTTCTAATTTTCGAATCATTAATTTTATAAAAATATTCGTTATAAGAGCGCGTTAAATTGAACAGAAATGAAGAATGACTAGTAAAAATTGTTGGACGACGAAAGAAAAATAGCAAATGAAAAAGAATGGATCGCAATGGGGAGGAAAATTACTAACCACTAGCAAGAAGAAAACTGCAGGGTTGGAAATTAGAAGGGAGCCATGGGCCGCAAAGTTATGCGGTCTGTAAGCCCCCTTTTCTGACTCAGCCCTTCAATTGACGAGCTGCGGGTCATTTTGAATCGGCTAGACTATTCTTGGATTAAATTTAACACAAGCCCCAAAATGCAGCTTCTATTATTCCCATCAGAATCGTTGTTTCCGACGAGAAATATTTCGAAGAGTAATTTGTTAGTTTATTTGTAAATTATGAGATAAATTCGAACACAAGGCAGAAGTAATATAGTTAATATTCAAAGAGCAAGATGAATAATTTACTTAGTAATTCTTCGTCTCTGTACCCCTCGGTAATAAAACTTTGAAACTTTTGGTCCTACTTTAATCAAATAATTAAATGCCGTAGTAGATTTTCCTATCAGACACGCAAACACATCGATATTTTCGCCACAAAAATAGTGATCAGAAATTACAATTTCTATATATTATATGCAAATATGGTAGAAATTTGATTGTTCGCAAAGTTTCCTTCCTCGGAATCAACAAAAAATTCATTCAACGATTTCGATTCGTTTCGCAACGACGATACATCGCAATAATATTAATTCGCAATAAAATATTGGAAACTAAATCTTATTTCATATATTTTATATACTTTTTATTACTTTATTAAATCAGATCCTTCCAGAAATAAATAAATTGATATAAAGAAGATCTCGTTTCGCAATTTTAATACAGAATAACGTTTTATGTCGTAAAATTGTAATTCTGGTTGCGAAAAGACCTGAATATAAAGGAACGATTGGAAAATTTATATCCAATCGATTTCTGTCAATAACGATAGAGATACAGAAACGAAAAAATATAATTTTCTCGAGGATAACAGCGAATATAGCGCGGCAATCTAATGAAACATCGGTCGTGAGCCTGCGCTCAAGGGCTACGTCGACAAAAGGAGCCCCGTAAATTTCGCGTCATCACCTCGTGGATTTAAAACCGGTTGGTCAAGTGCCTTGTACGTACGTGACCAGCTGTAACTCACGATTTTTACCGCAATTTTCGTATCGTTCATAATAAACCAGACGCGATTATCGCTATAAGCCGTGAACACGATGAATCCCCCCCTTAAGCGTAAATTATTTATTAAATACCGTATCGAATGCAACTCGAGCATCGATATAAAACATTATACGTGAAAGAAGACATCAAATATCATCGTATTTGTACAGTTTCAACTTAGAGAATCTATTATCGCGCTTACTATTGAAAAATTATGTGCTAAATCACTTTTATCGATTTCGTATATTTTATGTAGGAAAAGTGGCACGCTGCATAGCACTAATATAGTATGATTAATGAGACTTCGATGTAAATAGGAAGAATTAGTACGAGTTAGTAGTAGTTAGGAAGATTTTCATAATTTTAGAGAAGGTCGAGTGAAAATGCGTCATTCTGTTCTTCTAAAGAGTCGAGTCTGACTCGTAACGATCGTTCACCTCGAATCTATACTTATCATCACTATTATTCTAATGAAATAATTATATCTTCAGGATCTTCATACACGATTGAACTAACGCTGTTATCGCAATTTTACAGGTCATAAATTACCAATTATGTGGCAGTCTTAAGAAATTGATTACAGTAACATGTTTGGTAGCGAAATAAACATAGATCTATAATAATATTGTCTTTAAGCTCTAGATACTAACTTACGTGTCACGAAACTATAAAAAGATAGTTGAATAATCCATCCTATTTTTTCTGTATTGTTACTGCCAAGTTAATGACGGTATTATACATCTAAGGATAAATTTTCCTAAAATTTCACCAGGAAGTCTAGAAATAATCTGATACAATAACGTTCGTGGGTATGTTTCGACTTTTCATCACGTTTCGGTGCATGAAAATTCAACGAATATCGAGTAAAACAAAAATCGAGTTGAAAAGCATGTAGAATCGATTGTAACGAAAAGTTTCCGAGCCCTTGAACTAAAGATAGAAAATTCGATTAACGCTTTCATGTACGACGAATTCTGCTTTCCGTAATTTGAGGCGCCATTCTCACGGATAAGAACGGAAGTTTTTCATGCTCAGCACGCAGCCGTTTCTCCAGCCGAAACGACGAAAACTATTTTGAATTCAAGGACCGCGGTCCGTTGCCTTCCACGGGTCACTGTCGTGATAAACTATCAACAAACGTCGTAGAGCATCGGTGGTCTAAGAAAAAGAGAGGAAGTAGGAAAAGAGAGAACAGAGAACCAGTTTGAAATTCCTTGACCATCGACACGATCTTTTTGGAGTAGAGATTCTATCCGCTTCTAATTAATGAAATTTCTCCGGCCGAGACACAACAGTGGCAGCCTGTGATTGTTAATTAATATTTAGAAGAAAATAATTACACATACTCAGCTGATTGAATCATTTTTTTATCATATGCTTAAGAATGATTCTTTTGATCGCGTATTCCGCGAAAATTTGAAACTATGCAATTCTTTTAACGGATAAACTGTCACACGGATAAGCCAGATATCTTGAATTTTTAATTAGGCAATGTCAATAATTTTGCAAAAAAAAATGTAGACATAGTTAAACAATTTATAATATTATGTATATACATAGAGATATAGTATTAATACATTACTATAAATCATAATAAAATTTGACTACGAAAATTTGTCTGCTTTAATATTATTTAAGATGACTACCTCACGCAATTCAAACAAGCCATTGACTTCATTTACCACCGTGTCGTCAAACACTTCATTAGCACAATAACAGAAACACTCCATTACAACCAAATGCACATTAATTCCAATTAAACCTTTCCAAACGATCAACGGCGACCCCTTGTCCATTAATAAACGCATCTCACAAAGACGAGAAAAAGAACACAAAGAACAACGAGCGTAAATATCTAAAAATTATAATTAGTAAATACTTCTTTTTCCAAATGATAAAACAAACGCAAAGTGTACGAGAGCTGTTAAAAGTGCAAGTTGTTAGCATTGAACGCTAACTGCAATCGCAAACGCGACCTCTATCGATATCGATCGAACGACAGATTGCACAAACCAATTTCTCAACCGAGAGACAAGAAATCCGGGCGAACGCGCGGCAATCGTTAAATGTCCCCATGGTTTGTAAGAGAAAAAAGAAAAGAAAGGGAACCCGTGGCAATGCAACGTTTCGCAATTTGTAACTGAGGTACTATTAAATTCCTAAACGAATGCTATAACCGTTGACAATTAAATAACCGGCCGTTTACGCTATTACAGAAATTGTAAACCATTCGTTGCGTGCATATCGCTTTGCTTGAACAACGAAAAAGATTGTTGCAGCGTGCGCCGGTAAGAAAAGAGAGTTCCGTGGAAACGTTCACTTTCCTCGCAGTGAAAAGACCGAAATGGGACTAGGTCAAGATAGGTCACTAATTTCGACATTCATGGCAGTTTATTCTTTGCAATGGAAAATGTGAGAGTTGAATATTTTCGAGTATCGTTTCTATTAATTTTATTCTTGCCATCTTCTATCTTCTGAATGATCAAAGGTAAAATCTAATTTTCTTTTTAGCGTGACAGAATTCTTGAAGTTTGCTAAAAATATAAAATAAGTTGTTAACAACACATAGAGTTTACACAGTTTGAGTGTACGGAAAATGGCGATGGCTAATACGTAATAACATTTTGATAAAAACGTTAAGATAAAACGTTTTTTTTCTTTGCTATTACTTTTTTTTTGTACATACATACAAGAAACAGAAAAATTATTTGTTTCACATCGACATCTTACACGAATCCATTGAACTTCGAATAGAGTGATTCGAGCCCGCATTGTTCATGATTCGCTGGCTTAATCTATCCCACGAGTCTAATAGATCGCAAATTACATCGTGGCCTTTGTTGAATAACGAACTAAAGTTCTGAAGTCTTGAGGAAAGAATGGAAACACCCTTATTTCCATCGAGCAAATAGTGCACCGATTTTTCGTAACGATCGATGTAAGGGAGAGTGAGCTATCGATCTAATTAGTTAAATGAATTTTTTTGTAAAAGCATACTCCATTAAGCAACTTTTATTCCCAAAATGATAGAGTTGAATGCTCGCTCGGTACACGTGCACTGTAGGAAGCAAAGTTTGAATCACAGATTTAGCTCAAGTACGCCTGCCCTAGAATATGTAAAATAATGTATTAAATCCGTGAGGTTGGAGTCGTTACGCGGAATTTCGTAAGAGAGGCGTGTTTCATTACACTTGCATTACGTCATTCTTTAGTTACGATGAGTAGCACTGTAGAAATGCGAAACAATTTTTCTGTAAAAATCCAATCTACATTTTTTCACAAAACTATGTTAATTTAATAACAATGATATACATAGCAATAAATAATTAAAATGTATATGAGTTAATCAAAAATTAATAAAAATATTCATGAGATCAAAAATTAGTGAAACGATGTTACATATAAGACGTTAGGATATTACGTGAACAGTATTGTACGAATAATGTCCTACTTTGTGCCACCATTATTTCCTTCATTTCCTTCCTATGAGCGCTTTAAATCAATGGAACGTCAGACTCTCTATCAACGAGAAAATCTCAATGAAGCAGCTCGCGTGTGAAAGTTTTAACGAAGTCACGGTGAGAAGCAGTATACACTGGCGGACACAGTAGGAAATGGAATACAAGGTTTCCAGTGTAACAATAACTACCCTGACAAACACGACGTGTAGATACGTATGCTAATTTATCATTTCTTTTAACATTTTGCTCCTGAGACGTAATTAACCAGCTGATCCTTTAAACAATAAAATCAACTGCTATTCGTGCATTCGTATATTTCAATCATTATAACAATCACCATATTATGCACTTACAGCCACGTTTTTAACACTCTATGCATTCTATGCACTTCTGCATAAAATTTCTAAAAAATGCATAAAAATCTGCAAGTCTAAATAAACATTAGCAATTCCTAAGCAGTTCGCAAACTTCCACGTAAATCTAAACTTTCCAAAATTCCACACCTATAATCCGATTATGTCGCCTAACGCGAATAATTTCAAAGAACTCGTGCGCTCATTCGAATTCCTACGTGACCTGACACGACGCGATATTAAGATTCAGTGGGCCAAATGCTCGGCCAAAGACACACCGGTGGGACTTTGGAGCAGAACTCGTATAGCACTCGGTTCATCGACTTCTCCGCATCGCGTAACGACCCATCGATTCGTCCCTGAGAACCAGCCAACCAGAAGGTTCCTCTGTTCATCGGCAGCTCGAAAATTACTCCGCTTTAGAGCATCGACGAAGAACGACTGTCGTGCCACTATCCCCGGAGTATTCGTCATCAAAACCAGCGGAAAAACAATTCCCTCGACGAACGCGATCCATAATTTCACGGAGAGGACCAGCACTTGGTCCTCGATCCTCGATCGTGCAGAGTTGTAGAGTGTAGGAAGAATCTCAGAGGCGGTTCCCGTCGCCACAAAATTTGCAGATATCTTTTTTCGTCGCGTGTGTGGGCAGACACGTGTTTGACTATGTGCGGGTTTCCCCGGCACATACGGTCAAGCCACCGTAATTTATGCACACAACCAAATGTCGTTTTGACGTTTCGCTCACCACGTTTTATGACCATTCGTATTGTTATACGCGTGTGACATGACTAAATAATACTTTCAATCGTCTGGAAGATTTTTGAATTCTAAAATGAACCTCTAATCAGTTAGATATCAACTACATAGTAATTTCTGTTGTTTGAGAAATTTCGGAATTCCATAAATGAACCTTTAACCATTACATCATCAACTGGATGGTATTTTCATTCCTTTGGGATATTCTTTCAGTTGAAAATGAACATTTAATCGGTTAAACAATCGACTACGCGTTACTTTCGCTTATTTGACAGATTTTTGAATCCCACAGTTGAACCTCTAATCGCTTAGTTACCAACTGGTTGGTGTTTTCAATCATATGGGAAATTTGTTTAATTCTAAACGAACCCTTAATCGCCTAATTAAATAGTTCACGTTCGAAATTCAAGTCGCTGTTATACAATAAACTATATAACCTAAAGGCGTTGTATGCAATGATATGCTAATCTTTTAACCCCTTTCAATAGCATGACCGTATGAACATCTATTTCTATTGAATCATTTTTTATAAGAATAATATTAACCTACTTATGTGTAAAAAGCTTAGGAGATATGTTAATTTGGAAACATTAGCAGACATTTTTATTTCTATACTGTGAATTTGTACTTCATTGCTAATTCACTTCATCGCACTATTCAAATATATTCATCTACATGCATACAATATACTTCGCTGCACATTAGCAGGTCATAGCTCTATTACTAACCTTTGAAATGAGAAAGGAAATTACTATTGATTAGTTTTTTATTCTCATGGGGAAAAATAGAAACTAGCGACAGATATATGTAAGTAGATTTCTCGGTAAGCATGTGGTAATAGAGATAGGCAACGTATGTAATTTTCGAGTGTCGATGCGTACATGTAGCTTTATAACGCTCACACGCATCTTTCTATTCTTTGCATCGTATCGAAGAATGAGAGAGAAAATACCAATATTAAGGATAATTTCTTCGAAACTACATTATTTTTTTAAAGAGATAACGCAATCACTTTGGAAAAGAGCAAAAGTCATAGAAAAATATATTTTACGATTGTTTTAAATAATGATTTTTAGCCCTTAAATGTTCTTCAGAGTGGATCAATAAATCGACAAAGGATAATATATAATGATGTATCTAAATTAATAACCGACATGGATATCAAATTAAAAATTCGCGTAAGATTTCAACAATTATTCAGATCCTGACTAAACAAAAAACGCAATAGAACAAAAATCCGTTGAATAATCACAGACATTAACAACGAACATGCGAGACGATTAAGAAATATGATGCAGCTCTAACGATCAGAATCTCAAGCTTATTCTGATTGCGCAAATTAGAAGGGAAATCCTCCGTCAATTACGGGCGATGATACAGAGACAAAGGAACGTGGGAGAAGATAAAATGTCGAGGGAACTCCGTGTGGAAAGACGAACAACATGATTTTGAAAACGTGTAGGCAGCGACTAGGAAAAAGAGACCAGTGCTCGATGTGATTAATCGAAGTTACGCGTAACAAATGAGAGTAATGGAA
The DNA here is from genome assembly GCF_024516045.1 of Bombus affinis. NCBI lineage: Eukaryota > Metazoa > Arthropoda > Insecta > Hymenoptera > Apidae > Bombus > Bombus affinis. The sequence goes on along the minus strand of NC_066349.1, from coordinate 13,574,004 downwards.
ATCGTCCGAGGACAGATTCGAAAATATCTCAATGACGAAGAACACGTGATTTATAAGTGAGTGAAGAGTTGTCACGTGCGAAAGCGGCCGCTTAAAAACGAAATTGACGAGTGACGAGTTAAAACGAGTCAGTGAGAAAGTATAGGACGATATAGAAAAACTGTGAAGTTGTAAAGTAGTGATTTATGTCCGACATTCTTCGTGCACTGAAAAATTTACGTTCCTCGGAAATATCGTATGGAATAATTGTACGAAAGGAAAAGCTACGCTACTCGATGATTTTACCTTTATTTTTCTTACTTTCTTTTTATTTATTACGTTGATGTACATTTGCTTGCTTTAACTAAACATGATTTTAAGGACATATATTTTACAACAACTTCATTAACATTAATTAATTCGATATACAACAGTTAAAATAAATACAGAATAGTTCATTCAAATGAGTTCTTCTTGAATGAAATGTTTAATATTAAAAAGTTAGTATTAAATCTCTAGTGCACACAATAATTAATATCACCTTGAACAAAAATTCTATATAGATATCTAATTTACTAACTTGTTATTTCTCTCTACAAAAAATCTAACAACTTCCTACTTTTTCTACAAAAAAAATCTAATAACCCGATTTTTTCTTACATGTATTTAACATGTCTGATCTAATTATCACAAAAACAGCAACTTAGTAATTTTTCCATTTTTTCTATACAGTCTAATGAAGAACAAACATACGAAATACGAATGTAACATCTGGATTTTTAACAAAAAAGAAGGTAAACTGAAAACGGTAGGAAAGAAATAAGAATATATTCACGGAATGAATATAATAATATGTTTGATCAAAGAACAGTTATTCAAGGAAGAAAAGGTCCGAGAGAAAAAGAATTCTCAGGATGTTCGTGTAGTTTTCACTTTCTTCGAGTAGTGGGGTGAAGGAAACAGTGGATATACTAATGCAACGGCCAAAAAAGGACCGGAAGTCCCACGATCCTCTAGGGTAATGCACACATCAAGAGGACAAAGTTTAATTCGATCCACTTACTTTATAACGACTATCATGCGAGCTTTACTACTTTGCATTTATACAGTTTGCTTTGCGGGCCACGAGATAATAAAACACACTCGGATATATTAATAAAGCGCGATATAAAGACCGTCCATTAATGCGGAAGATACATATATGCAAAATGAAAAAATAACGCGTCAATTGGAGAAACGCTTTACGTAACTACATTTATCTGTTTGATAAATTCTTTGTACAGAAGGATTCTGAGAATCGTTTAAGCAATTCTTTGAAAACGATACTCTGATTTAAGAAGGATACGGCGAAGGATACGAATTTCTTTTATTCTAATATTCTTTAAGGGACGGTCAATCATTGTTAAATAGATATTTGTGATCTAATTTGAATGTTTATATTACTGTAATAGTTTCATGAATCATAGACATATTTTCAATTGTTTCGTAGATCTTGTTTATTAAAATGAATGTAATGGTATTAGCAATATTAAATATCTCCAAAATTATGTAAAAATAGAAATGATACAGTAACACTTTTGAAACCATGATATGGCAAATAGAGAACTAAAATATTCAAACTTCCGGTTTTGCAATACTCTTAATGCAATAAAATCAAATTGCAAAACTTCTGAATGCTGACGAAACTAAGGCGGAAATAGGGTTTTTAAAAACATCTTCGGTATCAAATGATTTGCTCTTTAGACGAGGACTCTTTTATAACGATGATTTGTTTGAAATTGATAAGAGTCTTACTACTCGATAAATCACGCATAGATTCATTCAGTAATCTGGTATTCAGGGTTAAGAAACAACAGTCATTCATGAATCTTTTGGCATACAGAAAACATTTAATATTCCAAAACATTAAACTGAACGTTTATATTCAACAACCCAAAGATTTCATATCTTTTTCATAAACACAATTTACAAAACAATTAAGACATACAACTATGATTCATTGAATTATAATAATACATATAAAAATTATTTCCCTATTCAACCACCTCAAAAAGAAAACCTTGACTGTAATAATATAAAACAATTAATTAAAATAACACATTAACCCTGTTTTTCTTCGTTTCTATATCCCTTTAGATATCTTCTCTTCATATTTACGAAACTTTATTAACAAGAAATGTGAAATATACAGAAAGTATAAAAAATGTAAATATAAATATATTAAATACTAAAATCAAATATTTAACCACTACCTATACTATGGTAATATCTATTTATCTCATTGTGCTATTTAATAGTGTCTCGAGGAGAACAACAGGATTAAATTTGAAAAATTGTCTCCTTTCGTGAAACAATAAAGACAGCTATACAAAGACTCCGTCGTGGGATTTAAATGTTCGTGCACGGAACGCGTAACGCTAACTTGATACGTGTTTGAAGACCAACGACAAAACGGTCAAAAGATAATTACGAACGCGACATTTTCGACGAAAGGGCCATCCCTATGTCACAGACGGTGTAATTAAACGCTCGTCATGGTTTTACCTTACACATGTGAAAGAGTAGGATAATTAGAACGATTAACTCCGGACCCTCTCCGAAAGTTACCAAGCTGAAATCTATGACCGCGGCTGTCGAGAAAACTAGCTCTTGTAACGCAACTGAATGCGAAAGATAATAGGAAACGGGTCGCAGAGAAAGATCAAGATGAATTAGTTCCGCAAGTACGCTCTCATTTAACGCTGTACATAATCTGTTCTCTCATATGATTCGATAATTTTCATTCAACGCTGGAAACGCGATTATAGTGATAGTCTTCGAATACAAATGTGTTTCGGAATAACGCAATACTGTTATGTAGAGTATTGTACTACATTATAACATATGTAGTATTTATTATCATAGATACGTCAATTGAAAATATTTTTTTTCATTAAAAATTAGTTATTATATGTTATTTACGCTGAATATAATATTCATATTGAACAAAATAATAAAAATTAAATAATACAGATTCGTATTTTAATTTCTATAAATAATTAATTTTAAGTTCTGGGTCAGCAATATGTTAATCATTTTCTCTTGTCCCTACACAATAAATTGGTATAATAATTGTAATTACTAATGACGATGTACAATGTATAACAATCGTATGCGCATACGTTTGTGGAAAAAGCATGCACTATGTCATGCACAAAATGAGACAAAAAGAAATTTACTGTTCATAATATATAAATAAAATGCAAGTGAGCATAAAAGTTGGCAAGCAATTGTAAGAGAGTGTAATAACACGTATACAACAACATTCCTATACATTAATGCTTTTCAAAACACCATTCAGTATATTCTGTCCTTATAAAACGTAACGTATTAGAATAGCCGTTTCTATGTTTCCATATTAAAACGTAAACAGACTCGGACGCGTAAGAGCAAGTCAAATAGCACGATGCATATACACTATAGGTTTCAACCTATTCGATCGCTTCAATAAACAAACTATTTCCCACGATTAATATATCGTCTCTCAATTAGATAATAAAGTAGTATGTTTAGGATTTTTTACGAATTGAAATTAAAGTATTCTATTTCGAAAATTCATTGGTAATAAACAACTTTTAAATACGCACCTAACCTACAAGGACCACGATGGAAAGAACAAGATAATAAGCGATTGTTTTCTCACTTACTTGCATGCTGTCGGCCGAAATAATTTCTCCGGAAAATCTGCGAGCCAATTCGATACCCAAACGTGATTTTCCACATCCTGTAGATCCCAAAATTGTTAAAACTGGCACACGCGACATATCGACCTCTCTACGATCACTTATACTTACTTGAAACTGCGCATGCGCAGCCACGGTCTGCATGTGCTTCTTGTTCCGTTCACCCAGCCATGAAAGCCAAAGGCGGTAGATTTTGAACGGACACTTACGACGCGTCACGCTTTCTTACTCATTTCGTGTCAGTTACGATTACTGTATTCACTGCATAAATATAATTCGTCATTATTAATAAGAAAATATTTCGTAATATCATTGTATCCTTGGAAACTAGGGTTATGATTAAGATCTCATTCATTTTTTATTGAAAGTTATATCAAAGCTTTATCTTATATTTTAAATATAGTACTACTTAAATATTTGGCTAATGTTATTCTACTTATAACCATTACACTTATTAATAATGTATTTATATTATATTTATATCTATAACACTATTTTCAGAGTTTGTATTATAATATTAATACTACTATTCTGGTCCCTTAGATGATTTGATACAACAATAATAAACTAATTATATAATTGTTTTATATTATTGTACGTGTATTTTGGAGTTATTATTTTCTGATATGATGTTACTCTTCAAAAAAGATAGTTTCCATATGTATAGTAAATTGTTGTATAATATTACGAAGCATATTACGATGGAAATAGTATAACTTTTACAATTTTAGACGCAATCAAATACGCAATTGACGACTATCCATATATAAAATCACACTCAGCTCTTTTATATATATTTAGCTGATTACGCATACGGTATAGATGAACTGAAGCATAGATCTGTCACCACATTGTAAAGCATCGTTAATCATATCTTTGTATAAACAAAAATTTTCAGTGAATCCTTTGCCACTTTACATTCTAAACTTACCGTACTGTATAGTAACTTATATAATGTACTAACCATTATGCAGCAATAATTGAACTTCGACGACATTGTAAATGATTTCATTAGCAGTTTAATCTCCAATACGCGCTCTCGTACTTCGTATAATTTTATTCGCTGATAAAATGTCTAAAAAACGCGTGTTACATGCAATCTATACTTACCAGTGATATTCTGCTATCATTAATTCGATCAGACGCCAGCAACGTATTACATATGTGGCGTCATATGTATCATAGCTAATTCTAATCCATATTTCGAACGATCCAATTAAACACATCCCAAAAATCATTCGTTATTTTAATCCACAAGAGATAGCGTTTGGGCACTTGTTATATCACAGGTTATACTTTTGAGATAAAGAGTGTAAGATGTACATATTGTAGTTTATACAGCTGACTGGAAGGCTCATCGACTGGCTAGATCCACCTATCGACGATTGATAACTGCTGATTAAGTTATTATATTTATATATATAAGATTTCTAAATTCAATAGTTCGGAAACCTTCACTATTTCTGTTTCCAGGGAATAGATAAGAAGTAAAGATCACATAAACATCGCACCGATATTTACCATTGATACGATAATATATAAAAAGATTGCAATATACAATTATGCCTATAATATTCGTTCAGTGCATACTTTGCATCACGTGAAAGACAAACTTAGCGATTAAGCATCACTGCCAAAATTTACTGTACGTGTAATGATGTATTATCTAACTACATTCGTCTGGATATATGTGTACATATTATTTTAAGTGTATATTAATAAAGTGGATGCAAAAGTGGAAGAAAATAAAATTATTTAATTAGTTATCGTCCACTAAAATATTTAAATATCTGTTTCCTTTTATTTAAAGTCGATTTCTACTTGCTCGAAATAGACACTGTTTACAAATTATTATGTGGTAGATTACATCGTTCTTTACTATTTCTATTGCATAATATTCTCTATTAGCGTTTATAGACACTATTTACCAACTTACCGTCTATGTAGCACGGTTAATTACGTGTTGCCATTTATTTTCGAGAAAAGAAAAAGTAGTTTCTGATTTTGCTCTGCCTTCAAGAGCGTTGATAAGATAACACGGTATTGTAAAAAAAAAAGTAACCTTACCTGGTCGTGGGAGATCTCAGATAATTTCTATCTACATGAACTCAGATAATTCGGCTATTAAGATATGTTGGATTTTATCCTAAAATAGGAAGGGACCAACCACTGATACCACCAAGATACGCTTATTTCGTGGTTAAACGTTGCTTCTGCTACTAATTATCGTAGACTCTTCAATACCTGCATCCTTGTTGATAATGTAGAACATTATTTTGAAGAGAAGTTCAAAATGTTATCTTCTTGTATATGTGTTGAGTGAATTAATACAGCTACACGTATCTGGAATCTTTTTCTTTTTTTGTTTAGGATTTAATCCAGTTTTATATCTTTCCTCCTTTCTGGTTAACTTAGGAAAGAAACTGAGATTGTTGTAATTGATTTTTCCCATATGTTTCTTTCGAAAGAGTGAAATATTCATTGATGTTACCACGTGATCATAGTTAAAGAATAACTCATATAAAAAGAGGCATTAACTACGTATTATGCTAATCTTATTTCAGTTTCAAGGAAAACTTTAGCGAATTACAATTAAAATATACCATCAATTAATGCGATAAAAGTATTGAACGGAAGTTGTCGTAATCCGCAAAACTCATGTGTTAAGATTAGCACACGTGTTCTCATAAATATGCATAAAAAATTATTGCGATATGCAAAAAATAGCTATAAATAAGCAATGGAAAATTTCATATTCAAAAGTGGTCCTGCTGACTGGCAAGGCGTACGATTTCTTCACAGTTTTGTCAATCTGGACGGACATTAGTAGACCAACTTGGAAAGGCTCGATAGCCTTTAATCTATCGGGCGTAGACTTAACATCTTTCGAGATTACGTAATCTCTTGTTCCGTTCTGTTCTTTTACCAAATATCATCGAATGCTTATATTTTGAAAGGATATGTTTTTAGAATGACGTTCTTATATATCTACACAGACACTCTTTGTAATTTGCATGAACTAAGTGGAGGCTTGTGTATCTTAACAACGTATAAATTCTAAAGAATCCACTGTTCGAAATACATACCTAAAATTATGATCTTTCTAGACTCTAAATTTAGATGTGCCGCTAAATTTTGCTTTAGAGAATTCAAACGGACAAGATAGAAAGCAGAATGATGATGATACTTGTTGTTATTATCAGGATTATTAGAAAATCCTTCCAAGTCGAATGAAGATTGTAGAAATTTCGGGGACGGTTCGTATTTGAATGCTGTTCTTATAAAAAAGTGAAAACCTGGATAACTGGAAAATTTGAATACTTGAAACTTCGATAATTAAGTAATTCATTTATAAGCTATAATAAATCACGCCAAACTGATTATATAGCGCAAAGATACGTAATACTGACTTACGATTTTGTTTATTATTATGTAGATTCTATTATCCGCTATTCACATTAGCTTCAACTATCTGCTATCTTCTTATTATATAAAACATAGGTCCATTAAATACAAGTTAATTGCGCAAAGTATACGTATGTATGTAAGACGAAAGACAATAGATTCACATTCCTCGGAAGCTGAATCTAAAATTTTAAGAATCAGGGGGAAACGGTGGAACAAAGTTTCCTCGTAGCGGAATCGAGAATCGTCGAGGCGGGCAATTTGATTTATAATCAATTTTACACCCGATAAAGGTTTCCCGACGATTTCGCGTTCAGTCGTCTTTTGTGGAATCCTGGATTACGCGTGGTATTTCGGAGACCCGTTATATATCATTCGCTTTATTAGTCCCGCGGATGCGTGCACGTTGCCTCTGCTTTCCATAATTCTCGCATTTAGCCGCCTAATCGCGGCTGGCCTGTTCGAAATATTCTATTGACGCAACTGCACGGGAACTTTCCACAGGAAGCGCGAACGTTGTGAAGGTAGAAAGAAAGAATGCTAATCGAAATCAACGATCGAGGGCACGAGACACACGGCGTAAAGGAAATAAGACAGGAAGAAGGAAGATTTACAGAAAAAGAACGATCGGCAGAGAATAAATGAGAGGATAACGAGAAAAAAGCGGATTAAAAGGGAAAAGAGCTGAAGAAAAGCGAGCGAGGCGGGGAGCACGCGTTACAAAGGAAAAGAAAAAGGAGGAATAGGAAAATTAGAGAAGGAAAATAGATAGACAGGAAACACACGAAATTATGACAGAAATAAAAAGAGATAAAGTTATCCAGCGATTAAAAAGATTAAATAGGAACAAGGGGTTGCGCGGATGGAACAGAAAGAAGCACGGGGAAAAAATTGAAAGAAGAAAATAAGGGAAAGAGAAACAAAGTGAAAGGGAGTAGACGCGGTGAAACAAAAAGCAAAGTAGAAAGAAAATGGCAGAAAAGGAGAAAATAAAAAGACGGGAGTTCGATGTAAGGGAAGGAACATTGCAAAAAGGCTAAGAAAAAAAGAGAAAACGCGTATCTGATCGGTAGAATGGTTAGTTTTGGTTCGTCCGGAGCGTATAACGCCGCGACTACGGTGGCTTTCTCGTTAAATTTCTGCTTTGGCTTACCTTCTCCCCGGCTCGCTGTTTCGGATGCATCCCAGCCGGCCATTATCTTGCTCTTTATGACGTCGAATTAATTCAACGAGCGAAATAAAGGCTCGTAAAACCGGTGCCGGTCGTCGATCGTACCGTTAATCGCCATAACGTGATATACGGTACGAGTGAAATGAACCGGATGACTGGAATTCGATTATATTCTCGTTTTTTCTTCTTTTTTTTACCGTTCTTTTTTTCCTTATCCGATTTTTGGTTTCGTGCCTCTTTCGACCCCTTCAGCTACCCTCGTTCATAGCATGTCAAAGCATGTATCTTGCCAGACACGTTACTATTACTCGATCTTATGAAAGGAAAATGTCCCCTTGAAGACATAGCCTTATCTGGTTCATAATTTCGTACGATAAGGATGCTTTCGAACATTCTTCTATTGCTTGCGATAAGTCACTGGTTATGAAAGATAGTGATTAGCGAACTATCAGAAATATATGAAACAAATTTTTTTTTATCCCGCAGCAACTTGTAATCTTTAAACCCTAGCCTTATTATTTACTCAATGGCTACACGTTCGAGTTTTCAGAGTGACTAACATAAAGATGATCAAAATATTGTACGTAATTCGATACTAACGATCTTCGATCTTACGAACTAAAGATAGGAATTTGGATATAGGATCGAAGGGTATAAGTAAAAAGTAGCAGTTTCGGATAAATGATAATATTTTTATTGATATAATAAGATATTTCGAAATATAAATGTTGAGGAACTGTTTCATTCTTTTTCCTGAAAAAAAGAAACATCGAAGACTTTCTTTTTGCCTAATTTATCGCAGTTGACCACTAAAGTAACAAAAAACCAAAAATTCCTAATATGCACATCACTCAAACTTATATTGCCGTCGTACAACTTGATTACTAAACGATAACCATCGAGCACGATCTTTATCATTTTGTTGTTCATTTCGACTTAACCAAAAACGATCGTCGACCACCAACAACGCCTGGAAAACGGACGCAATGCCGCTGAGAAAGGAACAAATTTCGCTCGTGTACAATAATATATTTCTATGTCGACGAAAACGGAACCAAAATAAGAAACGAAAACGAAGCGTGTTAGGTACCCGAATGACCTTTTCTATCTCCTTTTCTTTTAAATTTAAGTACAAAACCTATTCTTTCCGTCCATTCTTAGTTTTTTCTTTCGCTATCACACTCTCTCTCTGTAACACTTTTTCCATCACTCACACTCTACAATTTCTTAATACGAATAAGCATATTTTTCTTGTTTCCCTTTTTCACGCTTGTTTCCTACTCTCTCTCTCTCTCTCTTTCTCTCTGTCTGTCTGTTTTTCTCTCTCTCTTGCTTTTCTTTCAGTTTATTTCACCCTTTTTTTTGTTTTTTTTTTTTGTTTCTTTTGTTTTGTATCATTCTTGCTGTACAAAATCCACCCGTCCATCCTACCGAAATGGTGAGGGTTACGTCGTTATATAATATGCAAATAGTAAATAAAGAGATATAAATATTACTTCTAATATTACTATTTAACTTGTGGAATAAATATTCTTTTTTCATTTATTATCTTCTATCTAGTAATGTAGCATATGCCGCATACACGTACACGTGCACCGAGCACACGGAATATCAAATACGCGGGATGCGTATACACATGTACGTGTACACCACTAATCTTGTCATAGTGCTGTCGTATAAACATGTCTTAATTCTTCGCGATGCGCTTCGCTTATCGTTAATAGTTCCATCTTCATTTTCTTTTTCCTTTTCTCCCGGTCAACATGCGTATGTGTATGTGTATGTATGCGTATATATATCTATGTATTATATAAGGTCAATGTTACGTAATTGTACGGGGGTGACTTTTACGTTTCGACGATTCCCCGACAACTTCCGATCTCACAGTACACAACCGGAGGAAGAAAAAAGTGAAAAAAAGAAAAGAGACCGGGGCGGTAATGGGAATACGGATGTTGTCGGGGAACGACAATCACGATCGTTCTCGGTAAAATCGTAAAAATCGTGACGCTCCCTTCCGCTTACTACTAACATTCAACGAATCGCTCGAGGTATAGGTACAAGTGAACTCTTTTTTTTTTTTTTTTGTTTATTTATTTATCCATTTTTAATAAACGAGGTGGGTCCGGTTAACTTCGTCTATTATCCGCGAGATCGGCCGATCACGAATTCTTAAAACGTACGTATGATAAACGTAAAAAGAAATCCAGGAAAGCGTCTCGGTGGAAACGAAACTCGAGAAGCATCCATTACACGCAGATACCTTATCGAATATTATTATCGTTAATAATTAATATTAATATTATCGATAATATATTATATTATTAGATAAAAGGTTATACAGTATATGCTGTTCTATATGCGTATATGATTATTATATAAAATGTATAATATAATATATTATATAATATTATATATTAAATATTATTATCATATAATACAACTACGAGAGAGTAGTACAATCGTTATTTACCGTTAATAGCTTTTAAATAATTATTAACAGTATTGCTCGATAATCGATAATAGAGTAATTAGATAGTTAGTAAGCAAAAATCCTATACGATTATATCTACCTACTGTCTGACACGAACTTTCCACCTGTCCTCTAGCAGGACCAAATCCTCTGTAATATAAAACTCGCGCTCTTCCACCCTCTCAAAGGGAGAACAAAATTTCCACGTTCTTTTTATTAATAAGCGTTTCCTTTAAAAGCGAGATCTCTATCTCATACGGTCGGAACGTAGGGTCCCTCGATTTACACTTTACGCTGTTTCTTATCATCATTATCGTCATCATTTTTTTTTGTCGTTTTGTCCCTTTTTTTGTGTGTGTGTGTTTCTTTAAAATATCATGATTACGTAGAAAGCTTGTGTCGTCGAATGTCGCGAGAATCGAGACGAAATTCCAACGTACGCCACCCCCGGTTTAAAGCGGCTAAGTCTCTGTGGTGCGCGTCCGTCGAATTAAACGCGATCAAAGAAGACGAAGGACGCGCCCTTTTCGGTTTCGATAGAACACGGAACAGATTCGTCGAGTAAGAGCAACGAATAAAATAACGTTGAAATTTATTGCCTCGGTACCGAAGAAAGAAAAGGTGTAATAAAATAAAACAAAATAGAATAGAAAAGATACAAGGCGTCAAAAGACTGAAATATGAAAAAAGAAAATGTGTCTATATTAAGGGAAAAATGATTTCGAGAAACGTCCTTCGTCTTCTTCGTCGCGTAACGACGAACGTAGTTTTCAGTATTTTTTCTTTTCGCTTTTACTTTTTTTTTCTATTTTTCGGGAATCTGGTTTTCTTGCAAAAATAAGAGATTCTATCGGTCTATATCTGTATATAATATATATATATTATATATATAATATAATATAACATGAATATCGCAGTTCAAAAATCTGTGTATGGGGGTTCCCAATTTATTTTCCTTTATGTTTCCTTTACTCCTATTACATCCCGGATTATATATACGATCCCCTCTCGTTACCCCACCCTATACAAGGGGTCATTTCGTTGTCTAGCTCTGGTTACCATCCGCTCGTCGACATAATTAAACCTTTCTGTCTCATTCGCTCCATCTTCTCGTTCGATTTCTGTCATTCTTTCCCATTCACCCCTTCTTTTCGCTCGTGAGACGGTTTCCAGTAGCAACGTCATATAAAAATAAAGGGATAAATAAAAAATATTGTTTTGCTTTGAATAAAAAACCTAATGTTACATTTTAAGTATTCTCGTCGAGAACCGAACCCCTCCCCCTCCCCTGAAAAAATGGATTCGTCACGCGCAACCAGAATTTTCTCTTCATCCCTCTCTTTCGTTCTCTCTGACGCACGTTCTTACCTTTAAAAATATTAAAGGTCTGATACAATGTGATACACGGTTTCTTAATAGCAAACTATATGTACTTTACTTATACACATACATAAAATACTCCATCTCAGAATCGTCCAGTCTCACTCTGGTATTTTACCATTCGTTCTCTTCCACACATACACACACACACGCACGCACGCACGCTGATTCAATCACTGATTCACTCATTTGCTTTTACTATTCAGTTTTTTCTAATTGTTTTTTCCTGTTTTCTACACATTCGTATCGACATACTTGCGCACAGCGGTAAAGTCGTTCTTGTGGCATTGTTTATGCGTGCATTGCAAAAATAATGAGCGAACGTGACGTTTACCACACGTCATAAATCAAACGAAACAAAAAATATGATATAAAACGAGGGAAAAAATAAACAAAGAGAACACGGGAGAAAAGATAGAATGCGTAATCGTGCAAGCACGATATCGTTGCATTTGGAGGAGGGGACGTTCTCTGCATGTATGCACGTATTTTATAATTAACGACTGCACTGCACGCGTGTATATGTAAAAAAATTTACAAAAAGGAAACACCGTGGACGCGAGATTCGCTGGATCCGAGCGAACGCGCAAATTCAATTATTCTAATTCTTCTCATGCGTGTGTATCTCGAATTGTTAAAATAAAATGAAAGAATAAAAGGAGAAAAACGAAAAAAGAAAATACAACATATTTGTTCCTGGCGCAGAACGCAGAACTCTATTTCGGAGGCGAATCTCATGCGCCACGTCGAGTCGTTATTATACAATGATAACAGTATTATAATAGTATATAATTGCCTTATCCTTTCTTAAGCTACAGCTACGTCGATGCGCGTCGCTTACAAACGCATAATGTTTCGTACACAACACCTTTCCTTTACACAATTAACTATTATTATTATTTTTAATGTCTATGTGGCTAGCAGGTACGTTTGCACTCTTCAAAATCGCCGTAAAAGATCGGGGGAACGTGTTCTTTTCTCGCAACATTTTTCCTTCTCCTAGATTATTTCATAATATTTAAAAATGCTGAATAAATTCTATTACTAGTACTCGGCCCCTCTCCCGATACGTTTGTTTCAAATTCACCGAAAATATCGTTCTCGCGACATCTGTCATTTCACTCTCAGGCTTCCGATGACTGTTAACGATTTGCGATATGTCGCGGGGGATTGCATAAAATTTTTCGAAAATTTCGAACAACGTGCCTTGATCTCTAAAGTTTTCGACCCCGGCTCGTCCCGGAACGCATGATCAAGAAACGCGCGTAAAAATTCACACCGACATTCGAAACGATGGAACCTGAACCCCGCGGATAAACGCGCAAATATCTTTATGTAAAATCACGAAGACGTATATAATATTAATATTTCCTTTTAATATACATACATATTTATATCTTATATATAAGAAAAGAAACGGAGGAAAATAGCTCTCCGTTCCTCGAAGCCTCAATCAACGCGTGTACCCGGTCGGCTATCGTCCCGAACGACAATTCAAAGGATAAAAAGCGTCGCATGGACTAACCAGGGAGGAAAATCGTGAAGCAGGGAAAAAGAGAGATCGAAAACGAGAAAAAAAGCACGTTTCCACGATCCAACAGCAAGGGTCACTCTCTGAGCAATTTTCGAAGAAATGTCTTTGTCGAGAGAAGGCCTAGAGATATTTTCTAGTCGATCGAAGGGAGAAACGAAAAAAATATACATATATACATATGTATATATATATATGTATATCTATGGTGAAAAACAAAAAAGATATGGAAGAATAAAACTAAATAAAAGAACAGGAAAAAGGGAAAGGAAGGAGAAAGCGTGTACAACGAGAACCAACCCTAGTAAAAGGCGTCCCTTGTATTTTGAGCTACATGTTCGAATAAATATTAAGAAAGAAAGAAAAAACAGGAAAGTTAGTCGTTCTTTTCTAACTAATGGACAGTCTAAACGCATCGGACTAAATTCGGCTAAAATAACGCTCGGTTAAATCTGCAACTATGATACCTCTTTCTTCCTTTTCCTTTCTCTCGATCCACTTTCCCTTCTCTCATAATTTGGCACAATATAAAGAACTCACAGGTCGGACACACGAGCAAAAGTCGAGAAAAAAGAAAGCAGAGAGCTGCTATAAAACGGGGATTCGCTATTATTTAGCGTGACGAGAAGGCTACCGTCTTGTGAAGGCGAAATCTATTGCGAGGTATGTATATTATACATAATGCTATATATATATATATATAGTTGAGTTTCATTTCGTCGCATCAAACTAACGAATTTCTCATCTTCGTTAAAAGCGGAAGAACTTCAGAACCGTGGCCGATATAATGCTATACTATTCTTTTTCCCTTTTTTGTCTGTCGTCCTATTTCGTTATTCGATCAGTGGCAATTCGCGCATACGCAATGCATACGCGTGTCCAATTCAAAACGCGCGTCCAATTTAAAACGCGCGCCCAATTTAAAACGCGCGCCCAATTCAAAACGCGCGCCCAATTCAAAATGCGGGCCCCCTTCGACGAAACTTTGACGCGCAGAGGAAGAGGAACGTTATATTTCCTTCTTCTTTACTCCATTCCCTGATTCTCTCTTATGTACACGTAAAATACATGTTGTCGTACGAAAAGATTCCCAGAGACCAAATTTGTTTTTTACTTTTCTTAATACGGTTAAAAATTAAGGCGCCTCTTATTATTATCCTGAGTATGCGAACAACGTTGTTTTCGTTAACTAATCCACTTCGTTCGTTTATAAAAAACATTTGCTCCATGTTTTATTTTTATCTTCTCCCTCCATTCTAATGTTTGTTAGTCTTTTTGTTTTGTTATTGTGTTTCTACCCGGTAATAATATAATATAATAATAGTTCCTGTAATCGCGTAAATCTTCTTTTTTAATAATTATCGTCATTGCGATCGCAGGGTTAAACGTATAAAAAATCTGTCAAAAATAGTACGGGAGCTACGCCTAGAAAATGTCGCGGGTGTAAGAACGTCGAAACTGTGATTCGATTTGTAAGGCCTTTGTGCATATTTCGTTCGGTATTCAAATATTATCTCGTTTTTTCCTACGATGAGTCGCTAGTCATATTTCCCTACATAAAAACTTTCTTTTCTTTTTCTTTTATCTTTTATTTTTCGACGAGTAAAGTCACGTCGTCGGTCATTATGTATGTAAAGCGTACAGGTAAAAATGTTTTCTTCAACTATCTTTACAGATAGATATTCATAAAACTAGACTTCAACGTTTATCGTACTCGTTCCGATACTCATTTCGAGAAATCTCTTCTGAAAGACACGCGAAGGATCTCGTATGTCTTTCATACTCGGAGCAACAATTAAAAAGAACGCGATTGAACCGCTCGAGAACGAAAGAAACAAGGGATTTCCAGTCAAGTCCCTTCGACTACCCTTCGAAACGAACTCCTCGACGTTATTGAATCCACACCACCCTCTTCTACTTTTATATACGCCAGCCGAAAAAAATGCGTTCCACCCGTGGTTCCGAACTGCATTATTACTGCGATTAATATGTACCTATATAAATTTGAAGCACTTGGGTTGCGATTCAGGTTTCAGGTCGTATCGTCGATTAGTCTTTAATTAACCTGTATTCGTATGCGTGTATAGATGATTGCCGCGTGTCTCGTATGCGATCTGTCCGTACATGTATATGCGCTATTTGCACGGTATTATTAGGTGTGGTGTATAAAATGTATATGTGTATATGCGTGCGTATACACGCGTGTTAGCGATCGTATATTACAACGCTAAGTGAGGAATGACGAATACGTCGAAACATTATTTCCGGATGCACGTGCACACGCTTTCGGACATAGATTCCCAAAGAGGCCGATCTCTTTACGTCTTCGCATTTCGTACGTGTCCGTCCTGTGTCGGTCAATCAGTTCTACCCCCTCGAGTCCCACCCGAACACGCTGTCATCGCGACTTTTCAATCCCTCTTTAATTTTCGTCCGGCATTGTAGAGAGAGAGCGTGCGTTCTTCTCACTGGCAGCCCACTCTCCTCTCCGAGTATATCCGCCGTTCACGATATTAACTCGTTCGTAGTCGCGCGTGTATACACACGCGTAATGTATAATACGTACGCGAAGGTGTGGTCATTAGAATATTTGCGTGTAATACAAATTGTGTATGTTTGTAATATGTATGGGAGAGGGAGTATATGTATATATGGTACGCGTGTGTATATCGTGTGTACATAAAGGTACGTATGCATGTACGTATATGTGAAAAAAGCTTATCTACCGAAAGATTGTTTCTTCCAGTCGTTGCTATAACTTCTCCGTTTACCATTTCTTATTTCTTTATATATATATTTTTTTTTACCATTTTCTATTTCTTTCAATATAGCCCGTAAAAAGTATGTATATAAACGAATACTGTTACCTACAATTGTAATGAACACATTATTTTGCCTTTTCTATATTTTCTTTTATCTCCCCTCGCGAGGGCACTGCACTCGCTCCTCTCTCTATAAACACGTCTTCCGGTATATTTCCGCGATCGGCCGCGACAACGATGTATTTTTTTCTTTCTCTCATGCGCGTCCGTATATTACTAATATTTTAATCCTCCTGATTTCTTTCCATTTTCTTTTCTTCTCTGTTTATTACAGTATACATAGACATATATTTATATATATTTTTTCATCGTAATATATAATATAATATAATCCCTACCATAATATATCTTTTTTTCTCATCTCTGTTGCCGATCATCTAAATCTAAATCGTCGCCAAACAACGTAATCTAATTATATAGATCGCGCGTCCGCAATCAATTGAACATTACACGAACGATCCAGTTTCTCATCGTCCGTGTGATAAAATATCCATCTTTCCTTTTTCTTCTTCTCTAAAACTCCGTCGTTATTATTATCATCATCATACGATATATTTTATGTATTGCTAGGAAAAACTTGTTAACTAAAACAAGTAACAATTATAATTATAAGTTATCATAATGTTGATAATGAAACATATTAATAATGATAATAATAGTAATAGTAGTAGTAGTAGTAGTAGTAGTAGTAGTAGTAGTAGTAGTAGTAGTAGTAGTAGTAGTAGTAGTAGTAATAGTAGTAGTATTAGATGTAGTAGTAGTATTAGTAGTAGTAGCAGTATTAGTAGTAGTAGTAGCAGTAGTAGTAGTAGTAGTAGTAGTAGCAGCAGTAGTAGTAATAGTAGTAGTAGCAGCAGTAGTAGTAATAGTAGTAGTAGTAGTAGTAGTAGTAGTAGTAGTAATAGTAGTAGTAATAGTAGTAGTGGTAGCAATAGTATTAGTATTAGTGGTAGTAGTAGTAGCGTAGTAGTAGTAGTAGTAGTAGTAGTAGTAGTAGTAGTAGTAGTAGTAGTAGTAGTGTAGGAATAGTAGTAGTAGTAGTGTAGGAATAGTAGTAGTAGTAGTAGTAGTAGTAGTAGTAGTAGTAGTAGTAATAGTAGTAGTAGCAGCAGCAGCAGTAGTAGTAGTAGTAATAATAATAATAATAATGGTAATAATGGTAATAATAATAATAATAATAATAATAATAATAATAATAATAATAATAATAATAATAATAATAATAATCAGTAGTAGTAGTAGTAGTAGTATTATTATTCTTCTCCCACCCAAGCTTTGTCCCTCCCTCTCGATCTATTTTTCTTTCTCTCTACCTTACGTACTTACACGCTTCAGCATCTATAATTTGCAATGTACATGCATACATGGCTATGTATTATTTATGCATGTTTATATATTGTCCTATATATGTATGTACATTATTTACACGCGTTTAAAAAGCGTATTCCGCACGGATCTTAATCAGATAAAAAAGATTTCCTTCATGTTATAAAACCGTGTGTTGCCGTTCAGCATCCACCTTAGCGAACGTGTACCGTGTACGAACGAAAACAAGAAGTCCTAAAGACAAAAAGAAATGAAAACATGCTAATCGAGGTTAGTTTTCTCTTCAACCTTTACAATCTCTTGGTAGCGCGAGATCTGACGTCTCTTCCTTTCCAACTCGACGTTTCTTAGCCGTAGAAAAGCTTCGAAAACGAGCACAGATATCGGATCGATCGTTTGTATTATAAAAACGAGAAATAATAGAAAAGAAGAAAGTGAACAATTCGATCCTTAGTCTCGAGTTTTTAACGCCCTGTCTACTTCTTTCTCGGATAAACTAGATACCGATGATCGTTTAACAACAAAATAACGATCTACCACGAAGGTAATATTCTTTCGTGTCTCTTATTGCACCAGTTTAAAGAGTTCTATACACTCGCATATAAAAACTGAACACACGTGAATAGGCGCTCACCCACGAAGATCGGTGTGCTTGGTCGATCTCCGTGGCGTGTTTATCTGCGCGAAATATCGGCGGAAAGAAGGAAACAGAGGCGTGAAGAAAAGGACGGAAACTACCATTTACGAGATTTTTGCCGCGTTTGTATCCGTTTTGCGCCATAACCGGATTAGAAGAACGAGGAAGAAGGTAGACAAAAGACAGACAGGACTTCGACTCGAAACCCGAACTTCGCTAATATCGTTACGCGTACCGAAATGATCCGAAATGAAGATGCATCTGATGTATTCGTAACAAAAACAGAATATGTGTGTGTGTGTGTAAGGTACCCGGACTAAATTTCTAATATTACCTCTTTGTAGTATGCGTGTATGTCTATGACTTTCTCTATGTGCCCTACGGTACATACATAACGCGTATGTACTACGTGCAAACTGTCACTACCTACACGTTTTGTGACTCATACGATCTTTCACCTACTTGCAAGATTCCCAGAATACAATCACTCTACTATAGAACGCGTTTAGATTCATGCTAGCGAAGGCGTGAAACGTCGAAAAACGTAAAGATCGCACAGCGATCATCAATCGAGCGGTAAGTAACTACTATTAGCGACGCCGTTAAAAAAAAAAAAAAAAAAAACAACGCGAGATTGCAATGGAGAAAACAATGAAATTCGATAAGGAAGATATTTGTGAATAGGTATTGTTAACAGACCAGTCATCTATGGTTTTTCTTTTTCCATGTTGAATGGCATTGTCGAACACGCGTTTCCTACCCGTAACGAGAAACACGCCTCTCTTTGGAACACGTTCATCGGGATTTCGGGATCTCGACGGTTTTGCTCGATCATATGAGATAATATTAATGAGACTTGCTATAATTTCTACCTTGAAATCTTTCAAATTACGTGAAATTGCGAGGATTGCGAGGAATATAACAGTTCTGAAGTCACACGCGTAATTCGTGTCTTGCACTCGTTCAATTACCAAAACTCGTTCGATAATGCGTGAATCTGTACGAATTTCGATTCGATCGAATGACAATACCAGTACCGTAATTATAAGGCGAATATCTTGTGCAAGTTTAAATGACAACCTGTCAAACTACAGGTTTATCTCGACTATTCGATACAAAGTCGCTGATGTAAAAAGCAAGCAGCATCACGAGCAGCTATTTCTTTCGTATCTTTATTGCGATTTATCGATACGAGTTTTGGAAAAAGAATCTGCGTGTGCTTCCCACTCTTCATTCTTTTCTATATTATTCTTTTTCTCGTTCATTTCCTAAAAATGAAAGATATACCTAGAAACCGGTTCAGCTTTGAAATACGTCCTAAGACCAGTTAGTTCGGAACCGGTGCAACTAACGTCGGATAACGTTCGATAATAAGCCTCGTTTCCCTCCGTCGTACATGGATTTCGCATCGCAGAACGAAATTCCAAACAACGACGAGATATCGAACGATTCGAGGCCGATTCGAAATCCAATACAATCGAGACTATTATTAATAACAATCGTAGTCTTGTTCATTTTTGGCTTCTCTCGTCGGATTTGTCTCGACTCGCCTAAATGCATGTTTTACGTGAAAAAGAAAAACTCGTGCGTATACGAGCGTGTTATACAAAACGTGCAGAAACGCGCAAAAAATGCGTGATAAATAGCGGACTGCGTGGCCGTCGTTCGATCTCGTCGAACGTTTCGAATATCTTCATGAACTTAAAACATTTTCTCTAAAATATATAAAACATTCTCCAGCTCGGAAACCGGTCTTAGTCGATAATCTTATAACGCGTTAAGATGACACTGATCGAGAGTTCGAAGGATAAAAAATGGAATTGACGCTATTCGCGGCGATTCAGCCTCGTAAATCGTGCATTTTTCTTAATGTAATATATGTGTGTGTGTGTGTGTGTATTAACAAAAAAAGAGAGAGAAAAAAAACAAAAAACTGAAGATTTATTGTCGATAACGTTTTCTCTCTAAACTAGCTAAACTCAATTTTGCGTTCTCATAGATAACTTCGTGAATTTGGCCAAAGTAATCTACGATCAATTCCCTGCCTCTCTTTAGTAATTTGCCATTCGAAGTATCTTTCCTGTAAATATACATAATACGTATAAATATTCTTTTCGAAGCTGTTTGCATCGGTTCATTCGATTTCTTCCAGCACTTGATGCCGATTCGACGCGAACGGTATTCCTTCTTCGTTCTCGATACGCATTCACCCTTCATCCACCCTTCGATTCTCCCTTCGGCCTAACTTTCTCTTTGTTCTTACACAAGAGTCTATACATATATATACTTGCTTCTTCTTCTGGTAAAACAGATTTAAAAAAATTCGGTTTACCCATATCCACCCAAGTGAATCACAGAACCACAACACAGTGTTTTTTCTCTCGTCAATAATCGGACCAGGCTGTTCTATGACTCTTCAAACAGCGCACTTCTGACTCTGCCGAACACACTGTTTGAAGTGCCTTCTTTCCCCTCGTCCGTCGTGCGACCGAAAGTAGATATCCAGATCCAAACAGACAAGGCAGGTGGCCTTTTTCGAAACGCCGAGTGAAGATTTGTCGCTGATCCACCAGAGTATCAAAAAGTTGGATTCTACGACGCTGCGAGCAAGGTATTTTCTTTGTCGTGTTGGAGTAAATCCGACACGATCAGAGTCTCTCCCTTAGCGCGTCATGGCGAGACTCCTCCTTAGATAACTGAGCGATGCTCGAAGCTTCTCCTGTTCCCGCCTCAATTCCGCCACCTTAGCTAATCTGGTTTCTTCGTTCTCGACCAACGTAGCACAATATAAACACGCTTGCCTGAGAATCGCGACTTTCGGTGCCTTATCCTTTTTCTCAACAGCTGGCACGAGAACGCGTAGCTCTTCGAACGCATTTCGTAACTCTATCCGCCTTTGACGTTCCATGTTGTTGTGCTCTCTCCTCTTCTCAGTGTCTAATTCATCGTCCGAGGAACTTCTCGATGTGGTTGACCTCAGCGAAGGCGAAGATAATATGGACGTAGACGATGATATGGACGTAGACGATGACATGGTGCGTCCTACCTTGTTTCTCCTCTGACAGGTCCTGTGACGAGCTCGTTTCGCTGGCTTCTGCTCGGGCTGGGCAGCTCTTTTCCGTGCTGGATTCGAGGGAGGTCGACCACGAGGTCTCGAACCTGGTGGTTTCTCTTTGAACGCGGTGTTAACTGTTAATTGGAAGTGCTGCTGATCGGCCAAGCTTGGATTCGTTGGTAAAACCGCTGGTCTGCACGGTTTATCGAAGCTTACCACATCGATCTCTTCCTCCTCTGTAACAGGCAGAAGAAGAATTTTTATGGTTATTCCGACGAACGTAACTTGTCCAGATAATCGAAACCAGATATATAGATTAAATATATCAGATACGTTGAAATTAACGATTTAAACTGTTGGGACGAACGAATATCTCTCATCTGATATCTATTCGTATTTTAGTCTATCGTAGTCATATTGTAGCTTCATACGATGAACTATTTAGATGTAGATACTAAAACATAAATTGTTACAATTGGCTTTTTTCATCATCTCCTGATAGCTACTATTGACTGTTTCGACATTTTAACTGTGAAGTCTGTTATTATTAGGTTCTTTCGTTTCATAAGGTAATAATAGATGAACAACAATTTCTGTTTTATATTATTGAATTAGATATGATCCATTTCGTACTATTTCTATTATTACGTTCGTGCATAATTCAATAAACTAATATAAAATAAAAAATATTGTGCGTGTATTAATTCCTTATAAAACGAAAGAAACATTTCAGACAACCTAATACTTAATACGACAATAAATTCACATTTCACTACTAGGTATCTAGATTTATGTTAAAAATTAATCGTTACTTGTCAAATACGTATACTCTTCGCAAGAAATCTACTTAGAATGCAGTAGAAAAAGAGACAATCTCATTTCTCCCTATTCGAATTAAGCCTGAGTGCAATCAGGGATCAAGGCGACTTACCGAAGGACAGTGTTACCCGCACGAGTTGCAAAGATGCTGCGAGATACGCCGATAGTATTTTTTCTTTAGAGAAGCAGTTAGCATTCGCGGACAGCCGTGAAACGTCGCTAATTAGTCGAGACGGAACAAGCTCGGCTCTGTTTTCACCTCGGCAATCCTATATTCAGGGTGAAGGTTGACTGCGGACAACGGAAAGAGATCGTGTCACGTGAGAGTGAGCTAACTTCGAATCGACCCTGAACCCAAACCGGATGCCATCGATATCGTTTATCTCGAGAGATTCCCTGCCGGTTACGAGCCAGACTAAATAGACTATGGTCTATCTTTGCCACGATAGAAGACGTTGCGTACGAGCCGTAAGAGAACAGAGTAAAATAGGATTATGTCGGTCAGAAAAATATTCGAGTCGAGCTATGTAATTTATTTTGTTATTTGCCAAATTTTTTTAGGAACAGTTTTTAAGCAATCCGCGTATAAAGATATCTATATCGTTATTAGTGGCACGATAAACAGCTCGACGACCATTTTACGAGGATATAACTTCCCATTAAAATAAAAATTCCATAAATGTTAATATCCTCAGTTATAATTATCATAAATCAGTAACGTGATAGCGATTATCTTGTTGTTTTGATATCTTTTCTTGCTATGCCTAAAGTACACGATATTTTCTCATTCTTTCGTTGTCTAACTAACAGAGTCTCGTAATGTACGTATAAGTTTCATTATTCTGTGCAAAGTACAAGATGGAATCTTAAGATCTTGAAGCTTTGGTGGGGTCTCTAACGATCCTACCCTACTAGAGAAGAAAAAAGGAAGCTCAATATGATAACGGTTATCCTTTAAAAGCACGTGGCCACAGTTGCGGAGGCGTTCGAAGGGACATACGACACCGTGGGCGTTTCTGCAAACTGTGTCATCCATAGCGTCTGGCACAATCGGTGGAAATCCGGTTGGTCCAGATTCCTCTCTACCGCGGATACGGATCGTAACTCTTTCCTCAAGGACAATGTTCGGGATACAATCGCTCAATGTCGACGCGCGTTTCACGACAGGAAGCCTTTCTCTTCGTATATCGGTCTCTCTCTATCTGTCTGTCTGTATAGCGGTTCAATTACGTGCGGTCGATTTACGGATAAATTTCGTTCCGCAACAGCTCGTTCATAAAACGAACCATTAACCGGGCAATGCTCGTAAATAGATTTATAATTGAATTCCGGACATCGGCATGGTAAATCGTATTTTGCGACATTTAATAAATACCCGGTGTGTATCGTTCGGTGCTGAATAAACGTCTATTAGTATGTACTGGCGAGGTTAGTGTAACAAATGGCGGGGAAGGGATGGTTTAATAAAGGAATCCAACGATGAGAAGTACATCGTCGATTCGAAGCGTAAAGTCGATTCACGGTGAGGAAGTACGTTTCTCTCGCCTGAATCCGATCCGCTCACTTTACGATCGCTGCACTTTCATACATCATTCTATTAATGTGAACCAACTTATATGTAGTTAAACATAGTACTTATTTTACGATTTCGATATTTTATCTGCGACGAAAGAAATGAAGATGCGAAATATATAGGTGTTCCGAGATCGAATGCGAAACGAGCTTGGCCTGAAATATAAAATCGCAAGTTCCTCTCCGATGTGACAGAGGAAGAGCTCGATAATTCTACTACTTTTCTGTTCTTTTTTTTTTCTTCTTTTCTTCTATTTTCTTCTCTTGTTTCGTTTCGTTGAGTTCAATCACCCGCAATGGATTCACTAAACCTAGTCGATTTTTACCACCCGCTTCCATGAGACTGTGTCTCGTTACGGAAAACACAGACGGTCAGTTATCGATTTAAATTACAAAAATTCCTAGCTATATGTAGAATATCTTGGAACACGTTACGCTCGGCCTGCAAAACATCCAGCCGCGTCTTCCGGTTTCACTTTACCTGGCCGCTGCAATCGCAGCGTGAACTTTTAATTAATGCCCGGCAAACCGAGAAAAAAAGCGCCGTCTACTTTTCTCCTTTAGATCACACGCCTATCATCCATTCCAATACCGTACGATCATCCAGGGTCGATTGATTCTAAATAACGAATCTATCGATTTTATTTGAACGCCAATTCTACTAAGAACTCGAATAACTGACCCAAATTGAAAATCATCGCTGGATGAAATATTAATCAGAGGCTGGAGTTGAATCCATTTAAAGTCTCGAACGGGGCCAAGAGGAAAGAGTCTCTCGAAGAACGAGGAAGAAGCCAAAGGAGAGGAGAGACGCCGCATACGTGGCGCGTATGTCCGTGTGCAAGGCAACGAACGCAGCAATCCTCCGCCTGCGTTTCACAGGCATACACGCCGCTTGCACGTGTATCATCGTACCGGTTAGGCCAGACGCACGAATCTTCCCGAAACTGGCGTGCCGCCAGGTCGACGGTGAGCAACTGTGAAAAGGCGCGAAATTTCTAAAAATAACTACAGGAGCCACCTAAACTCTAAACTAACTATAGAAGGAACACCGAGGGTCGCGAGTCGAGAGAACCACTTCCCCTTTGGTCTCGTCTCTTTTCCACTGGAATAGCAACACCCGACATCATACTCGTCGACCCACGTGCCACCTATTTCTGTTTCACTTTGATTTACATTCCTTTTACTCACTCTTCTTTTCTCCATTCTTATCGAAGAACATTTATAGTTTGTATCTAACAATAGCGACGATAATTCCATAAATTTATTAATAATTTGAAAATGGTAGTCATTATAAAGAAAGACTATAATAAAAAAATTGTTTAAAAGTGAGATCGATCAGTTTTATTTCTGTGAGTGACTCATACGTTGCAATATATCGCGCCGAAATAAACGCCACTTCCATTGTACAGATAATTTATACGAAATTCGTGCGCAAATCAAGGTGTTAATGTTTCTCAGCGAGGAAGGAAGTGTCTCGTATTTCGTTCTCCTGTCGCATGACCCAGCAGTCGAAAAGTCGAGACCATCGAATCGCTAATTGAACAAGGTTGATCGATATATTTGAGGAAAAAAGACCATGAATCGTAGACAGAATACAGGAATTATGTTAATATTGCATTAATACGAGTATTTAACGGAGAACGAAAATTTTAACGTTCGCTCGAATTGTGCTCGGTTACGTTTTTTTTATCGAACTGGTCATTTTCATTCGATAAGTTCATGAATAGTTAATTGCTGTGACAAAATAAATGGTTAAATGGTTAAATAAGAGTTGTATCTTGCTAGATTAGTTTCTGTGATTGACTTTAATTTAATATTGAAAAGAATTAAATATAGATCATAGAGCCATCCAGTTACCACACGTTACATGTCTGATGCGCCAATTTTGCATCAGACATTAACATGAAATATGTACATGTGACGCACTATGAAAGACTCCCAGCTTGACTATTTATCATATTTGAATAGCAAGTAAAACCACGATCAAGCTTCGAAAATAATGACATTTATCAGTAAAATCAATATTCTTAAAACAGAACCGGCTATTTAAAGATTTATGAAATATCGTATATCAATTAAAAAAATTAACAAATCAACATTGAAAATTCTTCACACGTCATCGTCTATTCAACCCAAATCAAATTAACCAAATTACCTAAAACAATTAATCTCCGAGATTCTTGCAAACATCCACACATCAAACACACCTACCAAACATGACCACAAACGGAATCACGAACGTCAAAGATAGCGTCGTCATCCTCTCCCAACCTATCCCACTCGGCGAGCTTGGACTGAAACTCGTCCAAAATTAGCAGAAGCAGAAACCGAGTCAGGAAGAGGCGTAAATCGCGCGCAAAAGAGACGAGGACAAGAATGGAAGAAACGCGACATGGCGAGGAACGCACGTACTATGTGTACAATGTATACGTATGTGACAATGCATGGCCGCGTCTACAAAAGAGGGCGTGCGCGAGGAGGCTGCGGAAGAGGTCGGCGGCCCAGAAAGAGGCGCGACGCGACGTGACGCTGCGACGAGAGGAAACTTTGAGGAGCAATTTTGCCCCGCGAAAAAGAGGGGAGGGTTAGTGATGACGGTATACGGTGTGAACCGCGAGTCGACCACGTTGCGATGTTCGCCGGGGGAAGGGGGAGATTGGCGGGAGACGGAAGAGGGAAAGGGTGGTAACGTCAATTCGCGGCAGCACGTGCAGCCGTGTAAGAGCGACCTTGGGGGTCAGTGCTCTCCGTGTAAGCAGGCCATAGTAGTACGTCGACGCGAATCGATCGGCTCTCCTCTCTCGTTGGGATAGGCGACCGCGAGACAAGAGAGACACGAAGAGAGGGGAGAGGTTTTCGTGATATCGAACGGTCGCTTCGGCTGTCTGCCTGCGGAGCGAGCTTCAAAAAACCAGGAGAAGGGAT
The DNA here is from genome assembly GCF_024516045.1 of Bombus affinis. Lineage (NCBI taxonomy): Eukaryota > Metazoa > Arthropoda > Insecta > Hymenoptera > Apidae > Bombus > Bombus affinis. The sequence continues at coordinate 13,547,184 of NC_066349.1, read as the reverse complement.
GAATTTCCTTTCTCTTCTTTCTCTTCTTTAGGCTGAACTGTATAAAACTGTCTCTTTCGTCTCTTTATTTTCCTATCTCTCTGCTCCGCACACCCCGAACGACGGGTATCCGGATGAAAGTCCCGCAATTTTTTCCCGACAAATCCCTTTTGGCTGATTACGCGTTTTGATTTGTATGTTTCGTATAGGGCGCGGCACACCCGTCTGGCTGGCCGAATATTTTCCGAGGGGAGGCAACGAGAGGTACACCTCTCGCCCGGGAGAAAATACAATGCGCAGAACGCGGTAACCCTGCGTGTAACACGCGTGCGGCACGCTCGCTTTGGAAGTGAACGTACCGTATATAAATTTCTTTGATCCCGTTCGCAGATAACTGAGACAAGTGTCCGGGAGGCTCGCGAACTGGACTCGCGAGAAGTCTGTATATAAATTATGGAATTTAGCCAGGCTCGGCGTTAGGTGGTTCCGTTACGCGAGGCAACGATCGCTATCGCCGACGAGCTAGAATTGAAAAAATTATAGCACAATGCGGAGGAGAGCATGCGCACTTTCGAGATACACGTGCATAAACGCGCTTGCTAATCTGTCCGTATGCAACGAGAAGGGCGTGAAAATTCCATTACGTATAGTGCATGGGGGCTACAGTCCATGGGGAAAGTAAGCAGATCACGTACCATCGGTATTGCAGCTAGAGAGTCACAACTCAGCGTATGTTACGTGGCATGTGATTCAGTCTGTACAGCAGTCAAATACCGATTCGCGACTCTCATTGACACTAACTCGTATAGAAAAAGATCGCAGAGTTTCGCGCTCGAGTTTCGCAGACCCGCCACACGATATGTAGGTCTCCCAATATCCGATGACCCGTTACTTCACACAACAGATAGCCGTCAGATAAGAGAAATCTATGTGAACTCCGCTAGAAATCTGTACGAGCGTTCTGCATCCATAGTGACCCGCGCGAACTCTGAGCAGAGTGTTGCGCTAATTCGTCATTCATGGATCATTAACTTTTTCTAGATCTCATAACATTTCCAACGAGAGCTTCTACAGACAAGCTAATAACAGCAAAGACCATTTAAACGTGCACAGAGTACACCCGAACGTTGTGTCGACTTTTAAATATGTAAAACACAAATTCGACGAGCGACTTCTATCATTTTCTTTTCCTGTCCCAGTTGGACGATTTGCTCGATCGTTCTCTAACCTTGGGCAAACTGAATTCCAGCGATATCAAAGCAAAAAGCATTCGGTGACGAGCACGGCATGAAATTACTTTTCGTGGAATTCTGTCCCCAAAAACGAATCCCACGATTCGAACTATCCCGAGATGACAATCCCTTTAAGCGGAGCCACATATGCGAACGTGACGGCACGTTTCTCTTCCTGGTCACTCGATGTACACATCCGTATACAAGGCGAAGCCATAAATCTCGTCGTGCCCAAGACTCTGGCGCGCTCGCGGCTAATGCCTCGTACTACCAGGCGACTCATCCACTCCAGTTACGAAAGTGAGCGCGCGCGCGCGCACGACGTGCAAAATGCCTTCTTTCTCTCTCACCAGGTACCGGTCGACGGCTCGAAAGTCACGGAACACCGCGGCGGCATCGCGTTCCACGCGAGAAACGGTTCGCGGGGGACACAGAAATCGGCGCGTTGCGTGCAAGAAGCCGAACGATCCATGGATTTTCTCCTTGTGCACGACGATACACACGATGTTCGCCAGCCAACGGCGCCGAGACATACCTCCGAGACGAATTTTCTAATTGCCTCGCGAGCGAGCTCGTTAAATTCTTCCGACTAACAACTCTCTACTCTAAATACCAACTTAGACAACCCCTTTGATTTAAAGGTAACATTAACGACCCAACACGACGAGCCACCACCCACGCACATCTGCCAATTTACTTCGCTATCGGCAAATTCATAAAGACCCGCTGGCGTTTTCTGTTCTACTTTGTCCGAATCGGAGCAAGAGTAACCGGAGGAAGGTAGCGAAGTACGTAGCGAGCAGGTAAAGCTCGTTCAAAAAAATCACAGACCATAACGCGTTACTATCCGACGGCCAAGTCCAATTACGAGGAGTCTCCGGGCTCCACTGTGTATCCGCCCCGTGTATTCGCGTGAGTACACGGATGCACTTGGAAAGCATGCCGCGAGATACTACCATGGATAACAACCTACGCGAGATACGAAATACGGCAGACGTATCTGGGGGATAGTAGCCAGGAAACGACCCGGTGACCAGACACCATTAAGCTCTGCCCACGAGACGAGATCCGCCCACGAAACGGGATGCACATCGCGTCATCGACGTTCGCGTGAACCGTCACATATATCGCGCTAGACGAACGTTGACGACGACTTCCGCGCTACTGACGCATCGTCATCGATACCACTTTTGTATCTACGGAATACAGACGTGGGGAAAGGAGAAGACACGGAAAGACATCTCTCCTCCATCGTCTTTTTCCTTGCTCGATTGACTCACAGAAAATGCCAGTTACTCGCCGTTTTTACATCTGTCTCCTTCCTTCCACCTTTTCTTTCCTTTCTCTTCCCTTTCTTCCTCCCCTCTACAATTCCACTCCTTCTCTCGTTCCATCCTCTGTTCGCTCTAGAAGACTGTCTTTGGCTATACATATTCTTCTCTGTTTCTCATTCGATCGAGTCGAGAGCAGGAGAGAAAGAGAGGGAGAGAGGAGCGAGTCTGGCATGCCGCCTCGGAAGAACGAGAAATGCAATAAGAAGAGGACAACCGCCGTGCTGCCGCCATGCCATGCCGTTGCGATCGAGTAAAGAGGAAGGAGTGCCGTACCGGGGACTACGGTGCGCGGGAGGAACGTGAGAGAGATCTTGCGAACCGCCAACATTCTCTCTCTTCTTTCGTTACGTCCTCACTTACGATCTAATCGATTTCGAATTTTTAATTGGCCAACGGCAACTCTTACTCTTTCTCTCTCCTGTCTTTTTATTTTGCTTGCAATATCGGGTAAAAACTTCGATTATTTTCTATGCAGGTTCTTATCCATGAAAAAATTGAATGGTTCGTTGTCAGAATGTACGTTTGATAAAACTCCCGACGGAAATTAAAATTGATAATTTTTTATTTTGATATTGTAGAGAGGGGAATTGTGGTATGGAGTGTATTACGGAGAAGCAGGGAGAAAAAATGGCAAAAAGAAAAAGGTTCTCTGGTCGCCGCTGATGCCGGTCGGCATTCCCGAATCAAGTTTTACTTGTCTGACATTTCGGCGACCAACCTCCTAATTCTTGTTACAGAGGTGGTGCAGGCATCCTGGTTCGTCGACCAGACATTTGATACAGAAGAAAAATGATCGGTTATTAACGTGTACTTCTTTCTCTTGTATCGGAAACAGCATAAAATGGCCAGTAATTAATATCAATAACAAAAATTCAGTACAACGAAATTCTTCTATGAAATTAAAATTCAAAGAGGAATAAATATTTCGAATTTCGACTCCAAATATATACAGTCTAATCAATAAATTGCATTAGTAACAAAAATTCTATGTGTCAACTTATATATTCAACTTCAATTATTCTACAAATTTGGCATATAAAGAGAAGTAAAATTCAAGTTTTATATCAAGCAAGAAACGGAATATCGATTTTAAGAACGCGGAATGAAAATTAAAAGCGATAAAACTAAAAGTCCTAAGAGTGACCTAACGTTTTTACTACGATACTTATCAGAGCAGCAGCCTCTCCCACGCAGCCGAACTTAATGAATGAATGAATGAATGAATGAATTACGTCACAGCCGGAGATGCACTTATACGTACAACGTCGGAGGAGTTCCTGCACAAAAATAGGCACCCACTTGCTCTCCCGAGGGAAAGGCATAATTATAGATATCTTGGTGAAAGAACCGAGAGTAACCAACCACCACTGCGAATATTCACGGTGGGGGTAACACGATGAAACGTCTTAACGAGGAAAAAGAGAAAGAGAGCGGGAAAATAATTGCTTACAGCTTATACTTATGTAGAATATTAACTAATACCTTCGAGAGATGCCAAACCCACCTGCGTATAAAACCGATACCGCCAGGCTGAATTGTTTTGCAATAACCGCAAGGACCGTTACGCGCTCTCGGTGAAACCGCATTTCAGCATTATCAGAATGCAGTACCCACGTCAGTCAGAAGGGGGAATGTGTGTGTGTGTGTGTGTGTCAGAGAGAGAGAGAGAGAGAGAGAGAGAGAGAGAGAGAGAGAGAGAGAGAGAATTAGATAGAGACTTATTTTAATAATAGTAAACCAGGGCGCCGTATTTCCACTTTCGTTTCGTTACGCGGCTAAAATCGGCGCGAGATAGATAAAACGTGTTGAACAGCTCTCGATATCAAATCAATGCTCTTACTATATCGAACACGACGTTTATTTCCTTTTGTGGCGGACCAGCCGTTCGTAACTGGCACAAACCGATTCAGACCGTGAAGGAAAATGGTCAAAGTGAAAATGATACCGCGAATTTCGTGGTGGCTGCGCGCCATCGACTTTCTTCGAACGTTGCTTTCGCCGATTCGCTGAAATCGAAACTTAGGCTATGGCTTATCGCGTATATGTGCGTCTATCTAAAGTGCATGCACGCTGCACCCACTGAATTCCAGAATCGGGCGAGCACATTGGAGGTGACGATACCGACGACAACGCGTACATTTTTATGAGCGCGACCGTTCTCCGTTCGCGTTCCAGCGTGCCGCGCGATTTTCCAGGAACCTTCAACTGGAGAATTTGCATGAGCAACGGAATGAAGTCCTGGTCGATGGAGAAGGAGAGGCTAGGCGGGGTTGCGTGCAAATACCACGAAAAAGAAAGGTCCAGACGTAAGACGAACCGGCGTCTTCGTTGAATGTGTCCCGGAGATCGCAGGATCGTAGCAATATACCCTGACACCTGGTTACAATGAAGAAACTCGAGAGGATCGGTACTGAGAACCCGGTAACCCATTCTACAAAGGGGAAAGTCACACCAGGTTAACGATACTCGATGCATCTCGCGTCTCGAATTAGAAAAACTTCGTCATACACGGAATATTCAGATCTTTCAAAACTCCCCTTCTATATTCAAACGGAATAAAAATGTTTTCATTTTTATGTCCGAAATAAAGTACAGAAATTTAACTCGCAATCAGCATGATCATTTTGTCACACAGGCAATATGTTCAGAAATATACAGATAATAAAAAAAATGTAATTTCCTGCGTTATATGTATTTATCGATATTACCATTAAGTTATAATATATAGATTTCCAGATACTGATTTTCATAATACATAACGACGAATATGTGGTATTATCGTGTTTACATAAAAAGTTTCTTAATATCTGATATTCCGTTGAATATTAACGATCATAGAAAAACTCCTATGGCTCGAGTCAATTACGAATTCAACTTGTCATCGACGGACGGAAAGAGAAATATTGCAACCGCGTATTTTACTTTCCAACGTTTGCAGCGCATAAAAGTAGGACTTGGCACGACCTTCGTGCGCCGTGATATTACAGAGTCGATGAAGATTCTTAATAGGCCTGACAGACCAGTCTAACGATTTCTAAGCACGACGCGTTTCCGCGCTAAAATACATGCCTCGACGTTGAGGCGGCGCTCGTTTCCAAGAATCAGTTGACCGTGTGTTCCGTTGAGTAAATTGATTTTTCACCGGGATGATTAATCTGTTAAACCATAAACCACCGAGATTCAGAAAATAGAAATAACTTCGTAGAATTCAATGATCATTCTTTCCGTAACGAGAATCCCATTCCTCCTATCCTCCGCGACGTCCAAGTTTACGCGGTACTTACCGGGGTTTACGTAATTAATGGCGCTAGGCAGCTGCAATTGGCGCTACACGTAACACACGTATACACACACGAATGCAGCTAAACGTCGTTCGATCAAAGAGTGAAACGTGCTAACGGGCAAAAATAGAGTACAATGTATAAGTTCCTTATTGCTGTCACGTGGATGACACACGTGCATGGAAATCGTCGGTCTTTCTTCGACTTTGACGAGGAAATTACAACTAGACTAGACTATCCTACGTATGTATTATGCAAATATTGATATTTTCAATGCGATACTTTATGATGCGAAATTCCCGCTAACGCCGGGGCAAGTGGAAGATAATTCCTCGGTATGGATTTCTTGATTAGCGCAATTTCTTGGTAGTACCTACTAAAACCAGATCTTCAAATCGGGATATAGATTAGATTTAAAACATATGAATAGCGAAAATCTTTTAATCGTTTCTGACTGTTCACGTAAGAGATAACGAAACTGAATTTTGAATACATAGCAGATAAGTCACTTTGATAATAGATAATAAAAAAGGTTCTCACATTAGTCTTTCTGACAGAACCTTCGACAACAAGATCTAACTTGAAACATTCTAAAAAATGCGATAATCATCATCCTATTCGACCTTCTATTCGAAATGGCTATTTTTTGCATCACGAAAAAACCTAACCTATCAGCGTTAGCATTACAGCTTTAAAATAACACAGCTTATCTGTATCCTTGTATTCCTATGATACGATAACACACGTATTACGTATCGTTATCATCGTTATCATTATATGAAATGTAATTGTACAAAGTTGAAAATATTTCGAAGATATTGAAGTAAAAACAGAGATGCCAAGGGGGCACGGTGCCCGCGTAACACGCCACTGTAGTATCCCCTCGCCGCGGCGAACGCGACTACGGCGCGAATGGCAAAAAGGCTTAACCGCATTCCGGCGACCATTTAAACCGCCGCGGCGGGGTCCCACGCTTGACCGCAAGCAGCGACCGACCGGCCGGCCGGCTATCGATTGACGTCACTTGGTACCGCGTGACCTTCGAGTTCCCGCGCGATTAACTGCGCATGCTCCGACGATCCTGCTTCAACAGAGTGTGCACCTGCACACACGCTCGCGCATCCGTGAACGCATCAGGTAAAATGCAACGCGATAACGCTTGAAAATTACGTCCTTTTCCTTATCGAGCGTGCTCGTTAAAATTTTCTTTATCACTCTGAATTATTTTTGAAATTTATGTTTTAACAAAATAAACGGAAAAGGTAGAAGTTTGAGGTGATTGGATGACTTTGGTATATTGAGCAGAGAAGGTAATACTTGACGTAAGCTGGTCGGCAGTAAATGACCGGTCAGGTACCGCAGACGTCACGCAGCGTGGCGCAGCCCCCTAGTTCGCGGTGCATTGCTCGCATGAAAAAGATGCGCATGCGTTCGCCGTCATGCCTCTCCGGTGCAGCAACCCTGACTTTACCTTATCTCTTGCAGGGAATTGTTCAATTTAAAGCTCCGTGTTCCACGATCGAACAGAATCGTATGTAACACTGTTTATTTTTTCCGAGGTGGAATTTTCTCCCCGATTATCGGGAGAATTGAATTATCGACCGAACCGGATGATAAAACCTTCGTACTATCTAGAGTCTGTAAGTAGAAGCAATCCAAAGAGGAAGAGAAAAAAGTTTGGTTCGTTATCGGGACATTGCCTCATATCAAAATGGAGGATGAAAAAATCATCCCGTGGACTCTCGAACAAATCAGATTACACGAGAGGGCAACGGTGCAGAGGTCTTGCCAGATATCAAGAACGGGTGCTTTCTCACCAGAAACGAGGCCAGATCTCATAATCACAAATTACGTAAGAGTGAGAGCTGATTGTGCGTATATGTATATATATATATGCTCTTCGAACTGAAATGTCTCATCGATACTAGAACTTTTCGTGGATCGATTAATGTTATCCATACGTTATTCTCTATTCCTGCTATCTTATCTTTCTCTTTCTTATTCCATCGATCAAACAAAAACGGATGCTCGTTAACGTCTTCCGAAAGAAACAACATTAAGTAATCATTAATACATTTAACGAGGTTACGCCGTTGTTCGTCCCTGTGCACCGGTTTCTCGTTGTTTCACTGACCTGTCTGACCGCGGTCAAAAGTAGCCATTTGCAAGTCGTGGCCCTGGCAATTACCAATTACGAACGGTGACACGATAACACGAAGGCCGAAACTGCGATGGTGTCCGGTCACACGGTGCCGTCTTCTTGATCCATTAAGAGACCGATCAGGAAACGGCGGATAGCTTTTATAAGAGGTCGGCTGCGCGGTCGACGTACTACGCTCAAGAATTCTCTCACCGTTTTACAGCCAGCGCGTTCTCCCGTTCCTCACCCACTCAGAAAATTCAACTACGCCGATCAAACGTTACAGACAATTACTCGGTCTCCGGGTTCCATCGATTTTTCGTCCAATCATGTATACAATCGCTAATGTATCACGCGTAAACGCAACACGTATCGTACCAAATTGATTAGCTTGCTGCTTTCTGCGATAAAACGTACAAAATATTTACTGGATATGTATTTTGAACAGTAGACGCGCATAGCTTCAAGTAAATATCAAATAAAAGTCTAAAAAGAAAAGAATAATATTTGATCTTTGATCTCAATCGCGTTCCCCTTTTTCCTTTCAGAGCTTTTTGCCTGTATCAAGTATGTATTTTGTAAGAAGATTTTTATGCAAGTATATGAAAAACTTTTTATACAAAGAATATAAGTACTTCGTTATATGAAATATGCGCAAGATGTTACAAGTTTCGTCGCTCGATCACATCCGACAACATTCGATAATCAGCCAAAACGAAGACCGCGAGATGCTGGCAGGAACACGAAGGTTAAGACAGCTATTCGTGAGCGTGCTCGAAATGTCACATTGTACCGAGCGCGTCGCAAGCATGACGCAGAAGAATTAGAGGGCAACGACGTAACTACACGGCCCAGTGCACCGAGGTTCGATTTGACGAGTAATCGGAAGGAAAGGCCGTGCGCACCGGCTAAGCATCGGGTCACGTGCGCGCGCGTTAAGTGACGCCGCACACGTGCACGCAACTGCAACCGGTATACACGCGTGTGCAGGCACAGCGACGCGGTCATTGCGCGACTCTTTCCTCGTCATGTTCTCCTATCATACGAACCCCGCACACATGCGCAACTGCAGCGTCTGAATAACATCGGCTATCTTCGTGTGCGTGCATTCTTGGTATATATAAAACGACGTTAGGATGTCACCATGTGGTGCAACATATTTTCAGGTGGCAAACAACACCATTCCCCTAGGTCGAAGAGACGGCACTGTGCACAGTCCGAGCGAATTATGTGAGTCGCGCCAAACTGTGCACAGCCCCCCCTCTCTCTCTTTCTCTTCTGAGTACTGTCTCTCTTACTCTCTCCCGGAATCGTTATAGCTATAGTTAGATCAAGCAGACATGGAACGACGTCTCCACTGGGCTACGAGGAAGCTAGCTATACGTGACGAGCCCTGAAAACCGACCGCTGGTTAACCTAATCGCGAGCTGCCAGACCGAACAACCCAAATGACCACTGGAGAAATTCGTGCGACGCGCCTGCATATTTCTGCGCGCGCACATCGGTATCGTCGCTGCGGACCCGTCTGCGCAGTGCTGACTCCAAGCGCGTCTTAAGACTGAAGAGTTATATTGTCGTAGAATTTAAAAAAGACCGAGAGAAGTATGTTTCTTCTAAACATCTGGAGGTTTAAAAATAAAGTGAACATAATTCGAGATGCAAATATAAACGAATTTCCATGTTACAGAGTCTGAAACGAACGTGTGTATGAAATGTTTGTTAGAAGAAAGAGTTGAAAAAGCTATTGACGATAATTAGCTAAAAATAGATTATGGATGATACTGTTTTACCATTCCGTTCCGAGAACATTTCAAATGACTTACGTACTTGTGTATATTACTTACATATAGATAGGAGGTCAGACCTGCAATCGTAATAAATAACAACTGAACGTACATCGTTCCATATTGAATGAATCAGTTTAAGAAACTCGAGCTCCACCCTGAATTTTTCTATGGTAACTTTATCCTCTTGTAACATAATTGCATTCTTTTTAGCAATTTATTGCAATTTAATAAGCCTTTCTTTTTCTGTAAAATGTAATACATATTGGCCTAAACTATACGAATCATCGTACGTAATCACACGTCTGCTTCTCCGATGTTTCTGTCTTCGATATTCTAATTTTCTACGCTATATGTGGCACGAGACAAGCAAGTGTGCTCGTGCGCTTAAATATGCGTGAAGTTACCGACACGGATAGAAATAATGTTCACTGTTCGGAACGAGTACTAAATGTCTACTAGTATCTACGAATGTTGTAGACGTACAAGTGTATTTTAATACGAATATTGAATCTCGTATGCAAACATCATATGCACAAAATTGGCATAATGTGTCCAGGTAAATCAGCAAAAGTAATTAATGTTGGAAAACCTAGAGAATTACGTTTCTTTGTGAAATTATGTAGGTCCAAAAATGAGCTAAATGTGCATTTAATATGTTAATATTTCAGCCAAGTACATATTTTAGCAACGGTCGGTACGATCTTTTTACTTAGATTACATATGTAATGAACTATTACCATCTGGTGTGTACCATTACCATTATTTCAATACACTGTATAAATGGACAGACCCCTCGTTAAAATTTCATTTGTCAAATATCGAACACATTAAAATTTGTTTCGCCTTTATCTTACTCTACCCATTTATTGCTACTTAGAAGAAAAAATTATCCTTATCATATATTTACTGTAAAAGATTTTCCAATGATACTGACGCAACGAGATAAACATCGATTCCCTTCTTCACCGATAGCAATCATCCTCGTCATTGAAAGCAAATGAACGTTGCGTATACAGCAATTAAATTATACTTATGTTCCGTGACGAGTGTATACTGATGCATAACCTTCGCCGCTATTAAACTAAAACGAGCGGAATATCTCGTCCTGAAGGCAGACGATGCTAGCATCTAAGAAGATACCGTTGTAAAATATTCAAGGGGGTCGGTAACGCATATAGGAGCGTATATGCCGACAACGAGATCGCGGGCACGTGAAAGGAGGGCCTTTCTCGACTGTATCTCTATCGACTGTTGAAATACACTTGTTTCATACACTGTATGAAACGGTGACACGCGTGGATGGCTGAAAAATCACACCCTTACGGAACAAAAACGTCTCTGTTCGGCAAGATTACCTGCAAGATGTGAAAATTGTTCACGGCGCGGTAACGACAAAAGGCGCGCGCCTCCTCTTTGTCCCTGGAACCTGCGCGGTAAATGAAAATGAAAAGAGAAATAAAACAAGAAATGGCGAAAAATTCGTCTTCCATCCTGCACACTAACGCGGATCAAATTGTTTGCACAAACACGAAACAGGACGTCGTGCGACCCACGTGCGTTCAGGTTTTCGAAAGGCAAGCGTGTGTAGCAAACACAAAATTCTCACGGCTTTCTTTCTCTATCTCTTTCCGTCCTTTTTTCGCTTTTTCCGTTCCCTACCAAAGAATAGAGCCACGAAGAAAGAACGCCGTTTTGTCGAGCCGAGGACGTTAGCGTAACGACCTCCGAACTCGCCCGAAACAAGTTTCTTTTCTCGATTGTGTCGCATTCACGGTACTGCCGCGACGAATGACGAATAACCAAACGCGTGATTAGCATACTCATGCGGGTACCCGAATTCGGCGAACTGCACTCTCTCCCGGGTGCGGAGCGCCGTGCCTTCAATTGCACTCGATTAAGAGGATTCTTAGTCCGACCTTGCTGCCTCCGTTTAGGAGGGCACAAAAGAACCAGATGAATAAACTGGTTGATCCTTTGGCGGATGCATCAGATAAAACGTATCCCGACCCAGAACAAGAGGTATATTTCTGCTACTTAAATTTCACGGCAAACCGCATACATATTGACATATGAAAATGAAACGATGTTAATATTTCCTGTGAATTATAGTCTGGTTAACCTTCACGCTAATTAACCATGCTATTTTGTTAGCAATTACGAAACTAGATAAGATGTTCAGTTATTAACCAAAGATAAAATATACAAAATTCTATAAAGAAAATGAAAAATCTGGAATATTTATATCAGAGGAATATGAAAATTTAATGAACGTATTCTTTTTAAGTGTAATTATTTCATTTCAACTAGTCTTGGAAAAATAGTGATTAAAAAGAAACGAAGAAATATAAACGACACGTGGAATGAAGTCAATGTCGCAACGCATAGGTTAAACTATTCAACGAGTAAAAAATGAAATGAAAATTGGTCAACTTCTTCCTTACTCATTTCCTATAATTATGAAAACGTACATATATATGGTTATTTTACTTATTTCTTTTATTATATGTATAGTATCTATATACTTATATATATAATATATTATATACAATAATATAATATATATAGTCAGATACGAGTATGATGACGCGACGGACAACGGAAATACAAAACAACATCTTAAAGAACAACGTGAAGAAGGAAAACAGAATCGTGACTCACCGGAATCGGAAGGTGTCTGCACTCCAAGGTGTTCTAAATTCTTGCTGAACGATTGATTCAAGTGATAGCAATGGTCGCTGAGAGTATTCCTGATATTCGTCTCTCTATGCATTTGACACTGATCCTGTTCTTTTCTTCTGCCACGTCGACCGGTCTTTCGCTTATTCTGGCTTACTCGTACAGCCTTGGTAGCTGGTACTGATATACACTCGGATAATTTCTCGTGTATGTTGATCTGGTCGTGTCTAAAGAACGGACCTTCGTCCTCTGTTTCTGTATCAGAGCTGGAGCTTTGTGGTGTTTCCGGCCTAGTGGATTCGCCGTCGCTCTCCAGATTTCTCGCGCGACACAGTTGCTGGGCCTGTTGCTGATTGACTGCCAACGAAGTCCCTATATAGGCGGTATTTGCTCGTGATATCAAAACGCTTCGACCAGCCGGCACCTTTTTCTGTATCAGGGAGTCCTTCATCGCAGGCAACGTTCTGTTGTGCTCTTTACTGATGCATAGTCCTGCCCACATACAGTCGTGATGACGTATCTCTCGAGACAGGCAGGTCTTGTCGTATTGCGGATCCGACAACACGCCATCGTCGAAGGTGCGATCGTAATGCATTTCCGAGTAGGTGTCCACTCTGTGATCTATAGAGAGGAAGTCCGGAAGATCGAACTTCTTCCATATGTCGTCGGACACCACTGTCGCAGTGTCCAGGGGCTCGCCTAACAGGCCCAGGTCAGAGCAGTCCCAAACCGGCACCGGCATTTCGCCTAGAGGAATCAACCATACCATTCATCAAAACAGTCAAACAATCATTTCGGTTAAATCCTCGTAGGAAATTAAGTCGTTTTATGTTCAAGCCTTTGATAAAATCGATAAAAACTTTGTCATTGGGTATTACACCACTATCTGAATAACACGCATAATGCGAAACGCTGAAAGTTAAAAAAAAAAGTTTTTGCCTTTAAACATTTTCCTTCCGAATTTTAACTTTCAGCGTTTTTCGCATTATGCGTGTTATTCAGATAGTGGTGTAATACCCAATGACAAAGTACATACGACAAAAGAAGACCTAACCCCAATCACTGTTAATTTTAAGAAGGAAAATAAGGAAGACATTCTAAGAAAGAAAATCGAAAGTTCTTTTATGTGTTATCACTATCCGGATAAATTTCAATTGGAAATGAAACTTGCCGATTATCTAATCGATCATCCATCGAAAGCAGCCCGGTTCCTTTACAGTTACAACATGTTGCTTTACCGTATAGCACTGTTCGGTAATGCGCCGTGTGTCGTAACATCAACGCATTATCACAGAAATCAGCGAAACGAATATGTACAGTTAATGCTATGAAAATACGAACAGAGGTCGGAACTGGCTCGCGTGTACGCAATAAAAATAGACGTCCTTCGTTGCCGACATATCCACTTTGCACGCTTTTTTGCTGCGTCTTGGTAAAAAGCGCCAGTTAAACACGGGATAAAATCAATATCGACGATTAACGAAACAGAAAATGCAGAATGTCTATAACTACAACTTTGTTTGTTTATGAGAGGAAAGATTGCTTGTAATCAAAGGCTCAAAACGACAAAAATTTCTAACGGAGTTAAAAATTCCCACATTTTTGCCATCACCATAGACATGTTGTCTTTTACGTTGACTCAAGTCTATTGTTCACTTCAAGTATTATTTTCTACACTATGTATTCTTATATGAATCTTTACAGGTTAACAAAAGACTATCTTCAACTATACTAGAGGAAAAATACATGCATTTATACACATATTTATGTCTTTTACATTCACAGATACGTTATTTACGGTATTTATCGATAAGTAACTAAGGTCATAAATCAGTGACACGTGACACATTCCTCACGATTTTCTGCTTGCTAGCCTATTGAAAATTATAATACCAAATGAGAAATGCTATTCTGCTTCCTCCGATAAACGATACTGCTGGTGTGATGATCGTAATTTGTAATTTATAAATTGTTCGTTACAATGATAAAATCAACTTAGATAAATTGACTGGGAATAAACATAGCCGTATTATTATAGATAAAGAGTTAACCATCAAATTCATGTAAAATATCTTCACACTTCTGATACTTGGTTCTTGGTGCAAAACACTTACAGCGGTCGATAAGCCTCTGCACATGGGAACAGAAAATAAAAAGGAACCGGTACGAATCGAATTCGCTCGGACGAGGTGCCTTCGAATAAATCACGACCCGCCTCACCAAACATCCCTAGAGAACACAACTTTTTCCCTCCTTGCGTGAGAGAACCGTTACGCATCTTTCTCTGCGCTGCACGGCAAACCGACAACTGTTCATCGTACGTTTTGTCCACCAGGTGAGATCCTTAGAATCTCGTGTAATCTCGCATAAGCAAAGAACAGATAGTCTAAGTCTACGGTTCAACTATGTATTCCGAAATAACCATTTGAATGCAAAGAGGACAGTAGTCGACATCAGTGATATATATATACTTTAGGAATAACCGTGTCGTATCTAAGATACGAGGAAAAACCAATTCTTTAGTGGGATGACGCATTGCTTTGCATACGTTAACACGTTACACATTGACACACTGGCAACGAGATTCGATCTTGGCGATCACTCGTAGCCAATGTGATCGTTGAGAACGTTCATCGAGAAAGAAGAACACACAAGATAGAGGTGGAGGGAGCTCGGATGGAGATGCATCGAAAAGTCAAATGGAATGACTCGATATGGGCGGCTCCAGTGACTCATGAGACTTACAACGAAATTCGTCGGCTGTATCGGTTTCGCGGATCTACAACACCAGAAGAGGAGCTCTGCTTTTTATTGTCGGCGGCCTAACTCAAACATTATATCCGCTCGATTAGGCCCACCTCGACGGTGACAACCGAAAGCGCGCGTGCGGTCGCCGGTTATCTTTTTCGTTCCCGCACCGACCACCCTCCACGAGCCAATTAATCGTTGCATAACGCCGATTATTGCGGAAACTGTCACTTTCGCGATAAACATGCGCATACGCCGTTGCATGTATCATTGAAAAAAAAGATTATTGAGACAAAGTGCGTTTAAAGGAAACGATAAATGAGAAAAATATAAATAGATATCGTTGGGAAATCATTAAAAATTTCGCATTTTGGGAAATATAGATTCTATTCAACATTTTCAAGTGCTGTAGGCGTTTTCAAATATTTAGCATCTATTTGGACAATTTTGGAATTATGAAAAAAATAAAAGTGAACAATTTTTATCATTTTTTATCATTACGGAAAAAAGAAATACACGATCTACAGGATACATTCGCAGTCAAAGTGTTAAGCAATTAAAGAGTTAAACGATAGAATCATTTATTACCATACAGTTACTTATCATTGGGAATATATTTAAGGAATTGAAGTTTGTCTTTATTCAAAATTTTACGACCCGACTACGTATCTCCTTACAATCTCGTATCATGTGACCAAACATTGTAACGATAGTAAAGCAGTGGAATTAAAACGCAAAAAAATATACGCGCGCCAAAACTGGTATACACATCTGTTTCTTTTCGATCGACAAGAAAGACAATCCCGGGAGGTATTTACGCGAAGAACAAACAAGGTTCGAGAACGATTTCGCCGAAAAACTAAACTACATATCGGTGTTAATATTTTGACAAGCGTTCCCCGACAAAGACGTTTGATGGTAAATGAGTCTGTTTCACGTTTTACGTGAGATTCTTATCGAAAACTGGCATGAGGGCCAGAAAAATAAGCAACAAGAATGAAAAAAAGTGAAAGGGACAGAAAGGCGACAGAGGTGAAAGAAGGAGAGAGACAGAAAGAAAAACCGTGGCCTTTATGATTCGGTCACCCGTGAAAAACGCACACCGTTGAAAAACAAAGACACATTATCCGTTCCTACTTGCCCCTGCTTTACCTCTGAATCGAACAAAAGACGGTCGATAGGGGAAATCACCTTCCTAGAACGGCCTTGGAAACGAAAGAAAGCATCAGTGTATACCTCGCGTTTACTCTCGTCGTGAGAGAGAAAAACGGGGGAGAAAAAGGAGAGTAGAAAAGAAACGAGATAAACTTTCGTGAAACCGTTCTCGAAGCGTCGACCAAACACGCGGGAAAAAAGTGTTTCTCGTCGAATAATAAACAGACAGGGGCAACAGAGCTCGCGCTAAGTGTTTTGGGAAGAAACGTCGGTAATAATATCTGGTGCGAATTTCACCGAACGCTCGTCGTGTTTCTACCGAACCTTGTTACCAATCGATAAGTCTTCTTTCTCGCCGGTTACGTAACAGACACAATCACGCGTATCGCGATCTCGTTGGTAATGGATCACACTTTCACGAAAATTGCGTGGCGACACTTCACCAGTTTTAAAAACTCAATTTCACGATACACGACAGGCTAATATCGCACTATATGCACATGCTCGTAAAAGAGAGACACGATTTCGAAGTTTACTACATTCGTGTGCGTGATGGTAAATTGAATATCGACAAAGGCGGGAGCGAGGGAAAGAGGAAAAAAGAGAAAGAAATTATTTACCGACCCGATAAAGACACCGGCTGACCGCTTTCGTTTAGACAGGACTTTCGAAAATCTATATATGCATGTACCACACGTACGATCATACTTGTAAGTGTATTAAAGCACATTCCATGGCCACGAGAGCGTCGATCGATGGATCGAACTTTTCTGCCTACACGCGCTGAGAGAAACAGACAAACCGGTCCACGGGCAACAGCTTTAGATATAGGTAGCGCCGTGTGCATGTGTTGCGTGTGTCTCGCTAACTTCCGTCGAACATTATCGTTCGAGCGTGTAACGAGCTGACAGCTTTCCTACCGCACTCTAATTAACGGTGGCTTTCTTCGTGCGACGAAAGGACGCAGGACACACCGGCAAAAGCGAAATGAAAAACGACGCTCTCCTCCCATTCGTTGTCTTACTAAAGTTCCTATACAGAAGCGTAGTTACACCAATTTGTGAAACCGTAGGAGACGCGCGAAAGCGCGGGCTGGATCGACATACTGCATAATGTTGCAACAGAAAGTGCAACATATCGGTTAACGTGCCTATCTCCACTTGACTTATTTTCACATATATCGATCCCGATGGGACGCGACGCGTGTTATTTGGTCACATGAACGACAACCCGTGTATGGCTATGGCTGATGGTAAAACGATTTCCGAAATGTCAAACCTAACAAAGTTCCAACAAGAATGATATACATGCAAAGAAAGTCATAGTCTTAAAATTCTTTATTTTCAATAACGCAGAAAATCAGAATTTGGAAGTAAAACAATTATCGAAATATCAGACATCAAAAATCAATTCGTCGATCGTTTGAAAAACGTATTAAAAAATGAAATATAAAATATCGACAGATCTAAGAAAATTATCGAACAATAAAAATAGTAATTTCGTACAATAAAGACATGATGTGTTAAAATATATTCCAAAACCGAATTTCAATAGATCAGAACGATATATACCGAAAAAAATCGAAAATACCAAATTTTAAGATTATTCTTGTATTCATAGATCAAAATTCGTCAGTTATTTAAAATTAATTACCGAAATCGGAAATTACGCGCGAAAAATCTAACACCACAAATTTTGGCGGCAAACTTACTAATGACCAAAAATCATACCCGATAGACGTATGTCGAATATATTTAATTCTATTTATAGGAGACAGTATAAATTCGAATAGACCGGCTAGCTGCCAAAGAAGAAATTCCTAACTTACTACAAAGTGTTCGAGGAATTTCACTTTTCGCGAAATAAACTCTCTCATCGATATTTATACGCGAAACCATGGATTCGAGTCAAAAGGCTATAGATGAATCTTCGAAAGCACGCCGGATTATTTGGCAGAATTTTAATGCGTTCTAAGTATCACTCGACGAGATGGATCTGTCTATATAATTTACTAGTGTATCAACGTTAATATGTCTCGCGAACGATTGAGACGCGAACGATCCCGTTTCTCATTGAAATTCCAGCTCGAACCGGTCGCGAGTGGCGGCGTTCGCGTGGAACTGTCAAAATGAGAAAAGAAATGCACACAAGCGCGAGGTCTATTGCCGATACATGCTTTAACCGCGATTACGAACGTCATTCATTTCGAATTCGTCACTAAAATCGAGCGAATGAAAAAAGAAAAGGATAGACGAAAATGGAAAAAAATGTATAAGTTGCACTGTACTAACCTGTCGGCCACCTAGCGTCGTAACCCAAAAGAGAGATAGTATCCTCCACTGTGGAACACACTTTGGCGCGAGTTCGAGTCTCGCGCTAGAAACTAAACCAATAAAACAAACTTAGGCGCGTCCCGCCTCTTTTTCTTCTATATGGCGTTGTCTATAGATTCTGTTTGGCCCGGTCTCGAATGATGGATGAGCCTCGCGAAACCGAACTATTACGCGGCACTGAGCGACAAACTATATATAAACAAAAAGGACGAAAAATAATGAAAGAAAAAACGGCGTCGATTTCCTTCGTTATGCCCGTAGCAGACGGAACGCGTGGAAACTGGTAGTGTTGTGTTTATCGACGAGAAAAATTCGTTCAGGCGATGCAGCCGCCGGTACTACTGTCGTTTGGCCACAAACGTTCCACTCGTTTTCTTGTATTATCGAGACTGTTGTACAACGAAAGACTGCTGCTACTACTACTACTGCTGCTGTATTTTACCAAGCAAAGAAAGAATTTCATTCTCGGCGCGATCCGTACGGTAAGCCGGTGGCTCTAACTCTCTCTTTCTTGTGCACGCGCACGGTAATCGGCGGCGATCCGATCTTCACTTTAAGGCCGGTTAAAGGCGACTAAACTACTCGGCTCGTGCGCCTTCCATCTTCCGCAGGCATGCCCACCGCTACGGGACCCGGCGTCAGGGCTGTGCCACCAATCGTCGCGCCCCATTCTACCACCACCCTAGGCATACTATACTTCTGGTTCGAGTATTTCGCCCCCTAGTGTCGTATCGCTCGATAATCGCGTTGCTACTTAAGGACACAGTCTAGTCAAAGCGCTCCCATTCTATCATATATGACCAATCGTATACAAGTATCTGTCTACATACTACTAACTGCTATTCGTAAATAATTACCTTATCATCGAGTACGTACGGCTATAATTGATGTTTCATGATACGATAAGTGATGAAGTTGAACAAAAAAAAAAAAAAAAAAGAATTTTTTATTTTTTTCCAGTTTTCCAGTATCGAACCAACAATTAGCGATAAATTGTTTATGCGTTTATGACTCAGAGAATTTTCCGCGTTTGCTTGTTTTTGCAACGTTTTCCTTTTAGCTCTAATCATTGTTTCTAATCATGGATTAATGATTAGAACTGAAGATTGGATCTTACAGAAATACGTGATTTATTATTTGGAAGATGTTTAACGAGCCTCGAATAAAAATTATTATAAGAAGGAATACAAAATTGCAACGGAATACCCCACTTTTTATAAATAAGATGTATTGTACGTAATATCCATAAGATTAGACATAACTTTACTGTATAATTTCGTTCTATGAAAATATACAACCAAGAGATATATTTATTAATTGGTATTGTTCGTCATGAGTTACAATCGCGATATATCATCTATTTTTGACTTGCTCAATAGAAAGCATTTACAATCCTTCCAGCGCTAACTAACTTGCATATGCATAATCAATAATATCTTCGTAACTTGCTAACTAAAATTTATAGCCCGTATACACGCAAGTTCATTGACACATTGTACGAACGAAGCCATCTGCAGTCGATTCCAAGATAGAGCGATCATTGTTTCTGACGACTCGAATACCGATCACCGTTTACCCCACGCTCACGTTAGACAGGTAGTATAGCGTTCTTTTGTATCACGTCGCAGCTGCTCGACCTGTGTAGTTGAGAGAATATGTTATGGTTTGATGTACGCCATCTCGCATGAATTTGTCATGGGAGAAATGTGGAGGCCACATGTGGAGTAAGCTTGTGGTTGGCAACCTGTCGGAACCTGTGCGGATTTAATACTACAACCAGTCGTGTAGTATAAAAGATATTATATTGGCGACTCTCCCACAGTTATTATTCTTCGTAACAACCGCTCTGCTCTAGGTGAATCCAACGTCGAATGCCCCTTTCGTTCAAGAAACGATCTTTCTCTTTTTCTTGCTTATCGTTTCTGGAATTTAATCGGTTTTTCCTTATCGCCAAACATCAGTCGGCAAATTCGTAAATAAATCTGAGAGATTCACGCTTCCTGGTTTTTATACGTAATCCCGTAACAACTTCCTTTCGGCACGTTCGTTTCCAAGGCAACTGAAACAATCATATTCCTGTTATTACGCGTTACGATGCGATTGCCTCGTTTTTAAATCAGGCTTACATAATAGCGAGGAACTGATTGAAAAAATAACGGGGAAAAACTGACTCGATAATATTCCAAGTCAACATCGTCGCTTAGAGATTCGTTCGTGTTAGTCAAGTTACTTCAAATCAAGCAACTAGACTGGCTAAAATCGCAAATATCTGAAATCGATGTATGCGATATTCGCAAACGTTAAACTATGAATAATATTATGTTATCTAGCAATTATTGTTCCTTTCGATTCAACGATTAGTTGGAAGAATGTCTAAAATAAAGTACACCTAGAATAGATTCGTTTATGGAACCAATATCAGCAAGAGTACGCATAATTGAAAGAGTCGCTATTTTACTTGAAACTTGAAGGGATATGCATAAAGTTATTCCAGTACAAAAACTTGAGAATAAATTCGAACATCTTTCGTCTCAAAGAATTCAATTCTTTTGCATTTATTATTGATTTCGCGGAATCCGCTTTCTCTTTCAGTTCTGTCCTAAGGAACAATGTAATTAGCGAGCATGTGGCAACGTGTCTTCTTCTCGAGGTACTTATTAACTTAAGACTTAAGAGAAGTTTCACGTTGGCCATGCCCGAGAAGGCTGCTTCTAACGTTTGTAGCCCTTGACACACAATGTTGTGCAATTCGAAGCAGCACGGAAACCGGCGGCTGATAGTGTCTTGACGTTACATCACCTTCGGCAGTAAAGGGTTAAATTTATGACAGGTTTCAACGAATCGAGATTATTGATTATGGATTTCCCTTTTTATCAAAGTTTTCATTACCGTCTGCAAGTGAGTCGAGCAAAGGATAACAACTTTCATTCGTAAACGTGTCAAAACTTTAATTTTAATCGCATCCGTGCACCCTTTATCGTAATTATTCATAGAGTTCATGAAAACAACTTGTTGAACCTTATTTAACCCTGAACTCGACTATCAATTTAGGTAAACTCTGTGTATTCTTTGAAAACGATTTACTAAAAGACTTTATACGGCAGTAATATACTCTAAACATTTTTCTCAACTCGTGGCTTCTAATTCTATCTAATCTCCTGAGAGTTGGGCTCAAAATATACGTTATACGAGCTTGATAAAAATCTGGTTGTACGTAATATCGAACTGTAATAAAATTCACGTCGATTTTTATACATTTAAAGTAGCAATTAAATACATATGTATCACGTATACTGTGACATCTGATACATGAAATTATTTATTACGAAAATGAACAAATACTATATCCATACATGTTACGATATTTATACTATTGCATAGACTACCTTATTCATTTTTATACTATTTTGATAAATTTTGGTTGAAAATTTTCAAATTCGATCTCACTCTATTCAAATCTATCGATTGGGTGCTAGAATCGCGCGCGACGCTACTGAACGAGTCCGTATAGGGGGCCGCGCCCGCCCGATTCTCGTTGCCATAATGTTGCATATATTACAGAAATTACGTCGTTTTGTTTGCAGAAAGCTCGATCGTAGTTGTCTACGACGTTAATCGAAGCTACTCAACAAGTTTGAGTGTCTGTCGTGATGTACTTCGAGAGATTTTTGGCGTGAAATAGCGGCTTTGCGGACTACTTCTCGTCGCGTAATATTGAGCGCTGCGGCATAGACGCCTCAGTAACAGATTCGAGCAGCTCGCGAGTAAACATTATCAAATATGTACAAATTCTTATTCGAGTAAGTTGCGGTAGGTTGTAAAAATTCTTTCTATTTATTTTAATAATAACGTTCTAGTAACACCATTCTCATTCCATTCTATTTTATTTTGAGTGTTAATGCTAGAACCTTGTGTGTCATGTTCTATCTAGAATTTCGCTATCTATCTATCTATATATATAGCTAGGTATATATTATGTGTGCTTTTAACAAACTTTACCTAAGCATGGTGTCATTAAGTATTGCCTTACTGTTCTGTGTAGAATTCAATAACCTTTTTCAGTTCTTTGTAGTCTTATAATTGATCAACATTCTTTCTATTGAAGCGTCGTTAGGTTAGGTTTAGCTAGATATTATAATTTTCAACAGCTAAACTGATCAACATTTTTTATCAAAAACAAGAATACCAAAATAACGAGGCAAAGAAAGCAATGCCATATCTGGGATTCTGCTATTAAATTTTATAAGCATCGAGGGGAACTCAGTAAAATTTTTTCGTTATTGACTAGATGTTCAACTTATTCGTATTTCACGCGAGTTATTTATGCATATAGTTATTACCGGACAAAAAAGTATACTATCTGTGTTTCGTTACGAGATCTTGGATAAGAAAAAAAAAAAAAAAAAAAAAAAAAGGGAATCAAAGCAAAGACCTATAAGCAGTTGGAAATTAGATAACAAATTTAGAGATTTCTATCTCGATTCGTTCGCCAGATCGCATTCTCGAGTCTTTTCTCTCATCATATAACACCGCAAAAGCTCACTTTTGTTCGGATGATATTCGTAGATGTTTTGAAAAAACAAAGGAAGCGGTTCGAAATACGATGTCGCGATAGCGATGATGAAAATTTGTAAATATTGACGCGTAGCCGAAGTGGTCAAACGTTGGTTCGTATTTCGAATTCCGTGGTCGAGACGTAGTTCTTAAAGCAGCACTTTGTTTAGACTGGAACCGTCAATAAGGACGCGGCAGAGAGTCAGATCATCCTTGACAGTTCACACTCGATTGGTTCGTACGGAAGCAACGTAGTATTCGGCCTCTAAAGTCGCTGTGAAACTCGATAACTTTGAAAATCGATCCAGTTTCAGAGGTTGCGAAATCATCTGCCCTCCAGAACCAATGAACAGCTAATCTCGCAGAAATCTGACTTTTGCGTCAAATCGACTTACGAATTCGTTTGCGCGAATAAATTTGCGGCGAGAACACTCGTTGGCTCGATTTTATTTCTTTGTCAATACAGTTTGATGACTGAAATTTCTTTAGGATTTATTGTTCGATCGGTTATCTATTGTCTTAATAGACATTTCTCTACAATAATTTAGTACCTCTGATAATCTTCTCGAATCTTTAGTACGTCTGATGATTCATATATAATTCTTAAATATTTATAAACGTGAAATGTCCTGGAGAAATTGAAAAAATTGTGTAAAACAATAAAACAATAAAAATTGTGTATTGAATGATTCATATGTTTTTAATATTATACAATACATTGAGTAAAATGTTTTCAGCAAATTGTTAGGGAATGACAAACATAGATAGTCCCTAATTGACATTAAAGAACGGCATAAACCATTAGGTCACTTCTCAAACGTCCTTGGGTTTTGAAAACTATCAGGACATCAATGTGGAATTTCGCACGACAGTTTATAGTGAATGCTCTCCACATAGCTTCGAATATTTCAAGAAAAACTATGGACAACAGGAATTGTCGTCGTGATATTTGTCATTCGACCATGTTTTTCATTCATCCCCAGTGTAAACAGCCGAAACGTTTTTTTCCATTTCTTGTCGAGAAGTATACACAAAACGTACATACTAACTTTCTTCATCTTCGTAAATCTTTGTTTCCATATAGATGTTTAATAATAACATTTCTAGGAATCTGGTCAACTTTGTCAGCAATATGTTCAAACTTTTTTTGCGCTACCATAAAGGTATCACGATACGATAACTAAAAAGGATAAAAAAATCTGTACAAACACTACTCTCGTTTAACCGAGCAGCAAAAACGAAAAAGGAAAAAAAGATTCCCTTTATATCTGGCATCCTTTCAACTTTTCAATTACTCTCAAAAAACAAATTCGTCCTATCGCTTTTGGCTGTTCCATTGGTACGATTTCGCATCGGAGAGCGATCTGAAAACACAATCAAAGATTTCCAGCTCCGGTATGACGATGTCGCTGATCGATCAATGATTCTGTCACTCTACAGATAACCGTAAACGGTCAATAGAGGATCGATCTTTTGACCGTTCGAAAGGATATTGAAAGAGCCTAACAGTGCCGACAAATCTCTCGGGGTCGTCTCCCTCTTTCCAGGTAACTGTCTATCTATGAATCTCGCATAGGCGTAGGCAAAGAGAGAGGCTTCGAGAGGGCAAACTGATGGATTATTCGGAACGCGTGTTTGACAGTACCGTAACGACATTCCACAAGTTTTTCCTTCCTTTTGCCCTATGCGGAGCATACACCAGCAGGAAAGTTCGATGTTTCCCGATTCCAATTTACGAGACGAATCGTTTTAACTGGGTTAATTGGGGTTAATCGACGGATACATCTCGCGCTAGGTGATATTTCGCAAATACGACGAATCTCCGCTTTTTCCAAGATTATAAGCGTTTAGCTTCTGAAAGTATCATAGAATCTGATTTCCTTTTGCACGGTCGATCCTGATGAACGGATTTGCGCGATTTCACTTGTGTCTATTCGTGACGTTGTTTGAGAAGGGCGTGGGTCGAAGAGAGATCTGATAGTTGGATGCAATTTTGCGTGGAAATGTTTGTAGGTGTTAAAATACTTCTGACTACGATATTGGAACGAATTGTTAGGTGATACGACGTCAAAGAGAACTTATTGATTAATAAATGTCGAGCGATAGTAGGAGAGAAACGCTGGAGGAAAAATTGTCTTATGTCTCGTTAAATCGTTATACGCGTTAATCGTGATACGCGAGGTTTTTTGCATATCGTCTTGTACGATTCTATAATCAATTCGCGGTTTTGTGGTGACGCATCAATTATGAAACTAGTATAGCTTCATATTGATCGAATCATCGTACAAAGAATTCTCCTTAAAACGAAGATTTAAATGCTGTCTTCTTAACATCCACATTTTTATCGTGAATTTAGTATATTTATTCTTCGAGAAACTTTGCGGAAAACATTTGCATATATGTAGAATCGTGGGATTCAAAATTAAAATGCTCCATGGTCAATCGAAAGACGTCCATTACCGAAACTCAGTCAGCCCTATCCAGAACCGTTTCTTGTCTCTCTATTTCTATCGTTGTTAACTCGTCTGCTCGTCGATCAATAGTATCAATTCCACAAGCTCGAAATCGAAGTACCATCTGTGTAGGGAACGTTTCCGATTCCTTTCATTCATTAAACCACGCTACGAGTGCACTGACTGACAGCAATAAGTAGTATCGTAGTATCCTCGGCCACGGCGGACGGAAGATAGTGAAAGGTTGAGGTGGATGAGAAGGAGGTATCGCGAGTATAGTGGGAGGCTGAGCTGGTTGACCGCATGCGCGTCTCCACACCCTCCTCTGTCTCTCTTTTTCACTATACCTATCTCGGTGTTTCTTCGCCGATACCACCTTCTCTCTTCGCTTTTTCCACTGGCGGCCTCTTTCTCTTCTCCTTCCTTCGCACCTCTTCTCCTTTCCGCCATCTCGTGTGAATAACCGACTGGCAGATGACCGCGCGCAAGCAAGGTCAACCGGCGTCTGCCTCCACCCAGAAGGTGAGATTTGCCAGCGGTGACGTCATCGGATACGTCGATCCTTCGAGCGTGGATCTTATGCGAATTTGTGCAATCGCGTAACCTTTGATTCACCGTCTGGCCCCTCCACGATCGACGGAAGCCGCCGTGGCCGCGGAATGCATGCGAACTAACGCTCACCCTTCGTTCCGGCTGACTTGCAACGCGCGTAGGCGATCGTCCTGAGATTTCTTTTATTTTTGGTTCGATCGTGTAACGTTCTGTATTTTGAAGTTTTTCTGATCGATAGACCATGGAAGGTTATGCAATTTTTGGTCGTTGTCGATGCAAGTAAAGAAATGGAACATAAATAGATAACACGCTAAGTGTCGTAATTAGCGATTTTTCTGTGCATATTTTCTATATTTTTGCATATAATATAAAATTTATAAAAGATGTCTACGCCTGTTTGAATTTTTCTTAAGACTAAATGATGTATCATAGAGATTTATTTTATTTCTTTTAGGTAGTAGTAGTCTTTTTACTATTTTGCATAGTTTAAGATTCGTATATCGAAGAAAAGCGTTTTATATTTATCAGGGGTATCCTGTAATGTTATATAAGTGGTATCACGATTACGAATTCACGATGAAAATGTTAAGTGAAAGAAAGTTTAACTTCAAGAGGTGATTGAAATTTCAAGGCAGGTTCTACGGGAAAATTAACGCCATACCATTTGGTCACGACGAAACTCCGTTGGTATACCTATAGTATATACATATATACTTTCCTTGGGTCGCATGTTAATTGTTAGCGCCGAGCAGGAGGAATACGCTTCCTTCCCGTTCGAGTGGCTTTTCAATTGTTCCGCTAACGAGCAGCCAAAATACGTCGGGACCACCCTTAACTCGTGTAAATGCTCTGCCTGTGAGGAATGAATTCCACGTCTCTTGACGAAGCTTTTAACTAATCTTTTCTATAGATGCTTCTTTACTTACTGCGAAAATTATACCCGAATTTAATTTCATCCCGCGAATAATATCGCAAATTATATCGTACATCTGTTTAATTAAATATTTAATTCCGGAATTTCAATGAATTCCTGGCTTTGAATGATGGAACATTTAGAAAAATAAATTGATAGTACGATTAAGTCGTACGGAGGATTCGTTTGGTTCATTTAAACATAAATGTAGAGTATCTGCAAAGAGAAGGCTAATACGAAGTCGAGCTTAATCTTGTTAGATTATTA
Source organism: Bombus affinis (assembly GCF_024516045.1). Taxonomy (NCBI): domain Eukaryota; kingdom Metazoa; phylum Arthropoda; class Insecta; order Hymenoptera; family Apidae; genus Bombus; species Bombus affinis. The sequence continues at coordinate 13,519,780 of NC_066349.1, read as the reverse complement.
ATTATTCTTGTTAACAGTAAGTTTCGATCTGTTTCTGCAAAAGAATCGGTCAAAAATTCATGTAGCATCAATATCTCTTTAATAAAAATTCTTTGTATTATATGTGTCGATACGTTCTTCTGAAAACTTTCCTTTTTCATTTTACTATCATAGGATAATATAAAATAAAGATTGGGTCAACTAACCGTCAATAAAAGGCAATTACACACCTACATCGTACAAAATAAATCAAAGAACGTCATCCTAAGCTAATTAAGGCTACAAATTTTATACGTTTCATGCTATAAAAGTATAGTACGTACTATACCTACCGTTAACGTTAATAACAGCTTTAGAAATACTTAGAAAATTTTACTACTTTAGAAAATTCGTACCTAAAGTATTGAGAATATCTTTCGGTAACTTAGGGACCGTAAGGGCCGTATTTTTCTTCGACCTAACGGTGCTAGAAGTATCCGCAATAATTCCTTTTACTGCTTGGGAATTAAGTGATGGTAGGCATTGGTATTGCCGGCAGGGAAGCAGCCGCTGCATTTAAGTTTATACTCTGTTAATAGGCGATCAATATAACGTCCAATGTGCAATTTTCTATTACTCATAGAATTGTTATGGGCAATTTATTTATGTTGTGTAAACAAGAAATTTTTTAGGATCATAGATATACAAAATCTTATGAAAAAAGTATGTAAAAGCAATATCAATTGAAAATTAATATTTTCTAAGATATATACGAAGAAACATCGAAATCCATTAAAGTCTATTAAAATAACCAATTTGAAATTAATGAATTAGCAAAAGTTAACGAGATTAAGGTAATTGAAGACATTTTTTGCATAATTGAGTAATAAACCAATAGCCTTCTTGCATGGATAATACGAAATTGGCAGAAATGGTAAACACGAAACCAAGGCGGGCTACAAGACACTAAAATCTTTTTTTTACGAAATCGAATTTTTTGCTCGTCCTCAGATGTCGAATATAATGCGGATGATTGATCTTGGTGATTTGCAATATTGCGAGGGATCGAGATGGGTATCAGCAACAAAGTATTTTGCCATTAAGAGCATCAAAAAGAAAAACAGTTAAAGGCGGGGCGTAACGAAGGAAAAGGATCGACACGTTCAGTATGAAATCCTTTATGAAAAGAATAAAGCCGTGTCATGGGGAATAATTTTTTCCTCAACAGGTGATTGATGTTACAATAACCTGATTTTCAAACTACGTATTATTACGTGTTACATATATATATATATAATATTATATATATAAATGGTTACAATGTTCAGCTATTTTTTTTTATATAGTAGTTGTTCCACATTTTTCATTATATCCGTGTACGATCCTTGCAGGTCTCATATTTTATTTTTATATTTCGATTGCATTGTATAACAATATAAAAATTGTTCTCCTACGTGAATAAATACCCTATGTCGGCCTACTAATGAAGTAAAATGGAGCTTATATATTAAAATTCTCATTTTTAAATATAAATTATATAAAGTATATTTGAATACGTTACTTATTTTCCTCAGAACTTCTGTTGCTTGCTGGCAGAAAGAAGTTTGCCGAACAAACATATGTTTACATTTTTCATTTACTTTCAGGAATTTGTATGCCAAATATTCGCAGAAAAGGTGCTCAAGAATGTAAGAATACAAACAGACTTTTTGTGCACTGTTTGTTTGATCTCGTAGACACGCCCATGGCAGTTTAAAAAATTCACGTGCCGTGGAATTCCTCGTAAGAAAGAAATCACTGTCGATCATGACGCTTATCTTCGTGATACGACAACTCCTTATCCAAAAACTAAGTTTCAAGGTAATTTTAATTTAATTTCGTTAAGCAAACTTCTTTTGTATCTATAATATCGTATATCATAAATATGAGAAAAATATTTTAATCTAGGGTTAAATTGAATTTGGATTGGAGGTAGGTTACCTTACCTTACCTTACCCAAGATATAACGTTTACTTAGTGTGGAATAGTATTTGTGGAAAGTGTTTACGCGAATCGATGCAAGCAATATCAGAAAAAGGGACTCGAGTGATAAAGCAACGGTCAAGCGTTAATCTTGATAGGAGAGTATTAGTATTGGACTTTAAAGGTTAGCGCGATAACAACGCTAGAGTCTTCTATTTAAACTTTAAAATCAAGTAAGAACTGTTCGGCGTATATCTTAACTGGGAATCTGTCATCCGTATCTTTGGTAACTGTCGATTTATTTAATAAGTTATACAAGTATTTATGTTTGATCTAGATGCAGACGAACATTTGTCTCGTTTGGCGCCACTGATAGATTTATGTGTTTTTATTTCGAATCTAATCGTGTTAAAAACGACAACACACTACCGGTTCACTTGAACCCTATCTTTCCGCGAAATTATATCACCGCGACAATCTTTTAAAATTGAAATCCTCTGTCACATTGCGAATCGAGAAATCAAATTATCTAATACATGCGATTACTTCGATACAAGTAAATAACATATAGAGTACTTTAAATGTGAAACGCGATTACTTCAAAAGTTGAGAACCATGGGAATAATTAAAATGCTGCACAGTATAAATGAAACGGAAAAAAATACCTTAAAAATTGATAAAAACGCAGATGTAGCGTTAAAAATCCTCTCGTAGCTTTTCCCAAAAGATCTTAGTATACAAACAAAACCATACATCCTATGTATAATTTCACGAGATAAGCTATGGATAACAACCACCTCAAGAAGCAAAGGGGCGTAGCCAATAAGAAACAGTTCTCAAGCCGAACACTTCGCTTCGAAAGATATTTACTTCGCGATAGTCAAACGCCACGGGATCGAGAGAGCGTAATCGAAGCGAAGGCTTCGAGACAAGCTGGTGCAGAAAAGTTTTTTCCGAAACTCGTCCCTGGACTTGCTCTGGGAAGAGAACTGGCCACATTGGAGCGCTCGCGCGCTTGAACCAAGCTCGGAAGACGCGAACAAAATGCCGAGGATGTCGCGCTTCTACGCGAATGGTGGCTTCATCGTCGACACCATGTAGATTCGACAAGTGTTCTCACTTAAGAGCTGAGTCCTGAAAAAAAAGAAGGGAAAGAAAAACGAAAGAAAGGCAAGCACGTCGGCATGGGTCACCTTAAAAGTATCGAGCTACGCCCTGAGGTGTCACTTTAGAACACGCCAGCCATTTGAGCTTAACGAGAGGGTCAGAACGGACAGGGGCAACCGAAGCATAAAAGACAACACAGTTGAAAATGATTTTTCTTCTTCCTTTCCTCTTTTTTTCCCCCCAAACTTTTCACGTGCAGAGTCGTAAATTGTGAAATAAGCGTTTCAAGGTCTATTGAGAATCGGCAACGCTCCACTCTTCTATGTCGTTCCTAGAGTATCTTGAAATCAGCTGGATGTTGGTTCTGGCCGCAAGGCTGCCGTCCAAGGCAATATCCAGGGAATACCGAGAAGAAGGGTTCCCGAATTTCACAATGACCTGGCCCCGGAAAAGAGGTTTACAAGGGAACCAAAAAATAATGGTCCCTCTATGGCGAATAAGTGCCGCTTTTGGACCGAATCCAATGCTAACCGAATCCAGGATTGTACGTAAAAGTCTGGAATCGGGTATTCGCAGTGTTTTTTCGTTTTCGTAACGATAGTCGTTAATTAACCTTTCTCGTGATATCGATTGATTTATTGGGCCGATATAATACGATCGATTTTTGGGTGTTATCGATGAACTTGGGACGGTATGGGTTCGGTGTAATTTTGGATTTCGTAGAGATTTGGGTGATTAATTAACAGGTATGGGTGGAAACTTAAGTTTCGAAATATGAAATATCGAATTGGGTTAGTTATAAGTCGGAGATCAGAGACTGTTTTTATTTTCTTAAACTGTTTATTAATATTTAATGTTTATTTTTTTAGACTAATATTTTCAACTTATCTATAAATCATTGTAATATCATTGCTATTTAATTTTGATTAACGTAGAATTATCTATTGACGCAAAGTATTGACTCTATATATACTATCATATAGTATACTATCATATATACTATATATCATATATATCATATATACTATCATATATAGATATACTATCATAAGTATAGTAATTTCGAAATTGCTACGATGCATTAATAAAACTCTCAAGATTGAGTGAAACAATCTATACGGTGTGTGATCGTGTACGTATCTTAAAGAAACAGATCCCACTTTCTAATCTTTCTTACTAAACTATAGCTCTTCTTCTCTTTTTTTTTATTTGAGAAAATTTTACAATCAATTCTCATTGAGAATCTCTTCTTCTCTGAATATCTTATTTCTCATAAACTTATTCATATCACAGGCATACTCGATATTTGATCGATCGATACCCTACAACAATCGTATGATAACTAATAGCTTATCAATTACTCAATTGATAATAAACAGTACGAATTACGTGAGACGAAATAGATATTAATAAAACGATTAGGATTACGTCTGTTTTGTTGGCGCGAGATAATCCTGTCTGGAATTACGTCTAGTTTGTTGTATCGAATAGCATGTTCCAAGAAACAGGGTTGCAAAATTCCATGATGAATCGGCCCGGTGAAAAGGGATCTCGTAGCCGCGACCCCAGAGATACTTTTCTCCGTCTTTCTCCGCTGTTTACCTTGGCCGCTTTCTATCGGTAGACACCAGGTAATACGCGATACGTGGTAGGCCAAGCAGTCGACGATAAGGTAATTAAACATTCCGAAAGAATTTCGTGGGTGCTCGACACTCATCCAAGCTCGCTAGTCAAGGCTTCCAGTGAACATTGTAGATTACTTTACTAGAGATTGGCCCACGCTCGTAGAACAATAAATCCGTGAAGTCTGCAAACGGTTGATAACGTTATATATAGAACAATGGCTACCTCGAGTTCAATTTTCAGATTTTGTTAACTTTCTTGTTTATCTTTTTCTCTCGTTTGTTAAGAATACTTATTTATTATTTACGAGTACAAATGGATACAAATGAATTTTGAATAGAATTACAAATGGAACAATTAATGGAACAATGTAGAATCGACGACTTTAATTACTGGAGATCATTATCTTGGTATAATAAATAATCAAAGAAATTCAAATACACAGATACAAAGAGAATATTTAGGTAATTACGAAGCAAGATGATAGAAATTCATCGATTGATATGAAATACTTTCTGCATAGTCAACAATCTTAACTTACTTCGATAGACATTCCAGAATGTAAACTCGTAATACATATACCTAATTAAACAACATATGATGTGATGTTTGACACGAATTTCGTTAAATGTCATTTGAATAGTCTAATCGATCAGTAATGTCGGTACGTCGTACAAGGCATACGATCAGATATCATAAAACTAATTCAAGGACGACAATTCATTCAATTAAGTTCGATATTGATCTTTACTTCTTTCGGTATCGTCAATTGTATCCGTGATAATTTCAGATGAAATTCCTTAACAAGAGAGTCTTCAAAGTTAATCCCCAAAATCTTCTTATCGCTACGAATACATATGATTCACAAATCACGTTCCGCGTTGACGAGTTTCTTCGTTACTTTGTCGCATAATGGAAATTTTTCCTTACACGATTAATCCGCGAAGAATATCACAGAAAAATGAATTATTTCAAGTACATGCGATCTTCCACCAATTATTATTTTCGCAATAATGTAGAAATGAACGACGGCTTCAATAAACCCACTAACTTCTATAGAGAAACAATGAGAAATAACATTTTATTCTAACTAAGACACTTACTTTGGATAACACTATAAAATAAAACACCCTATATAACAGCAATTGGCCCGATAATGACCGACACTAATAAAACATCATTCACGCTGAATCAGATCAAAGGAACATCTCGTTCCTTCCGCTGCACTTGTGATATCGATTATGATCATCTCCATTTTATTTCCCTCTCTTTCTCTTCCTTCTCCACCCTTGCAACTAATAAGGATCTCTGGGAACCACTTATTTTATTACAGAATACGTTCAAACATGCTCACACACATCGTACACGTGCACACTAAGAAATGAGATGGTACCACTTTATTCTTCGAGCTGACCTTCGTTCTATTAAAGACTAAATTGCTTTAAAGCCCAGCGTGGGGAAGCTTTCTTGGCATTTCGTCCATCGGCAATGCAACCGATCCTTTTTTTCCGGTTATATAGGCTACTTTTTGGAGAAAGCAGATACACGACACTGCAAGAAAAAAACTAGTGTATCAGAATAGGGATGGTTGAGAGCGCAGCATCCTAAACTCAACGAGAAATTGTCGTTTTACGATGTTCCCATAAATATCGCAGAGAACTGTGGAGAATAAACATACTCAGTCTTGACATCATTTATTACCCTCGAGCTGAGTGGTGGTAAAGTCTAAACGACTTTCATCCCGCTTTCCAGCTTTCTCGGAAGCACCCCGGTGTGACGGCTAGTCGAGAAAGTGCCTCCGCTGGTTTTTTGGCATTCAACCAGGTCTGATTTTACGTAACCGGCGCCATTCTGTCAATGCCCAATGTCTTGGACCTTTGACGATGCTTGTTGCACGATCGCCGAACGAGGTGCAATTAAGAGCTTGTTGCGTTTTTTCTTCCTTTTTTCTTCTCCTTTTCGAACGAGAAGATTGCCAATTGTAAGAAAGCCATTTTACATTCAATATTGAGAATGATAATTTCATGCTTCTCGCGTTGATCCATTAATTTCTTTCGTGAAAAACAATTTCTATCGATTAAGGGTGAGTTGATTAATTGGAGTTAGATTTTTTAATCAATTTATTAAAAATGTACAAATATAAATGCGAACGAGAACGTCCGCGGTTTATCTATCAACAAAAATCGAAAGATGGATAGAGTATAAAACATTGTGTGACGCTGGATCAGCGTCGTTGAACGAGACCAAAAGAGAGAAAAGAAGCGGCGGATCGTGGAAAAGTTCAGAAATTGTCAAGAGATAACGACCCATCGGCCACTATCTCGACCTGTTTTCTGATTCTTCCAATTAAGTAGTCGCAGGCTTTATTATCTTGCAGATGCATAATCTCGTGCCGTGGTGTCGCTCGCGCCTGCCTCGGCCAATCGTAAAGTCAGAATTGATTCGTATGATCCTGGATCGACGACGAGCCACGACACCACGAGTCGTTGCACAAGAGGCAACGTATAGTACGATCACGGGATCGGTCGTCGTCACGATAGGGTAGATGTGTAACCTCGACTGTTTGAAGATTTCGAATATAAAATTTAGAAAACGAAGTCAAAAAAGCAGGAGGTGGATGTGATGGATCGTCGAAACGAAAGTGGCGTTCGTTCGGTGTGATAATCGACGACCTTCTTGATTCGCGTAATCTTCAAAAAGCAATAATTTAAGCTACGAGTGTCTGGTGTACATTGAGATACATCGAATAACGATAACACAGTGGGTAACCTAGTTTCGCGGACTAACTTCTAGCAGGTTCGAGTATTTCCATTTTGCTGTAGTAGTGGGGATGCGAGAGGTACATATCGTGCATTCGATGAAGTATTTTGGATTCTTAATTGCCGCTTTATCTAAAGTGTGCGATCTTACACTGAGTTGGACGATAGTGAAGTGATAGTGTATAACGTAATGAAATTATAGCTCGGGTGAGTTGAGACGATGTATGGTGCGACTGATGAGACATCCTGCTACGATAGTGACGTGTGTCAGACGTCTGCCTATTGTTGAAGGAATATTTTATTTGTATCTTGATTATCCTGCGATTGAAACTTTTATCTTATTGTACAGAGAGAATCAAAGAAATATTTAATTTGATAATAATTTATAATTTTTAAATTTACCTAGGATTTGTTCAAAGATTGATACAAGACTCGATAAAAGAATACGTACGAGTTCAGAATGTAGTAAAATATTTGAGGAAGAGGAATAACGAGATCTCATATTGTTTTATTTAATGTTTCCTACAAATAAGGAACTTGCAACATGATTTTATGATATATGATATGTACCCTTTTTTACAGCCACGTGTACAGCATCTGCTCACCGAGATAAAACTTTTCTGCGTGTTCGTGAGTTCAGGATTAAAAATGATGGTAACGAATGTCACATTTTCCCGGCTCAAAGAGACGAATATTTTTCGAGAGACGAACATTCTACAAATGCGAAACATATAAAATATCGTAACAAGTATCATCTCGCACCTCTCTGCAATTTATCTTGTAATATGTAACGTTTAATTCGCCTCCAGAACGAGGCGACTATCTAAAAAGATACTAATTTTCATCATCTGAAAATATTACTTAGATTTTATGTATATTTACTATACAATTAACTAAATTAAATCAATGTAGCGTAGTGTAGAAAAGTGACTAAATATTACTTTTACGTTGTAATTCATTTTTGAAATGATGACGTATCTTCTGCTCAATCATCCATGTAAAAGACTCGTTTTTTAAAACTCTTCATAGTGTACCTATTTCGATATGTTAATACATGTCTCGATATCACGTATAATTTTATCTGACTGCGTCGAAAAGTCAAAATTATCAATTATCTGTTTCGATTATATGGCATCTCGAGGTTATCGATAAACTCGAGACCTTGACTTCAAGCGTAATCGGTAAGCTGCTAAAAAATTGACTCCCGATTTCTGAAGAGTACGATAATTGATTGTTTTGTCGAAATGTCAAATAACAATTGTCTACGATTAACAGTAGATGAAATTCGATAATAACCTTTTCCAATTTCTTTTCAAATTCTTCCACAAATAAGATTGCTGCTACCTTCAACGAATGAGAAACTAAATAGAAGTATGAACTTTTTATTATTTAATTTGTACTTTACAATTTGTCCAGCTGGACATTTGCTAAATTTCTCTAACTTAATTGCTAAATAACACGTGGATGGCTACCTCCAGCGGGATACCATCAGAAGTATGAATTGAAAACAATTCTTGAAACAAATTTATGGTATATATCTTTATATCGAAGTAATAGGAATATTTTTTAAAAATATTTTTACGCGATGATAAGATGCACGCGCTCAGATAACCGACTCCAATAGGATAGCTACAGAAGGCTTAATTTTGATAAGTGTATCAAAAATCTTCAAGTTTCCTTCTTCTGTGAGCTGATAATTTTCAGCGAATTAGGTCGAACATCTATTTGGACATTTTAGGAAATTTAGGAAAGGAATATACGTTAAACTGTCGATGACACAATTTGCCAATTGGAGGTAGTTAAAGTTTGCATAAAACAACGAAGTGACCAGCATCGACACGAATGGAAATCTTGAGAAGTTACTTAAAGGCACGGCCCTCGGAAGGACCGGTGGACAGAGAGAGGACTCGCCTATTTCTCAATTATCGAATCTGTCAAGTCTTTCGTTCTCTTTTATTGTTCGTCCAGTCAGGCAGTCCCCGATCGAAAGTCTAATTAGTTGCCAGGTCGCCTTGTTAAAATTTATACCTTAATTACCCGTTCGAACCGCGTCCTAGCCGCGAGTGAAAATAAATGAACCCAACAGCGAGCGCGATTCCAGTTGGTTTCGCTACTCCGAATAAGGACGCCGCGTCGGGAATTTCGTGTACAAAGGAATTCTTGCCTCTTTATTTCTCCGCTATTTTCCCTTTCTCTCTTCTCTGCTTCTACCTACCTGTGTCGGAATTTCGGCACAGAACAGAAAATCGGGGGATTACCTGTTTTAGAAGGTAAAGCAGAACAGCGTTAAACGGCCTCGTACTACTTTGATCAACGAATAAAGATGATAGACGCGAATAACATCGTAGAAGGGACCATTTATTAACCCTTTCACGTTCTGAACGTTCTTTAGCTGCCGGACTGGCATTCCTCGGGCAGATTTTTTTCTCCTCTTTATGAGAAATTTCTTACTTTCTCTTAAGAGATAGGAGGGCAGCATTAGCTCTGCAATTTTGGTATTTAATTACAATCTTGCAAGAAGAGATAGATAGAAATGTATGCTTGATGAAATTGACAGCTAGTTTAGACTAGCTTAGTTTTTACTGTAGTAGAAGTTTTCGAACATTAGGGAAATCGAGAATGTGTCCCGTTGCCTTGTGGTAATTTTTTCATTTGACAAGAAACGCGTTATCAATTTAAGACAAGTACCTATTATCTAATAAAATATCGTATTTAGTTTGTGTTATCATATCTTAAGATAAACTTAAGGACTTTTTCTTCAAATTAAGGATTTCAAATTTAACGTAGAATTTTGAGAGCAATGTAATCTTAACCCGTTCGAATTGATGTTCAGTCTAATCGAATTGGATTCTAAATACGAGTAAATTCTATTGATTAAGTAGATTCGTACTATCTCTAGAAAATAGAAGTCTAAAAATAAGAAATCCAAGGAAATTTATAACTAAAAAGAGGATCTATAATTACGTCTATGTGTATAACATGTTTTTTATGGTCTTTAAATGCGATCGTTAGTTGCAATTATAGTATTTAGTGTAGAATAATAAACTAAATTGTAAATGAAATCGCAAGCTATAAACGGTAATTGTTCATACGTACAATTATACAATTCATACAATTATATAATTCATACAATTATTTTGATGTAACGAAAACGTATAATATGTCGCATTTCAATGTTTGCCATAAAAAAAGGAACGTGTACAAACCAGAAGGAAATTAAAAGTTAGGATATAAGAGTTATCACGATGGAAGAATGCGGTGTACTGGAGAATTTAATGCATCAAATCGTACATTTACTCGCCATAAGCGAGAGTCAAGCGGTAAAAACTGTAAAAATTACAGGATACGTTAATTAGGTCGGAAGTAAATTAATAATAATGTCGGTTCCACCATGGTTTCACCATGTATTAAGGTTAATAGCGTGCTGACGCTTTTAATTTGATGCATGAACATTGTTGAATATAACTTGCGCAAAAATATTTTCTTGCCATAAGAAAAAACAAAAAGATTATGGTACCTATATAGGGAAAGATTGTATCTTAATTTCATTTTAAATACTATGTGACTTATGTCTAATGTTGATTTAAAAGAATTTCAAGCAGTTCATAAGTTGATACATAACATGTTCAGGTATGAACAAAATGTAGCTACCGTGAAATTGCAAATTATCTTGTTCGTTCTATTCACTTTTATCACCACCATTGTGTTATGGCAATTTTTTGACAGCTTAAATTAAGCATAAGAAAACAAAAATATAATGACGATGGCGGGTTTGGGCTGTCTCAATTTTAATTTAATTCTTTCTCAGATGAATTCATATTTGATACACTATATCTATGGAAACAAAGCAAGAACCTACAATCTTTAAATCCCTAATTAATCTCGTTGAAACTATTGAATGATTTTACACGCGTTTTTTAATTGACGTCGATTATATTTGTTTATTAATGGCTTGGAATCTCAAGTTGTAACGAGAAAAAGAAGCGAAATAGAGAGCACTTATACTACGAAATTGTAAACACAACACGATCTATGCTACCGTGGAGTGTAACTACGAACGTAATACGCATCATCCGAGATTATAGTAGACAGAAGTGAAACGAAACTTGATCGAAAGTGAGATTTATCAGTCAATCGAAGAGAACGCAACGAACATTCGGTTAGATTCTCTCTTTGCCCAGGAATAGGGGAAAGCTTAAAAAGGCTTTGGCTATGCGGTAATTAGGCGTCTTTATTAATTAGCCAATTAAGTTGGTAGTAATCTTGATCCCCGACGCATCCTGCCGCGCTTCGTTAAAGGTCGTGATGCGCGCCAGCGAAACCGAACGTAAGGACACGGTGGCTGGAAAAAACGAGGGTGAAGCTATACGAGCTGGAACTCGCGGAGAAGTTAATGTATAACGTTTACTATCAGCACCGGAACTCGCGGCGGTGCACACCCGCCGGAAGTGGCAGGTTTACAGAGAATCGGCGACGCATCGATTGAATATTAAAACTCGATCTACCATTCACCTTCTTTTCTTTTTTTCTCTCATCTGTTCTGCCATCGTTCGTCCTTCTTCGTTCCTCTTGTCACGTGCGCTGGCATCGCGATCGACGTTTGGGCCACGCGAAACATTTTTATTTATTTCCAACCATTAATTAACGGTCCAACCATCGGTCCAGGGTGGATCCGAGGGTCGATAAATTCACGTCAATGCGTTCTCGCGAATGCAATTTCGTCGGTAATAAGAATCGATACCGGGCTTGCCTCTCTTCTCTCTGCACAGTCGGTTGCGTGCCTTTATCGCGCTCGAATTTAATTACGCGCCACATTCGACGGGCATCGAAGAAAAAATTACACGTTCTCCCGTGCTGCTTCCTGCCCCTTTTTCTTATTCACGGATGGATTTAAATCGGGCCATTTATATCTGGCCTCGTCGGCCGCTTCTTCCCTCGTAGTTCGTTCTCACCTTCTCTTTACTTTTCCTTTTTTTCTTGCCGTTTCAGTTTGCTCGTTTTTTCGATTCCTCGCGGGACATCCCGTGAAGGAGAATGATTACGCGTTTAAGAGGCATCACGTTCGTTTCAGAGCGAAACGATGCACACTGAAAAAAAATGTTCGCGCATCGATCGAATGTCAACCCGAATCGGTACAGTGGTGTCTCTCACTATCTCTCTTCCTGTCCGATAACCGTCAATTTGGGTGCACGCGCGTGAAACTTAAATTATGATGAATCATTTCGGGCGGAATTACCGGGCTATGAAACTTGTTTTCTGTTACTGTTCGGACAGGCGCGGGCGCACGCCGATTCACAGTTAGTTGTTGGAAAACGTATACGGTCCCGTACTGCGGATCCAGAGCCCTTATCATCGAATAACGTTAAGAGGAAATAAAAAAATCTTTAAACGCAAAAAAATAATCTGAGTTAACATCGATAATTGTTATCAATTGCTTATGCATTACCTTGTAGCAATAATATGTAATACTAATTTTTAAAATAATGGAATAGACATATTATAGTCCACCATACCGGCGTCAAGTTAACTTTTTTTAAGTCGTACTTTAACGAATTGCTAATAAACGATAAATATGTTTGTTTTTGGTAAAACTGATCCTAATTTTGGTACACGATGTATTCTTTACAGAAACATCGGAAAAGATGTATTTCCATTATTAATAATCGATAAAACAATTGTCCTACAATCGAGAAAACATTCGAGGCTAAAATGCTTGAAGAACAATAACGAGCCATAGAAATCGGATTCTCAATTATCATAGCGATTCAATCGTTCAATCGGCTATTAATCCTCAATAACGCGCGCCTCGTAGCTTCCGCTACCCCATCGTTGACCATCCTCTTCAGGGCCTTCACTTTTCTCTCGTTCAATTCGCCCCGGCCCCATTTAATGTCGGATACGCGGTCAGCGTGAAAACGTTCTTCGAAAAAAGGTCGACGGACATCCCCAACGTATCTTTCTCTCCCTGCGCGTGCATCTTCCTCCCCTATGCAAAATGCAGTTCCGGGGTGAAGCGCGGCAGGGAAAATTGTATAAACGGGATGCAACAAGGGTGACTCGGCTATGGGGTGGCGAAAAAAGGACGCGCACGAGAGAAATATGAAAACGAGTGAGAAGGAGAGGGAAAAAAGGAGAGAAAGGGGCGGAGAGGGGAGGAGAGGCAGTTGTCCGGGGGTACACAGGTGTCGGTCTAGACTCTTTATACTCCCTGTTGCGTTAACAATGAGCAAGAAAGAGAAGCGAAGAAATAGAGAAAGAAGGGGGAGGGGTTAGAGGGAGGATGGAAAACAAGAATGGAGGAACGAAAAAAAGTAGAAGAAAGGAGTAGCAGGAGAAGAAGGAGGAGGGAAAGAGTAGCGTACGATTCAGGCCAATGGGAAAAATGAGACGCGTTACGTTCGCCAGAATAAAACCAGTTCGAAATGCATTATGCTATTCGGGGGCTGCGCGCGAGCGCGCATACTCTTCTGCTGTCTATGCCACGTTTGCAACCGGGCCATCGAGAATAAAGCGTCAGGGATAAAGAGTGAAAAGAAGAGGGCAGTCCTCGGCTAAGATAGAGGAAGGTTAGAGGGCCAGAGGAAGGCGCGTAACGAGGTTATCCTTTGCGATTCTACGCCGAATGTATGGAATCGTCTTGCGAATTTAACGTTGTTCGACGGTACGAATATTATGATGCCGCGAATCGGTCTTGCACGATGATGGATGATGCGTTTGACGATTCAATTTGTCCTGTTTCATAGTTCGATGATGAACGGATTGTTCGTCTCGACTTGTTGGCTGTTTCTTTCCGATTAGATACTATTTTTTAATGCTCATACATCTTTGTTTGATGTTATTCTTGTCCATCTTACCTTTACAACTTTTTCATTACTCGTGAATGCACGTGAATTTACGATATCGTACGTTATTAAAGCATGCTGTTATTCTATATGCTGTATTTCAAAAAGTAACGTTAAAAGCTTCTTCGAAATACCAGGAAGCCGAAACTCGAAACATATCTACGATGATTTAAAGCGAGGCCTTTAAAACGAACGTCAACAAACGTCGCTATTTTAAAGAAGGCGCATGCGCGTAGAATCCCGCCCTTACCCTCTCAAAAAAGTAACACTTCACCATTATCGTATAATCTTTTTCCAAACAGCTCTAACATATATGGGAGAACGATTGTTCCGACAGTGTTACTCCCAGTTTCATTTTCGAGCGATCTGTCGACGGCTTCGTTTACTGTACCGTGTCCGAAAGAAAAACCAGTTTCAAATGCATATTACGAGCGAAATAATACGCGGGTTTGCGCATGCTCGCAGACGTCCGTTCGCCTAGCGCGCAACGGCGAATAAAGAATCACGAATAAAAGGATCGAGAATAATAAAAAAAAGAGGAGGCAACGCGGTTCGTCCGAGGATAAAGACGGCTCAAGGAGGCGAGAGGGGGTGAAAGAGGAACAAAGACGGACGGACTCAAAGAACAGAAAGGGAAAGTTCATCGAAACGAAAGCCGCGTGTCCTGCAAAAATACGTTGCACGTAGCGTTCGTACGCGACACGAACGCATCGGTTTATTCAGCGATGCGTGGCTACTCGTTCGCGACGCGTCTGGCCTCCTGTGTCTGCCCCTGCGCTTTCGTATGCAGCCTCGCGATCGTACGATGGGGATACGTCGCGTCGCGTTGCGTCGCATCGCCTGCCCGAAAATTGCCATGGAGGGGCAAGAGGAACGCGCGTGAAACAGAAGAAGACGAAGGCGACGAAGAAAATCGACGACGAAGAGCAGGAAGGAAGATGAGGAGTAGGAGGAACGATCGTCGTGTGGATTAAGCGAGAGGCGACCGCGTCCTCCGGAAGTTTCGGACGACTCGCACCGACGAGTCGCTAATCGAGTGGCAAAAAGGCTGCGGGGTTCTTGACCCTTAACCTTCCACTGAGACTTTGCGGGCTCCGCGCGTTGCACGATCGTCTGCGTTCGTCGTAGCCTGCCTGCACGCTGTCTTGTTAGCTTTTTTGCCAGCTGTGTAGATACCAGCGGACATCCTTGTACGATCACGGGACATTGAAATGTTCTCGCGGTGAAATTTAGAAGGGGAATGGACTGCTGAGAGGGGAAGGGGCAGGAAGGATTCCGGGTTTTCAATTGACGTTTCTAGCGAGAAACTCTTTTGTGATATGTTAATGATATGGTTGTTTTTTTGTTTGTTTGGTATATTTGATATGAGAGGTTATCGAATGAGACGAGTTGATTAATTATTTTACAGGTAAACGTGATTCGTTCTTGTGGTAACACCTGACTTTTAATGATGTTGTTGTGGGTGTCGTGCGTGTTTCGCGAACATTTTAATTTGATAGATAATATGTTTTTTAATGCAGTGTTATTTTAAAAATATTCGTTCAAACGCTTGTTGAAGTTAAAGTAATATTATGTTAAAGGCAATATTTTTGTTATTAATTTTCATATAAGATATTAACTTAGCAACGATACTCGTTTTTTTGTATCATCCGTTAGTTTATATCGGTTGTATACGGACACATCTTACAATACATCTCATATAGACTAGATTTGAGCGTGTATGTAAAAGGTCATCTTTTGTGATATATATTATAGGTCATTGAATTGCTCCGTAAGTTAAACGATTTATAATAGTAACCGATAAGATTAAAAACTCCTAAGAAACGATATAACACATGAATAATTACTTTCCAAGGTAATTATTGCTAAAGATTCTGCGTAATCATGCAAATAAAAATGTTTCATAAGTTAAGATAAATTGATTACATTGAATATTAATTATAATATTTAATGTTTCTGATTTGTAATTGTAACATTGTTACAATAATATTGTAACATTGTTATCTACTGATAATTATTTCATGCTTTTAAAGCTTTTTATGCACATTTATACGCATAAAACATGCATGAAACTCGGAAAAACGGTTTTTACCACTCGTGTGCTTAAGAGAGTGTACGAATTAAGAGGATGAAGGGTAAGATCGTTTATTCCCTCTCTTTTCGCACGAACGTTCTCACTTTCGTAGAGGTCTGCCGCAATAAAAATATTAGCAAGAGTTTTGGCTCGCTGAGAGCCAAAGAGGAGGAGGGAGGAATAGGCGAGAGAGAATGGCGTGAAACACTCGAAAGCCATCGACTTTGGCACCTTGGAAACCCTTTGAGGGAGAAACAGCTTTCGAGGTTAATACCATTTAACTCGCCGCCCTCTTTAATCGATCTCTCCTTTGGACCTTGAGTTCAACCACTTCAGTCAGGACTCTTTTCGAAGAAAAGAAGCCAAGTTTGCGACCTGAGCTTAACATTTCTCTTTTTACGTTAATTGATGAATGGATAGGAATGGCTGTGTCAATTTTTATCCAGAGGGAATATTGTGAGAATGTGGTAATAAGAATTGAAAAGATTGTTACGTTATTCTTTGGTACATGTAATTTAAATTATAATCATTTCATTATTTAATATTATTATCTCAGTAAATTAGTTTTTACTTTCTAAAAATTAATTTTTATACTTTGAATATTCTTGCTATCCATAAGTCATTTGCAAGTAAGGTTAGAAGATAATTTCATTATACTGACTTACAATACACCAAGCGTGTCGTTTTATTGCTTCTAGAGGTGGGGAAGGAGAGAATGGGGTAACAGATGATATTATGAGATGGGTACACTAATCGATAAAATTCAATTATGTATATGGTGCAAGATAACATAAGGCACTATGTAGGTAAACATCGGTGTATAAAACACAAGTTTAACTAAGTATCAACTGCAATTCGAACAATATAATTACATAGAAATGCTTTACACAGACCATTTACATCTCTTATACATAATTCTTTCTCGTCACTAAATTATATGCACTGAACAAAGGAGTCTCTTTAATTTTATAAAGTATTATTTCTTCGTAATATTAACGTAATATAGATTTTTTAACCACTCCAATTTCTGTCATGTCATACAATTCAATTACGATTATACAATTCTATCTATTTCTGTTTAATTTAATAAATTATTAAAAATCTAATTTCACAAACTATCGAAACGATAACAGATATAAAAATACGAGCGAATCACTATAAATACACGTATCACAAACTTCTCATCTTCCCTTGTTCCATCCAGGACCATCCCCAAATTAAGTCCCTAACCATCGAACAATACCAAAGTTGGAACGTAAATAGATTCCCGCCCGTTTCTCGTTAGTGTAACACGTCAAGAAAACCCACGTGCCATTTGAGCCGTACGCACTCCACCCTTTAACAAGCATCACAGGAAACGCGCAAACGATGCCGGACGTGGAAAGTAGGCACGCAATCGCAGGACGATCCCATAAATAGTCGTCGATGTTGAACTCTTCGTCGACAGGTACGCATCGTGCTCAACGGCGGAATAAAAGAGGAAGGAAGAAAAGAGAGAGAGAGAGAGAGAGAGAGAGGGAGAGAAAAAAAGGAGCAAGATGAAGAGCAACCCTAACCCCCGGCAAATTCGAAAACGGTGTGCACCGTGTAACTTTCCCACTGTTCAGGCGCGAGGAGAACGACGCGACGTATGGCTTAGGGCAGACGCGCGAATACGGTGCCCTTCGTCGCGACGAATTGAAAGAAAGGAGACCCTAAAAAAACTGGTTCTTTCTTTCCCCTCGTGGATCCGGGCCAGCAGCACCTGGCCCGCCGGTTCGTTCTCCTTTACAAGCCACAGAGACCTTCGATCGGATCTTGAATTTCTTCCACGACCACGCCGCCGCCGCCGCCGCAGCAAAATACAAAAATTAATCGCCGATTAGCTTAAACGATAATGTTCCGCCTAGTTGAGAGAGCATTCACGTTCACGTTCGCGTCAAGGACGGGTAGAAATCGGCGCCACTATTTTCTGACACTGTTTCGCTCTCCCTTTCCTTTCATCGGGATGAAAAATGTGACGTCAGATTTTCCTGCTCGTCGGTCAATCATGGACATAGGGTGCCGCGTTAGTTTCGCTTTATTTGCTTTGCTCGAATCCATGTGGTTATAGGAGGCGGATATTTGTTGCTCATTTGGGGTGTTGATGGAATATGTGGTTTTCGAGGGATGAATGAATGGGTGATCGGTTGAGGGATTTTCGAGGTAAGATTGGATGGATTGAAATTGGGATTTTGAAATTGGGGTTTTGGAATTGTATCGATACGATTGGCGATAAGGTTTCCGGAGTAATTGAAACGGTTGAAATGCATAAAAGCAAGAGAACAGATTTGTAGAAACGATCTTATTCATTGATAGGATTCAGAGAGTATCAAATCAGAACATTTGTTATTCTTTGTAGTTTTAATCATTTAATTAGTACATTTTTAGTTCGTTAATATGAGATATAATATAGATAAAATATTAAGACATAACGAATAACTTAAGCCTGATTACAAACCTTCAGGAAGAAACAGAGCGACTCGTATTTCTTTTTTGTTTTAATCTCGTGATCACGAGAGGAGGATCTGTTCTTTTAGTTGCGCACGAAACCACACTTATTTATACTTGAAAAACGAAACAAGTAATGTGACGTATATCAGATATTTAATTAATTTCACGGTGGACGAAGGTGGCATAAAAATTTCAAATCCGACACCGTCACGAATTTCCTCCTTTTGATAAAGTGCTAGAATTTGCATTTCTTATGAAATTCACCGATAATACCACAACAATCGTAATAAAAATCGGAAGGAGAGCGACGGGAATATCGAGCTTTACCGTGCAATAGATATGCTAACGAAGATACGTAGCGAACTGATAATCTTGACGGTTCATCTCGCGTGATTATTCCTAATTATGCAAATTGTGCAACTTTCTGATCAGTCCTGTCCAACTATATCCGGACACGAGATCGTGATACCCTCTTGGTTACCTTGAATTAGAGGTTATTTTTAATGATATTGCCTGTAATTATACGTCCAGTCTTACGGAATCATGGAAGCGTCCATATGGAAAACCATCTTATTCGGAACACTGTCTCTTCGTCGCAAGTAGACTACGAATGCAGATATGCATTCTGTAAATTCATATTTTTATGGGCACAATTGGAGAAATTTATTTCACAAATTTATTTTTGAATATTATAATATATGGATATCTTTATATATTTTACATATTTTTGCATATTATATGTATTTTGTGTATTTTTGTATATTTAATCGTCAACATGTATCAATGGATTACAGTTGATCGCTATAGTTGAGTTTTAGATAGTCTGCTCAATTTTAGTTTACATTTTACACTACACAGGAGAAACACCATAGTACAAAATATAAAATCTATAGTAAAACAATTTCACCTTCTTTTCCCATTTAGAAGGTTATAGTTTCTCAATAACTATTTGCAGAGACGAACCAAATGATCGTCAAAACCATTGCTTAAATGAAAATTAAATATTCTAAACTTTTACTACCAATAACTCAAAGATATCAATTAAGTGTTAAGTTTCTCATAAATATGTGAATGCATAAAGATCCACATTTTAGTTATAAATTTCGACGAAAGAAAGGCAATGAAAAATTATTCACGTAGATTTGTCACCGTCTGAACGGCGACTGAAACGAATACACTGACATTGCAAGAACTTATTGTATCTTTGGTATGCATATGTATCGGGCTTTTAGCATAGATACTATAACTGTTTCCCACATTTTATACCCGCACCGATAATGTGGGTATTTACATACAGCTCTCTACAGTAACCGTTCTTCGAAATCTATTGGAAGAATTTGATATATGATATATATTGGTTGATTATACAATTTTACTTTGGCTGCAAATTTTTATTAATAATTCTGCGTGTATCTGTCTGATATTAGTGATATGATGCAATAATTGATGGCTATTTGATTGGCCTCATGGTATCCCGCTGAGGGTAGCTATCCACATGTTATTTAGCAATTAAGCTAGAAAAATTTGCCGAATGTCCAGCTGGACAAACTGTAAAGTACAAATTAAATAATAAAAAAAGAAGCTTGGTTGGCTTTTGGAATCGATTATTAGATTTTTGAGGAACTATTGCAATATTATATTTTATATAAAAGGATTTGTTTAATATAGATTCACATTCTGATGTGTTATCACGTGGTATATATATCAATTAATTTTTGTTACATAAATATTATAATTTTTTACAGTAGTTTGCTGGAAAAGAGGAATACGATTTCTATCGACATAGCTCGAGTTCTGTTCCGTGTATTATACTTTCCCCTAATCATTTCACTTTGCATTATTATATAGTGAATACGATATTACACTAATAAAAAAGATCAATCTGAAACAATTTATACGTGGTTATCGTTATCGATACAAGTGTTTCTTTGAAAGCTAGAGGAAATTGTATTGAGTCAATATCGCACGGTTCTGCTGCGAGGCATACTTAAGAAATATTTTGGGATTGTCAATATTGATAAAAATGGTGATAAGGGTTGTTCAATCGATTGTTGATTACGCTTACTAAATTATCGATTTTTCCTCGTATAATAAAATTTTGTTTGATATTTTTGATTTATTTCTGTCTGACGAATTAGCTACTTCCTTAACGGATTATAAGTTAGAGATCAGATTCTACTAAAGTCTGATTAGCAAAAAAATATCTTTTTATTTCTGAATTTCAAGTATATAAATTTTATTTAAAGATATATTTTTTTTTAACAAAAATAAGTTAGAACAAATTATTCTAAATTGCATACAAGAAATTAAATAGAAACAAGTATTTTTATTTATCTCTTTACTGTCAAGATAAAATCGTTAGAATTATTTTCCGGAAGAAATAATTGATCAATTGTGTATTATATCAGTGGTTCCTATCGATAAGAACAATTACGACAATTATTCGAAAGAAGTAGGAACAGATAGCAGTAATTTACGAATTTTATAAGCTACAACATAATTCGTAGTAAGACTTATGCGTGACAAAGGACATTAAAAAGAGCTGCGAGCTCCTATGACTCAATGTAGGACATTAGCAATTATTTTTTAACGACGAGAGATTAAATCACTAAACAATGCTGATACAATTTGTTTGGAATTTACGTTTATTTTTGAATTTTTTCTCACGACATCTATCTGTTCTTTTATGATTACTTTTTATCGCAATGTAACTTATTATATTTTATGTTATTAGTGTACTTGAATTTCATTTACCTTCTTCTAATTCTATTTTAATAACGTTAAATGGGTCGTTCCAATTTCTTTTCTAAAAATTTGTAGCTAATAAAGTTCAATTGCCGAAATTTAAAAAATTCTCTATAAAACTATCGTAATGAAATAAAAAATTTACGTTCCTGTTACAGACGAGCTCTGTTAAGTTAAAGATTAATTATCAGATGAAATAATTGCTCCACGACACACGTTGGCACTTTCATTCTTTGTGCAATTTAGGATAAGGGAATAGGGCAATTACGGGAATAGGGGAATCGCGATCGTACGTCAACCGGGGAACATCTTAAATCGCCTAATCTAGAGATCTCGACCGGATCCACAATGCGGGATATTAAATGCGTGCCGAAATGCATGTCCAAATTAAAAACTACACGCGATCTCACAGTTCTTTTATCTGCACCGGCTATTGCGTAGACGATTTCGAAACCAGAGTCAGCTCCTTTGACAAACGAGACTCCGAAAATAGATCAACTATGCTTGGACCAAATGTAAGTCGAGTGGTAATAAATTTGTAATCATCGCGGAAACTTTGTATCATTTACGATAGTGAATGACGTAACTTGAGCTATTCTGGGATTTCTTTTTTTGACTGTGAAGATACGAAAAATTTATAAATATCAAGACACTTTGAATTTTTTACGCGATAGGTACGGCGAATGATTTAGAAAGACGTAAATTGCGGCAGCCACTTACGTGACCACTACGTGACTTGTTCATGTCACGAGCAAATTCTAAGAAAAATAGAAATGGCGAAAGAATTAAAGAAGAAACGTGGTTATATTTTCAAAATTGTCATGCAGACTACACATATATCTCTCGCTTTAAAATGTATTATGCGTACGTACATCAACTTTAAAATACAGTAGATTATGTGAATTTGTCGGGAAACAAACAGTTTATATAATTGAAGTATAATAGGTGACCACCTCATACTTCCCACCGCCTATGATTTTTCATTCATATAATAGGTGTTCACGTTCAGACGACTGGATTCTAGCAAAGTACAAATTAAATACATATTTCAATTCCTTTCCCAACACTCTACTATTAATTTCACGCACTTTTCAACTCAATATCATTCTCATAATTCTCTAATTTTTAAAGGAGCCATCGAAACTCATTCTCTAGAGAAAAAGAAAAAAACAGTCTATATACACAAAAAATACAAGCATAACATCTTGACACGCTAGACAGCTCAACAATATCGTATCAAATCCGAAGGAACCAGGCTGATTCACTGGTGAAAGGGGGAACAGAAGCGTACACTTCGTTCATCCTCTCATATAACTCCATTACCAAGGTATCAAAATCCGTAGTCGATCCTTAGTATATCAACTGGCCGAGAGGATCCAGTATGTCGGCATATCCAAAGCAGTATCCAAAACAGTATCCAAAGCAGGGATCACCAGGTAACCTCGATCCCTTCGGGATGATTCTGGTCAAGGCGCACGCTTGGATAAAGCAAACAAGCGGAGCCGGGTCGTGGAAACAGGGTTGGGTAAAGTGCCATCCTCCTACCAAGCAGCTAGGAGTTTTTTTGAAAAAACACTTCTAAATAGCATCCACTCGGTCCCAGCGTTTCCTGTTCGAGGTTTAGCCTTCTTTAAGAGACCATGAATGGCTGTCCTGTCTACCTGAGCCTGGGGATCCTTCAAGGACCATAACCAGGCCCCACAGAGAGGCAGAGGAAGGCTCGATGGCTTGACACTATCCAAAGCAACACAGCTCGTGCAGATCAAATATTATAAATACAAGAAGTCTTGACGCGGGCTCTCGGGGCCCTAGGGGCTGTTTATCGGTCCGCCTGATAACCGCATCCGGCCTTATCCTTCTGCAAATAAAGGGACCCAGCTTACCAGGATTGCGAACACACCGCGGGAATTCACTCGTACTCGTTGAATCGATACGCGAGTGGGTATTTCTATTTCGGGATCAACCGAGGGGAAAATGGTACACCAAGATAGAGCTTAGACCTTTTCGACTCCTAGAATAGAGGTGATATACGTGTACAGTGATTACAAAAAGTATTGGCGCTCCATTGTATTCGTTATAACATTTACATACTAATTAATTGGGAAGTAAATTAGTTAGTAGACTGCGAATATTTATGCAAATTTATATTTTTATGAAGATAATTAGAAATGTGAAATCTAGGTAGAGAATTGTTTTACATGCTAAGTGTTATAACCGGTACTACATCCTGGATGTTTTATGCATTTTTACATGTTACATTTTTGCATTCTGTTAATTAGATTCAAGTATGTTAAATTTTTTATCATTCAATAGTATTTCCATATAACTATAGCAATTTGATATTACCAAAATGAAATGTAGAACTTCATAAAAAAACGCTTCGTTGAAAGATAGGTTTATGTACTGGCAGCCTTTGTGCATCATCATTGTAGCAATTAGATGAGAGTCTACTGTTTGATTGTGGAGATTTGATCAACTTGAAAATGAAGTTTTGAAAGGACAGGTATATTTGGCGAGACGCGGATTGCGAAAGATAAGTAGGTATTTTGATAGTGAATTTGATTTTGATCGAGGTTAAGTGTGTTACTTTATTTTGGTTATTTGGGGACTATAGACTTTATTTGAAATGTTTCTTTTAGGTGCGGATTAGTTGTCAGTTTCGAGAGATGATTAATTTTGTGTTTAATGTGCTTTGTCTTTTTTATGCGTCTGGTTAATACAAAGTTTGTGTAAAAAATTGGTCGGTTCTTTAAAGACTATGTTATATAACGATATCTATTATGAATTGCAAGTTCAACTGGTAAATTAAAGTTTAATGATTATAAAAAATTTCTTCTGTGTTTGGTCGATTATTTATAGTTTAATATTTTGTGCTATTACATTCTTTTAATGATCTTAAATTATATTTACGTTGTTTTTAACAGAGTTTCTCTTACGCTTTCTAAATTTCACTTTCAAATGTCAATTTTATACACAATTCTTCTTATGAAATTCACAATTCTAATTTTCATTGCAACTTATTAACGCGTTATATTTAATTGAATTTATTTCGTTAAATTAATTATATTCCAGCTGGAACAAAAATACTTTCATCGAAGTGGCGTGCTTCACAGTGCGCATATACTCGAGCAAATCTTAATTCCTCTATGTATGATTCATTACGTTATATCATCCAAAGTTACAATGACTCGCGTACTGTTTTCTTTGCAATTACGAACATTCGTAGAACTTGAGTATCTGGTTCCATGATTAATGTTATCTTCGTTTATTTCTAGCAAACGAAACGAAAAAATAGAAAGCTTTTATTGCCAGAGATAATATACATCTTTCGAAATTGTAAAAGTCGTTAGCACACCGAGTCTCAAAAAGATTATACAAATCATTAACTACAGAAATACATGCGAGAGGTTAAACTCTTTATCAATTTCTTTATCTCTCTTCAAAATCTTAATTACCACGGACCAATGGTAATATAATACCGAGCCTAAACCAATTAACACAATTAGTGGACCCCAACATCGAATGAATTGCAGTCGAAGAAAAGTCAGTTGTATTCCAGCAACGTCTCTCGAACGAGACGATAATCGCGTTTAATTCTGGCAATAAAAAATCTATCAACGTTGTCTACCAGCGACACGCCTCGATTGCCAAGCTACCCAGCACCGCGTAGAAATTCCATAAACGATTTTACCTCTCGCGAAACTCCCGTACACGTTCGTTTTATTGGATTATAAACGAAATTCGAGAGTCACAAGGTTGCAGGAAATTTGGCTAGAAAATAGCTCCGGGAGCACAGCACAGTTAGTTGGCCTAATGAACCAGACACGCTGACGTTGTCAATGACTGTTCGCTGAATGAAATCGCTCTTTTTCAAGAGAGAGACTGCATGGCTCGGAAAGATCGGCACGGGCTCCCCGAGTGATCGTGCCTCTTCGAACAGGTAGAATTCTCTGTATCTGACTCTCCTTCTCCTCGATCAGCGACCGATCCTCTTCGTCTCTCTTTCTCCTTGCCACCGTCAACTTCTCTATTTTTCGCAGACAGGTTGGCCTGCAGCAGCAATTTTCGGCACCGTCTGTCTCCCTTTGTCCAGATACAACGCGATCGTGGCTCTTCTTCTCGTTACGATCCGGCCTCGTGCTACAGGCGCCTCCCTTTGTTTCAGGACCCGAACAACCGATCCTTGAAAGTGTCGTAACCTCGTGGCGTCCTTAAATTCTGTCCTGTCCGCGTCATCTACACGGTTGCTTCTTCGCCGTCTCCACGATTCCGACCGAGTCTCTTCGATTATTTCTTATTAAGCGGTCGACGACGCGTACAACGTCTCGAACGGTGGCCTCTCGAAGAAATAATTTTCCTGTATGGGAGATATTTTTTTTTTTTGGATATGCAAGACGCTTCTTCTTCTTTCGTTCGATGTTGATGTGCTTTGACGTCGTGAAATGGCTGTTCGTTCGTTTAATGTTGAGATATGTTTGAGTGAGTTTGGTGAACTGTTCTTGGATGGTAAGTGAAGTACATCGTGGTTGCTGTTTGCATAGAAAGATACAATCTCGGGATTTGGATTAGTTCTTTTCAGCTATATGAAAAATTGTAATGAACTTAAAGATGCAAAAATATACGGGATCTATGTGAGTGATATGTTAAAATGTTTAAAATATATCTTCAGTAAATTATTCATTATAATATTTAGTAGGTAAACTAGTTATGGAATAGTGTTTATGTGTAAGTTGGATATTTTTATCTTCCAACTTTTTCTTGAAATAATAATCCACATATCTATAAAAAAAAGATGCCGTTTTAAAGGTCATACGTGGCAAGCAAAATACCATATTTTATTTCGAAGATCAAAACGGGTCAGATTTCGTCACGTACCAATGATCTGGAATACGTGATATTCATAGTGAAATGTTAAAAAGTGATGCTGATATATATACTTTACAATGTATTGTTATCTCAAATACAAAAAAACTGTTCAACAACATTTTAAGAAGAACTTCATTTTGAAGAAACGAAATACGCATATAAGATAAAGATAAAAAGATATATTGTAACTTTTTACATACGATACATTTACATAATATATTTTTTAATTCTTATTTGGACAGCACATAGAACTGTATATTTATCTTCGTAAGGGTTCAAAATTCACAAAAATTCGTATTTTCAGTACAGTTGTGTAATGCGTGTGTAGTGCAATGTACCTGCATATACATAAAATGCTTTCTAAGAAGAAGAAAAGTTCGTGTCTTGTCATGGCCAACGATTTTCAATTGGCAAATGATACTGGAACGCTTTACGATTGTTCGTATTAGTAAATCGTAATTTAGTAATGATAAATTAGTAGTATGACGATCTTCTTTAAATACAACGTAAATGGTTATCTTTTCTCCGAAATTCTTCTGTTTCTGAATATCTTTAGAATCCGAATGTATACCTGTTCGTCCGTTTTTTATTTTGCTTTCCATAGTGGAAGTAAATATTAAACACTCGAGTAAAAATATTCATCCATACGACTGTATAAGTTAGTTGTAGAATTTGTTGTGTAATTTAATGCTTACAGAAAAAATGTTAACACAAAAAATTAGACAGATTATATATGAATGATCGAATAATTATTTAAGATTTATTAGACTCAAGAAAAATAAGTTTGACGAATATTAAACTTCACGAATGTTAAATGACAGAAGAGAAAAATTAGTTTACAGGAAATATTTCTCTTTCTTCTTGTACGAGTTATTTTAAGAAAAAGATAAAATGTTTGCATATCTATCTATTTTTTATCATTGATTAAACAACGACTCTCTGAGATATGTAGGAAAAGATTGTGCATCTCTAAGATTGTAATGAAAAGGAATCATAAAATTATTGAATAGCTGAATATAATTCATATAAAATTGGTTGCGGTACTTGAAGAATCATTAGATTTTTAATATTAAGAAATGAAAAATTGATGTACTGGAGTGATGTAAGCTTTTTGATCGACGAAAATATTGAAATGCAAGAAGCGTGAAAAAGATTATCATTGCATAAAAATTATGAACTAATTTCCATGTACTAATTAGAAACTAAAAGTAAACAGCGAAGTTCGTATGATAGTCCAAGGCGAATAAAGTATAAACGAAGTTAGTAGAGGGAATAAGATGAACACTGACAAATTAGTTAAAAAAGTAGCACAAATGAAACCATGAATCTCGAAAAACACCGTGCTAGATCGGAAGAATTCGAGTCGGCCACAATTGATAAATGACGCGATTTATCAATCGGTAGTAGCATTGTATTCTGGCAAGGCAACGCTTGTCGGAATATTGCAAGGCAAGCGCAAAAAAATTACACGTATTCGGGTGGGAACTTTTACCACACCCACCACATTCCGTGGACATGCTCCGTGGGAACATCATCTTCTTCTGCGGCCAATCCAATACTTTTTTTCTGCAAAGAAGAAACTTCGAAAATGTCGAGGACTTCGTGGAACTACAACGAAAGCCTTGTTTTTTCGTGACAAAGCCACACTTGTCGTGCAAGAAGAATGAAGGAGATCGCGAGCCGAGAGATACATAAGAGATAGTAATTGCAATAACAAACAATTTTTGATAGAAACAATTAGAAATAACGTAAAATATAAACTACGCATCTTAATAAAGTTGAGAAAAAAGGACCGAGTGATATTATTCGTGTTTTATTTCTCAAATTTATCATAATGGTATGTAACTTTTCGTTTCTTCGTTCGTTCGTTTCTTGACAATTTTTACTGTTTAATGTACCGTAAAATAATTTCTTTATTGAGAAAGGAATTATTTTAACTAAAATTAAGTACATATAGCGTTTATCAACAAAGTTAACAAAACAATTTAGTAACAAAAGTTCTCTTTCCTGACTTCGTACGCAAATTAAATCCCACACGTGCTACACACAGTTCAGGAAGCTGCCGGAGAAAGAAACTCCACCCTCTGGAGATCAACACAAAACACCGTGGCAGACCTTCCAATACAGCGTATCGTCATGAGCACCTTTCAAGAAGGTAATTAGATTTCAAAGGAAGATACACACGCGTTCAAGGCGTTCACGTAGGAGTTAATCGAGTCGCGGGCAAGTCTTGAACGAAACAAAAGGAGGGTAGCACGGCAGCACAATAGACCATAACCCGGCAAACTTTGTCGGTCGAGAATTCCATTTGGCTGACTGCTGAGAACGAGATGTGGTATGTACTTGTACATATTTCTTATGAACCGGGAGGCCGAAACGAAAACAAACTTCGTCCTATATCTAATAGAAGGAAGAAGCTTGGCTATGTGCTCTTGGAATTTTTATCACAGTCTTTTGATTAATTTAACAGATACAGTTCAAACAAAATCATCGTTCACGGATAACGCGATAGTGGCAGAATCGTTTATGTTTTATATACTTACAATTAAAATGTACGGAAAAAATGTTGAAAGAGTCTGATGCTAATTGGCTAGAAATAATGTAATTTGAATTTGTGTAAAATATTCTGAGTACATCATACAGTCTCATTCGCGAAATTTTTCTGCAATTTTGATTTAAAATGTATCATATTCGCTAATGAAGCAAAATGCTGACGCATAGATTGATAATCGGTCCGAATGTTCCGAATATAATGGTTTTGACCTGAAGGGAAATTCAAGTTTCGAGATTTTTCAGGAAGTACGAGTAGAAGTGACACGATAGAACGAATGACGCTATTATACTTAAAAACGACCCATTACGAATATTTATGGAGTAGATACTTTCTACTTAAGGAGGGTGGGGGGAGGGGTGGTGAGTTCTTCCGTTATGCATAGCGAGCGCGTTTCTTCGTCTTTGGCTCCGTTTTCGCGCGCTTCTGCCTCAACTCTTTCATTACGCCGCATTTCCTTTAACGAAACTGCATGACAGGTGTTCGCCACGTGCACGATACATGATCACCTCCCTTTAACGTTAATAAGACAGCGTTCGTACTTTCCGAGCTTGACGCTCGTTTCGCGGAAGCATCGTTCGTTGGCTTGGTCGTACGATGCGCGACCGTGAAGCGTAATTCTTCGCACGATCCTAACGGCCAACGACGACGGTATTTTAGTTTTAAGGTCAGTTTTATAACCGTTATAATGACGTTCCTGATTGAAGGGTGGTTCACGTCGTGTCAGCCGGCTTTGCATGCGAAACGCCCGAAAACGCACTACGCTCGAACTTCTTCCCCGTATGTACAATGTAACCGAGCGAATACGCTTGATATGTCCCGCTATGTAATTACAAGATGACTACTATATCTCAAATGGGGGTTTGCTGAAGGTATTCTCTGTCGCATTTTTAGGCAGACTTCGGGTTAAATGATCTTACCGATCCTTTAGGGGAGTTTTTCGAACACGGAAGTGCTGCGTTACCTCTAGGCAAGATGTGTATGTATATGTATAGCTATTCCGAGAAGTTGGGGTGAGTTGCATGGAACATTGGCGAACAATATGTGACGTTTAAAGTGGACTTTATTTAATAACATACTGATCCTCCCCATTATCTGTACTTTTTCATTTACTTAATGGGAGTTCAATTGATCGGATACCAATAAAAATTTCGTTCCAATAAACGGATTTCTACTATACACTGCACAAAACGATCGCTACCATGAATGATCGTATCATATCGATCGAGCAAACAAAAGTCAAGGACTCTTAGAAATTTAATAAATGATATGCAATAAAAATATTTTTAAGACGATTATTTCATTATTTATTAAAACTTGATTTATTAGTAGAGATTCTTATAAAAATCACAGGTTACGAGGTGGATTAGTGAACTATTATATGAACTCCAATTACATTAATCGTTTTGCTTGAAATAAAATTATAATTGCACGGGCAAATATCAGGTTTTTAGCGTTAAAAGTAAGTTTGGAAAAAGTGTCTTTATAACTATAATCAATTTATACAAATACAAAGCCGCAGCTCTCCAGGGAATAGCTGACTGAAAGGAAACGAAGGTAACGAAGCCACAGGTGAAGTAGTTTCATTAAAGAGAATCACCTGAAACCGTGCAATTTCACATTTTGGTCGACGAAGAGGATGACCTCTTCGCATTCACTCGGCAGAATAAGTGGATGGTACACAATATAGTATGTACGTACCACGGTTTATTATCGAGGCCAATATTTTTACGTGCGCGTGCTCAGGACGTTTATTAAACGGTACTACGATCGTAGACCCGATATGCTGCGGTATGGCATTAGCACAGCCCGACAACTTTGTATAGACTATAAAATTTAATCTTGTTAGGTAATCTCAATCGCGAACAACAATGTTTCTGTACACGTAGATGCACGTGAACGAGGGGTCGAAGGATTGTTCGATTGTTACGACGCGCGTGCAAAAGAAATTAAACGCAACGATGGATCTATCGATGCCTGAAAGGAAAGAGCGGAAGAACAAAGAAAGGAAGAAGATCGGCAAAGAAAGGAGAAGGCTTCGTGTATCGCAAAGGAGACGATCGATGAATGGTGAGCGATGATTCTTAGAAATAAATTGATCGTTTGATTAATTGAAATAGGTTCTTTGAATTACAGTCGTGATAAAGAATCGTTCAGGATTGCAGACGTGCAGGTAGTCTTTGTCACTTAGGTGAGAGTGGGAGATAGGCGTGAGGGTGCGAGGTTGTATTGATTCTCTATCGTACTAGATGTAAATACTAGCTGAAGATGCAACGAGTTTACATATGTATACAAAAATTAATTTTTTTCTTTATACCTGAATTATGAAATTAAAAAAAAAAAAGTACTGGTTTGTGATAAATATAACGTAGCAGGCATTGGTATAATTGCTTGGACGTTATACCGATATGCTATGAATATCAGTAGATTATTTTTATTAAATAAGATCTTGTGCAAATAATACAAGTATTAACCTTTTTAAATAATGTTTAATCAACGCAAGTTCATTTTCATTAATTTTATTATCACTCTCTTGAACTAAAGTGGGAGGAGTTTGCAAAAATACTGATCTAATTCGGAAATTATCGATAGGGTATAAATTATTCTACGAAAATGTAATATAAGGGAGAAGCAATTAATTAAAGGGAGGAAGAAAAGAAACGAGTGCGCACCTTGAAAGAGACAGTCCATTACCCTCATCGTAATTCACTTTTCTTACGTCCGTAGATAATTAAGGAACGAATCGTATTTCACGGATATTCATAGTCTGCATGAATTATAATTTTTTTCAGAAAAAGTACAATTATCTATGAATATCACGTTGGGAACGTAAAAGAATTCTTGAATAACAGAAAAATTAATTAAACGCACAAAAATGTTAATAATACGATTACTTATGTAAATTATTTACGCATACATTTTTTATGTTCATCAAATTGATGAAATTCATCTTCTGTAAGAGACAAAAAATCATTAAAGCGGATGAGATATACGTACGACTTAAAGCTTTTTTAAAGTCGGTTTACTCTTTCAGACATAGAGAAAAAGAGAAACTTTTACCATTATTGATACAACAATCGATTAAACCTGCTTCTTTCTTCCTCTAGTTTACATTGTTGACATTTAGGGAAAATAAATCTACCATGTTCTTTACAGAAATATCTATATTTATACTGTATCACCGTATAATAATTGAAGAGTACTTCTATAAAACCCTGTAAGAGCAAAGAAACTAGTTTTACAAGTGGGAAAGAAAACTAATTCATCAATATAGTCCAAATTCACGAAAAAGGAGAGCGTACCTGTCGAAAAGCCTTTACATACCACCTCTTAGCTGTCAAAACAGCTCAATGTTCATTTAAATCTTCTAGCTCTATTGGTAACTTTTTTAGGAAGAGAAATTGCATTTAAATTCTATACTATAGTATTCCCATTGGTATGTAAAAAATTCTCTCATAGAAAACAAAATTTTTCAATTTTGGAATTTAGTGTTTCCTACAAGCATTCTTTAATTGTGAAAAATTGTACCACCGTTTCCGAAATAGTCGAAGCTTAATGCGTTAAAACGGTACACGTGCCGGTGAATACTACTTTCCCACGCACATTCATTGAACATCCCGTATAGTAATTAATCATCCACAGAAGCAACGAGTACACAGATCCATTCAAAGAGCGATGGACTGGTCGCATAGTTAGATTTGGCGGAGTACATGAGTCACGTCTAATCAAGAGACCCAATAATTGCGTCTAAGGACCTTGAATTTATTTGATTGAACGGCGAGCCTCGTATTTGCTAAAATGACGTCGAGATTAGCCGGCGAAGTTTGTGCCATCGTTGTTGGAAGCCGTACGACATTTAATTCGCCTTAATCGAGCAGCTTTGAGCATGTCAATTTGTTTTGAGTCATAGTACGATTACGAATAGTCATAGTACGATCTTAATTTGCTGCCTTGATTAAGAGAATTGATTTGAGAATTTCGTTCGCTTCGGTTTCCGTATTAGTTCGACCACGTTATTCCATTCTCTATTCTGTCATAAATATTTTCCACTTTACACAAATATTTTACTGGCAGCATCCAAAACTTCCTCCTATCCCAAACTTTTCACCCTTAACTCACGCAGCTTCCATCAAAGAAATCTCCCTTCCTTTCGAACTAGTCGATTCCAATTATCTTGAGCGCGCGACGCAGCGACGTCCGAGGGTGAAATTTAGTCCGGGCGAGATGAACGACTCGTCACGAGGCCTGCTTTTCTCGACTTTCCCTTCGTTTCTCGACAAACCTTGCCAAACGTATTCTTCGAGTAGCTCGAAGACGCGTATGAAGAAAAAGACCCGTTCGTCGAAAGTTGCCAGTTCTGTCGCGGGGTAGATCTTTCGACGAAATTAACGGAGTTGAAAAATGTCTTTGTCTACCGTGCAATATCTCGGAGGTTTCATCCAGCGACTCGTATATCTGTTTGCCGATCAGGAAAACGGCACAAGAGGTTTCTTGACCCTCTTGTCGTCGACGACGAGGCAAGGGAACGGAACGCGAAGGGCGTTTTCCCGCTCTCCGGCTCTCGGCTCGCTCGGAACCGCTCGATGGGATCACCATGGAGACAGACGTCCCCATACCTTTATTCCCCGAGATGTTTCCCCATGAAGCAACGCCGCTCCTTCGTCTCTGTCCCGCAAGCCTCATACCCAACTTTCGTATACGACCGACCGTTCGTTCCACCCTGGCCCCGAAGGTTGTCGCATTGAGCTAGGTCGCATTTACCCCCGAAGATCGCCGAAGGAGCCGACGCTGATTTTCGGGCGATGAGACGCGCGAAAACGTCGGGAAACGACCCTGCCTTTTCTTCGTTTGCGCCTTCCGACTTTCAGCGTATTTTCTAAATTCTATGCGAATAAATACTATACCTAAAATTTGGAAGAAAGATCGCTTGACTTAGGTGATGGTTTTAAATTAATTACAAAATATTTTAATAACATACGAAACGCAAAAGGTATACAGTTAACATAAAAAAGCAGGCTAGAATTTAGACGATGGCTACAGTTCTTCTTCGAGAGAACTTCCGAGAGAAGTTTTCTTCGTTATGAAGGAATTTGTTCAATTATAATAAGAATTTATAATAAGAATGTTGCTATACGTATTCGTAATAGACTGTGATATGACCGCACATCGAGAAAAGTTATTTTTGTCAAGAATAATAGGAAAATGAAGTATTACATTACTTGCAAATTAAAATTTTAGTATACATTATCGAGTTAAATGTATTCAAGTATTTTACGAATATTCTAGATACTTTCTTTTCATGGGATCTTTCAAGAATTTTGGAGATTGCAAATTTTCAGAAGAAAAAGATTTCCGAAATTGAATTTTGATGAAAACATCCCTATTTTTTAAAATTTTAGTAATTCAAAAATTATATTCCTATATCGTTGAACCAAATTACTTTAGAATGAGATATTTGTTGTGTTAAATGTTTAAATAAAATATTTGTAATTGATTGTTAAGAAACAATCGTTTTTTTTTCTCTCGATATCTTGAAATTAACTTGTGACGACTGTATTTGATAGTATCGCGAAGTTTGACTGTGATTCAGTGGAAATCGCATGCGCGGCGCAGCAGTTGGTAACCATGAAAGGGACTCCACCCGAATTTGGAGTTTGAAGGACCGGATCCGCCCTCTTCTTGTAGTACATTTGATTTAATCTGATTTTAGGCCAACTTAGTATGTATATTTTAGACAATACGCGCGAATTGCATTAATAATTGTCATATAATTTCTCTCGTAGAATGTGTACCATATTCAAATTAAGTTGCCAAACATTGCTTCCCGATAGAATTACAACGTCAATTCACTTAATGACTTCGTTTCCTTAATAAATTTCACTTTAATTTAATATTCTTTCTTACTTTGTTCTTCGTAATCTCGTTTTCTAATTATTCCTGTAAAGATGTAATTATTTTACGTAATAACTTTACTTCAAAAGAAATTAAAATACCTTAAATATTATATATGAATGTTGTAAAATTTATTTTTTTCAATTATTTGATGCATTTCATAGATGCATCAATATTAGTATTAAGTAATAGGAGCTTGGTTTGAAACCCAGTATGTACAATAGTTGCTTTATCTGTTAACTATAATAACGACGATTGCCAACATTTGTATTGATTTCAACATCGGATAAGCATTGTTATACGAACTTAAAGTATTTCCCAAACTACTATCTCTTATTATTATTGGGTCTATCGATGTAGTAATACACTTAAATCGAAGTTCCCTGTTCCTTTCATATGCCAACGATAATTCAAGATAGAAATCTGAAGAAATCTTAAAGAAAGAATCAAACAAAGTTTTACTTATGCTAGATAGGACACTTTAACTGAAGATAGAATCGTCTACCATCTCTTCAAAGGCAATCCTTTAAGTTAGCGCTTCTTAAACTTTTTCATTCGCGACCCCATTTTACTCGACAGAATTTTACGTAAATCCAGTTATGTACATAGGAGAGTACATAAAATAAATATGAAAATAAAATATTAGTCGATAATAAATCAAAGAAGTTTAATTTTAAACAATTCTTTGTTATAAGTCTATCGTTATAATTTTATCATTTGTCATCACTTATCAAAAATCCATTTAAATGATTTTTTAAGAAGTCGCTGTTTTACACTTATTTCGAACAATAACTCGATCGATTCTCCTTGATCCTTTGATGGCAGACGATTGATATTTTTCGTGTCATTGGTGTGTGGCAATTAAAAAAAATTTTCACTGCCACATAATTCTGTTACACGACTCTATATGGGGTTGTGACCCATAGTTTAAGAAACCCTACTTCAAGCCAACGACTTTCATCTCATGACACACATAAACTAACTACTAATTATTATTCTGTGGTACACTGGTTAAAAATCGTCGCTTTATGCCTTAACCCAGTAAATATTACTTTTAACTATCGGTATTTAGCATATCGGTCAACCTAGTACTCTAGTTCCTCCGCAGTCCTCGTTCTGCACGTTTCCTTCTTACGCAGGATCGCGCAATCATGATAGATAGGTGTGCGTCATTCTCGCTCTCCCCGCGATCTTCCGGACACGTATATTATTTATCGTAGCTGGCTATTACGATCTTTCCAGCGATTCTCTCGTCTCGAAATAACCACATCGATCGCGACCGAGGGGCCTCGAGTTGAGTCAGGTCGCGGTCACGAGGGTGTTGCACCACGTTGCGCCACGCTTTGCGCCACGTTGCACCAGTTGCGGAGATTCAAGGGGAAATGCTGTCGTTCGTATTTGCGGATCGTTGCACGCCTCCGTCGGGGTCGTCATTCGTAATTCATTGCGTCACGAACTCTTTAGTTTAGAGAAAAAGGTAGGAAAGAGAAGAAGATAAAACAGACGAACCGGAGATTTTTAATCTTCGATCGCCAGTGATTTTGGGTGCATCGACCTGGATCTACCCGAAGGACACAGCCGTGTAAATAACGATAAATACTTATTGGAGACGTTTAGGGTTTAAACATGTGCGTACGTGTTTAGAGATTGATAATTAAACGATCTTATGACAAGTTGATGATAATCGGATACTTCTGGTTGATCTACGCGTTTAGGAATAAGTATTTTCGATAAATTTGGTAATCGAGGGAATTGATGGTAGTTGAAATTATTGGTGTTATTTGTAATTTTTAATTTGAAAATAGTTTGATCTTTCGTAAGGAACTTTAGAAGACAGAACGAGTAGGAGAATAAAAATTAAATTCGATTAAAATTTATAGTGATTTATACGAGAAATATTAATCATTTCTGATTACCTGTTTTTGAATATGGAATAGACAGCTCGTGTGGTTCTAAATAACTTTGTCTTTACGTCATACTTTGCTTTTGATTATAGTATAGTATCTAATTGAATATTTCAATGCTTGAAATTTTTTATGTTACGGGAAACTGGAAAATTTCCGAATACATATACGCTCTTTGTAGTAGCGAAATATCTTTCGAGTCTACAATTTGGAACTAAAGAACATAATATCTGCAAAATCTTCTTCACTCCATTAATTTTACAAATTACATATTAAACAGGAAATTTTACGATATCCATAATATATTCTTCACATTGCTCACGTTTCCTTATAGCCTCCAAATAATTAAAGATTATACGAACGCTATTTAAAGGCGTCTATTTATCATAATTTACGACAATCTAACCATATAATCTTTTATAGGGACGGAACGGAAACTGTTGAAAAAAAAAGTGCAAATTACAACCTCGCATTATCGTCGCTTACATGGGCCAAGCGGCAATAATAATTCAATTTGTTATCTTTCGTAGAGCTCCCTCATGATTATTCCACTGCCAATATCGGTACGTATCATCCCAAAAATACAAGATCGTTAGTCAAGCAAGCGCGACTTATCGCATTCGTTCACCTTGCATCGTAGGTTTTATCGATACGTGGAGATCGAAGCGTGGGGTTGATACGCCACGGGAGTAAAGAAATTCCCGTGACTAATGGAAGAACACACGCATTACTTCGTTCCATGGGGTCCAGGGGAGGACCTGGCCGTGGCATCTGTTCTTCAGTTACGAAGAACTTTGTTAAACTTCTTTTTTCCTCAGCTTTCTCTCCCTTTCTCCGTTAATACAACACTCATGGAGTGTCGGAGCTTTGGGAAATTATAGATAATCTAGAGCGTTCTCTTCTCTTTTTTTGGTAATAGGACACGCCGTAGGAAATTCGATACATCGTGGTTAGCGTGCATGAAGATAAATGTGTCAAACTGATAAATAATGCATTGGAATATTTGAGAAATAAGAAGTATGATAATATACGGTAGTGAGATCGATTGGGATTAGGTTTTGAGGATGTTTTGTCCCAAAATGAGCATCCCAGTTCGTTTTTATGTAATTTTTCGTAGGAATTTGACAGATTTATAAATAATTTCAATGATTTTTTGAAAATATATATATAAAAGCTTTTTACATTTTATATATATACGTATATTATAATTTCACATTTAACATATTTTATATGTATAAGCATATTCAGTATAATTATGTAAATCTATTATATTTAGCCAGATGCTTCCTAACTAACCAGTTTTCCTTTCAAATTTTTTCAAACTTGTTACTAGTTATAACCAGTGTTACTGAATTCTAATTACATCGGACCCAGTTGCAATACAAAATGAATTTAAATTAGGACACCAATTTAGTCGAAGCATTAACATTCACGAAGTGAATGCTAGCTTTTGTTACGTTCCAGTATTTCGTCCATAACTTTCCTTTTCTTTCGTTCGCCTCGTGCAAGCAAAATACCCTTATGTGAAGCGAAATCGACAGCATCTGTATAAATCTCGTACAGCTTATGAGGTGAACGAAAAACGTCTTTTCTCTTTCTCTTTCTATTCCTGGTCGAATAACAATAACCACTTGAGCATGTCGCTTTTGTCAGAATTCCAGGAGGAAAAATAGCTGTTGAATAATGTAACAGCAACTTCTCTATCTAGTGAAAATGGACGGCCGGTTTTTCGTTTATCGAATCGTCATTGCATTCGGGATGGTTTGTTCTTGGTCAATTTTTTCAGCGTTTTCGAATCATACTTTCCACACCATGACGTTTACGAGCGTTCATTGGAAGTAGAGCGCTTATTGGTTGTGAAATTTGTCGACCGATTTCCGGTAATAATACCCAGTTGAATTATTGGAATAATGGAAATTCGATCGAGTAATTTTTCTTTTAAGAGCAAAGATTTTTCTTCTCTATCGTATTTTCGTAGATCTAATTTTTGATATTAAAGATATGATCTGAATAGTGATAGATTAATTCGCTAATTAATTTAATTAATTTAATTGGTTTGTGATAGTTTTGCGATAATGAATTTCGGAAATTCAAACTTGTTTGTCTTATCAGATCTCAGAAGACATTTTACATTTCCAGTCGTTTAAATGAAATATACTTTTAATTATTGGAAAGTATGTATGTTGTGACCTATATTTTATAAATTGGATACGCAAACATGGTAGAACATCGATTACTTGGATAAACTGAGGATAAGTTGGTCTTTGGGTAATCGCTAATTAGCGCACCTGTTTCGCTATTGGGGTGAAATTTCCGAGGGGTGGCAAATTAAAATAAGATATTCGATAAAATAAATTTTAATATACATTAAATAGCAAGCAGACTGTATATAATTAACCGATATTTATTTCGCTACTTTCCTAATTTATTATAATTTGAGACTTACTTTTATGCAAACGATTGCTGTACACCTGATGTGCGAGGTCATTTTCTTATACAACTGATAGATAACAAGTTATTTTAGATAACAAATTCCTTCGGTTTATCCTCTATATTTTTTATCAGACAGAATTATATTTATGAGAATCACAATATTTTTCACTTATTACTTATCTATTAGGATTTTTGTATCTATCACTGCAAATATTTTAGTGTAAGTTAAAAGGAACGAGCGATACGAACGAGGTTTGTAGACCAATTACATACCAGTTTACTTTCTATCCTAACCTAACCCACTGTACTTTATACTACCAAATGTCTGCAAGGTATCGATTTTTCTACAACATGGTGCGATCGTACACGTTGTAAGTTGCAACGAGATAATGGCTATCTAACCGGATGACCGACTATAGAGTGTCAAAGGACTTCTTTTTTTTTCTTACAAACCAAACACACGATAGGTAGAGGTATCGTCTTTCTTGAGAACACGTCATGAACACATGTCGTACCGTGGAAAAATTCACGGCTTGTCTGGTTACGATTGCAAAGTAACACGATTATAAAGAGGTCTCTGTATGCATATCGAAAAGCAAAGTTCAGTTACTAATTTTACCGTTCCATGATAGACCGCGATCAGTCACACGTCCGAGAAAATAGTAAAGCTGACAGGGAACCAACTGTACGATACTATCTGTAGAATGTAAATTACGTTGTTGTTGGCTTTAATAATACTTTCAAACTGTACACATAATTGTAGAGTTTATCAATGAGAATTCGTGAATCGATTGATTAAAGAACTTGTCTGATAGTTAGTTTCCCATGGTTAATCGTTTGTTTCACTTTTATTAACTCTCGTGAAATAAAGTTTTTTTTTGTTTACCTGGGAATATTACACATTCTTTCCTATGTTGTATGATAGGATTCTTTTTATGAAACAACATGATGGGATAAGTACAATCGTAATGCAATACATTGTTGGAATAGAATTTTCTATGATCGAGTTAAAAAATCAAGTTCAAATTTTGGGATGAAGATCTAATAAAGGCTTGTAACGCCCAAAAACAGACTAAAACAGAATTTTAACACGTATCTGATTCTAGTGAAGTCGGCAGGTACGCAGAAAAATACAAGGAAAGAACGGCAACACATCCAAACCAGCTGGCTGCTGAAGGGAGCAAAACTCTCATAGAAAAAAGACAAAAAAAAAAAACATCCCACTGACCTCACTAAAGAAATAAAATAATCAAATTCGAAGATGGTATTCCGCTCGGGGTAGCCATCCACATGTTATTTAGCAATTAAGCTAGACAAATTTATGTCCAGCTGGACAAATTGTAAAGTACAAATTAAATAATAAAAAAAATCTGATTTAAGAAACAAATACAAAATCGAACTGAATGAACATTAACAAAGATTTTTACGCTAAATTAAGCACATCTTGTTTGACACAATTGTTTAATATATATATATATATATGTTTATTTTTATTCCTCTTCTTAGAAGCTTGCCGAACAGCTAATGTTGTTCGTAGTTTAAAAATTAGAAAGTTTATTTCAATGTACATACTCGTGGAGTTAATCTTCGTCTGGGGTTTGTTTACCCGAACGAAGGAAGTATCAGTGTCGAACTCTCGTCGAGAATGGAAAACACGATTCGTTGATTCCGCGACTAGAAATCGAACGGAACTGAAAATCGTGGAACGATAATGGAGAGGGGGGATCAATCGATTATCTTGACAGCTCGACGCTACTTATAATTCCGAGCCGCGCTTCCGCTGGAAATACGTGTCGGAAATTACATCTTCCGCGTGTTACGACCAACTCGCTAATACGCGCGGATAATTAGAGAAGCGAGAATCGTCAGAATGAATGAACACTGCACGTGGAAATTACGAAGCAGACAATGAACGCAATTCGAGGCGCGAAATCATTGGCAAGGCCACCACGTGGTTCTTTCTAGTCATCATCTCACGTGAGAACGCGTCGTTCATAAAGCAAAGAAGAGAAGTTACGACTAGTTTCTTCTCAGACGATTGCGATCTCAAATGAAAAGTGAGAATATCTTTAATTAAGATGTTGGAATTACTTTAAACTTTTGTTCCTTCTAAACGGTTGTTTAAGTAAATTTACAGAAATTTAATTTTGAAAAGCTCTTACGTAAATTGGAAATTTCTTCGTATGGAACTTTTGCATAGCAGATTCCTATTTTATATAGAAAATTTTATTGTATTTGTTGAGGCGGATTACAAGGAAAATTTCTTCCGATTTAACCGTATGTCAAAGAGTTAAATTGAAACTTATCTCAATTATTTACGAGTATTATTGCTTGATTGTAGAATAATATATAATTATCACAAAAATATAAATTATATGTTTGCTACATCATTGTTTATACTAATTGAAGGCGTACAACATTTCGTTAACTTCGGGAAAAGCGTGTTGAACGAAATCTGAAGCAGCTGCACCACTCGGTACGGTAACAGGTTATTCGATAATGCTTTCGTCTTTAACGATGCAATTTTGTTGCGGCAATTTATCGAAATGATTGTTTTCGAATATCTTTCACTTGTAGTATTCATGCCTGTCTCAATTCTGACAGAAAGTCTTGCTCAGCTGTCTCAAAATAAATTGAAGTTATGCCCAAACTGATTTTTCACTTAATAAACTTACACAGAGTCGCAATCTTTTTACAAGATCGCTGAGAAGTATCAGTGTTTAAATCAAGATTATGTAAAAATGTCGTTAAATAAATAAAATAAATGTTATGTAAGTTTCCTGTTCTAATTTAAGTGAGATGCAAAATACAAGTTATTATTAGTAGAGTTACCCAAAGTAAGATGAAGAATTAAGGGATGCAGATTCATTACGACGAAGAACAGAGATGTGTATATTCGTGACACTATGAAATAATATGAATTACATTCTTATAACCTTGTTTAGATTGTAAAGTACGTAAAATTTTATCAGTTTTTGATTGCTGAAAAAGATCACATTCATATCGCATATTTTAACAATGTTTAATTTGATTATTATATTTATATGTAACATAAAAGAAATATAAATATAACGAAGAATTAATGTTATTTAGAAACATGTTATATTCTGGTAATGTTGCTGAAGAAAAAGTAATTTTTTCCGATATTATAATATCAAAGTAGTAGATAAATGTCACGTGGTAGTTATTCGTTTATCTTAACATTATTACACATAAATTTATGTATCGTGGAAGAGAAAGCAATTAATTAAGGTTATCTTCGGGATGATACCTATAAATTCTTTAGAAAGTATGTAATACGTAGGTATCAAAATTACCTTGGCATATTAAGAATTGCGCTTTAATAAATGAAAATTGCTATAAAATATCAAACGTTTCTGTTTAGAATAAATTATGGACATTGATAAAATATTAATTCATTATTTCGTAGTTGCTCCATCCACTCATTAAGTTACACGATAAAGTTATTTATAACACCAAGTATCGTATCGTAATACGATAGAACTATTCATTTTCTGCTTGTGTATATATTTTATTTTATTAAATATTTCCTTATTTTAAAACTCTCTTTTCTCTATTGGTAACGAGCAATGACTTTACGTTCATCTAACCCTTTTGTTATTTACTTAACCTGATAACGGAGTTATTCTTTGACCAAACGCTTCCACGATTACAGAATTAACAGTTGATTAAGATAAATTAATTCCAGGTAAGTCGAGTTTAATTCTTAAAAATTGTTATCTAAAAGACTGGGAATTCGAGTGACGAGTTAATTTCTACGATTAACAGGTTAAGAAAGTAGCTAATTTAATAAAGAAACTGGGCATCACCGACCGTAAATCGAGAGAAAGAATTCTTTTCGACTGCGATCGGACACGATGTTGCCTGCTCTCCAGATTTTTCGTGTCCCTCTTTTCTTCGTGGGCCTGGTAGGTTCGTGGATACCAAGGCAACACAGACGCACCAACAAGTCACGAATAGTGCGTGCATTCGTATTCCAGCTGTTCGGTTGCTTAAATTTACGACCTTCGTCCTTTTCTCGTTTCCTGGAATTTCCGAGGTACGCGACTCAAGAGTTGCAGATACAGTACAACTAAAATAATGTTCGGGGTGAAAAATATTTTTTTTCTGTTTGCCAAATTAACGCGAATCCGACATGGCAAGGTGAAAAAATGGACACTAATGATATGGAACCGTCGGACCCGTAATTATAAAGTAATCAAGTAGATAAAACGCTCGATATCATTAAGACAATGTATCAAATAAGAGTGGTTCGGTACGAGAATAAAAATTTTCTTCCTTTTGAAATGCCCATGCAGTTTATTTGGATTTTATATTGTTGGGACAACAATGAGTTTATGCGTTTTCTTATGAGAATGTATTCAAATAAGAAATATAAACCGTTCCTTCCAGTATCACAAAGACCGCGATTGTTATATAAAATATTATCGTTTTGCTCGTGTTTCTCCCATCAAACCGACGACATATATATCACAGGATAACCACCTCTCGTCTCTATAATTTACACATCACTTTCCAAACTCTATTAAGCACCAATCAATCAACATCACCATTCTCTCTCAACCCCGTCGACTCCTCTGTCTCACCAACCACACACACTTAATCTACAAACAGGATACAAACACCTAAATCAAGCTACTAAACAACCATTTCCATTCAGTATCGTTGGTATGCATAGAAAGAGAAGTTGGTGGGCTCAGAAAGAGTATAATCACAAAACGAGTCGACAGATAAACCTGGTGTATTGCGATTCGTCGTGCCACGTAATTGCAAAGTCGGTTTACGCAATTGCGGAACGCAGCAGAAACAGAATATCGAATTGTTGATCGCGACACGCGATTTCCATGCGTCATCTGCGCATCGTGGTATCCGAGACAGTCCAAGTTGCACTTCTTTTCCCCTGCTGGTTTCAAGCTCACCTGCCACGGAGAAATGCCTGCCGGTTAATTGCAGATCGCACGAGCCTGTTCTTCTGCGAAGTCGGCCGATTTTCGAGACGAGCGAAGAGGTCCTTGCTCGCGCGCAGAAAGAAAAAAAAAATGGTCTGACCCGGTCATTAGCGGCACGGGCAAACAGTTTCCTTTTGGGCCGGCCGCAAGATCATTAGGAAGGATTTAGGCCAAGAAAAAGAAAAGGATTACATTCCACGGTCGCGCAACAAAGGACTTGAATTCGAAAACGTTCGCCTAGCGTCTTCAAAAATTTTTCTTTGTTACGTCGCCGGTCTCTGTGAACCAGCCGCTGCCACCGAGCAAGGTTAACGATATTCCAATTAGAGTTTCGTTGTTACACGTCGGGCACGCTCGAGGAAGCATGGGAAAACGCATGTTAAATTCTCTTTCTCTTTCTTCCTTTTTCTTTCTGTCTCTTGGTTCTTCTTGTTTTTATTTCCCTTTCTTTTGTTCTTTCCTTCTCTTTGTTTTTCCTTGGCGCGATGCAGATCGACCTATTTGCCGTTTCTTCCCGCTTTTCTTCCCTGCCGTTTAATGTCTCGAATCCGTGTTTCTCTTCTCACGAACACCGTGTCGCATTTTGTGCTTCGAATAATTCATTTTGCGCGCCATGCTGGCCAGCCCTGCGCGCTC
This sequence comes from Bombus affinis, assembly GCF_024516045.1. Classification (NCBI taxonomy): domain Eukaryota; kingdom Metazoa; phylum Arthropoda; class Insecta; order Hymenoptera; family Apidae; genus Bombus; species Bombus affinis. The sequence goes on along the minus strand of NC_066349.1, from coordinate 13,474,986 downwards.
TTCAACTCGATTTGTTTGCTACGGGATACCGGCTAGCAAACCGGTCGAGTTAAGGTTGAAACGTAAGTACCGTCTCTTCTGTTCCAAGTCTGCCTCGCTTTTTGCCAATTCCACCCGGTTTACGTTCGGTTATTATTAATCTAGGAATCCGGATGCGACGACGCGGCTATATCGCGGTTATGATTTCTTGTCGTGTTGCGAAAAGTTAAATAGTTGAGGGATCTGTCAGTTCGATTCATTTAAATATCCAATTGGGGTTAATGTAATTAAAGGAAGCAGGCTTAAAATTTAATACGCTGTTAACCAATCACACGTTTCTAAGACTGTGTAGTTCTGTTTGAGGATACGTATGGAGTTTCTGCACCGTTGACCACTTCAGGAACAGTGATTGTAATTTTACACGCGAACCGAGGATATCTATGCAAATTTATATTTTCACGACAAAGATCGAAGCTATGAAACTTAACTTCGTTTCATTGGCTAAATGTTACTAGTTAGCAGTACTTTACATTTTACAGGATACTTTGTATATTTTCGAATGCTATGCTAATTCGGTGTTTGCAACATGAAACGAGACCTATCGATGCGATATGGTATTAATGTATAAGTGAAATTTGATATTAAAACAAATTCTAAAATACACAACACAATGCTATGTTGGGTAATAGTATGAAATATAAGCGCTGGATTGAAATTATCAGAACGTTCTAGTGATTCACGAAAAACAACAGACTAATGATTTGCAGAATTATACATATGGAAGCAGATTAGATAAGTGAGGAGGCAAAATGATGTAATTGCCAGAACTAATGATTTTTAGCATAATGAAAAAATATGATTTCATCTCTTTTTATAATACGTAACTTTAACTATATAAATAATTAAAGTACATTATTCTAAAGCTCTGACATTTATCATGGAATTTATCTTTTCCCCCAAGAAAACTTCTTCAGATGTTAATTAGAATATTAATTTCAAATAAAAGTTTTATTTGAGGGAACTATTTCATATGTACCACTTTAGTATCAATGAAAATCAAAGATTATAAAAAACGGACCGTTCAAATACCAAATGTAGCACAAAAGCTGGTTCTGTTTACTGTCTAAGGGAAAATCTAAGACTAATATAATTATTCCTTAGTACGAAAATCGTAAGGCAATCCATATATTAACACAAGCTACTTACTTGGAACGCGGCAAAAAGATTCAACTGTTAAACATTTCCTCTCGACGTTCTACCTCCGTTTCTCCCGCTTCGTCTATTCAGTTTCAATTAGACGGGCCATTTTCAACTACACAGTAATCAAGCAGCGAGTCTATAGCGAGGAAGTCCAATCGTCTATGTATTTGCCGTTGAAATTAGCGCAAGCGTTTACACTTAACATCTGTTTCTTCTTTCCAATCTGCTTCTTCTCTCCCCGTTACTCAGCTGTCCAGAATCACGAGCAACGAGCACAAAAAAACTCGAACAATTTCGTACCTGCGAGCATAGAGAAAAGAAGAGATTAAGAGAAGATAGAGCTCGTGCGTACATCGATGTTACTATCCCGAAGATTAAAAGACACGATTTTTAAATGTCTCTGACCTCGTGGTAACCCAATTCGCGAGCGATCGATTTAACCCTTTAAACTTTCATTTCATATATCACAGATTGAGATGGAATATGGGTAATTTATTTTTTTATAGGAACCGGAGAGTTTATTATTAGGCGAAGAGACCGTGACGCGTTTAATGTAACGTCGGTAGTTTTGCAGTGATTAAATTTTTTCTATACGATATTTATTCTTACTTTAATATTTTTATGGTAAAAGTTTCTTTGTTTCTTCGTAATTTTATACTAATCCTAGTTTCATAGCCTTCGTTTTGTAATAAAGCTGCAACATAACAATCACAAATATAAATTATAAAATATATTCCCTATAAAATTTATAATTATAACATTTTCTCATCCAAGCGAAAAATAAATGCAAGATTCTTCTTACAAGATTCTTATATATATATCATATAAAACTGACCATACACATATAACACTAATCTTCTATATGAAATAAAAATAAAATTGTATATTATGAGTCAATGTCCTCGTCACCGTCGTTCACAAAACTGTAACTTCGGAGAAAGCTGGCCAGATTTAAATGCATCTGAAAAAGGCACCCCAATGATCCTCGCGTGATTCTCAACCCCCTAACGCTGGGATTCGATTATTGTGAACTTCCTCGTTCGTTGACCTATTCAACTTCCGCCAATCACATCGGAGGATACGTCGGGTCGCCGCAGGTTTGTCGTCGACGTCTCATAATCCCAGTGATTTTCGAAATCGAAACCGCCGAAAGCGATCTCCTAGGCAGAGGTCTGAGCCAATCCACGATGGAACGAGGAATATTTCTCGTGTCGAAGGGCTTTCAGGATGAAAACACCGGTATGGTGGTGGCAGCAGGTGCTTCTGGACAACAAAACGAGCACGAGCTTCGATGGATGAAAGAGAAGAGAAGAAAAGAGAAGAAGAGAGAGAGGAAAAGGAGAGGTAGGCCGAAGGAGAAAAGACACTCTCCGTGGAGGGGGCCGGGAAGGTGGAGAAAGAAGAAGAAATCCTCCCGTGGAGTCCTCGCGATGTGATCCTGTTTAAAGATAATGGCTGCGAGGTAGACGCGTGCCAGCTGGGTAATGCTTTCGGGCCTGATTTTTATTCGTCCCTCCCTCGACTCTCCTGGCCACGCAATCTGAGGGCAGATGGCTCCGCCACCTTACTTCGCTTCTTAAGGCCGATTCACGTGACCAGCAGAAAAGGAAAAAAAGGTGAACGACGTCCCCTTCCATCGGCGTGGCGCGCGTGCGCCTGTAAGTACTTACGCGCTGCTTTTTCTTCGGCTTCGACGCCCGTGTATACATACTTACAACGGTATTGGCGTCTATCAGCGATATCGCGCGGAATATTCATCGCATTCCGTTATTTTTATGCGTCCGGGCGATGATATGCATTGGACGCCTTACCGCGAAAGTATTTTTCCTCTTATACTCTCTTCGCTATTTTGTATACTTCTGGGATCTTCTTCTTGTCGTATTTCTGGCGTTCAAGAGCTAACTTTTGATTGTATAATACGTAGTGGATGATCATTTATTGTCAGTCTTGATTTTCTAATTAATAGCCTTCGTCGGTGAAAATATAGAGTAGAATTTTAAGTAAACTAAAGTTATGTCAGTTGAAATTATTGTGAATTTTCAATCTCTTTAACAATCGGACGATAGCAATGAAAGATTAAATGGATAATGTTGCTTATTAGCAAAGTGAAGAAAGTATCTAAACGAAGTGTCCTGTAATTTATTTTTCTGTGACATTTTAGTATAAATTGCTAATTTGGAAAATAGTTTTACATAAAATATGCGTTTGCCAACTAAAGAGAAATATTTTTCATTCTTGATCGTATATAGCTGAGTGGGCTAAAAGTCAGAAAGAACTCGATATGAACGCCATTTGATCCCTTTGACGTTACAAGATATATAAATGGATTTATGTATAATTGCGTTAAAGATTTTGACACAGTTACATTTGGGAAGCGAGCGTTCACTGATATAAATCCTCGTGCAAAGGTTAAGCGATTAAATCGGAAATAGGAATGTCTCTATCTTCGTTTCGTTTAAAAGTGGAGTTACGAAGATAGAATCGTACTTCTTATGCTTTAGACTCGCAAAGATAAAATCCTATTTCTTACAATGCAGATGATCGTAGGTTTTAAAAGAAGATGTTATTAATCCACGACATAAATCACAATTAAAAGTCGACGTGAAAATTGTTTGATATAACTATCGTTAAACTTCTACATCGTAATACAGTTTTCGTGAAATCGAGTCGAAAACTCTTGGAATCCGACTGCAATGCGGAACATTTCATTGCAACGAAAACTTTCTTTCAGTTTTCTGAGGTACAGATCGCTTCAAAGCATCCCGCAACAATGCATCGTGAATCATAACATGGTGGTGTGAGTAGAAAACGCAGTCGGAACTTGAAGTATCGGCGACTTTTAAGCGTGGCTTTGTCCTACTGGCGTAACATTTCGCATTCTCCATCAGGCTATTCATCTTTCATTCGTTCGCTTAACTTTCGATGGCTTGATGAATTTAAATGTAAATGCAAATCGATCCAATATCGCGTACAAAGGCAAACGACAGTTGTAAAGTCTCGAGACTCGTGTAAATGGCATTTGGAGGGTTGCTCGTACCACGTAACGGGTGTCTCTCGAGTAAAATACATTGAACGACTTCATCGAAGTCGTAAAATTGGTTAAAGAGGTATCGAGATTAAAAGAATATTACTCTAATAGCCGATCACTCTAATATCCAATAGCCGATATGAAAATAAGAATAGTTAGAAAATAGTTATCCGTAAATTTACTATGTAGTTGCAATAGTTTTCTATAAATGTGTTTTGTGCACACCTTTTATAGTCGATTTTGGTAATGATAGACGAGTATTATGTGTGTCACGTATCTGTATAATGAAAGAAGGGAGACGAGAGAGATCGGCGCAAGAATATAAATAGAATCCCTGATGCCATGGAAGTGGTTCCACCCCATTGTCACAAGCGGTCAGTCGAAACTTCCGATCTTTACGTTCTGTCAAACTTGTTCCTCTTAATGTGCGACTGTTACTTCGCAGATATTCATTGAATTTTAACGAGCCTATTTGCAACCTCTATACATACCTCTAAACAAATAATAACGGAAGAAACAATAATAATAGAATATAAAGAGGAAAGCAACAGAAGCAAGCAAAACCGCGCGCTACTTTGGAAGGAGGCCGCTTTCTGGCAATTTTTCGCACACCTTAAAAGTCTCAGCAGCGTCGCTAAGTATCAAAAAGTAGCTCGTATTACTTAACAACATGGCATCGTAGAAAAAAGGACCCGTAGTATGCTATAGATCAGATACATGTATCCTCTCCTACCCCCGTCATCGCCATATGTACCCAGTTTCCTCCCTCTTTCTCTCTTTAACCCCTTCCTACGAGCAACTTCCTACGACGTGTCGGTAAATCGTATCGGTATACGCCTGTAGCCAGGACCAGCCTGCAGGTAAACAACACGTAAAATCTTACGCACCAATACACGCGTGTAACACGGACAAACCTGCACACACACGCGCGTACCACACCGCGAGAAAGAGAGAAGATCGATCGCAGGAGAGGCAGGTGCTGAGAGAGCGACAGCTGCGAATTTCGCGATCTTCCTTTATATACCGAAGGAACCGAGAGAGCCTTTAACCCATTCCTTCTCGTCCTAATGGGCCATGGTTTGTAGAGGTTCTTCTACCTTGTGGCGCAAACGTCCAATGAATATCGAAGAGAAAGGAGGAAGGGGAACGAAAAGAAGGGAGAACGTATCCGTCGCTTCCATACGGAAGATAAATATTCATCGATCCGCCAGGGGAATAGGATCCTCGTGACGAATCCTATCGACGCGGAGCAGCACGCTTCTGCTGTATCGGGGGTAGTTTATTAAACGGAGAAACTCGTCGTTTCACCATGTAATTTCTGTTCTTCTTCGCGGACTTGGAATCTCCTCGTGACGTTTATACGTAGCTTTTTATTGTTATCAACGATTCTATTGCGAGTAACGAACGATTGGACAAGGGACTCCGTAGAGGCTGAGTTATAGTGCTCGAGGGAAATTTAATTCGAACTTTTTATGGGTAGACTGCGGATTTCTATGGATTCATGTGGAATTTAAAAGTCTAAAAATGTACAGTATATTTAGAAGAACAGAACACTATCTGGAGAAATGGAAAGATTAAGGCAGTCGGTGGTAAAACGTCTCCAGGCTTGCGCTCGGATGCAAGGAGGTCATGTTGGACAGCTCTTGTGAAGGCGTGCGCAGATACAGTTTGTTAGAAAAGAAGCTCGCTATGACTCGAAAATAAGATGAAATAGGGTATATGTTTATGTAAACTCTTTTCCTTTGTTTTCGTATGCAAAATCCATCGCCGAGGTGGATCCCCGATATTACGGAACACCCTGTATATGTAATTTCTTATTGTTAGCTGTCAGGCAGCCTCCGTACGACAAAAAGTCAAGCATTAATTCTGAGTTCAATTCTGAGTACAAATTACGAGCAATTATGGTAAAAAGAAAACGTAAAGAGGGAAAAATTGTGCCTTCTTTTTTGACTCAGCCTTTATGGATCAATTAGCAAAAGTTATATTTCACACTGTACTTTGTATGAATATTCGTTCGCACGTGTTACGTCCGTGTTTTATTTCCTTTCATTCGGCTTTATTTCTCGTTTTTCTTACGCTCTGTTTTGCAACCAACTTTCTCGCAACACGTGACGATAAACGTCCCATACACGTCGAGTAAACAGGTCCAGAACAGTTGGCGAACAAGTGACCGCGAATGCTGTGTAAATAATCGAGGGTAGGGTTCGACCGTCTTTTTGTCACAATACAGGAAGCGAAGGAGTCGGAAATGACGAAGTAAGAAACTGTGTTTTTAATAGTTTTCGTTTCGCTTCCGGTAAAAATATTGTACTGTACACTTCGCTGTTTAATTGAGAGTAACGCTAATAACAACATATCGTAGCTTAGCGATAATAGTTGCACAAGTAAAAAAATTTTAAATTTACTTTTATTGCATACAAGGCCTATGTTTCTATTCTTATCGTGTAAAACTACGTATTTATTTTAGTATTAGTATTTGGTATTTTCAAAGCTGTACATTTTAAAAAGCCTCGTAGTTTAAAAGTTTTAAAGTTTAAGTTTTCGCGCCACTATCAATGCCAAGCAGCGACATGCATGCACAAACTTAAAGTACGTAGTCAAAGTATGAGATCCTAAGGTTTGAAATTTGAAAAATCACATCTTACGCATTAAAATGGAAGGGAAGGCTTTGGTTCTCGATGGAGAAACTATTCAAAGTAAGATCAAGCAGGATCATTTTCGAGCAAGTTTGATAGGGTCATCAATCATACACACGTGACTTTTGCTAAGGGTGAATTGAACATTGCATACATTATAGAACATTCTAACCAATGATATTTTACCAAGTAGGCAATATGTTATACTATTTCCTTCGAGTATGACTCTAATAAAGGTAAAAAATAATCATAAACAAAATGAAAAATTAGAGAAGAAAACAGAGTAACACTAAAGTACAAAAAAAAGAATCAAAGAAATATTATTATTTCGAAAACACCTGAGAAAATAACCTTCGAACTTCACAATCATCCCACAACATTTTCTGAGGTCAGGTTTTCCCGCCATGATTCGGCTATACCTGGAACGACACGCATTTTTCAAGTCCGCTGGGATCGAATTTGTCTCTCGATTTCCTTAAAATCCGACAACCAGTCGGAAATACTCCGGATTTGGATCGATTAATCATACTTGTCGGCAGGATTTTCATGGAAGGCCACGTGAAAAATGCAGACCAGACGAAAAAAGGGAAGAAAAGACGAGTGTGCGCAAACGTAAGAAGGGACAGGGTAGGAAGAAGTTTGCTCGGTGAAAAGAAGAAAAGGAAGAGGAACAAGAGGGAGATCCGGTGATCTCTTTTCTTCTTTCGCCAGCTGGATTAGTCGAAACTTCATAGGAGCTCGAACCCTCGGCCTTTTGCACGAATAACACACAACAGAAAAGCCCGCCTTCCCTATCTTTTTCGCTCGCCTCTCGTCCATCATCCCGACTACGAAAAGGTTCACCTGGATTGTACGACGTTTACTTTTACTTCCTGCATTTGGAACACGAGGCGATGTCATCGTGGAAAAGTGAAGCAGATAAGTGGCCCGGATTCTCCTTACCGAATTGGGCCACCGAATTCCAGGTGCAAACCAACACCATCGAACGCAGGTGTAATCACTAAATGATTTTTTTCGTGTCGGTTTTGGTGCAGCGTGTGGAGAGACAGATGAGTTGTGTTATAGCCAGGTCGTCGTTTTGATAGAAAGTCGCCGCTTATCTCTACCAAACGTAATATCAAGATCGTGGCACGTGCTCTAATTTTCAAAACTGCAAAAGTTTTTTATTACAAATATTAGTTGACTATGAATTCTTAGCATGTTTGGAAAAGCGATTTGGTTTTCAACGATATTTAGTTGATTTTTGTTGATTTACTCATACTACTGAAAAGTGTTTTCTTATTGCAGCAGCACGTTCGATCAATGCTGTTAATTCATTCAATTGTAGAATTCTAGTGTTGCGGTAAGAGAAAAAAAAGTAACATTTTTCAATCGTAGACAATATTTCTCTGATTCTATTCTCTTTGTATTTGGATCTGTATCATTCAACTTTGTTACTACATTAACGCAGGCTTTCCATATCGTGCTTTACTATAATCAATTTAATTTAAATTAATTTATGATTTGACGTAGTTTATTTCATAGTTATGCGATGAACAGATTACACGAACAACCCGACGACCTTGTTCGTGAACCTCGATTATCGCGAATGTATAAAACGATAGGTACAGCTCAATAATGATGCTCAAGCTCGAGATCGCAACAAGAAGAACGAAGATCGACCTTCCATCAGCCTTCAAACTTCGTGTTGCGAGTACGCGCGCGTGAAATTAATGAAACATTTCACTTTGATTTTTTGCTCGGCGATAAGCTCGTTCAACGATCGTAGCCGGTTTATCCGCACACAGAGCTCTCTCTCTTCGCTTCATTTCAGATTTCTTAGATTGGTTCTACCCTCTTTTGTCCAAAATTCGCCGACTCATTGGCGTCTTCGATGTGCAACATTGTTGCAGACGCGTACGGAAACGAGCGAAACAGCTTTCGATGTCCGGAGATGATTCGACAAAAAACCAGCCACCATCAGTTCGCGAAGTTCGAACCATGGTTGGTGGAACTTCGCGATATTATCTGGCTTCGTGTACAGTTCCACGAACCCATTTTTGCTGGTTACGTGATAAACCAGTTTGGATATGGAGAAAGCCAGTGTCTGTTGAACCAATTTGTCTCAAATTGACATAAACTTTTATAGCTATCTACAGCTATCTCAGCTGTATATTCATTATGCTTCGTATAAAGGGAGCAAGTATGTCAACTTCGTTGGTAATTATATTTTATTATTATTTTGTTATTAAAACGAAATGTTTTCAAAAATACGAGAAAGCCTGCTTTCTTTATTCTTCTTGCGATTACACAGTTTGCACCCTCTACATTCAGTGGTTACAAAACGTATTTGCACATAGCCCTATTTTTCAATGAAGCGTTTTGTTTTTTATCAGCTTCTACACTTCATTTTCATAATATCAAATTTATTTATAATTATACGAAAGTGCTGTTAAATGATACGAAATCTAATCTACTTGGGAAGGGATTACAGGGGAGAAACGAGAAATAAAGTGGCCACGGAAGAAGCTCCATAAATAAAATTCATAATCGTAAAATAAATTCTTCGTGTCGGCATAAATATACGCATAAATCGCTAGAATAGAATTATTATACTACTATTATACTAGATTTATTATACTTGAAATATTTGCTACGTATTATTCTATAATCACCTGATCAACAATAAAAGAGAGAGGCAGAGGGAGCGCAATTCATTCTTATAGTCATTCTTATAGTATAAAATAATCTTCAACCGCTCACAGTTACGACGTTGCAGTAAATTCCGTTATCCTGATTACACTGTGCTTCTCTAATACTAACCGCTCAAGGCTGTTGCCCATTAATCCCGAAGATTGAAAGATATTAACAATACAATGATCCATCTTTCCTCTTTGATCTTTCTTTAACACCAATCGTCTTTCTCCATTCAATTGCCTAGCTGATTGACAAAGGTCGATTTTTCAAACTGTACGCTTGGCTTGTAAAGTGATGTTTAATACGGACAGCAAAGGGACGAGGATCAAGGATTAAAGAAGATCGTACAATCTTTTTTAACGATCTTTTAGTCTCATGTATATCGCATCTAAAATGATACGAGCTCGATTTTTCTGTCTTCGAGCCGTTATCTTTTCGGAAATTGTTGCTCCCTGCAGAGATATCATTCTAATTATGGCTTCCTTAATTGCATACGGTGCTGAATTCGCTGTACATTTCCACGCACGCAAAAGTGTGATTCGATCTCCGTATATTCTTTGGCAATGTAGTTGGGTAAGCGTAATTTCGAACAATTTCGTTGCAAGATTAATTTGTGTACTTCTAAATTAGCCATCTCTTTCAGATTGGTATAATTACTTTAGCGAACTTTTGCAACACGATATTTCTTGACTTTCCCTATTTTCATACATGCTTTAGAATATGTAAATGAATTTTTTGATTAAATTTCTCAAAAGAAGTGTATAATTAATTTTGTTTACGCCGTTTGTGCAAGATTTTACGAATACAACGACAATACGAAGTGTTTAAAACAGCAAATTATCAAAGTTAGAATTGCAAATATCTATATGTCTTTTAAAAGTAGCGTCTGCACGTAAATTACTACGATTTCTCCTAGAAAATTGCTAAATCAATAATGCCTCGTTCGGACCTTACTTAATCGATCTCACTTGGATCCAAATTTTCCAACCTGCATGTTACGTGTCGTGTACTCACGTTCCATTCCCATCTGACGACCATTAATTAAACTTAATTTCAAACCAAACACTACCATCGCACACATCGCACTGTGAACGCCGAGTTGCACAAAGAAGTCACGCAATTCGTCAAGCCAAACAGTGAAATAAAAATTGTGTAGACGTGTCAATATCTATTCGAAAACGTATCTAAATATAATAATTATTACTGGATAGTACGGAAACCTACTGTACGAATCGCGAATAAGAAAACTTAGATTTCTTCAAATTTCATAAAATTATAGAACGTTGGCGTAAGAGCAGCGATCGAAGAACAAAACGGTAAAGAAATTCTCGAAATTCCCTCTTATCGTAACAATGCTCGAAAAGCGAGTAAGAAGTCAATGTTTGAAAAAGAAAAAGGAAGAAAAGAAAAAATTGCAAATGAAATGTTAAACGCGACGATGACGCTTAATGGATTAAAAACGGGGAGTCGAGGCATTTTATAAATCCTGTACAATCATGCTGCTCATATACGTCGGCCTTCATCTCTACCTCTCTCATTAATTCATCCTCCCCAACAACGTCGAAACGGATGCGTATCTATTCGAATGCGACGCCGGTTGCACGGATGTATATCTGAAACTTATGTAGCAGAACAAATATTTCCGGAGGTACGACGAGTTCTGCCATTCGATGGAAAAAGTATTTATAAGAGGCGAGCATTTATTTTCTCTCCGCCCTTTTTCGTTTTTACCGTCCTCGTCTCGTTGCCTCCTCCTTTCCATTTTGACGAGAAGTCGCGTATGTACGGTTTAACCTTGCCACTTTACGCGCGACATGGCTGCCGTCTCGCGCTCTTTAACCGTACAACTCTTCCGCAGGTGTATATAAAATCATGCAGGTGTATGAAATTCACCCTTGCCCGGCCTGCAGACCAGCAATTTTGTTGCATTAAAATACGCGCCGCGACGCGCGAAACAACCGCCCGAGGAACCATTACGCGATCGTAGTTAGCCTGAACGCTTCTTGCTGCAGAGGGTTGTCGCGATGACGTTTCACGATCTCCTCATGATTTTATGTTCGCCTCTCTTTGGCGCACAGACAATTAAAAATACGATTGTGTTGCTTCGCAGCAGCAGGGATATGTAAATTATGTCGCAAAGATCGGAATAACGATCGTGGATGTTGAAAGATTCTCATGCAGAAATTCAATGGCGCATTGTACATTGTAAAATATGTATACGTATACCAAGATCGTAGAAGGGGCAGAAACATCATAGATCGGACTTTTCAATTTTTATATCGCAGTTAGTTATTTTAACATTTTATATCAGCGATGTTGAAATCAAATACATACGTATATTTGTCATAAGTTTGGATATTTCAAAAATATTACTTGCTTACTAGGTTTACGTACCATTTTTTAGCCATCGGTGAAAATCAGAAAATCAACGGAAATGGGCTTATCACGTGACCTTTGCGTGATTTTACAGGAAGATGTTCAAGTTCAACGACGTGGGGTTTCTTACGTGAAAAGAAGATTAGTTAACAGTATTCTTGGGTTCAAGATTCGGAGCATCATTTTGGGCTCAGGTTAAGAATAGATTCGAGTTTCTATAACAGTATCTTCTAAGCAGCTATTTTTGAGGTCTGGAGCAGCTCTGTTTATAATCACTATAAATTGCTTACGTTTGTGATTACACGGCTTCGAGCACTCTTGTTTTTTAATTATCCATGTACTTTCTATTCGAATAATTGAAACTAAATTATAGAAATCAGTATACTTCAGCTCTTTATCAAGATTGTTTCGTTGATCAAAAGTTATTACACTTCAATTAACATTTCTTCGAATGAGTTACTCGTGCGCTATCCGTTTCTTAAAAAAAGAAAACACTCGGGAAAGGCGCATTTGACTGTTATTGCGAATATGCATAGCAATTTTATACTTTCATTAAATTCTTTGTAAGATCGTTAATTACGAAAGTGAAAAGTACTTTCGAAAATTTTACAATTAACATTTCAGCTGCACGATTAAACGTATAAAATAATTGTACGCGATCCACGAAGAAAATAATTGTTAATCGTATTATATTATCTGTTGTTATATTATATTATATATTATAGTATAAATATATTTTTTATATCATGACAATATATGTTATATCCGACTACGTACCAGTTATACGTAATAATTTAACCAGAAATTTTTTATGGTGACAGCGATTAAATACAACTGGATCGAAGGCATACAAAGTTTATGCGGGTTGTCAATCTTCTTTAACAGTCTTGACCGTAAGAAAATGGTTAGCTAATTAACAACGCCGGATAATTAACAAATATAAAATTTAAAGATATAATTGTCAACCTGATTTGATGATTAAAAATATCTATTATTTGAAAATTGTCTTGAAAATCATATTTGTAGATACACGCAGATTTTTTAAAAAATTGTATTTTACAAATTATGAAAAAAACTGCGCGGATATTGTTTATCCATCTTTACACTATAGATGGAATATTGCAAAACTCGAGTCTTTTACGTTATCCGTTATAAACTTTTTCCTTCGTGCGCAACATCGATCGAACAAGATGGCTGCATTAGTTCTGCCTCGTTTTGCAGGTGCAACACACGAACTTGCCCCAGTACGAGCTGCCGCACTGCAATTTCGTTGCAATGTACTCCGCATAATGTTTCAGAAAATGTATCGTTAGCATGATTGAAACGTAAAACACGGGCCCCGATGAAAGCTTCACGCCGAAACTGGCTGTGGTCCACGTTTCAAGCAAATTGTGTTTTTTTACGAGTTCCAGCCAGTTTCTTTCCCTTTACGTCTTTCCTTTTTCATTTATCCTTACGCGAGAATTAATCATTTTTTTTTATTTATGACTTTTATTCTTTCTTTTACAAACTGGGATAATATCTCCTTTTATTATTATCATCGTACATTTAAATTGTTTTTAACATTAATAATATCGATCTTCCCGATCTCTTTGCATTTATTCTACACAATTGCATGGCTAAAGATATTTTCCTCCCAAAATTTTCAGATACTTTATTCGTACAAATTTTACTCCTCCGACCATAAACAAATCCAAGCAGAACAGAATAATTACTAATTACGTTTCTTTGCATATTTGATTCCACAAGTTACGTAATTTGCCCTCCACACGAACGAATAAAATATCGCCACATAGCAAGTAATAAAAATGAAAATTTCTAAATATAGGAATTATCATATCGAAGAGATTATTAATCAGTTCGGTTTCCATCATTTTCTATCTAATTAATTCGCGTTGCTCGTGGCACGTGTCCTCGTCTCCTAGAACTTGTACACCTGATTCACCGGCGTTGTTAGAGTCGCTGAAGCCTTTAATCGCGCGATCTTATCGTCGAACCACGACCACGACCACGACCACGACGACGCCGAGGACGCCATTTTTGTCCTCGTCGTCGACGCGCAACCTCGTCCGGTGAGTATCGCCATTTAATTCCATACTAACGTTCAAATAAAACGAACGGCCAATTAAATTTGCCCCGGTGTGGCAGCCTTGGTCCGCCTAGCCGCTTATTTCTTCCCGGGATTTTTTCGTTTGATTCGAATGCGGGTGCCACCTGCTCGCGCCTCCATGACTTTAGGATCCGTTCGCGTGCTCGATCGCGCACGCACCATCGCTTTGCTCGCTGCTCGCCTCCGTCACAACGCAGAAGACGCGACGCCCCAACTAGCGATGAACTTGCGTTTGCGATAATGAGCTTATCGAGCATTTTTTATCGGTACGCTCCAAGCGTTTCTTCTCTTTTCGTTTGGTCGAAAGAGAGGACGGGATGTGTCATTCTTCCGAGGAAAAATTTGAATGCCAGTGTCGTGATTTTTGGACTTTTTGTCACTGTATATAGGGTGTTTCAGCATAGATCGTACATTCTCTTCTTTTTGTTTTATTTGGAGGTAGTTTACAATGAATTCTCATTGACAATTATAAGTAATTTATTCTGGCGTGGTAGTATAACGTGAATAACAAACGATTATCGTATGTTTGATTCTAGTTGAATCTAATGTTCAAATCTAGAGGGTAATGTCTTTTTAGTCTGCGGATCTGATCCGTCGTGTCAAATAATTGGGTAAATAGTGGGTTTTGGTGGTTGTTAATTCTTATGTTATATCTATTACTGAATTTGGATATTTCTTCTTTAACTGTAGGTACCTTAAGATGGAAAGATCGTACACTTGGTGTAGAATTTTATACAGTGATGTACAAAGGTTGTTATTCGCGAAGGTTTAGAATTCTCTTTCATTCTTTCACATAGTTTTTGGACAAATTTGTGTCTACGAGTTATTCTTAAATTGGTATCGCTGAGATTAATTATGGAATTTTTAATTTAATCTAACTTTATTCCCAGACATTTAAAATATTGCGGACAATTTAAAATATAAAATAAAATATTCTGATAACATAACGCGTTTCAATGTCTGATAGCAAAGGAAACGGTTGTTATCTAATGGCTCGCAGCGTATGCCGTTGCTTTAACACAGGGAACGCGTAACATTCGGGTCATCGGTTCGCTTCAAATTTTGTGCATAGTTGACGCATATCCTGTATAATAACTGTTGAGGTTATTCGGTGTATAAAGAGAGAAAACGCGTGGATAAAGTGTAAGGTACAAAATATATATATTTCATTTAATAGAGAAGTGTAATAACAAGTAGGAATACAATTTGAGCTGGTCCAGGTCCGCACGCTAGCAGTGTTACCTTATAACTAAAAAACCCGAAACCAACGTCGCCTGTTTACTATTTATGGTCTGCTTTCCTGCTATTCTTTTGTCTACATGCTGTCGATGGCTTCGGCGCTTGAGAAAACTAAGAAGACCAGATGTGGAGTTTTCCTAGAAGCGGTGACCACTTCTCAACAATAACGACTCGAAGGTACAAAATACGATGTACAAAGTTTCATAAACTATTTATACCTTTTATCCATAACGCGAACGAATTTAACAATGTCCATAATACGTCGAAAAACAACAAATTCATCTGCTACCCGTATATCTCACACGTACCCTCGTTCAACCGAAGAAAAATAAAGTTCGAGTCTGAGGGTTGCGCTAAGGCTAGGACGTACTATTTAATTATTCTAGAAACGAATAAGGAAACGTTATTCTTCGAACAGAACAGACACGAAGCTGCCATAAAGAACATGTCACGACGATCGATAAGACGTAAGAAATAGGAAATTCAAATAGGTATCATTGGCGCCAAGTAATTAACGAGCGTTGGCTATGTCGAACACGTGTGTAAACGCAGTGCGTGTGCACGGAAAAGAAACTGCTTAGAATCGCTAATTTCCCATCGAGTTCTCGAATACAGGTTACCAAGGGACAAACACATTCTGATTTTGATTTTTCCGTTTCGCCAGTGTGTTATGGAGACTTTTAAGTCGGCTTTTGATTACCGAAAATGTTCGATCGTATCGCCGTCGATTTAAATATCCGGTAGAGGTAATCACGGAGGGAATTAAAATTAAACGCTTTCTAAATCTTATTGGATTAATAGCTTCGTTAATATTCATTATTTACATGGAACTGACCAGGTGCAAAGGAAGCTACGATTGCTCGGCAAGGCGAACCAAAATTCAGGGAAATTAATATTAGGGAATGACGCGATTTCGTAATCGATCGACTAACGTGGAAGTGGGGAATGATATCTCGCTGGTTTGCGAATTCGCGAGAAAGTTAGTTTGTTAATTTGTGGCGAAGTTATGGATTATAATGTCGTAGCATTACAAATGCAAATTTTAATTTCTAAATGAAGCACTGGGTATATGAAAAGTGGGGTAATAGAATTTTGTAATATAAAACGAGAAGATACGACGGTGAACATTTTTGACCTACTTAAAAACTATGAATGAATAGAAAAGTTTGAGCAAGGGTCTGAATTGGAACTTCAAACTAACTGGTCGGAAACAGGTTTTAGAGTTGATTAGAATAGAATGTCAAAATGTATTAACAGGAAATAGTTTTAGGTGAAACTTCGGAAGCAGTTAATCGACTATAAAAATTTTAGGCCAGACGATTCTTTGTATGTACTTTGGGATAAATAAAAAATTGCGAAAGACCTTTGCATTAAGATTCAGTGTGTCGAATTTGAGTTAAACGTATTTTTATATATCCAAGATAGTGTCACAGATTTTTAAAATTATCGTGTAATAAAATTTTTTAACTTTTAATATTTCATTCGCCTAATAAAATTTAAATTTTATCATTCGATCGAACATGTTGTGCTACCTAGCAGGGCACGCGTCAACTACGTAATACAGGGCATACGTTTACCGACTCAACAACGCTTTAAAATATGCACATACGTATATATATTTTGCATTCGGTTCTAATAAAAAGCTCATTGGCATGAAAATTGGTTGAAAAGTTCCTAATTTATTAGTAATTTCTTTCAAGTAGTTAAGAAATATTTTAATAGCATTAACTAAATAGAGGAATGTTATGTCTATTCTATACCTTACTTGTGTTAATATGTATGTTTGAGACACTAACGTGATACGCAATAGGTGTGATATTCAAAAATTTTCACGTCCTACTATTTCGGGTGATGGTCACGTAACTCCCCACATTATTTTCGTGTCGTACGCGACGTTCAGTAGTGACAATCTACAATTACCGACGTACGGTTTATGTTGGTAATACAGTATGTAGTTACCAGCAAAGTTAATATGTGTTGATAAAGTAGATATTCGCAACTGTTACCGTTTTATCACTCGATAATACTTGCTGTCGTTTAATTATTTTCCTTAATTTGCCAAGTATTGGTAACAGAATTTATTATTGACTAGCGGTAAAATACACTTGACACCTCAATTAAATGCACGATAAACTTGACATTCAATCATTTAGTAAATTTGTATGTAGTCAATGTTTGTGCCTGCATTTAATCAATGCAGGTGGCATCGTCGCTTTCTCTCATTCTATTCTTTATTAAAATGCGAGTGTTCAAGGCGAATGTCATTTCACTACATGATATATTTATCGCTTTTAATGATTCAGTTGAATATGTAGGAAGTCGGTATTACAGAACATGAGACAGGTAGTCTCGTACGCATGCATACATGTAATATCTATTTTGTGATTCAGTCATGGAAAATACAATTGACCGATGATGGTTGAATCTTAAGAATACTTCGACGACAACGAAGCCATGCTGTATTCATCATTGCTGCATCATTGCTGTTCAGCAATGCGGTATGTAGGACGAAACATCATAGAGATCCCTATAATTTCTATTACGGACATAAAAAATATTTCTATAAATTTATTCAAAGATATAACTTTCGTAACGCCTTAACATTTAATCAAGAATAAATATAAGAATTTTATCTGTTCCATTTTTCCAAAGAACTACTCACAGTTGTATAGATATACAATTTATTTGCACTTTATACATGAAATGTTTACATGAGATATTCAATAAACTTTGTACTCGTTCAACAGAACATTAAAAAAAAAAATAAAAAAAAAAAAATAAAAAAAAAATAAAAGTGATACACTGATCTAACAGCTATTACGTGACTATTACTTCTGTTTTAATACGAAATACCATTTCGTCGCATTCAAACTATTTTTCTAATTTTATTCCGATTTTCCTTCTAATTTTCTATCAAACTTCCTAATGTATAATTCGCTCTTAGTTGTGTCCCTATGATATTTAGCCTAACGAAGTTCACTATTTCGATTTACTATATACACTTACTACAAATCAATGTCGTAGTATCAATGTCGTATTTTATAATATTACACAGCTTTTCATCGGATTAATTGGCAATAATAAGCTATATGTATATCAATTCACGTGTTGCGTGCTTTAAAAAATATCGAGCACCATAAATTCTATTGAAATGATTAAATGAAGCTTAAAAGACGGAATGTCATGCACAAGCTTTATTTTATTATTAGGAGATATCTTCTATTAGGAAGCTTCGTAATTAAAATCACCATAAACAATGTTCATCTCAATACTGAAACAAACTTATAATATACGTGACATCTTTTGTCAGAATAATTCGTTAATCACGCGTGCGAAGTTTGAATAGCTGACTGGGCGGACACTCTGTATACGTTCGTGTGTATCATACTCACGCTGAAAATAGATAATTTCCACTAACAACAAACGATAAGCACTGCACTCAATCAATACAGGTCGATAGCGCTTTCAATTGCAAACTGAAATTTTTACAATATTCACTCAACGATCCTCGAATATTTGTCTTTTATATATTACCAATTTGTAGTTATTCTCTTCATGGAAGCATATGATGCGCAGAACATCCAAAAACCGATATTCATTAATTAAAAATGTTTGTTTAATTTTTCGTCTTTAATAAATTGCAACGTTTATGACATCACGCAGAAACGTACATAAAAGAAATATTCAGAGATGTGCAATTAAATTTTGTACGCCAAGGGACGGAATTAATTCTAGCAACATCGTGACATACACAGGTAAAAATTAAATTACGACTGATAGGACGTCGAATAGTTTTTCAAAGAAGGAAATTATCTGCGAAAACTGACAAGCGCGAAGAGAGAATTTCGATAAATTCTCATAAGGGCAACAAGTCCTGACTGTGACGTGGTTACAATCTAAATGCTGTTTATGCACGTACTTTTGTCTGCTTGCCTGAAAGCATATCGTTGAAAATGGAAAAGCAGACGTAGATATAAGATCATTTTCTGTAGAGCTGCATCTTTTCAGATACAGAGAAAGATGTATGTAAAAGGCATGCAACAAAGACGATAGAAAATGAATCATGATTTCAAATATGTTGATTTCTACGACAAAGGAAGCTTTATAGAGAAAAATCTGCAGACTTCAGGATATAAAGTTTCATAGATAGTAGAAAATTGTATAAAAATGACGTTGGAACGAATTTAACAAATTACCGGGAAAATTTTTAATCCGATAAAGAAAGGACAATAAAATTTATATTTTATACATCATCGTTTCGATCGATTCCCTGTGCTTTAAAATCTTGTTTGTAAAAAGAGAGAAAAAAGCGTACTTTTAAAATAATTACTTTAACGTTGAATTGTTTCTGGCTTTCATAATAATTCAAAATTTATAGAACATAAATCTAAGGAGAAATAAAAGATAAAGGATAAACGGAAGCTCTCAAAAATTGTGATAATTTTTTTAAATATAAAATTTTTATAACTAAATATATATTTACGAAAACGTGCCGATGTAATGCATCTAATGCGAATGATGTTTGGATAATTTTTAATTTAGATAAATTTCAGCTTAAATATTTTTATCGATTTTATGTTTGAATAGTAATTAATCCTCGTACTTCTTAACGGTATACCGAACGACACGCTAGATATTACAGCTAATAGCCTTCGCTATCGCTTTTAACTTCAGCGTAGTAATTTAGGGCATGCTTTGATTAAGCTGAACACGTCGACTTAAATAGGCGTGGAAATGGCATTAGTCTTGCATAATGTAAATTAAACAAGAGTTGCATACATTCTGTGTCGATTTTGCTTGTGTACGTGTAGCACACAATGCGTGCTACGTAAGTACTTATGGGAGAAGTCGTTCCACAATGAGTTGCAGAAACAAAGCTCTTTAGCCAGCCAAGTATTATATGTATGTTTCAACTATGAACTCCAGAAGAACGTCTTTTACTTGCCATCGATTAATCAATCGCATTGGTTAATGTCGTTTCGATTAACGCACATTTTCTATTCTATTGGCAGAAGTTGATATTTTGGATCGATTGATTTGAGAAAGAGACAGGTAAACTGTCGTTCACATTACAAACGAATTATTCTATCTATTATTTAATGAAACTAATGTGATAAAATATTAAAGTTAAAAATTAATTGTAATGGTAAAAAGATAATTGTATTAGTAATGGCTGTTGTTTAATAAACATTTGTCGACTGCGGTTGAATGGAATAATTATGATAATATTATACTTATTTGCTAAGTGTTGCATGCTCCGATTTCATGCATAGCGATATGGTCATATCTGGTGTAATAATTACATAACCCACGTGCTCATACTATATTCAACATTTTCCATTCAGTTTTCGTAATACCGTAATTTCATTCTAATTGCTTTCCCTAATTTATTTACAAGATTCATTTTATGCATTATTAAATTCTTCGCCCACTTATCTTTCGCATTCTCACATATATACCATGAAAATACAATCTAAGATAAATATCCGTTATCTTTTTTACACGTTGCACATTATTGTGGAGAATTTAAAAAATCCACATAGTAATAAATATTTTTTTCCGTAATATTTCTAGCAATATAAAATCCCTTACCAACGTAATTATTAATAATTTTAAAAACGAATATGAGCAAATTTCTACAAACTAATAAATATTCTGAAAAATTAATACAAGAATTAAATCGATCAGAGAATCAGACATTTTAAAAAGACATTCAACTTTATACGATAGGATCAAGAAAAATTGAAGAGACAGCACGACGACAGCATTGCCTTTTAATTAATCCACTGAAAATATTACGTGTCCCATTCCGCTGGTACAAAAGGATATGCATCCGTGGGCAAGACAGTTGCGCCGTTTGCGTGCAGCTTGGCGTTTACCGAGTCATTGTACCCGGCATGCGCTGATCATTATTACATATGCGCATTGCATTAAGGCAGGTCGCTGATGCACGTCAAGGAAGCACTTTCGCACAAGAATCAACTCCCTGCCGATTTCACTGGCTCCACGATGGTTCGTCAAAAGCGAAATCTTTCATCTTTCTCAAATCGTCGATTCTCGTGCGGAACGTCGACGAACGTCGTTATTAATATGATTGCTCTATGACTTGACCGAATCCCGCCACGCAGCTTTCTACGTTTCATTTTAAATAATTTTCTAAGCAAAGAGATATTTCACTTAATAACGCGCTTTCACCTTCTGGTAGAAATCTATGAAATACCATTTATTATAATTTCCGAACATGTGATCGTAACAGATCGGTACATTCACCGTGGCTAAGTTTCTTTCTGACGAATCTCGTTGATTTTTGATATATGAGCGTTATAATGTGTTAGGATTAGGTAGAAGATAGATAAGAATGACTCATAAATTATTTCGAATCTTCGTCATTTTAATACAATCTCCTAATTGAGCGAGTAATATTATTGATATCTGAGCATCGAACGTATTAATTTTGTGTTAAATATCTTTCTTAAATGTTACAAGTCCTTTCTCCGAGACACCAAAAGTTTCAGGATCGTAGCAAGTTTAATTGGATGCTTGCATATCACATAATATCAATTTCTAATTATACCTTTCCTCTGGATATTAGCTTTTATTTTGCAAGCGTATTGATCAAAGAAATCGTTGTTCTTTAGATGAAAATAAGCAGATAAACATGAAAAATTGCGGATCTTTGGTCGAGAGCACTAGATTTACGTGCGAATAGCGGTCGCACGTGCGATTGTCCGCCGTCCTTCGAAGAAAGGTTTCACCACGTGACTTACTTGAGGAACAAAAAGGAACCATCGATCGCGCCGCTATTTACGTCGGCTAACTCGATCGTTAAAATTGCTCGCCAACCCTCCGTTTTCTTTTTTATTGTCGATCATTTAAATAATTCATACGCAAAAATTATTCGCCGTTCGTTGAATACAAATCACCGGTTAATTTCATCCTTTTCGGGGACAGCTTCGAACCATTTCGATTTTGTTCCAGTTTTTCCCTCGCGTCTCACTCTTCACGCCGTGAAAAAGGAGTACGTCGAACGATTGCCACTTAATGATAGTTGCAGAAACGTTCGGAATTTACATTTCATGACGAAGGAATGCACCGTGCAATAATTCTCCCAGTTTAGAATATTTATATCCAAATAAAAAAGGAAAATAAAACAAAAATAATCATGTTGATTCTTATATGACAAGAATATATGACTATTAATTTTTTTTTTAAATAAGCCATAAATCTACAATGTTTTATAAGAGATGAACAACGTTGGTTTAATCGTTGTGTTAATCTTAATTTTAATTAATGCAATTTTTCTGTGCAATTAACGTTCCCAATATTTTTTAAATGTTCAAAAGGTTTACAACGACTCATATTTAAGGCCAAAATCAAGTGGGAAGATAGTTTCCATATGAAATTGATCGACGACGCATTTAATTTAAAAATTGCTCTGCTATCGTGCTTTTTATCCGTGGCCTTCGTATTCTGATATTATTCTCGTAATTCTTTAGTAACGAAATATATACCGAGAAGCTTCTGTAGAAAGAAATATAAAAATTTTAAACTTTTTCTGGCTTCGTTCGAATTTATTCATGATCTACGCTACAACATGCCATTATTCCCTCGACTGAATTAGAAGATGACTCCTTGCTCCGCCTTGCTCTTTCAACGATATTCAGGCTACACCATATGGTTGCTTTTTGAAGACCGAAACGAGTTAATTTTCACCGTGGTACTGTGTAATTTTGCATCTCGCGCTACCTGCACTCGCTTTTTACGTTCGTTGCTTCAGTATCACGGCGCGTTATTACCAGCGATTACCCAACGAATTCAACTTGGTAACGAGTTTCAATCCGAGTGAACATGATATGTGGATATTAATATTTATAGATCTGTTCATACCTGCTTTTCTTTGGCGGATTTTTCTTCTTGCTGTCGACGTGAGCAGACTGGTGATTGCAAGCACGTTCTAAGTCTAGATAATCTTAAATTAACATCGTTTTCATGCTATTATAATTTTTCCATTACTCCAAGCGATGCATTGAAACATCATTTTTGTTAGTTGTAATTTGAAGAAATTTCCAGTTGATAATGAGATTGTGACAACTCTCGACTGACTTTAATTTCATTTGCATAATCTGCTCTGTCGGCTGATATAAATAGCACAAAATCGGTAGCACACGACGGGAAGGCGAATAGTTAAACTTACATATTTTTTTCATCGAACAGAAAAAAATGTAATTTCTATGTAGTTGGGCTATACTTTACTTCGTAAAAGTGGGCGCATGTTATTTTCAAATTAAGAAGCTCTACTTTGTGCGATGCTACCTTCTCGAAGGTAATTTAGGTAAATTGGTAGGGAGCAAGGGTACGTAGATGTGTCTCTAAGCAAAGGTACACCTAGTGGTATACTGTTGTAGTTTTTGTCTTCTAAAAAATCAATTTGGAAAGCACGCGAAGCATGCACGTACTTCATTAAAACTTAATTAAATGGACCTTATCATCGGATTATGTATATAATATGCTCACGTAATTAACGTGGGCGGTCATGCATGTCATCTTCAGTTTGATCATTTATCTTAA
This sequence comes from Bombus affinis, assembly GCF_024516045.1. Taxonomy (NCBI): domain Eukaryota; kingdom Metazoa; phylum Arthropoda; class Insecta; order Hymenoptera; family Apidae; genus Bombus; species Bombus affinis. Next base: position 13,451,174 of record NC_066349.1, on the reverse strand, counting down.
GTTCTGCTTCTTTGGAACATAATTTGTCTTTGTTTTGAAATTAATAGTAACCGAACTTTAGTCAATTTAAATTCGATAATGGTATAATCATTTGAGAAAGTATATTAAAGTTATGTCGTGAAGTGGAACTCGTGAAAGCGTGTATTACATTTCCCTACACTATAAGTTTCGCGAGTAGTACATTATCGAAGACGAATGTTTATAAGTATAATAGAATAATATTGAACGGATGTCGATAGAAACAGAAGCAGTGTAACAAGGTACAAAGCTGCTCAGTAAATCACGCTATTACTGTTTTTTTCCCTCCGAGCAACCGTAGAAACAAGTTCATCGATCAAGAAGCAATGAATCATGAGTTACGAAATGTTGCACGTACACAGTGCAAATGCACGACGGAAATATTCCGCAAGAATTAACATTGCATCGTGAATTTTTGGAAATTTAATAAAAAATTCGATTCCTTTATACCTGCGCCACGATATTTTATCGAGTGTGAAAATATAAAATCGTTTCGAATATAATTGTTTTTTAATATTATCAAGCCGATAGAAAAATGACAAATACAGACTAATCTTCGTTGCATAATCGCGTATTTCTTCGAATCCCATTATTTCTATAAATTTTCATGTAATCTATTATTTCAAATATCAATATAATTTTACGATTAAATAAATATTTATTCGAAAACTATAGTAGCATTAAAAGCAATAAGACTGGCGATCTTTCCTCTTCCTATAATATCACTGACTGAGTTATATGCATTATACAGTTACAGCGTATTAATCAAAATTCTCATTACTTGTGTAGACTTTCATGCTGCAGCCGATGAAACAAATTAACGAGTATGGCGCATAAATCAAACCGAACGATCGTTTCTAATATCATTGCGGTGAAAATCTAATCCACCGTTCGAATAGGTAAAAGCGTGCGTTAATCAACGTATTTATTGGTTGTGGAGACTTTCACGGGGCCACTGGTAGAAACAAAATTTTTACATCGGGTCGCGAGAGACACGAGAGGCACGTTTTCCAATCCCCCGGTGGACAATGAGCTCCATCACGGTTCTATATAAGCGAAATCACAGGAGAGAACGACCCGTGGAATTGAAAATCCGTAAAGAACGACGGAGGAGTGTACACAGTGACGTATCAAGAGTGGGGAGCGCCAGCTGACTGGCCTCTCGGTGAAACTGTCTCGTCGTTTGCCGCACGCCGTTGCTTTGACAGTGTTATATCAACCTCCGGCCGAGCGCAGTCGGTGTGTTTTCTTCTTTCATAAATCTCACTTCTGGAACTCAAAAGAAAGAGAAATTTCCATCGAGAATTTTCCGACCAACTGTGATTCGCATATAGAGACATTCGTGTGGGCGACTCTTTACGACAGTCTGGAACAGTTTTGAAAGACAAATAGGAAAAACGATCGAGTGAATAAGGGAAAGGGGTAGAGGGAAATAAGGGAAGAACGAGAGGAACGTTAGTTCGCTCCATTTTTTAGTTTCCTTCGTTTTTCTTTTTTCGGGAACTTGCTAGAAATTCTCAAGACGCATCGGTAAACAAGATAAAACAAACATCTAGTACCAGACACAAGGAAATCTGTATTGAGACATTCTACGAATTTGTGCTGCGTGTTTTGTGAGTGATAAAAGCTTATCGTCGCGCGGCAACCGGAGACCTTTTGGGTCAGCGCGAAAGAGGCGGATCGTTTTCCTTTTTGAAAAAGGCTCTTCTCTCCCGCCCAAGCCTGAAGAGGGTTACTTCTTCCTGGATAACCGGAAGTGGCTATTAACCAGACGAAGGTAGAACAATGTCGACACTCGAGAACATCTTCCCTTGAAGCCGCTATTCTCTCCCTTTCTCTCTCTCTTTCTCTCTCTCTCTTTCTCTCTATCTCTCTCTTTCTCTCACGTTCTTCAAGATTATAATTCGGGCCCGTTGAGTCATGCTTTGCCTTCTTGCGCTTCAACGAAAGGTAAATAAACTTTCCTCTCTATTCTTTTCTTTTGGTTCGTTACGCATCTGAATATAGGGTCGTGCAGTTTTCGCGAGGATTCCTCGTTGCAAGACGCGCACCTCGCCAACGGTCATTACGTGCGGATTGAAGAAATTGCTGCAAATTGCGATAATCGCCGCGGATAATACCAGGGATTCGTCAAAGAAACCGTTTTCAGAGCGTGACGAGTATTTTTATACCTATTGTCGTATTTGTACTATCGTATCGTCCTTGCGTGGTTGGGCTAGAAATAGGGATAAATTTTGCAGTTGATAAGATAGAAGACTGGTTGGAAAATATTGCAAAAATTGGAAAGTAATAATTGCAAAAGTAACGATTCTTTTAATTAATTTTGTCAGACTTTACGATAAGACTTTTAGAAAACGGATGAGACACTTAATTCTTTTACCTAAGTGAATTTTATCAATTAATACAGTAGTATTGATAAGTGATATTACTCATATTGATAAAAGATGAAAGAAAATAAAATATAATGAAAGAAAGAAAATAAAATATAATTTCTTCGTTGGAATTTTCGGCGAAATAGGAGGATCGAGGCAATTAAAAATTAATGAGAAATACCGTACAGGGAAAAATGGTATAAAATTATTGTACGAAGGTTTAACGTGCAATGGTGCGTTGAATCAAACGTATGACAATGCAATTGAATATTTTGATGAACGCAGCTCAGACTTTTTCAAATATAGGTCATATTTGTTACAGTACCGACTAATTTTAAGATAAAATATTTGATTTTTTTAAATAAATAACTTATGAAATAACACATAACTTATGAAATCCAGATAAACTTGTTTGCAGGTACATTCTAAGTATCTGTCAAGTTTAAAAATATCATTTATCTGAAAATTGTATCAATATAGATCATATTTTTTCGATACTGTAACTTAGATCAACAATACTGATTGATAATTTTATCATTGCTATTGTATGTCTAGAAGAAATTACGAGTAATTGTATGTAACAGTGTGCACTTTATACATATTACCACATATTATGTCTAATGTACAAGAGTAAAGGGAGATAAACGTAATACGATTGAACATAACTACTAACAAAACGTGGCTCAATTAAATTATGAACTTGATCTTAAGTACGTTAAAGTAACACTAGAAGAGCTATGCGAATCACCTAATTCTCAGAAATTTCACCTGAGTTCAATTTAACATACTGAAAATGGAATACCACATATGTCATCGCGCTGGAGTTTTCTTAACTTATATTTCTAGCAAATACAAAAATTGTCTTATTAACGCTAACACGCTCAGTTAATCATCGACTGCAAATCAACGCAGTATGTTTGCCGTTTTGGAAATGATTGACTGATGCAAGGTTTCGTCATCTTGTCCACGATGCAAATTATTCCGTCATATCTTGTCCATTGTTTTATGCTTTTGTATATGGAATACCTACACGTCGCGCATTGAGAAGCATAAATACTCGGACAGATACGAGCAATGTCGTTGATTCCGAGAAATATCTTTTCTTACACGCTATACACCAATTTGTTTTTCAACTTTATACAAATACATATTATAGCTGCTGTCTAGTAACCAAAACTAACGTAAGATAGAGATAAAAGCTAAGCGCTGAACTAATGTTTAAAATCGAATTTCCCTTCTACACCAAGACAGGCCAATTTACCAATGCACGCTTAATACCCACAGGTATATTTTGTAAACGCTGTTGGATCACGCGATTCAGGCCATTGAAGAAGTGCGAAAGCATTAACAATCGATTTTCCAGCGCGAGACACGGTGAAAACGGGACGATGATTTGTTTGTTTTTTCGCTAAATTATGTATATATGAATTATTCTGTCGTCGGAAGTGCTCTTGTATCACGTGTACGATTCGTTTCCGCGTGGAAGTCAAGTGCGTATCAGGCCTCTCGAAGAGACAAGGACAGAGTCATTAATGCTCCATGGAGAACCGAGCGAGAGAGATAAAAATGAATCGAGAGGGTAAAAGAAAGAGAGAGAGAGGGAGAGAGAGAGAGAGAGAGAGAGAAGGGAATCTCTACGCCAGATGCACGCGCGAGCGCTGTTTTCACGTTGAAAAATTTTTTATCAGCCGGACAAAGGAAACCGCAAAACTCGAGACGAGCGTAATAAATTCGCGCGAGGTTGCAGACGGCTCAATTTCATACTAACGTTCTCCACGATGTCGATTTGCCAGACGACAAATCGTCGTTCGAGACGATTTCAAGACAGAACCTGGAGAATTTGAAATAGCGCGCTCGCGCGTACAACTGCGAGGAACCCGTGTTCTCCCGAACGGATTATCGTTAATTATTCTTAATTGCGAGCAGACTCGCTTAATTTCTGCTTTTTCCGGATCATTTAAAACGTTAAACGCATTTACTTTGCCCTCTGTTCTTCTCTTTCGCTTTCCTTTCTCTCGTTCTCTTTCTATTTCCATGTGCGCGCTGTCTTGAAATTCTGTTTTGGTTCGAACGCCGGAAGAAGGAAGCGTGCATCAGAGATTGCCTATGCGTTATTATTTCGAACCGTCTACGGAACTTTTTATTTTCTTCTTCGTCGAACTCGTTATCGTTAATTCCTTTTAATTGAAAATTCGTTCACGCACTCTCCACCTACCGCGTTGAATTCTGTCGATAATGTACTATCGTGTCTTCCTATCCGTGTTTTGCTTTATCCAATATTTTCTTAGTGCAATCATCATTAAATTTGTAATCGATCAAGCGCTTGCACGGGTTATTAACCATGAAAAGAGAAGAGAAAGGTGTGTAAGTTTATAAATTACTATTTAGATAGATACATAGATAGAATACATAGATAAATGAAAATTATATTTCGTAGTACCTAAACAACAAGGTTTGATTTACCAATGAATAAGTGACAAATGTATATTTATTGACCTATGCTACATTATTTTTATTAACCTATCTATATACGATAAATATGATAATGTTATATAACAGCTTGCGTTTGCACCAGCAGTCATCACGTTATTTATATTATCTATCACGAAAATGAAAAAAGAAAATAAAACAAACGTTCTTAAAGTTACGCAAATGAAAATCATTACAACATACGTATCTTTTCCGGGTATAAGATTTCACTTAGTTAACTAATGTTTCGTAATAATGTTTAAATAACATGTTTAGTCTTACCAAACGAAATACGTGACTGAATTTTCTAAAGAAGAAAAAGTAGAGTTTACGAGCGTTTTGAGTAACTTCGATAAAAATGATTGCGATCCACTGTTTTTATACGACGAATTTTTATATCAACAGAGTGCTTAACACGGCCATAATTACGGTACTCGATACGCTGCAAAAAGGCATCACGAAAGAAAGTAACAAGAGAAAAAAGGGCGATGAAAGCAGGGTCGCGTTTGGCGCAGAATCGTGCGCGATAAAATACGAACTTCTATAGGATACTTTTTTCAACGACGAATATCGAACGAGTATCGAACTCTGAGAGGGTCTTCGTTTCTTTTTCATCATGTTCTTTATGGATCCATGACCGGTGATACGTTATTAGATTATCGAGGCGCGTTACTCGTAATCAGGACGCTCCTATCTGTCCTATCTGTCGGCCAATTAACAAGTAGGTCATCCGCTCTTTTGTGGGAACCGAAAATGGGAACCGAAACTGGGAAACCGTAAAATGGGAAATTGTAACTATCCACAAAGAAACCGAACGATTCTAGCGTTTTCCACATATTACTCAACCGGACGATAGTTTAATCTAGAATGGCTGCGATACTTAAAATTACAAAAATACATATGATGAAGTATACTACCCGTTATAGGGTAAGGTAGGGTTATTGTCGTCAGCCTTCTGCGCCTTAAAAAATCCAAACAGCTTAATACAGTAACGGAAGAATGTGCAAATATTGGGTATTTTAAGTTGAGCAAGAAAAAGTATCTGCAAGAACGAAAAAATGACTCGAATAATTTTATAATAGTTATTTGAGTCAATAGGAGGAAGGTTACTTGTAAATATCATGTAAATATGCTTAGGTTCAATTCTCTCATGTTCTATTTATGAAAATATGAATTTGCACAAACATGCACGATCTAAATGTCCCTATGCTGTTAAAAATAGTATTATTTTCTCATCAATCTCTATCAATTAGACACGAGTATAAGAAGAAAGGTATTGAAGCTAAACTCTTTAAAAAAATTGAACGAGGCATGATGATACATCATCGCACAGATCATACTACATTTTTTCCACTCAATCGTTACGTTAATCATATTTATAGTTTAACTTTCAAGCACGAGTTCCTTACAAAGAACTGTATTCTTCATCTGTTGCCAATAAATCTTGTTCGTTACGTCTCGATTCTAATTAAATCTTGTGATTCAGTATGCTGATTAAAAACGTTGAATCCTTTGTGGAAACAAGCAGTACTTGTAAGTTTAATTGTATATACATCGCTATAAATGGAATATTCCTGAAATGTTTATCGGTCGAGTAACGGAACCGGAGGAACAGTAAACCGCACGGAGTGCAAAGGAACCGAAAGAATTTCTATTAACGATTAACGAGGATTCAGAAGAATCGAACACAGGAGAAATTTGGTTAATGACGAATGTTAGCACACAATAGCTTCATGATCAAGATCGAGTGAGATCTTTCCCCCGTATAAAATCAAGATATTTCTTATTAATTAAAGGTTGCAAATTATGTACATACGAGATTGAAGATTAATTAGCGCAACATTGTAGAAATCGCCGTTATTCCATTGTTTTCTACGAATACGTACGAGTTAATCAAATTCTTATCTTTAAAGTCATTGATAATTAGTTTATGTGGATATGTTTTAATCTTGAAGGAACTTGATCTTGTACCAGTGGTATTTAATGAGCGATAATTCATTTGTCATAATCATTCTGATCATAAAAACCTTTCGTCGTTTCTTCGAATACATTTTACAAAAAATCTATAAAACAAATAACTTAAACCATGACATTTACGGTAATACAAGTATTTGTACGTTAATATCAAATTACTATATTACAATAAAAACAGACGTAGATCATAAAATTAAAATGCTACAAAGAGATTACTATGTGTCTCTTCGGATTGAAAGGATCATAATATCTTATAATAAAACTAGAACAAGGGAACAACAGGTAGGTACTGGGGGGAAAGCAACAATTTTGTTGCTCGGAGAGATGAATCTCGTTCGAATGGAATTGTCTCGCAGACGAATGGTCGTGAATACAAATTTCCAGAAGTGGCAAAACTTTGCAGCTTGTTTGGTGTGTATACGTAGTTGGTCGAGTCTTCCTCAATTTGTAGTTACATCGAGACCCAAGCAGTGCATGCTAGAAATTGGTATTGATTCTGACTATATAATAGAGCCACACGGCGGTGTACTCATTTTCCGGCTAACTACGGGGAATTTCATCGATCGAATTCCATCGGGCTGTTGCTGTTCCAGGTAGAAATTGATTCGCCGAACGGTACCGCATGTCGATGCATTCCTGGTCAATAGCCTTGACCCAATGGGGAATTTGGCGATTTTGGGGTCGCTAAATGCTATCTAAAATTGAACGATAGATCATCTACATAAAGAACATAAAGTCTTCATACGATAAAAATTAGAAATGTAAGAAATTTGTGGAAACTTCCATCAACTATTTCTTCGATTTGATTGTTTGATCTAAAGATTGATTTTGTGCACCTGTGTTTGTTTGTTTTGTATCTCTACGTGTACAATAACGAAGGGATTATTATTAAGATGGTAGAAATGCAACTTTAATGAACTTTAATCGAATGTAACGTTAATCTAATAAAGACTATCTGAATGTGTAAATATACAGTGTATTCCATAGATTTCCATATAAGTTTAACTATTATATTCTATAGTTGAAAATGATAGAGAAGTGCGTAGTTTCAGTAGAATATGACATGTAATGACATTAGCAGCAAATTATTATTTCCTTCAATTTCACATTTTTATCAGGATCTTTTAATAGATCATTTGCGGGTCTATTTTTATGTTTAATTTCTACGGATGTTCGTAGGATATCCTGCATGTTCAACTTATAATTTTAATTGAATTATTTATGAAGCCTGACCGGAAGCAATCAACTTATCAACTCGCTTTAGTACCTTAGTTGGAAACAGAAAGATAACACAGCAAGATATTGTAAGCAAGCTTTTGCTATAATTTTTCTATATGGTAATTCGTTGAGACACGTAGCTCGCGAGTAATCTGTAACGTCGTGTATCAGACGCTTCGATTATAATTGTGAAGGAAGATATTTCGTATTCGTGCAAGGTAGATATTTCATTTAAATAATTGGATTCGTAGCTGAAATAAAAACGATCGAAACATTGGAATTCGCGTGATGGAACGTAATGAAATTCGTATCATGTTGATAGAGGTGGTACTACTTTGTTTAAATACCGTAGACTCTTCAATATGGGTAACCATAGGAACAAGCATTAACATCCTTCTATGGGGTATCGCATATAGGCGGATGTGGCGTGATCACGTGTGTGGAAAGTATTTACTTACATGTTATCGCACGTGTGTGCTTCATACACCGTGACGTAATTCTGTTTATCGTAAGAAAATGAACATGTAAAAACATGGGATGTCAGGAGTAAGGAGATACGTACTAAGTCACTGGATCGAAGTTAAAGTAAAAAAAAAGAATTCATTGCGCACGTTGTATGCATAATATATACGCATATACCAATTATCACTAATCAACGCTGAAACAAAAACGCTCAAAATAAAATTGTAATTTTCGCAATGAAAGAAACCAATACGTATATATGCATTTTATGATACGCATTTTGTGCTAAAAGATTATTTTTATCAGATCTTTTACCTTGAAAAATCATTGCATCGTACATGATTGAATTTAACTCGATACACGCTTTCATGTTGTATAAAAAAGTATTTTGCCCTTAGAGTGTATACTATCGATTATTTTATAAACAGGTAATAAATACCATAGAATGTAAATATAATATTTCTGTCTATGTCAATAATTTTCCGATACATAACCGGTGCGATTAATTTTCTGTACAGGTGTTATAAATATTTTCCACTGACTTGGCGATATATGCTACGAATTTGAATATTTTCTGCCCAGACGACAGATGTCGATCGATCGCTGTCAACTAATCGCGATCGTTCTATAACGGTTCACTCCTTTTCTCTGTTTGCTTCATTTGTAATCAAGTGCACATATACGTATGTATGTAGAGAGGTTTGTCAAAGCAAACGTGCATACGAGCAGAGGGGAATTTTGCTCGGAGGTTTCCTGTCTTCGTCCGGGATATGACGATATCCCCCCTGCTTGGCCAGTGGCGTAAGCAACCATAAAAATATCCGTGGTACGTGCGATTTCTGATAAAAGTCATACTATTCAATGACAGATTACGTAACCATTGAAATTTGTTTAAAGAAATTTGCTTCCTTTAAAATATTTCTGCGATATATTAAATGTTCAATTTTTTTTGGGTCCACCACATCATTCGATCAAACAATTTTACCATTTAGGAAAGTTTCGTATTGCAATTTGTTCCTAAACTAAAAAGTTGTAGATTTCGAATTCTAATTGTATTATATAAATTTTTGCTCGTTACCTATAAAATTTTTAACGTCTATTAAAATAGTTTTTAAAGGTGAATCGTGATTGTAATTAATTAAAAATTATTCAGTCTCAAATACTCGTGTAATACCGTAATCGGTACGTAACTGATACTTCACTGCTTACTTTCCAGCTAAACGATTCATACTTTCTTCCTGAATGTTCAACCCATCCTCCATCGAGAGGAGAAACGCTCTGCTCCGAATCTGAATAATTAAAACGCTCTTACCAGGGTATCGCTCTTTCAGATATGTTTCACGTTCGCATGATTGTCATGTGATAGCTTACGGAAAATTAACGTACAGCGTGAGAGACTTTCACGTCTATCGTATTTTGCTTCTGCATCACGTAACCCAAGTACCGAGATACGAAACAGAAACTTAAACCTCGTTGAATCGATTACGTGCATCCACTTACGAAGGAACGAAAAAAGAAAAAGGAAAGAAAGAAGAGTAGAATGCAAGAAGAGAAAAAAGGACAGATTAACCATTGAATCTTGAAATGATCTATGCATCTACGAGCACGACAGTCCTTTCTTCCCTTCGTCCCTTGTCTCGCTATACGAACACGTGCACTATCACACGTATGTTATTCATAGAGATATATGTATAGTAGAAATAGGAGTACCCGATGGCAGCTCTCTCGCTAATTCTCTGTTGTGACAAAACCACCGAGTCATTCTTTATCACTCCATCCTCTAGGATCTGAATCGTGATTACAGGAATCTGTTTCAAAAAATGGAGCATCTTGTCCGTGCTGAAAGCTATCTGGCTCACAACTAGATTCATGGTTTCATGCTCGAACGTTGGGATTTAGTTTCTCGTCGAAAGAATCAGGTATCAGATAATTAGTCTTTTGTTAAAGTTGGATCATTTTAAACTACTCTCGAGAAGTAAATCTTGTTTAACCGCTATGTCCAAATCTAAATAAATTTTGCTTAATCGTTGTATCCAAATATTTTCCGAGTTTGGTGTTTCGTACGATAATTTCGCTAACAACTATGTGGTATTCTATTATATGTATATCTATAGCTGTCTGAGAACCTGCACTATATGTATAATGTATGAAGTACAATACTATATTGGAATAGACGAAATAGAAAGTCTGACTCTTTTAGACCGTCTTGTACGCGATGTTCTCGTTTTGGGAAAAGCAGGATTCCTGTTCCATATCGGTAATTCGTCCGTGAAACTTCTAATTTTAATGGATTTGATGGAACTGTCGATCTCAACTTCCCATTGATACTAAGAGCAGCGGACAATCGCATTATATCAAATCGGTAAATAAAGTATACCCCTTCGAGTACTCCGAAACGTTGTCAGATTGGATACTTTCGGATAAGATTGGAAATCCATAAACTACGTGTATAAAATTGCTTGGTTTATGACAGGATGTTCGACCAGGCCGCCAAACAAATTCAATTTAGAGATTCTGAAGCGGTTTGATGCTTTATAGGGCAAATAGAATGATGCAATTAATTTGATTAACTGACGCACGATAATTGATTAATTGATTATGGTTGATCGACAAACTGCTATATGATATTTATTGGTAAAGTCAGAATGTTATTTTAGATGAATTTGTCCAATGTAGATTTTAATTCTCTTCCTTTTTTCTCGTATGGGAAAACAAAGTTAAATTAACGATGGTATATGCATGATTTAGCGACATCTAATTTGATACGTTATTAATGCTCACATGGGAAATGCGGTATAATCCGAGGTTCGGTCATTTCCTCTTTCTACTGTTGCCGCTTTTAATTAATTTGCCTCGTTCTTAAGGAGGACAGGGCCACTGAACAATAATAGCCTCGCGCGCTCAAAGGTTTCGTATGGTGCGTGTGGGTGCGAATGGTTTCTAAATCGTTTGAACTTTTTAATTTTATAAAATGTCCTCCATTACTTTAATATTTAAGTATTTTATTATAATATTAAGTTTCTATTTAAGTTGAAATTTTAATGAAAAAGAAAGAATGAAAAAGCTGGGGAGAACAAAACAAAGGGAAAAAATTAATCGATAAGAGTTTCTAAAAATTATTTATCTGATTTGTAAGAATTTTTGGGATAAGAATTTTACTACGTGTAAATTATTAGCACGTTATAGCCTTCCAGATATCACAGACCACATACTTGCACGATGCGACATACTGGTTATGACATATCTATGGCCTAAAAAAATTTCCAACGATATTAGTTGGTTTAACGTTCCAGTGTCTTGATACGAATGAGTCAAATAGACTTTAACTCTACTCGTATTTAAGCAGCAGCAGAGTGATCAGTATCATAGGTCAATTAATCATTTTCTTTTAACGCGATAGCGTCAACTCGTAATGTTGCAGAAACACACTTTTACAGATAATTTTTTTTGAGAAATTTGGAAAAATAGATTGAAATTGACAGCGACACGTTCGACAAAAATATGATGCATACTTCTCCATAATTCTTAAATGAAAAAAAGGTATCTACTTACGGAATACGTTTTTACAATTCAAATCCAACTAATACCGAACGAAATTAAATAATATGATTACATGCTCGCTTCATGCAATATGATTGCAGTTACTTATATTCCGATAGGGGATATGAAACTAATAATCGATATAAATAGATTGCTTGCCAGCACAATATTTCTACTAGATGTGTCGAAACAATTTCATTAAACATGTATTTAATATTTTTATACAATTGAATAGACAGAAGACGTTATTGCATCGTACACGTTGAATGGCATCAGAGAGGATTAAATTGCCAATTAACGATTTCACTAACGTCACTTTAACTAACAAATTATACCTCGTTAAAAGAAAGCAAATTCCACTCTACAACCCGCAAGCTCAAGGAGCTTCCACAAGCAAAAGTAGCACCGAACATCTTTCTTCCAGGCAGACAGGGAGACTTCTTTCTTGTATTCCATGCGCGCCACTTTCAGTGCCAGTTTCGACTTAATAGTCGCATAACTTTTTAAAGCGACGTGCTCGTCCCCGGTGGCCCTGATCCTCGCTGTGTTCCGCGATTAATTTGCTCAGGTTGTTAAGGAGGCCACCGAGCTGTGCACGATATGGTTAGCCCGGTTTAGTGATTGGCCAGGAGACGAGGAGACCAAGCGTGCGTTACCATATCGCGACGTGTCATGTCGCGGCGATGCGTCGTTGGTACGTGCGCTACTCGCCTGGTATTTAAGCCGCGTACGTACTTGCGCACACGTTTCCCTTATTAAGCACGCACGCTACTGCGTATCCCGACTCATCAGCCACTCGGGAATGAGTGGCGTGCTTACCTACGCGCTTAACATACACTGCCAAGCTATTTCTTCGCGGTCTTACGATTAGTTATGCTACGCTTCGATTAAGAAGCGTCGTTAATACAACGACTGGATAGTTTCGAGTAAATTAGTGGCCGACTATTTCCGTGAACTTAATAAAGTATAGTGTGTGTTAGGTCTATAGAGAAGTTCAATAACTTCAAATATTTTATTTTCATTTTATAGATTGTATAACGTTTGTTTAAATCTATAGGGATTCTAAGAGATATTTAGAAAATTTAACAATAGTAATTATATATTAATGGTCGCTCATACACACACCAGCATTGCTTCGAAGCTGATATAAAAAAAATAATATCAACGTTAATAGTTGATACTCATATGACGCCAGTGTAGCGCCATCGGTTGTCATAGTATTAACACTTTTGCTTTTAGAGATAATATAGAAATATGTGGCGACAGAATGTCGTTTTCATAAAATATCAGCTAAACTTCATTTTGAACGAAGTTTAATCGATCTTTATACGAAATACCTTAAACGGGAAACTTCTGTAATATCAAAAGATTAACGTATTCGTGAAAAAACTAAAAATGTTTCCAAATCGTTTTATCGACTGATAATCCTGAATTATAATTTAGATCATACGTTTATCCGATTATGCCATTAGTATAATGTGCAACCGGTAGCACGAAAAAGCGTCGGATATGTACTCCTACAGACCTGCTAGAAAAATCGAACCAGTTTATACCCTAGCTTCTTTCACTTTCTTCCATTCGATAAACCTGCTTATTAGACAACTCTGCGTCATACAGTTTATCCAGAGAACGTTACGCGTGAGACGGACAAAAGCCGCTCTGGTGAGCAATTTCTTCTAATAAAGGCGAACTAGGAGTGGAAGAAAAAGTCAATGCCAGTCATAAGTCGTGGTAACATTTGACGCATAAAATATCTGGTGGATTACAAGTGTCTATACATGTACGTACGTAAGTACGTGAGCACATAAGTAACTGGTAGCAGAGTCATCGTGATCATGGTCGTCGGTTCGCCTATCGTCGCAGCGACGAAAATTAAGGTTGACCGAAGGAAAGGGGAGCTCGAGAGGACCGTATGGAGGGTCATGGTGGGAGGTGGTGAGGGTCTCAATTGATTTGCTGGAATTGATGCACAAAAAGGCCTTTAATAGACGTCGATTATCTTCGCCCACGGTTTCCGACGATTATCCAATCGTGTACTTGAAAGAGGTGCAAAAATCACCGCGACAATATTGAAACGATGCATCACGGAAACCGACGATGGTCTAAACAGACACTAAAAGTCTTGCACTTTAGGAACAAGCGTACAAAGAAGAATATGTACGTGGAACAACAACGTGATTCGGTCGTTTCGGCAGAAATTTTATCACGTAAATTACGATGCTTGTTATTTACTACAGAAATATATATTCTGTTGAGAATGAGAGTGATATAAGCCAGTTTGTTGGTAATATCCATAAAATAGTATTTGGAATTTTATAGTATCCAATAAACCCCAGGGAAAAAAAACGGTATAAGTGCTAACGGGTGGGTTATATACTCGAAATTAAGAAAGGTGTACTTGACCATAGTCATCCATATCTGTATGAACATCAAAACGTAGTATAAAAGCTAGTCGCTAGAGAGTTGTACAGAGAGTTGTAACGACAGTCGAAGAGAGTTGAATTGTAAGAAGAGTCGAAGAGAGTAGAGTTGTAAGAAGAGTCGAAGAGAACAGTGTTGACAGTGCAGAATCGAAAAGTGTTGTAAGAATTTTTCTTTTTGTAAGTGTCGTAAGTTGTTAATTGTTATTGTTAGTTACAGCACATCATTGCATTAAGTTCATGTTAATTAATCATTGTTTCCTGTTTTATAATAAATAAAGAGATAATAATAATAGAGAGAGAGAGAGAGAGAGAGAGAGAGAGAGAGAGAGAGAGAGATCAAACACCAGAGATAAGGTGTAAGATTTTTCTACTCTCTATAATTTATTATTATAGAAAGTTCAATATATTTTCTGTAATTATGAGAGCACGATATAATAGCATGGCGGAGAGTGAAATTCTAATTTTTAGTTGACTATGAAACTAAACGAATGATAATTTTAGAAGTTGAAATATATGATTGAATTTGGATTCTCAAAACTTGACTTACATCTTGATGATTCTTAACGCATCATATACATATGCTGATTGACGTCACTAAAGTACGCGAGGACATTAATTTAAAATACGCTATACGCTATATAATATCGATTTTATCAATATTTTTAAAAACTCGAAGACTTAGTAGTTAGTCTTGAGATTATAACGATAACATCGGTTGCTATGAATAAATTGATTTTTTACCGAGTAATAGAGATACCTCCCGAAATTCGTTTCAGACTTTGATAGAAATTAATAATTCTATCTACACCTTTAACCTGAACGAACAACTTAAATGAATATTTTATAATAATTTAATCAAAATTTATTTTTGTCAAAGGCTACTTGAAAAAATCCATCTCGTGTAAAATAAATTTTTTAAATATCTGGTCAAAGGCACCTTAAATTCTTCTACAGTTTGTGTTGTGCATGGACAAATGGAAAGAAACACTTTGTGGTGCATACATTATTATGGAACGCGGTCGTACTTTTGCGATACAGTGAGAGAGAACATTTGCAGATAAGACTCGCCCTATCACACGCATTTCAAGTAGTAAATGCACGTGAGGTTTGCGAAGCGTGGGGTGGTTTGTGTAATGTCAGCAACGATTACTGCTTTATCGAAAAAATGGTAGTGAAATCGCGGCGGTTATCCACGTCGTTGGTTCTTCTTTCAGTATCCGATAGATCATACGAACTAATTCTCTCTTGACACGGAATTTCCTTGAAGCAAATAACGATCTCTCCACATCTTGTTTGAACGTGTCACGATGTATAACGATCTATAAGATTGGGTGATATGTCGTTGTTTAAATACAAGTTCTCGTTTATATCGCTATTAAAGAGAAAAGGTAGTAATATTCCTACTTTTTCTATAAAAATATGTTTATATTTTATTATTATTCTTTCATTTTAAAGATATAATTGTTGAAAAGGAATATTTTTAAAACTTTTCTATGGTCATCGAATCGACAAATCATTTCCTAGAAATGCAAAACTTTCAAGGAAACTCTCTGAAAGAAGTTTAGTAACAAGTGAGACGAATATTCTTGTAGTCCATAAATGGCTTGCCATCTCAATGTCATTCGTTTACCCCACGAGCGTTAACCCATAAAGGTACTGACCCGAGTATTCCAGGCAAAGCTGTATAAACATTAACGCGATTGATTCTTGGTAAATCGGTCAGGTTATATTCATTGTCAGTTAGACGAGACGTAGATATTGTTCACTCTTTTGAGTCTCATCTTGACCGTCACTAGCGATCCGTTGGTCTACAGTCTACGATGAAAAAAGATGAGGATCGTACTCCCTCACGGATGAGTTGAACGCGAGTTCTAGAGGACTTCTAAATTTATAAACGTATTTTGTAATACGAGCTGTTACCGTACCGACGTCGATAATCCAACAGTAAAGGCACAAGGGATTTCGACATGTTTGCAATTTGCAATTTTAATGAGGAGAATCGAATGCTAGAAAAGATATATCAATCGATGTATATTTGAAAAATGTGGTGGTACTTTAAACAAACATCGGAAAAGATCCAAAAATATTGAAGAGATTAAATAAACGTGTGCCTTTTAGTTAAAAGATTTTGATTTGATCTATATCACTTCTTTGGAGATAATTTTGGAGATTAAAACAAGGACGTTCGATGCCTTAATTATTTCTAAATTTTATTTGACGAAGTTGTAGAGAGATATTTATTCATCGTCATATTCTTTTATTTATTAGGTAAAGCCTCTTTGCGTTCTTTCGCTTATTCGTGTACATGTCGTATCTGAATTTTACATATTTGCGCATACGCTTGCACTCTAGAATGTAATGTAATTTTAAACGGATCAAAAATTAAAGCTTGCTTAAGTAAGTTCCGCCAAATTAAGCAATGAAAGATAAAATATGTAGCAGATAACTTTTAAAGTTTCCACGATATTGACGTAAAATTACACGAGGTAGAAAAAAGACAGGAAATGTTCGATAATTTTAAACTCTCTATATTTTGAAACTAAATTAATTCGCTCCGATTTATAACAGCTTTTAAACTATTTACCAAATGTGCTGAGCACGAAAAGTCTGGCGTAATATCGATAAAAAATTCCATGATTATATATGAACTTCGATAATAGCTTTTGTCGATGTTAAACTATCCGTCACTGTAAATTGCTTGTATCTAAAGATATAATTCTTCTCAAATTCTCACCGAACCGATTACGTACTATCAAAAGATCATTCTTTCATTTAACATTTTTCCAAAGTTCTACAAATTTTGTCGATTATTCGAATGGGGAGAAATTTCGAAATCCTTTGCGATTCTAAATAAGTGGTAAGCAGCGTCACCCTGAGGATGAACCGGTGAACTAACCTCATTGATTTTTCGCGCGAACGTGCCGCCGCCACTGTCGTTTACCAAATAAGGAGAGGGCTCGAACCGCGCCACTACACAACGCAACCCCTTACGAACAGCAACATGGCCGTCCGTTGAATGACAGTTGTTGCACTCGGTACGCGTACTTGTTGACCATCCCCAGGTTTCGACGTGCACCTGTCAGCGTCATGTATTCGCGTTCTCGAGCGCGATCACGCCGACTCTTCTTCACGGTGAGTTTCTGAAGGAAACTTTTTCACATATTAACAAAATCATCTTTCGTGTCACTAAATCGTTGTCATCCTCTTTTCGACTTTCGAACAGGAGAACCTGCCGGTTGTTTCGTCTATTTTATTATTTTCTGTCTGTTCGTACATCTGTGTCTATAGACATTTTTATTTCTTCGAGGATAGATTTTTCTTTGTGCTTTAATTCTAACCAGAACGCGTGCCACGAGGTGATTCGTTAACGCGATCTCAGATGGTTCGAATGGTTTGTTTGTACGATTGATCGTGAGGGAATCGCTCCGTTCGGCCAAGAATCGTTTCGTTAGCCTACGATGGTACGAAAGCGGAGATTATCGTATCCCTACTGTGATAACATTTTGCGATCCCGGATACGCTTCTGCGTCGAATCATCGGTGGAATTTTCAACGTAAACATTTATCACATTTATGGGAGTTATCTTCGATTGCATTCGATACGCGATCGAGCCAGCACCGTGTTGGAAGAAACGGATAATACGTAGCTTTGCGATAGATTATTTCTGTCAATCGTTTTAATAAGAATGAACAGGAACTGGTTTTGAGGAGGACTGCTGGCTAATTAGGTAGATCTAAGCGGTTCAACGTGACAAGAGAAGTTCGTTAACGGGACACACGGTTTTCTGCTAAAAATAACGGAGACATTCGCCGGTACATTGGAATCTCTCTGTGCCCAATTTTAGATCTAGCAAACTCGATCGTTGTCCCCTCACGTGTGTGACAAGCATTCGTCGAGCGTTTCCAGCATTTGTCAGGGACTTTATCGTTACCACGTATCATTGACTACACGTTGCACGATAAAGGAACTTCTCATTCCATCATTCAAGTACGATTGCATTCCGCGAGTGAAACTTAATTACCTTTTGCAACGAAAGTTGATAAGGTTCTCTTGTTATGTCACGGAGAACTAACAAACCAGTTTCGCTGGTAATTTAAACTTATCTTTATCTAGCTCTTCGTTTCTAATTGCTTTTCATCCAAAACTCGAGTTTCTCTTCTACCACCGGAACAAATTTCTCCGCCTCTACTGGTGTTAATTTCTCTACGTTGAAACATCTTCAGTCCAGGAATTGAATACAAACGCAAAATTTTGTGCTTTACCTACGAATCCTTTGATATAAATGCTTCTAAAGTAAATACTTTCAGCCTCAAGTAGCATCATCGCAAGAGAGTTTCGATTAATTTATTTAATTTTAGAGAATTACGTTTTAATTAGTATTCTGTGTTTTACGCGATAAAGAACATAAACGGCGTTTAAATACGTAATAAGTATCTTAATTCCGAATGCCTGAATAACGTGCAGAAAAGATTCTATAAGAGAAGTGAAAATTAGAGATTTTTAACGGATACTCACACGATAGATGGTAGTCAATAAAGATTATAAATGTTTTAACGGAAAGTAGATATCTATTAGCTTCTATATTGTACGAATTTTATTTCGTTCTCCCAAAAAATGCAACCTTTGGTTTTCCATATCATTTTTCACACAATCTTTTACTCATTTCACATTATTTATTCTATTCCATACATATGTGTCTATTTTTTAATTCTATTACTGTCTATAGTATCAAGTAAACGTTTGGTATGGGACGCTAAATTTTAAGAATTTTAAGATTAAATAACCTAACCCGTATTTATTCCGAAATCTCATGATATTACCTATGACCCAACGAGGGTAAAATCTGAGGGTGAAAATCAATCAAAGCTCACGGTGGTAAGCTGGCCTTGATACGCACGAGAGGCATTAGTCCTTGAAATCTTTAGCCGTTCCAGGTAAGGTGAACACAGATTAACTCTGTTAGTTGGAATTAACAGAAGGTTCATCCCTCGTTGACGAGTTCGCAGAACTCGTTCGTTCTGCGTTCCCGATACGGACACGCGGCTTGCCTAATGTGCACTTACACGTACGTATATACGTACGTACAAGCACGCGTCGTTTGTCTGGAATTAACACTTCGACATGTACGCGCGGATCAGCGCAGTGATCGAGTCAGAAATTCAAATTCCGCTGTGACTCCGTGCAGTAACGACGCAAACTCCGAACGCCAGGCCAACTGTCTCACACTCTCTTCCACTCAGACTGTTTTTGATAGGTTTTGGCACTCGTTCGACCGTCCTTCTACTCTCGTGATATACCCATCAACCAGTTTTCCCAAGAGTGTTCTTGATTTTCGTGATATTCCAACTTTAGATAAACTTCGTATCATGGAGAAACTCTCGCTAGAGTTTGACTAAACTTTGATTAGAGGCCGATTTTAAAGCTCTGCCATTTTTTTTTCAGTCCTGCGTGTAACTTTTTGTAAGGATAAGCGCGATAAGTTGTTTAAAAGGAGACTAAATAATTTGTTGGATAGATAAAAGCGAGTAGCAGGTTGTGATATTTCGTTTTAACGAGCTGTTAAATTTAACGAGACTTTAATACGTGTATTTTCATCTGTTACAGATGTCTTTCATTTTGTAAATAATACTGAATGAAAAGAAGTATCAGACTGAAGATGGGCAAGCTTTTGAGTCTTTTGGCTCGAGACGAGTCTACCTGTTGCACGCCTCAAAAGTACGATGTCTTTTTGGATTTCGAAAGTAAGTTCGACAAGCACACTCGAGAGCAAACGTTCCTTTCGGTCGTAGTTCTTGCACGTTGAATTTGTCGTTTACAATGTTTTCCAACTTTTATTTGATAACGCAGAACGTTGCGCAATATCGCGCTGTTTAACATTTGCGAAGAAAACTTGTCTTCGAAGACTAATAGTTGGCTCTTATCAAATTTTTTTAGATGCACAACCTTCTGAGATAGAGCGGGAGACCTTTGAAGCGGTGCAAAGGGTTCTGAAAAATTCAGAATCTATCTTAGAGGAGATTCAGTGCTACAAAGGGGCAGGGAAAGAAATCAGAGAGGCGATTTCGGCGCCCACGGAGGAATGTCAACGAAAAGCCTATCTGACTGTCGCCCCTCTGGTTGCGAAGCTCAAAAGATTCTATGAATTTTCATTGGAACTTGGTGAGTGTTAATCTCTTATATACGTATTCCTTTAATCATTTCCTATATTTTGAAACGTCTTGGGGTATTTTATAAAACCTCGTTTCATTAAGCAGAACATTTATCGATATTATCAAGATTGATTGTTAATATTTAACAGTAAAACGCTAGAGGTGTCTAATATTATAATCTTACACGATAAACAAGTAGAAGATTACGTAAGCGTAAAGGTAAATTATTATATGTATCTAGCCAATGAGATTTCGTGGGTAATTATCGTGGGTAATTGAAAAATTGCGGATACACAAGGCTACTGGCTGTGCGAGGGTACCTTAACGCTTTTATTCAAATAAATTCTCCTATGACACGATTAATTTTCCTCTCGAAGACTGACCATTATTATTTCTGAAGCAAAAACTATCAATTGCTTCAAAATTCGTGGTACAAGCCAAGTCGCGTTCTTAAACGAACATTTGTTTTTTGTATAGTTTTAATTACGATGTCATTCGCTGAAATGAAATAAGAACGTAAGAACCTAAATGTCGATACTGGCTCAGCAACGAATCGCGAGGGATTGTTGTTTAGCCTCAACGTAGCCTGAATATTCCGGTACACACGGTGATTGGAAATCCAATATCGTTGCATCGGCACCAGCGAAACTCGCAACCGCTTATAAACTTCAGGGGCATTTATTGCCTTTATTTTGCATAACGTAGTAATAGTTATCCAAGTGGAAGTGAAAATGTTCGCCACCTCGTGAACTATTAATACCAGAAGCA
Organism: Bombus affinis; assembly: GCF_024516045.1. Taxonomy (NCBI): domain Eukaryota; kingdom Metazoa; phylum Arthropoda; class Insecta; order Hymenoptera; family Apidae; genus Bombus; species Bombus affinis. The sequence goes on along the minus strand of NC_066349.1, from coordinate 13,429,781 downwards.
TATCATCTGGACAGAATCTTTCCTTCATAAACAAATCTGGAAACTCGGTAATAAAAAGGACAAGGTAAAGAGTTATAACGAACTTCTTCGACGTTTTTTGCTTACTGACTTCTATATATTCCTTGAAATTTGAATATTTCTTCTTGTGCATTTTGAAACTAGTATTTTGCATAAATTATTATTGCGTAAGATCTTAGTCAGGTAAATTAGGAGCTGATAGTAAAAAGACGAATGCTTGACGAAAAAGTGATTTTACGCAAAAAAATAATCTACAGCTTGGAATAAAAATTTTGCTTATCGAAGTGTCCCTGTTTTATTTCGAATATCATTTAAGAAAGAGGCAACGTGATCTCAGTTTTTTATGGAAAGAAAGTTTTCTTATGCATTAATAAATTCTTGATTTTATTCCAACGAACGATGCCAGCGAACTTCGTAATACTTTTTTTATTTAACTAATAAAATCAGTCGAAATACCATGGCAACCGATTCGCGGATAATTCTGCACACGTGTAGTAAACAGAAAAGAATTCTCAACCATCCGACGAAGTTGCAAAGAAAGGAAGAGAAGGAACAAATTGTTCGAGTTTAGGAACCGTGAGGCTCATCTTGCAACTGCTTTGATATTTTCCAGAAAAGGTAGTACCAAAGATCCTGGGTGAACTATGCTCTGGCAACCTCTCGCCGACCCAACATCTCGAGACTCAGCAGGCTTTGGTGAAACAGCTGGCAGAAATTCTGGAGTTTGTTTTGAAGTTCGATGAACACAAGATGAAGACTCCCGCTATTCAGAACGACTTCAGTTATTATCGAAGAACATTGACCAGAGCATCCCTGGCGCGGCAGGAAAACGCCGAGAAGGACCTCGTGGTTGGAAATGAACTCGCCAACCGAATGTCCTTGTTCTACGCCCACGCGACACCCATGCTTCGTGTTCTGAGTCACGCGACCATTACTTTCTTGATGGACGTAAGTGGTATTGCTTCTCCTTTTTGTACTCTCCCCTATCTATGCACCGTTTCTCGACAATTATCGACCCATCCGGACGCCAATCGATATTGATTGCCGAGAATTCCGGTTGAATGGAATTAATAGAAACTAGTACTTTGTAATAGAAACGAAAAATATTGTTTCTCGTCTGTGAAAAAATCCTTTTGCTTATATTTCCTAAGAAGATACACGTTTTCCGACTTGTCATTCTTTCTTTCCAGTTTGGATGACAACTAGGATTTTGCAGTTTGACTAGAATACACATCTTTGTACGCGAATGTCTGTTTCATAATATAATTACAGTATGTTTTGTTGGATATTTTTGACACTAGGATAATCGAATAAATAAAAAAGACACGAATGAAAAGAACAATTTTATAAAAGTCGAGGTAATTAAATTTCATACCTTTTATGCGTAGAATTTTTCAGACGTAATAAAAGTTATTTAAATAGCTCTTTTATTCATTCTGTCGCGTAAATGTTTCCTGAAAAGGACCTGGCAAATTATAACGGGCAAAGGAAAAGTGCACATTCTGTGGAACGTTGTTTCAAGCAACAAGTAAAATTCTGACAATTTTCTCGGGCTTTATCGCCTTTGAATCATTCAACGTGCTTTAAAATCGACTTTGTTTCCGGGAATAAACGAGCAAAAAGGTAACTTACAATAGAGAGAAGAGAAACGCGAAAGGTCTGTAGAATCTTGAAAATAAATTTACCTGCTTCGGCAACACTGAATAGGCGGCATTGTCGCAAAATCCATTCTTCAAGCATACGTGTGTACGTATAGCGTATATGTGTGTTTATATATATATATATATATTTGGCTTTCTACTCTACGCAATACTAGACACTCTGCTTTATATCTTGCCTCGTAATTAATAATTAACTTTCCATTTTTCATCTCGAGTCTTCATTTTGGAGGAGGACAAAAGAACGTTGCGTTTCCACGTATAAATATTAAAACAGGGTAGCTTCGTTAACGGCACGAAACGCGTGGAGGGACAGTGTACGAAGAAAATAGGTCGATATAAATAATGACAGGCACTGAAGCAGAAAATTAAAAGCTATTATTCCAAGTGATTCAGGGTAAAACAGTTCTCGGAACATTTACCCGCATAATGGATAACAGATTCATTCGCAATAAATCTGTAGATGTGTATTTTAATTGGTACCACAGAGGAAGTGGTTATTCGTTTTACGATATAATAAGTACTATTAAATACTATGTAAGCCTTCAGCTTACGAAGAAGCATTTTTCATGCTGTGTAGTATATTATCGTGTGTAATTTGTTGACTCGGATATTCCTTTTGCTACGAAATTAAATAATTAATGCAAGTATAAAAGGATAGTGCAAGTTTCGTATGTGTATGCTTAACAAGACTGTTCCAAACAATTCTACGTGGTCCAAACAATTCATGTCGATACAATAAGCCAGACAATAGGTACAAAACACACGATAGAAGTTTAGAATAATCGACGTACGATAGATCGATACGATTCTTATTCGCATTCGTATTGATAATATTACAATTCCTTGTTCACCTTGGACGAATATCGTTACAATAGCTGGTGGCAGCTGTAAGAAAGAATGACAGAAGTATCGTGAATAGAGCAGTATGATATACTATTGCCGTGATATTCATATTTTATTGTAATTTGTAGAAAATTCGTATTATATTAAATTTCAAATATTTCGTACTTGTTTCAGAACGAAGATGTAGCACGCGAAAACATCACCGAAACGCTTGGTACCATGGCCAAGGTTTGCCTGCGCATGTTAGAAAATCCGTAAGTAATGCATTGAACTGGCGGTCGAGTCGAAAGAACATTCGCGTAGTTTAGAGGAAAAGATTTCTAAAGAAACAACAACAGTTCGAGATGAGATATGTTATTGTTCTTAGGAATCTACTGGCGCAATTCCAACGGGAGGAAACTCAACTCTTTGTTCTGAGAGTGATGGTAGGGTTAGTGATCCTTTATGATCACGTTCATCCCCAAGGTGCCTTTGTTAAGGGTTCGAATGTCGATGTAAGTATTAACGTTTATCGCTACGTGTATTGAAAAATGGATATATTTAATATTTCCCTGACGTCAATCGATGGATCGACCTATTTTAAGAAATACTTTAAAAATATATGTGGCAAATACGTGATGAAAGGACAAAATATTCTAGATATTTATAGCCGAACAGAAATAACGTCGAGTTAGATTATATTTATAGGAATAAGAATCCTAGTATATCTATAATTATATTATTTATGATATTATTATACATATAATTTAAAGCTTTATATTGACTTTAAACACGAGATTCTTGGACACATACTTGTATGGTTTCCATTAAAAGTATATTATTTTTTCAGGTTAAAGGCTGTGTGAAGCTGTTGAAGGATCAACCACCCTGCAAAAGCGAGGGTCTTCTGAACGCTCTCCGTTATACTACCAAGCACCTGAACGAGGAGAACACACCAAAAAACATCAAGAACCTGCTAGCAGCATGATTACCGAAGCAACGTGGCTGCTGCATCAGAAGCTGAGACAGTTGGCTGCTGATATGTCAGAAGCGATGCCATTTATTTTGTGTAGCGTCACGAGGATATCGAAGATGATATCCTCGGCGACTCCGCATGATCCAAGAGCAATCTCCTGTTTCTGATCGTGGCTGGGTGGTGGACCACTAAAAACGTGTCTTTCGTAACCGAGTCTATAGCTGCCCTAAAACTGCCGAATTCTACATACCTTCTGACAAAAAAAAAAAGATAAAAATAAAAAAAAAATAAAAAAGTAAAAAAGACAGGTAGGGAAATCGTAGAAAGGCAAAAGGAAGAAAAAATATCGAAACGACTGAACATTGGAGGAATTGCTAAACTCGTTCTTAAGCGATGCCTTTATCGCCGTTACGAGTGCGAAAACATCTAGGAATTATTATTATAATATTACTATCTCCCTCTCTATCTCTCACATACAGATACACAGACACACATGATACCTTGATTATTATCGATCATTACTATTATTGCGATTTTTGACGTTTATTCCAGTTATTATTGTCATCCGAAGTATTATTGCCCTGACTAACTTGTCACCACGTGTATTAACATTGTATTTGTCTTCCCGGATCAGGGAGGAAGGGATCGAGTTAATTAGAGCATATCAATAACATATATAGGATAATTTTCAATGATTGCAGACGATTCGCAGTGTTACAATGAGAGGTTTAAGAACGTTGTAAGATATTACACAGATCTTTACCAATTGTTTTCGTTGTTGAATGGTTGTCATCCGGGCGAAGAGACGATCAAAGAGAAATTGTTATAAATACCGGGACTGGATATCGATCATTGGAATCGAAAATCGGGAATGACTCTTTACCTTGTTTTCTTAATGTCAATATATTTATTAGAGATTCGTTTTATCTTTTTATTAATAGTTGAGACAAATGCACTTTCTTCTTTTGAAAAGAATTTATGTTGCTGTATTTCCTCTCATTTTTTTCAGCTTCTTGTTCGTTTCTATATAACAGAGAATTAAGAACCAAAGATGTTGTTACGCTAACGTTTATATACCTATCATTGATTTTATTATAAATTTGTTATTGCAGTATTTCCGAGAAACACGTTATTTATACCGCCAGAGAAAAAAGTTATCGGTTGACGCGAATATATATACTTTGCTATGGGGAAAAATTGTCAATGTTCTCGCGACAAACAAATTCATATGTGAACGATATTGTTGTTGGCGCCGGCATCGCGTCGCACACTCTTTTTCTAAGTGCACATTTAAGAATTCTAAACGTACGTGACCGATCTACAGTGTAGGTTTTCTTGCATCAAGAATTTTACTATTTAGATATCCGATGTTATAAAATTATATTATTTAGTACGCTATCCGTTCTTAAAAGCTGTCTGGAGCGCTTTGTGAAATTTTAGCAAAGTTACCATTAATTAAAACTAGTACGGAAAATAATTAAGAAGTAGCAAATTTTCCTATTTTTCTTGTCTTTTGCGTTTGTCCAAGCTATTGAATAATTCAAACTTAAATTTAAAACAAGATTCTTATAAATACCTATGATACCACATCCCATTTTGGATTCTAAATTTAAAGAACAGGTGGACGCGAGACGGCTTTTAAAAACGGAATTCTCAAGCGTTAGTTATAGTTTGATCTTTTTCAGTGATATTTATTATAATCTTGTGGTTGTTGCTTTCATACGAACCTAATTACGGATACATTTTTTTTACTTTTACTACATAATCGCATACATCTTTTGATACCATTTTTCAAGACAGACTGATGACAAACTATTTTCCGTATAGCGTTTCATGTAACTTATAAATTGCTCGTTGTAAGCTTAATTATCAAAAAATCGATTGATCGTTTTTAATTAACAGTATTCCCTTGTTTGTCTACCATTTAATCAATGTAATTTATATAACTTTATAGCGTGTAGTACATATACTTCTTCCTATGTAGACAAATTTTTTAACTATAATAACAAATAAGAGCAATAATTAGACTTGCGAATCTAGTTTTGCATCGAAATTAAAAATATTTTAGAATAAATTACAAGTAACAATTCTTTAACTTAATTTTTAACTGATATTACTGAATGACCGCAACAGTTTGGGTTAGATTTAGTTCGGTCTAAATTATATTCAGACTACTTAATTGCAATTCGTATTTTATATCTTACACGATCGCACGTGTCATCGATGATCTTCTATCGAGTAAAACACAGAGTACGAAATCAAGTGCTTTAAAATGAAATAATTTAACCTAAACTGCTGTTTCGATCACTTTTCTAATATTCAACGATATTAGTTGAGAATTAGAATTGAAATAGAAATGCATAATCCATGTAAAATTATTCAATTTGCGCTGTTTTTATGCACAGTGTCAGGTAAAAGAAAGTTTAGAAGCGATAGAGTACGACGAGTTACGTTAATTTAATAAATGGAATTATATTTACGAAAGCGATGAATTGTCCGTTGTATTTGGTAAATACAACAGATGACTGTTAACCAAATGATTAAAAGTGTCTAGTACAAAAAATAAACTTTCCTTTATATAGGTCGCTGTATAAAGAAAGTAAAAACGTAATAACGAATGTTATACTTCCTCCTTCTAAATATGCAGATTATAGTTGTACTGGTACGAGTGTCGCGTTTATCTTCCAGCGATTTTCTTAAAAATGATCAATCGATGTTCCATTTTCTTAATCACAGCACGAACGTAAAAAAAGACGGTTGCAAGATTCCGACGTTTATCGTAAAATAAAGGAAATGTTACTAACGTAGTTATAGAAATATATTGATTTTTACAATCGCGTTAATGATCGATACTCAAAGGTTTGTTACGCTTTCCTCGATCCGAAAGTTTAGCTGCATCGTTTGTACAAAAAGGATCAACGAGGGAGCACGAAGGTTAACATAAAAGAAATTTAATATAATAATACGAATATCTCGTGGAATACTACTTTCAGAGCGTAAAGAAAGCTAAATTCTACGTACAAGATAAAGATACCTGTGTGCGACTGAAAAATACAAACATACGAACACATTTTTTTATAAATATTTGCATTTGTCTGTCGGTGAATTTGCTACGAATGTTAATTTAATCACGACTGTCTGAGAAGAAACGAAATTTACGATTCCATTGTACGCGCGTTTTCACGTAAATGTATTTTTATTTTAAGTAGAACGCGACGATATTTCTAGAAATGTCGCCAAATCTATTCTGATATAATAAGTCGAATCAAGCTTATGTTTATTCAATAGATACGTTGTGCACGGAATTTCGGTTTCTCAGTGTATTTATGTTTAAGTAACATTCATGATCAATACCTTAAGATTATTGCGCTATATTATCTATTTACAAACATTGTTACTTGAAAATGAAATTGTAGAATCCCGAAAGTTAATAAAATACATTATATAAATACCTCGTGTTTTAATAATATAAAAGTGAACAGCGCATATTCTAAAATCCAAAATTCCATATCTTGTATACGATTGCAAGACATGTTCTATAGCTTATTCAGAATTTCACAGGGAAATTTAGTTCTAATTCCATCCACTAGATATGTAGCGCTCTTATTCTATACTGTATCGGTAATGTCGCATGTGACAAAATTTGTTTGATCACAGCCAATACTATCAACACGTTATCCACAGTCCATAATATTGAAGATATTGGTATTTATTCTCAACGTTCGTCGATAAGATTGTTTTCCGAGTTAACGACAAAAATCTGTCTAGAAAATTTAGTACATAGTTTCGTCTGCAGGTGGTTGAAAAAAGGTCAAAGCCCGCCATTACGCGACGCCACGGCGGTTATTAAGGCGCAATTCTTTAAATATTGATTGAAAGTGGGTTGGAGTCGGTGGGCGGAAGCTCAAGGTGGACGGAGGGAAGGGAGGAAGAGGTGGAGGTTAGACGAACGGACGAGATGAGATGAGAAGGTAGATGGGAAGGGAAGATCGTCTATTATATATGATGGGCGCGGCCGGTCTCTATGGATTTTTTCTCCCATTATAAATGCGGCCTATTTCACGGATAAATTTTTAATTATCGGCTCGTTTAAATGTTTAACGAAGGATCGCGCGTTCCTTTATTATTCGTATCGCGGTATTGAACATTTTTTGAACGTGTCTATCGTTGAATTTTCCGGGGTAACTTCGATCCGAGCTTTGAATTCTTATTTCGCGCACGTTGGATGAAAAAAAAAGTTTAAAGGATCGCATCGTTGATTTCTCCATCAATCATTGTAGAATATTTAACATATATTTCTCGGACAGTATATGCATTCAAATACTCGAAGGAGAAAAGATTATCATACGAGGCGATCGTATTATGTATTCCGTAATACGCTCGCGATCGAAATTCCTTTTCCTTAACTGTATTATGCGTTTCACAGTGAATTTAAATAATCGAGTATATCCGATATTTTAGAACTATCTTTTAGAAACTCTTCATTTTCAATGCGAATAAATAATTCGACTATTTAGTTGCAAGAAATATCAAGATCTTACTATTTATCATATACCGTTGTAAACATTATTCGGTAATTGCATATCGATATCAATCGATCCGCACAAATCATTGCACACGATAAACGACTTCCAACGATCCAATAAAAAGACAGACAGAATCGCATCGTGTTTGAGAAATTTTAACAATCGCAACATCTCTTTTCCCCTTTCATCGCGTTAAATATATCGAATTTGAGCTTGGGACGATGAAATCGTTTCTGACTGGGCTCTCTAGCACTCGCCAGCACGGCCATGTTTTCGAAGGCGTCCAAGAATGTCGCTTGGCTGTTGTTTTGCCTTTAGCGCGACCACCACCGCCATCAGTACCACCCTTACAGAATTTTCCTTCCCCGTCGAGCTGTAAACCCCACCACCCCTCAACTTTCACACTACCCGTACCGATGATCGTTTCTCTTTTTTTTCAGCTCGAAAGTCTACAGCGCGATAGAGAAGGAAAGAGGAGGCAGGGACCCCTATGGATTTTTTCCGTACCGCGAGTTCGCCCCCCGTCGGTGCTTACCCCGCCATCCCTTGTCAGGATCGGTCCACGATGTTTTAAGGGCTCGAGCAACCCCTGGCGAAGGTCCTAAAAAAAAATTCAACCCCCAATTTGTAGGGTTGGCGGCCTGTTTAATTGCGATATCCAGTACCTTTTCGCGATTCATCTTATTTTTTCCAGCGGTTTCGTTTTCCGTCAGTCCGTCCCTGTCTGTCGTATCGTGGCTTTTCATTTCTGTCTCTCTGTGATTTTCGAGGCGTCGAGCTGGCTCATAAGGGTTCGTCGCTCGTTAATCTTCCGACGGTTTTGTTCTTCCTCTTTCTTTTTTCCTCGCCACGGTACCGTGGCTGCTCGGGAATAATAATGAGACTAATCCGTCCGACACACCCTGTACATTAATTCCTTGCACGGTCCGCTCCTCCAGCCGACCACTCGAAAGTCTTACCGATACGAATTGCGTTTCCTCGAGAGTAATCGCGCGACAAGGGCCACGCATTAATGGACCAATAAAAACAACCAGTTCGACCGTGTTTGTGATTTCGCGAGGCTCGTTCTGCCGGATATGGATCACTCACGCTGTCTTTAACATACCTGGCTTTCACTTTGCACGAATGAATATAAATCTTAAATGTCGTATTAATGGCTAGAGGTAACTCGTTTACATCTGAATTTTTTCTTCCAAGCTTATTGGTAACTGAGAATAATATTGACGATGGGGAGCTCCGCTATGTGGTAATATTTATTTTCTATTAGCTTGCAGAAAACGTCATACATATCTGATGTAGTGCATCATAGAACGAACTACTCGACGACGACTATATGACGAAGTACAAGGTATCAGCGAAATCTTACGTTAAAAATTTTATTAAAAATTGAAGAAATTTGAAGATTTGTTAAAATCTTGCTGCGCAAAGACTTTGCTAGCATAGAATATGAATAGCAAAAATTCAATCAGCAGTAAACGTACCAACGTTCTTGTAATACATCGACAAAAATCGAACATAATGGAAATTATTTTAAATAAAAATGTTCAATTTCGATAAGGATATAAAGTTCCTCCGTTCCTTTAAAACGAACGGCCTCGAACTACGAAAACTTGCAAAATGATCTAATATTTAACGAAAACTGTGTCACGTTCCTTCACTGACGAAAAAGAAAAAAAAAAAACGAAATAAAAAAAAGAAAGTAGCGCATCGAGTGTCTACACCCATTAACCTCCGGGAGTATAGTGACGCACGAGCATAATGCGAAGTTTACAATAGCGGCATACCACCCCTTTCGCCACGCTGTGGGATACTATGCACCCTTGTAACCAGTCTAATTGCGATATCGCCTTTTTTTCGCTCGTTGTTTTTTTTCCCTTTAGCCTCGTACCTCGTACCTCGCTCTGTCTCCTCGTCTATCGTTTTTTGCGCGTTATTTTCCTGCCACCCGGTAATTATGTGGGCGCGGTGGACCAAACAAGGGAAGGAGCCGCGGTGGCGAAGAAAAAAGTCGTTTTGCATATTTAAATCCGTCGTAGAATGCGAGCAGGATCGAGGGAGCTGGAAACGGGGTGGCTTGAGCGAGAAAGAGAGAGGGAGAAAGGGGTTGCCGGTGTTATCCGTTCAGAGAGAAGAGAGAGGAAGAGATCGAGGTAAGGGCGCGTGCGCGATGACAATGGACCGTGTTTGCACACCCGAAAATTGGCCGGCGCAGAAAAACACGCGGTTGTCTGTCGGCATGAGATGATAAAAAAAAAAAGAGAGAAAGAAAAAACGTTGCTAGATGTTAGAAGAAAGGGAGAGCGACTAATCGAAGGACACGCGTTAAATATCTTCAACACCGTCACGCTGGTACGAGTTCGAAAGGCTTTCTCGAATTCGAAAGAGACAATTAGGACGTCATGAATTATGATATTTGACGAGCTGGTAGTTTTAAACCTATTAGCTTTGTAATTTATTAACTTCGGACGTCGTTTGTGATTTTATAGATACACGTTTCAGTGGTTGTAAACTGGGAAAAATTAATGAATCGACGCAGCTTTATGCGTCTGATATCGTCTGCGTTTGTTGTTGATGATGGACAAAAAAAAAAAAGAAAAAAAAATCTACTGACAGGATCGAGAGGGATTTTTCGGAAATTTTACCCTAAACTATTCGCTCCGTTATTCACATGTTATCTTTAACTACTTACGAGCTATTGTTGGTTTAATCGATAAATTTCTTCGTCCGCTTTAGAGCTTCTAATAGATTGAAAAATTTGATCAGCGACTTATAACTCTCTTACGGTGTCATTTGATTCGAATAAGGCACGTTTTGTTTCTGAGAACTCGTAACGAGCTACCGATACTTATTGATTTCTAATAGGAACATTTTATCTTAATACCGTAACTACAATATCAAACCGACTGATATCAGATTTGTTGATTTTGTTATTACTAATAACTTGCAAGCGTATGTTTCTGGCAATAATAACGCTTACCTTTACTAAGACAGAAACATGATCGCATATATTTCTTTGCTTTTATCGTATCACATTAATTATTTTACTTTATGTATAATATATTTAGATAGATATTAAAGATCATTAGCTACAGCGTTGCAGAAGAGAACACGCACATTTGGAGCATGACTATGTATAATATACGCATAAATCTCTCAGATACTTTTAAAGAAATTACACAACAGTCGACTCACCTTTCGAATAATCTTCATTCGCAGAACGCTAGAATCCTTTCTAATTCTATTTGAAATTAATCGTGACGGAAAACAATCGAGCGTCTCCTCCCATTCAGGTGGTTCGATAGAACCGTGCATCATTCGCATCGACGTGGTTCGTTCTGGATACGTGGACGTAGTCGGGCATCGATCGTCGGGATTAGTCGGATCCAATTTTCTGCGGACGATAAATTAGAATTTATGAAATGAGCGTGGAAGGCAACGCGAGGTCCTTCGAGGGTGAAGCCTTACGAGGGAGGTCCACTTTCTCCCTCTCTCCTTCGAAACTCTTCACTCTCGCGTATAAAAAAGCACCCCATGTACTCCCCCTCGCAGACCGGAACTAATAGTTTTTTCTTCTTTTTTTTCACACGCTGCCCCGACCGGATCGCCTCGTTTCGATCATGAAAATTGTTCGTTTCCACCAGATAGTATCGTTCTCGATATACGATACGAATATTATCGCCTTGCTGTGATAGTCGTTTATGGAAATGCTTTATTGTACGCGTAACTAATGTTTCAAGTATGTATGCGTGTTTGATTTTTTAGTGCACGAAGTTGGATTGCGTCAATCAATAACGAATAATCTTCGTACGTAATTAAAATTAGTCGCACTAATTTTGATATCGGTATTTTTACGGAAACGATTTACGAATTATTTCGAAACTATTCTGTACCGTTAACTGTAAATACTAACTGGTTAGATGTTGAATTATTATTGATCAAAACGATTTTAATCTTAGTAGAAATAGTAGAAAAGTAGTAGTAGTAGAAAATAATTAAACAATTTTCCTTTATTCCCTTTATTCTTACTTATAATAAATTGAACCTACAAAATGAATTAGTCTCTTCATTTACACCAATCATTGATAGATTTCCGTTGTTACCAACAATTTACGAATATGATTAACTTAACAAATTTAAACAATATTTTAAGCAACAACATGGTTCTATCATTGTTCTCCTTCCTTCGTATGTAGCCAAGAATATTGGTATTCAACGAAATAGGACGAACCGTTCGATAGACATCGAGGATCGACAGATGTTTCTCATTTTTTTCATACTCTTTCCTCTGTCGATGGAACACCGTTATTTTCGCAAAAAAATTTCCCGAAACTGATCGGCTGCGCGTACACGACCAGGAACCGTGCCATTCACGAACACCTCATCGAATCGGTCGTTTTCTTTCGAAGGGTCTCTTCTTTTACAAACGGTGGAAATGTGACTCCTGCATACCCTAATGGAACAGACGAAAGAGGAATTTTTTCCTTTTACAACGTAGATAGTAGAAATAAAAATTTCTATCGTGATACGAATTAAGGCGATAACGATTATTTCAATAATACAAAACTGTTTCGCATAAATTCATCTCCTACCTTATTCGTTTCTTACTCACGTAGAATTGAAACAAAAAGAGAATCTCGTACTTCGATAGATGGAATAGACAAAAGTTGAGACCACGAACGGGCGATAAATTGAAGAAACCAACGAATGTAACCGCTTTTTCAGCTTTTGTTCGTAGTACGAGGGATGGCGATGACCGATAGGTAAATGGATGATCTCGAGTGCGATTACCACGGTCGCTAATTTTTTCTTTCGAAGATTATACGGATGGTGGTCATTTTCTGGTGCGCCGCTCGTGTAATCCTATCGTGATACACTTGGATATAAGACTTTTTCGTGGAAAAAATATCCTGGAAATCCCGTAATCCCGGATGGACAGGAATAACGAGTGTTTGATGACGGACTACGTAGGGCTCCGTAAATTCTGTGGGGGTAGTGGCGACGTGAGAATGAAAAAAAACCTGGGGCACGCGTTTCTCCGAGTACCCCCGAAATTTCTATGTCCCCACGATCGTAGAATGGGACAGGAAGCAGGCTCCACGATTGAAAAAAACTTTTTATCGTGTCCATTGCGTTCGAAGACAAAGCGTTTCTGAGTTAATGCCACGTAAATATTATTTATTACTGTTTAAATTAATGATTATTTACGCTCTTAAAAAATTCATATTCACGCTTGTTTCGCGCTTCTAAAATGTTAAATAATTTTATAAATTTTCTCTGTTTATAAATTTGGACTTTATAGAGACAAAGATTTCTGAAAGAATCGAAATCTGAACTACTTTCAGTGTATACATCGTGTATGGGGTAGCAATAGGCTTTTAAAATGTTATTATTTCTATAATATACAAATTTTCGCGAAGAAATTAATGATAATAACAACATGTATTAGCAATAGTTTAAAAAAGGAAATATTATTAACAAAAATACGAGGCATTTATTATATTATTGTACAGTCTTCTAATCTTTCGATATCTTCTATCCTCTTAAAAAGAAATATGAAATAAATTACTTTTGCTTTACAAGACCTTTTGCTTTCGAAGCGAAATATCAATATGTACGCATTAAAGAAGTTTCCTTAAACTAGCGATAGTAATCTATATTATAACGAAATCGTACAAATTATTGTCTCGCCATAAAAAATGTTCAGAATCAAATTTATAGCGTTATCAAATTATTTTAGTAGATGCCAGGACGATATATGCAGCTCGAAAAGTTTCGTGAACATCTCAGTCCCCTCGCTATCCAGGTTGGGTAGGTGAGTGACCCCCTTCGGTTTTTATACAAGGGTTTTCCTGAGGGGGGAGCATTTTTTTTTTATTCCAAGGGTACCCGTGCCTGGGGTGGAGATCGTTTTTTATAGACCAGCATCTGTACCCCCGTGGCTAGGAAAGCAAAATTTTTCAGTCAGCCAGTCACTCACCTGGCTCACTTCGGTACGGTGAGCCTTTGGAAAACTTGTTCTCGATTCGGTTCGTATCAAACTGTACGCTTCTTGCGTTAGTCGTGAGAGATATTGCCAGTTTGTAATATAAATGTTACTAGGTAACAGGTAGTGTTCATCAAATGATCAACGGAATAAGTGCGAATAGTGTGTGGAAAGTTACATCGATTGTAGTTTGACAAATGAGACTGGTACAATGGTTGGTATGTTTAATATCTTTTTTACTCTTATTAATTTATGTAGAAGGGTACGCTAAAGTTTGAAACGAGTTTAAAAGTACTATCGCGCAAGTATAGGTAAAATTGTAACTACAAAAGTTTTATACGGATGTAAGGATCTAATATACCAAGAATATAATATAAGGATCTGACTTTCTTGCTTTTCTAGTATATCATCTAGAAAGTTTAACGAATTTGTGGTTTTCTACGACTTCTAATATCGCTCAAAGAAGATCATCGTTTGATGACAATTCGCATAGTCGACATATCTCGTAAATTAATCTTTTCCTCGAAATCTGTCTCTCTTACGTAGTTAAAATTTCCGCCAAAATCGTTCTTTCTCAGTTCTAGTAACGTTAATTACAACAAATATATCCAAGGAACGTCTAATTTCTATACACGTCAGAAAGGCTGAAACGAAGCGAAAAATTCGGTCGTCGAAAGTTAGAGAGATTCGCCGTCTCTGCTCCCTTACTTTCTGTCTTTCTGGTCTTCCATTAAAAAGAAAATGCTTTTTTCCTTGGTTCGGGTTCCCCCGAGATTAAAACATTCGCGAACGAGTCGTGAACTCGTTTGTCGTTTATACTCTCACCCCACGTCTATCTTCCTTTCCACCATCCTCCTCTCTCTCTCTCCCTCTCTCAGCCGCTTGCGACAAGATGAGTCGGATAACGAAGCGACCTCGTCATGGAACTAATTTTCTGTAATTTCTCAAAAAGAGAAAGGAGGTCGAAGAATACAGAAGACACGGGCGGGTGTAGAAAGGAGGAAAGTAGAAAGGGGAAGAAGAAGAAGAAGAAGGAGCGCGGAGTAAGTCGGAGCTTTTCTGGACGTTACCCCCTGCAACACTCATCCCCCTCGATACGCTCTCAGAGACTTGCTGGCACGTCGACGTGGCCTCCAGAAGAAAAAGATGGAAAAGAGAAAGAAGGAAAGGTAAACACGAAGAAGAAAAGAGTAGAGGGGGATGGTGGGTAGCGTCAGGCGAGAGAAAAGAAAAATAATCTCTTATATACGACGCCCACGGTGTAATGGAGGGTATTTCGCGCTGCAAAACACCCAAGCCACCCTCTTGGCAACCCTCTCCTTCTCGCTGCTCATCCCTGGCCATGCCACGATGTTGGAAATAATATCTATCTCTCTGCGAGCGACGAGTGGCAACGCCGAAGAAGATCTAGTTGAAAAATAGAGACAGAGACAGAGACAGAGAGAGAGAGAGAACGAAGGAATGGAAGGGGCAGAGGCGAGGAAGAGCACGATGTATAAGTACATGCTTGATGATAGCCGCGTTATATTATCCGAGAGGAAACGCAATTTCCACGGGATCTACCCGTGCTGTAGGGAATCAAGACAATTTCATTGGGTTAATGGTAATTAGGGGAGGTGTTTATGGCTGGTTTGCCGCGGACAGGTACGGCGAATCGGAGTTTTTTCCGCGTGGATAATGGAGTTAATAACGTGGGGTTCTTGCCGCAGCTGATGGTTTTTGTTCGAACGAAACGCACGCAGTTGAGGAGTTTTGCTTATGCGAATGGCCATTACTGGCGACGGGACGAATGCGAGCGAAGCCATTGATAGAAATGATGATTCCGGAGAAAGAGGAGGCTTGCGTTCGTATGAGTAAACGCATGACTGGACAAGAAAGACTCGGTCGCGAAGAAAAGAACGTAAAACGAATTGAAGGAAAAGAGAAGAATCGAAAGTCATTGACGGAGAATGTAAGAGAACTTGAAGATTCGCGGAGAAAGCAACCGAGATCTTGTACGAAATATACTCAAATAATTCTCTGTCATTTCGCGAAAAGAGAAAAGAACTCGTCTGTTTGCGTATTATTTGACAGGACAGATAGATAGATGTGTTAATCGACGACTAAAAATATGGAAATTTATTATCTTCTCAATTATTAAAGAGATATATAAGGTTGTCGAATTTGATGGGATTAAAACAAGATATCGATAAAGATAAAGGCGAAAGAAAATTTACTTAAAGATTACTTAGCGACAGATTTTGCCGAAGATTGATAACTATTAAGCTACGATATAGTACTTGTTTGTCGTTCGTAACGGGATGACAAGACTTATTAAACTAAAGGATTTTCTAGAATATATTTAGAATTCTCTAAAAATAATCTGTCGTAGAATCGTACACAAGAGGAATTTATTTGTAACTCGTGTCCATAATTCGATGAATCCATGAATGCAACGTGGTTGCAGTTACGCGAATATTTATGGGCTATTGATTTGGAAGAAGGACTCGTGAATTATTTCACTGAAAGTCCTAAGCACATATGTCTCGTGGTCGGAAAAAGTCTGAAACGCTCGAAAAAAGAGAAGAGAAAGCAGATTGTCACGGGCAAATAATAGATCTTAAGCGGACCACAAAAACTGGAATAATAGACGTAACTTTCGAACAGATAAATCAAGCGGAATTGTATCACGATAAATAAAAGTAAATAACGTCAGTGATTCATAATTAAGGAGTCGAACAGCCCATCCCGTCTGGGGCGAATAAAACAAGGTAACCAATGACGGATAAAAAAAGCATACGTTCTATATTATTATTTTAAACGTTGAATAAATAATTGGGACTGATCTTAAATAATATTCATCTAATGAAAATTACTTTTAAATCGCGAACCTTTCACTGTCTATCGTGTGAAATATTCATTTCGAACATTTGGTGATTTTTATACTAACAATAAGTTCGATGAATCTAATTTACTTATTCATTACGAAAATTTTAGCAAATCCCTGTAACACGCTAAATACATAATTATTATTTTTACAAATATTTCTCAAATATTTCAATTTCCTTACCGTGGAAGTATATTCATGAACGGTAACGAACAAGATCTATTCTAAGGAACGATTCAAAAGGAAAGATTACTACGTGTAGCCTCTTGGCTAGGAGAAAAACCTTTCTTCAAGTAGTCGAAATATATTCATGTTTGGCATCGAGTCCCGTAGCAGCAATTATCCTGGAAAGCTTCAGCGACTTTGCATTCGCATGAGGAAATACCTGCTGGGCAAGCGAAAGGATAAGTGGAAGAAGACAGGAAAAATCGTAATTTAAATTCACAGTGAAATTCACATGATGGTGTAAACATCTATTCGTCGCCGTACAAGATATTCATTCAAAATTAATTACGAAGCTTGAAATTACAAAAACTCGAAGAAATTCCAAAGGAACACTGTTCCGTTTGGAAAACGACCTGGTTGGAGCACGACCGAATATATTCACCATAGCAATTATCTCAAGAAGCTCCGTTGATTTTGCATCCGCATGAGGGAATATCCGACCCCTGAGACGGATTTCAGAGAAGAAACAGAGAGTAGAAACGAGGGAGAAACAAGAGAAAGAAGACGAAGAGGAGAACTAGTAAGAAAAGAAACGGGACAGAAGGGAAGAAAGAAAGGGAATTCTGGAAAAGGATGCACTTTGCAGCAGCAACGGAGTATAAGCGGGTTCCATTTTGTCCTGGGGGTCCTTAGGCGCCTCCACGCTACACAACCAACACACCGACGTTCTCATGGTGCACACATTCATTAGGAACGGTCACGCATGCACGCTGCCGTGGCACACACCATCGTACATTTTTCTTCTCTCTTTTTCTCCTCCCTTTTTCCTCTTTTCATCTTTCTCCTCTCTTCTGGCAGTCGCATTTGGCTTTCTCCCTTTCTCCAACTGTTTCTACGTGTGGACCTCGAGGGTTCGTCGGAAGGGATGCTGGATGGTGCGCAGGCGCAACTCGCGAGATATTGATAAAAATACGCGAAGGTCCATCCCCACCCCCACACACCCCCGTGAAGCCAGCCCCATCGGAGGGAACTAAGGAGATATTCTGACGTCGAGGGCCACCCCTTCCCTTCGACGTCTTTCGCTTGAACCCTGCATCACCACATTAACATAATTATTAATATTTCTCCTATTCACGTATTCTCTTTTTCCATGTACCTCGTGCGTATTTTTTAATGTGCCATCGTCATCCGTTGAAATTTTTAGAGCAATCGTACTTTATTGGACGATGTACGATCGAAGGAATATCGACTTTCTTTCTTTTTATATCCGTAATTTAAGTATGAAGTATTTTGCTCTGGTTATTCAATATGGCAGTGATATTGTAATTTTTCATTTGTTTTTTGTTACAATGATACCCGTATTTTCTTAACAATCTTCGATCTTCTACTTTTAAACGGATCCATTGTTACACGTCAAGCTTCTACAGAATATTGTTTTGCCTCTTTCGTTTCATCCTTCGATCAGCTTTTACGTTAGCTTTACATTGCATTTACATTTTCCTTGTTCTTCCTCTTTGGTGGTTGGGAGACCACTACTATATAATTTTAGCTACGTTCGTAGCCTTCATAAAATAATGGCCTCTTGGAACAATAACGTTAAATGTCTCTTGCCTCGATTATCCCTCGTTGGAACGTTTACAAAATTGTGTTTAGTTTCTTAAAAGTGTTAATTTCGTAACATTATACAGTAACAGTAACATCTTTTCAACGATGATAAAGTGCTTCACGCTTGCCAATGATGTTAATCTATACTGCGTAACTTCCCCACTAACCAGCCTTATTTCCAAATTTACGGTTTCTTAATTTACATATTTATGAGGAGAATTTCCATCGGCCAAAAATGTCAAACGACCTACATTAAATTTATCGATTAAAAATGAACCTCGTGGTGAGGAGGGAAACGGGAGTCTCTCGAACGAGAGAAAGTTAAATGATTAAAAAGTAGACCAACTAAGGGGAGAAGTACAAGGACGGATATATATGTACACCTTACTACCCTTGTGCAATCAAAGGAGCTATCGGCCCTCTTGATTCTTCGCTAAGTTTTTAAGAAGTATTTTCCTCGTATTTCCCTATCCTCTATCGCGGTGCAGCACTCACAGGCCAAGCGGAAACAATGAGATCGCTGCGGGCCTCGCAATTAAAACGTTCTGGTTCAAGTGTTTCCCTTTGAGGATGCCAGGGCATCCCGAAGGAAGGCCAAAGGGGGGTGGGAAGGTCAGAGAAGGAGGTCGATCAAAGGGGATTATTTCATTAAATCGACTAATCATTCGCATGGCCTACCGGAACAGAGGATTCTCGATGAACAGGCACGGACGAGCACTTAAAAGCCGAAGATCGATCCTAAATACGCCATCATCGAATTTAAACTCGATTCGTTATACGCGGAAACGGTATAAAACATATAGAAGACACGTATGAAACGTTTTATACAATTATATTATTTTTTTAGTTGTAATTGACTCGTTGTTATGTGTCTTTAATTATAATTACTCGTTAGATCAAGGCAAAGGTATAGCTAATACTAGTAAATAGTATATATATACATTTTCTAAGATATTGGGATTTTAAACGACTGTTAGGGTCGTCGATAACGAAATCACGACAACTACTTTTAAGTAAGAAAATTATGATTATTAATTATGGTTGATTACAATGACACGGATTATATTCATGTATGTTTATAATATATAATACATCTTTACTTCGATTCGTCATAGACCCTCCTCCAAATGAAATCAGCTCCTTAAAACGGTCAATACATCTGAACCAATTTTACGACCATTTATAACGTACGTAACGGCTTCTACAAGAATAATTGATAAAACAGAGAAATCTCCCTTATCGTGTTTGAAGTTTCTGTGAGTCTACAATAGCTACATGTACACGAGGATCGAGCTTTAGTCGAACTGGTCTAATCCTCGATCCAGCGAGCCAGAGCAAAGGGGTGAAGAGGATGACGGCGAGGTCAGAGGCAAGGGCTGTTCGGACGAAATTATATTTTTTGTCGTCAAGACACGTTCTCGGCGTCCTGGACGCTCGCATCCCGAGGGTATTTAAAGACTCCTCGTCCTTCGTTCATCGTTCGCGAGGCAGCGCGCAGGGGCGGAGGGACGGGCCAGGGCGGCTCCTAAAGGCAGTAATCCTCCGGGCTCTCACGCACGAGTATTAGTCCCGTCTATAAGATGAACACATCGAACTGGAGCTGCGATTCTATACGTGTACACGCTGGAGACACGGGTGTTTGGCTACGAGTGCACGCGCGCGCGCGCAGGAGAAACCGAAAACCGCGATCAAGTAGGATTACTCCGGAGCAATATGCTCCCTCTCTCTTTTTCTTTGCTTCACCCTCTTGCTTCGTTCCCGAAGACACCATCCCCGAGTGGACACACGTGTGGCCAACACACGCGGAATATACACAAGCAATCTTCTATCTCTCGGACGATGCCCGTTATCTCGGGAAGCAACGAGAGTTTGCCTGGTGTTCCTACTCAACCTATCGTTGCGTTTCGTCGTTAAACGTTCAACGTACGGCATTAGCCACCGATGGACGAGCTCCATTCAGAGTGTGTTTCGTTTTATGTCTTGGATCCTCTTATCATGGACGATTGATATTTCTTTTAATTTATTTCTGACGATGTGGAAATTTAACGTTGATGTTAATGAAATGATTTTCTTTCTGATTACGTTTGTTAATTTGGTGGATCGATTATTGCGGAGGAAATGATCATATTCGATTGATGAGAACTGATGTCTAATAAATTCAAAACCAACGATGGGTTTATCGTAGTTCAATAAAAGATCATTTGTAACTGATAAGATTCGTTTCTGATTAATTTTGTAGGTGGATCGATTATTATTGGGGGAACAATAATTTTTGATAGATATTATTAGAGTTATGTTTTTGTACGGATTAATCAGAAATTCGCAAGTCATTCCTATATAAACTAGCCAAATATATAGTTCTCCTGTTGATCTTTGAGAAGATTAATTATGTCCGGCCAATTACAAATAAATGGCCATGTGAATAGAGAACAGGTATAATTAAATAAATATTGGAATAAGGAAGAAAACGAGCGAATATGCAAAATTCTTTTTAATTATTTTCCATTTATAATTGCATCGATTCACAGAATTTAAAACAAGTTTTTAAATCACGTCTTAAATGAGCGAAGATTTTGGTCAGAAACGTAAAAAGAAACCTTAATGTGCTTGGAAAAGTAATGACGCAGATGCGGTTGTTATCTGAGAAGTCAGCTCGAAATGAGAATTTTCTAGCTGTATCGGCGATGCCAATTCTTTGCTCGATACACTATGCCACTAAATGCTGACCAAAGACATTAGCTATCTGCGAGAGGATCTTCCTCCCTCCTAGTTTTTACCCTCTCTTGCCTTTCCGCCTTTTCTTCCTTCAATTTTCTTTCTTTGGCGACCGCTCAAGTGTCCTCTCCTCTTAATTTCCTTTTCGATTTGTAGTAATGCCTTCTATATTGACTTTAACGCTAAAAGTTAATCGGATTTAGTCGTGTTAGTAAGAAAATGTCACCTCAACCTCGAACATCGATGAATGAACCGACTTGATAAAAGGATTAGCGTTTCCTCGAGTTTCGAAATAGAAGAAAGTATTTTAACTAACCCCAATCAATTTCTTCCTCGTATTTTACCCGAGTAATTTATATTTTCGATGCAAATTTCCAATCTTTGATCGATAGTGTAGAAACAATTAATTACGAAAAAGAAGTGTAGTACAAAGAATATCTAAAACACTACTGCAATAAATATAATTCAAATATTGGCGCTGTCTGCTTAATGCCGCAAATCTTTCGATCTGGTTATCATTTGATTCGTAATATTATCTCGTAAACCTAATTAACCCTGTAAAATTTCTAGAAAAGCTATAGATCGACAGTACCAACCTTGCGTCAAATCTTTCTTAGACTCGTTTATCCGTCAGTTCTTCCTTTAACAATAACCACATCGATCGATTACTTACAACACGTCGCTCTGATTTTCCGCGTAAATTCTCCAGGAAGGATCGGTCTCGCTGTGGAATATCGAAACGAACCGTGCTTCGGCCCGCGTAACGTTTCCGGAGAAGTAACGCGAAATCCAAGAGACGTCGTGCAGTCAGCCCTAAAGCGAGTTAAGGACGGTTACACAGTCACCCCGACGAGGTGCAAGCATAATATTCCCGAAGCGGGGAAAGTAGGTGCCGCGGTACGATGAGACGACGGAGGTGAGACCGGATGAAGGATACGGAGAGCAAAAAAAAAAAAAGAAAAAGAGTAAAATGGAACAGAGGAGAGAGCAAGGAGACGAACGAGAGGCGGAAGAAAAGGCAGAGGCGAAAGAAAGTACGGAGATGGCGCGCGAAAGAGACGAGGGTGGAAAAGGGGCGAGAAAGAGAGACAGAACGAGCGGGGAAAGAGTGGAGCGAATGGGGCGGGGGTGTAACGCGGGGTAAAAGTCCGCGAGCCATTTTTCCCCATATAATTATAAGAGAGGGACTGGGCGTTTCCATGGAAACCACACACCACCCTCTACCCGTCCCCCCTCCCACCTCATACACTCTGCACCCCGTTTACTTATATGCCGGAGGACGCGCGTTGGCACATGTGCACGTATGCGCTTGTCTGTGTGTGTACCCGTTGATGGAGGTGGTAGCTCGACCTCCCTGTCTGCGTCTGTATGCGTACACGAGAGCGTGTGTTATCACCACGCGTACACATACATACGCACATAGTCGAATCTTTCGTATGCGTATACGTAGATACGATTCGCAGAAGAGACCAGGAACGAGAACTGTGCGAGAGTATGCGGGAGAGCTTGCGCTTATGTGGGGCGCGGAGGGACGAACAGAGGGTGGGGAGTGAAATTAATGTATTTGTTCTGCGGCCACCCTCGTATGCCCCCGGTAAAGACTCGGTCTCGCGAAAAGGTCTGATGGCGAGGCGGATGGCCGAGACGACCGAGCTCGAATCCCGCGTAGAATATCAGCCCGTTATTGCTTTTGTGTGCAAAGGCCCGTCTCCCTTCTACCCCCGTTGCCGTCTTCCTGTGTTTCTTGATGCCTCTTTGAGCCGCGCACACCTCTGTGTCCTGCTTCCACATGTTTCGTTATAGATCGCCCTGGATGACGCATAAAATTTAGTGTCTCTGCATTTCCTTCTAACTTCTTCCCCTTTCCCACTTTTTTGCGTTTTCACGGACTGTCACACGTTGTTGATGGATCTTCTGTCTACCGTAATTTATATTACATGTCAATTAATCTTTTCTCTTTCGTTACTTCAGGTTTGTACACATTTTCAATTTAGTAATTTAGTAGATTTTAGTTGGACGCTTGGATTACGCTATATACGAACGTGGATTACGAGATCTTCCGAAGTTACGTGAATAAATTCTGAATGGAAACGATATTAAGAAACTAGTGGTTTTATGGATATTTTTATAAATTACTTTTCGCGATAGATTCTCAAAGTGAAGCACGGTAGACTTTGGATATTAGCAAATCTAACGTGTAACATTTGGCGTTTCTAGGACTGCTATTATCGATCATTTTACATTATTTGTGGCTGTACGAAGAACCATTAACGTAAAAGTTACAAGTGCTGAATATACTAGTGAAATGAATTGAATGAACTTTCAGATACATTATGCTTTTATCGAAAATGTTACATGCCTTGTTACTCTTTTCGTTTCCATAATTTAGTTACATTTCGTAATTACAGTATGCTGCAATAAATCTTTGCGAAAGATTTCAGCGCTATGAATCTGTATCATCTTTTTATAGAATTTATTAACATCTCAAAACAAGGAAAATTAATTGGCACGTAGAATTTTTATTCCTATTAAATTAAAATGTAACTATATTTCGTTATTTGTTACAGGTATATCAACCTACAGATTTTCATTTAACGGGCATCGTGCAAAGAAAATGGCGGTACTTCGATTAAATGCATAATTCAGCCTTAAGAAGGGTCTCGGAATTCGTAGTAACTAGTGCATTGCTCCGAAATGGAGGAAGCCGAGAGGGTGGGGTTCATTCGAACTCCCCTCAGAAAAAAAGCTATTTAAATAGGTACGATCCAACGGTGGGTGGGGTTGCTTTGATGGCGGGTCGGTTCTCCATGGCTTCATCTCAATGTGCAGCAATCGGCCATACAAATGAGTACCATAGAAAGTTTCATTAATGCTATATGTTTTATTCAAGGAACGAATCATTTTCCGTTAAATAATAAATATTAAAGGATTAAGTTCGTTTCGATTGGACAATAATCACTGAGATTAACTTTAGATTTTTAAGCGTTTTATTATGAAATAGTTAATCCCGTTGATATATTCATCAATACAAATAAGGTTTATTTCAGATTATTATACCGATCGATATAAATATTAATTAACCAGAAAATAAACCTATTTCTATAGAGAATCATAGCTTAATTTTTGTACATCTCTCGTATCTTATTTTCCAAATAAGAGGAGAATTATTTGAAGTTAATATTCATCTATACGTAACTTCCAATTTATGTTAATTGCTCGCGATAGATACTGAGCGATGATATGCATGATCTACTGCAGGAATATTTTGGAAATCATATTTTTTATTGCATTTTGACCGTACGTCAAGAAACGCATCAACGTTAATTTACGTGCCGCCAGCTTGCGTTGAAATAAGAGGAAAAAACAACGAAATGTCAAAAGAAATAGGAATAATCCGAAAATCGCTCGCAACGTTGTGACTTCTCTGAGTTATCAGGACGAAGAAAAACTAGAATCGCCATTCGAACATTTTCTCGGTGTAACATGTTTCCAATATTTAGCACGAAGTACGACTTCGCACATTGTTCTCTCACGGTGAAGATCGCACGAGGTCGGGGATGCGAGAAAAGAACATCCACGTCTTAAACAGAGGCGCAGGAGATTCCCGTGAATAATTGAGCCGCGTAATTTATCGCAAGGAATGCAGCCGGTGGCTTCCTTTCCCGAGTCCTCAGGGTTTCCCGAATGGAGAGAGGAGGAAAGCACGAAAGAAGAAGGGAACGGAGGGGGGTGGCGGATGAAGAGAAACAGGGGGTGGTAGGTGAGAGGGGTGGCTCGGTGGAAATTGAATTTCGATCGAACACCGCCACGGCAGAGGAACGAGAGGGGTGAATAGAGCAGAAGCGGAGAGAGCAGGAGAGAAAATGAGAACGGGAGGAGGTAAGAAGGTGGAGGAGGAGGAGAAAGAGGAAGAAGGGGGTGATGGGAGCAGTAGGAGGAGTAGAAGGTAGAAGGAGGCTGTAGGACATTACAGGGCATCCTCCGGCCCCGTCACTATGGCGAACAAATGAGCAATTCTCTCAACCCCCGTGTCCTATGATGTCCTGCACGTAGAACCTGGCGATGGGCGTCTTCTGGGTCGATCTCGAGCCATACAAACTCCCTTCGACCTCCTACCTCTTTCCTATGTACCGCCATCGGGTTACCCTCGAGGTGATCGTAGTTTAAAATTTCTCACACGAAGCCCGGAAACCACCCGCGCCCTTTTCATCCAAGACAACCGGCTCATCCGCCAATCCACCCGACCCCGTGGGCTCTAAGGTGACTCGCGTCCTGTCAACGTTGCGCTGACGAATTATTTTTCGCGAACCTTGCTACAGTTGGCGCACGCTAGTGGTCGCGACGACGTCTACAAACGACGCTATCTCGTTACTCGTCACGCGTCCAGATTCGCACATCATCGCTACATCTTGCAATGACGATTTTTAAGAAGCCAGGAACTCACGAGTAAAATAAGGACAAGGCAGATGAAAGAAGAAGGAGGAAAATGGCAAATTTTTGAAATGAAGAGGAAGCTATCGGATAAATTGGAAAGCGAAGAAATCGAAAGATGGTCGTTGACCTCTGGTTAGGTATGAATTGGAGAACTCGACGGGGCGACTGATCCACCTTCTATCGCGCATACATTATTCAAACGCGGACTATTTTAAACTATCGCACCGGTGGAACTTATTCATACATATTTAACGATCTGTTTTTCGCGATTCTCGCTCATTGGCCGGCGCGCTCACCTGGACCGCACCGTGCAGCGCGCGTGGCGGCGCAAGTGGGCGTGCAACAGACACGTTAATCAGCCGAGAGGAATTCTCGAGGAACGTCGAGGAGAGTCGGACGAAGGACCGGACGGTCGGAGAAAAGAAAATGGCCGGCCCGCCATTAATTAATAATAGAACCGAGCGCGTAGCCGCGGACTGGCAAACCGAGAAAGAGGACAGAAACGGGGGAACGAGGGTGAAAGGGAGACGGAAACGAGGGTTGTTCTCTCTTCCACGATCCCCGTTCTATTCCTCTTTCTCTTTCTCCTTTTCTCTGTTCCGCTCTTTCCAGCTGTAGAAGGGGGTGAGAGGCAGTCGAGGTGGATAGGTGGTTTGGGGAACGGGGAATGGATTTTATGCCCAGAGCGAGATATATGGCGGCCGCTACGCCCGGGCAAAAATAATATTAATATCGGAAAGGAAAGGAGGGAAAGTTTCGCAGGCTGGCTGGCTGGCTGGCTGGCTGGCTGGCTGGCCCTGCTTTGGGCAGGGGATATCAAGTATAATCATAATAATAAACGCCCGTGCGGGGCGCCATTGCTGGCTCTGCCACCCTCTCCCTATCCACATCTTCCTCCCATCCCTCCTTCTCATGCCACCCTCATCACGCGCACATACACACGCGTATAACGTACTCTTAGCCTCACACGTGTGAGCACGAGTAAACCTCTCTCAGGTATTACACAAACGTCTCCTTCTCCTCCTCCTTCTTACTTCTCATCCTTCTCCACTTTCCGTGTCTCCTCTGTGTATACACACTCATACACACCTACACAGAAGTTGATGCGCGTTCGAGTTCACGACGCGTTCGTGTGTCTCGATGCACGACGTTCTGTGTCTACGCTGAGCCGACTATACACTCGAGGATTAGATTAGCTTCCACTGGCTTCGCTGCAAAGGCTTATATCCACGGGAGGAATAAGCGGCAAACAAAAATGGTTCTTCCGCCGAAAAACTGCGAGGAAAATCGCGAGGAATTTTTCACGTTTTCACGGCGTTGACCGTGCCAGGGCATGGTTGTATCCCGCGAGCGGGTGTCGCGACGTTAGAGATTTATACCGGGGATCAGAGTGCGAAAGCGACGGTGATTGTTGAATCTTTGGACTCGGATTGCTTTCCAGCGTGGCCGCCTGTATCGCCTTGGAACTTACGTATTGTCGAAACGTATATTGATTTATGCGCGGAATTGCTTCTCGCCGTGGAAATAAACGATACCTTCCACGCCGATATCGGCCCGAATTTATCAAAATTTATCAGAAATATTCCGATGAAGAATGTCTTCTTCGAAATGTGCGGCCTTCTCCATTAATATTAATTTACTAAAGTGGAAAGTAAAGCGTGGTTGTCGGTCGTTAAAACTTTATTTTCACAGCTAACTATGCATAATTATTTAGAAAAGGAAAAACGCTTTCCTTAATCTTAATCAGTCGATATTCAAAATAACGAGCTTTCGCATGATCTTTCTATATTAGTTCCCAGCCTATCCGCCAAGTAAATGGAATTGTTGTTTCTGTGGATGAGAAGACCCGTAATCCCCAAACCCCCTAATTAATCCGTACAGCGAATAGATGGACCCTTGAGCAAAGAGACGTCCTCCGGCCTCTCTCTAGTTCCCGTTCGTGCATCTCTCTATCGTTTCTCCGCCTTCGTTCTCTCGTCTCTTCGTACGATTTGTGAAGGTTACGATCAGCGCAGATGCATTTATATCGAATTGCAGCACGCTCGTATATTGGCTCTGCCGAAATGGAGGCTTTTGTCTTGGCGTGCCTCATAAGCGTGGATTTGCCCTTATCCCTGCCGTCTTCCCTCTTCGTTTCTCCCTTGTAGCGAGCCTCTACTCATTCCGTGGACCACGCTCGACCACCCCTGAAGTCAACTCCCCACGTCGAGTTGGCAGAAAAAGGGGAAGGTCGCCGCTATCTACCTTCTTCTTTCCTCTTTCTCCTTTATCCCGCTTCCCGCTCTTTCTCTACTTTTCCTATGGCTCGCTTGTTTCGGAGGAAGCGAGTTAACGCGCGCGCACGTGCACGCACGCCGGACTACATTTTTTTCATTATCATACCGTTATTTTTTTGCCCCACCTCATAAATTGCCTTTTTCCGTAGATTTCCCGTGCTTTATGCGTCCCACTTCTGCCATTAATGTCATAGCCTCCGATCCCTCCCCTCCACCTGCCCACCTCTTCCTGACCATTTATTCGCTATACGTGACTTTTCTTGCCAAAAACACATTTCGCCCTGGCCAGTTATTAATGAACGCGGACCCTGCAGGATTCCCTTCTTCTACCTCGATGCTCTGCTTCCTTTTTTTTTTTTTTTTTTTTTCGTTGTTTCAGGAACGAGGGAGTTATCAGGATCAAGCAAAATGCGTCGATTGGTCGTTACGAGGACGAGAGATCGATTCGGAGATTGATTCATGTAGAGAGGCGGAAAGCGACAGATGTATGGGCGCCATTGAGGAAAATTGCGTTCGAGGATGTTTCCGATGGAAAACATGGAGAAAAGTGATAGGAAGTATAGTTAAATTTTGTGTTACATGGGATTGTGTCACAGTGATTTAATAATTATTGGTAATATTGGTATAATCGTAGTTTAAAGCGAACGACAGCACCCTGATTTCTTTTCATGTATTTTATTCAGAATTTCTTTTGAATATATTCTATATTCTTCTATATTCTTCTATATTTTATATTTCCTTTTTTCCTGAGAATTCTTAAACAAATTTTATCAACTCGATATGATATATAAGCTTAATAATTCCATATGATACATAAGCTTAATAATTTCATATGATATCTAAGTACGTTGGAAGAATAGAAAAAGAAAGAAGAAGAAGTTGGAAGAATAGAAAAAGAAAGAAGAAGAAGTTGGAAGAATAGAAAAAGAAGAAAATCATTTGTAGCATCTGCTTTCACAAGACCATACGGTCGAACTTGTACGATCGTCGCTAACTATCGCGCTTATTTCAACAAATATTTTGACATCTTCGATAAAAATACAATAAATATTCTACGAAATTTTCAGGTACCTCCAAAATCGTAATTTAAGCTACATTGCTAGATTTAATGTAAACATCGCCATTAACAAATGCTCAGTACCTTTCCCAACGCTGAAATTAAGTCCATTGTCCGAGCTCGTCTAAAAACCAGTACAATCTCCTTGAGCGATTCTAAAGAAACAAAACGCACAAAATCGCTGAAGATGGCAGAGTCGGAATAATCCGTCAGAAAGCATCCACGAGTAGAGTGAACTTAACGAGTCAAAGAGGCTCGCGGAATAATTGACCCGCGGCGGTGGTTGTGCATTCTAAGGATCTCCATCGACAAATGAAGACGGGGATGGCATCTTACAGAGACAAAGGTGCACGAAACCGTCTCAAGCTCAAGGCACTTTCATATTTCCCCGAAGGAGTAAACGGCATATTGAGTAACGGAGGACCGAGTGGCGCACTTCCTTCTTTTCTTTATATTTCCTTTTTTTGTCTCGAGAAGAATTCGCGCGACAGGGGTGAGTTGCCGGGGACAAAATAACGTCGGATGGGTTACCGAGCACTTGACCCGAACGAGGATGAACTAGAGAAGACGAGAGAGGGCCCGCACTCCTGGTGATTAAAGTAAAGCCGGGAATTAGAGCGAAGGAAACTCCAGTGGAACGGAGAGGCGAGCGAAGGAGGAGCGATGGTGTGGCAATCAGTGAAATGGCGGTGAAAATAAATGAATGGAAATCGAGTCTATCTTTCTCTGGCGTACAGGAGCAAGGACAAACCGTGTGGCACCGGCCACGCCAGCGCAGTCGACGAACCCGAGTCGGTCTGCTTGCTCGAACAATAAGAACGAATCGCCGAGTTAACTCGGGCTACATTTGTGATTGTAAGAAGCCCATCTCGCAAATCCTGTTCCACTCGGGACGGCTCCTTCGCCGCGACGCGAATTCGTCGCCGAGCGATGATTGAAAAGCCACGGAATCGTCCTCCGGGCTTGGGATAAGCGGCTGGCGAACGAAGTATGTATTCGGCGCCGGGTGAAGACGATAGAAAAATTAGACTGTCACATTTTCGTATTTCTTTTGTAGGTAAAGTTAAGTGGTAAGAGGTAAAAATACGTGAAAATGATATATTAAATTAATGGTTCGAATACTTTAAATAGAGTAGATGTTAAACGATGGCATTCCTTGAATTTTTATTTATATTATTTTGGAATGATCACACTCTACTTATAGAAACTACTCGAGCAAAAGTTAAATGTTCATTGGTGCAACACTCTCAAACGCAAAAGATCAGTAACGTAATTTGCTTTCGTTGAACCAGTGTCATAATCCTTGCAATGATCACGATTTGACTTTATAATACGAGATAGACTGATTTAACTATCTTCGTTTGAACATGCTACTAAGAGCTAATACCAGAGCTATTATTCTCTAACTCCACCTAATAATTTTTGCTAGTCTAATTAATTCGATCAAAAGATTATTCATCTTCCATTCCGTATTGAGTATCCAAGCTAAATAGCATTTTTACCAACAACCATCGTTCCCGATTACGGGGTGTTTTCGATTTGGGAGAGAGCAAAGATATTACGTTACTTATAGAGCATAGTGATATACACTAAGCAAGAAAGGACAGGATCAGAATCGACGTCAAAGCTTCGGGGCATCGTTCGATATTTTAACGAGGACAAGCTCGGTCGTTTAACGCGACCGAATCCCATGACAAATCTGTCGACGTTGGAGAGCGTCGCGAAGCGTATTACAGAAGCAGAGTCCTTGACTGTGTTTCGCGTGGAATCCCTAAACTAAACTATACCTCATCCCTATCGGAGAACAAGCATCCCTACCCTCAGGAAAGCAAGCTTAATGCCTCGGAAAAAATAACACACGCACACACACGTACGCGTGTTTCGTTCGCTCTCGTTTTCGTGTGCATCCCCCACGAGCGTCGAGGAGCCGTGCGTGTCTCCCGTGTCCTTTTTTTGCCGGCGAAGAGGGTGGACATTTAGGGCGACAAAAAAGGACACTCTGTCTGCCGCAGGAAGCCCCCGGAACACGCTGGAATTTCGACCTCCCGCGCGATCGATCGAATCTGCATGTTTTTCTTCCTCGGGGAAAACGATATTGCCTTCGTACTATTGCTGAAGCGGCAATTGTTCAGGGGTTCGACGAGACCTCGCCAATCCCCATACCTTCGTTCTCTCCTTCTCTTTCCCAGCTCCCTGCTCCTCGTGTCGTCCGAAACGAAACTTCTTTCGCATCCATCGAGTTCGAGGAAAACGCGATTTAAGTTTGGCCGCGCTGTTTGTTACTGACAGTCCGCCAAGTACGTCTGGAAAGGATTTTCATTATGTAAACCGATGAATCGGTTCATTTCTCGTTTCCTTTTCGTTTCGTTAATGATCGTGCGATATGATATATCTTTTTGGTATGGAAAAATCAGGTACAGGTTAAGCATTCGTTAGTAGGCATATGCGAAAACGAAAGGGATTGAGAACGTTGGACATTTCTTAATTATCCAAAATACAAGTAAGCTATCATCTCTTTGTAATTAACGCCCTCCTATCGATCTTATTCCTATTCATCCTACAACTGCGATAAAATAAACGAAATACCAATTCCAAATCGAAGCATTTTACGCAAAACAACGTGAAACAAATGGAACACCCATTTTAGAATACCGATGACATTTATGAAAATTATTCCAGCTTCAATTAACGCGTAATTAATTAAGCAACCTAATTAACCGGCTTAATTGGCCCGGTAACCGAGCCACACCTTTCGAGTGGCGCATAGGTATGCCCAGGTCTGTATCCTCCCACCCGGTATCCCCGGGGTTACATCGTGACCGAAGTGTATCGCGCACCGATGTCTCTTTTCTACTCTCTCGCTGTCTCCCTTTCTCACGTACACATGCGCGCGCGTACACATGGTTCATCGTCCGCACACACTTTGGTTCACCCGCGTCAGCCAGCCGGTGCACGTGTGTCCGTCGTGTGTAATCCCCCACCAGGTCTGATTCCCCTGAATCGCCCCCACCCGCGGGTTGTGGGTGCGGCCTCGGCCATTTTGGTACCACCTACCCCTCACGCGCAGGTCCTCCACCCTTCTAGGGGATTTGATACACGTACGATGGCACACGTATACACACGAACGCGAATGTCGCGGACTAGGCAGCACGAGGACTCGATCGTGTCTGTGAACGCACGCGTGTGCGCGCGCTCTCGCGTGGAAAGGTGCTCGAAGTCGCGTTGGAAGCTGGAAGGGAGATCGAGGAGGTGGAAGGTGGCGGTTCGTATAGGCGGTCGAGAGACGGGAGGGGAGGGGAAAGACGAGCTTATTTCAGAATCCAACGCACGAGGAGGAGAAGAGGAAGAAGAAGTAGTGGAAGAAGAAGAGGAGGAAAAAGAGGTGTCGTTTCGAGGAACGTCGAGGGTGGGGAACCGACTTAATTTCTGCCACCCCCTCCGACACATTTCCCTCCTCAGTCACCTTCCACCGTCACCACTCTCTTCCACCCCTCTCCACCCCCTTGTGTCCCCACGTCGCCGCCTCCCGTACCCTCGGGCCCGCTCGTTACACGTTCCTCGCCCGGTACGGGGTAACTTCTTCTTGGTAGAGCTCTTTGAAAGGGATTCAAAGGACTCAAGAGTTTGCTGATTATTTCTCCCGTTAATTTCTCGAGAGGCGGGCGAAGAGAATCGTTTCAGAGAATATTGTTAGAAAAGGATGATTCTCTTAGGAGAATGCCTTGTACTTTAACCGGCAGAATTATGTATAATGTTCTTCGGTTGCTACTTCGTTGGGTTTCATGGAATCCAGATGGCTGCTCCGAGTTTGTTCGAAGGGTAGGTTTTTGGTATTGATCAGTGGGTCGGGGTTTATTAACTCGTGGATGGTATCGAGTGGTGAAAACTGACCGTGGCGGCAATCAACGGTGGAGAACGGTCGTCGTACTTGAAGAAACTGGGAGAAACCTACGCGACGTTCTTGTTCATAGATGGCGACACTTGTATTCCTTCAGGTTCCTTTCATATCATTTCTCCTCGATTATCACGAATTTGTATCTGTTTCGTAAAATACAATAAATTCTTTTTGTGTTTAATTGAAACTTATTATCGAACGTGTCCGTCATTAAAGCTTATGCTAATGTCAATCTCTAAACAGATAACATCAATATCTAAAATTGAATAAAAATTTCATCAAAATGGGAAGGTTTCAAATTTTCTAATCGAATTCGATTCGTTCGTCCTATCCGCAATTTCGATATTTTACTCAATTTTAAAACCATTTTTCCCGAACGAAGAGAAAAATTTGTAAAACCAATTGTCAGAGGCACTGCTCGGTGAACACGCTTTCGAGAGCAATACGAGCTTAAAACTGTTTTCCTGCGAAGGAAACAACGATTCGCGAAACTTAAGCAGCGAACATGTCACGAAGCTCGCAAAATTTTACACGGAATTCGATATAAATTCCCTTCTTTTCTTCGAGACTTTCTGTCCTCGTTCAGCTTGCAACGTGTTTCCAAGAGGGTGTATAGGTTATAGCAAGGGACGAGGAAGCGTAAGTGCTTTTTGTCAGAAAAATTATATGATAGCTGGGAACGCGAGCTTTTTCCGCCTTCGTCCGCCATTCTCTCCACTTTCAGCGCTGGATTAGAAAATATGATTAGCTTCGTGCCGGGAGTTTATTCAGGCTACGAAACTGCACGACGAAGGAGTGGCTGTCGCTCGTACCCTTCGGGTTTTATGGATGACCGTGGTCCCCTACGTGTCTCGACACGGGAAGTTTCTCGAAAACCGTTTCTCCATCCCTCTCTTCGCTAATTCCTACAATGTGTTGCCATTTTGTACTTCCTGCGCTAACTTTTCTTTGTGGGAAAAACTTTTTTATGCAAAACAACCTTTTATCTATACAAATACTTTATCAAATTGACTTAAATTCTGAACGACACACCGTTGTGTATCTACAAAATTTCTATAAAAAAAACTACGGTAAAAGTTGATCTTAAAATAGAAATAATTAGTTTTTCTTTTATATCACGTTGTCCAAAATATTTAGAAAGAAATAACATAGGAATAATTTTAGAAGATGATGTTAGGAATGAGAGACGTTCAGTTTGAAACAAAGGGATACCGTGAGTTCACTTGGGGTAATATAGGCAACGCACGTCTCCATATTTTTGCTTTCATTTTGCTTTCATAAACCTCTCTAGTTTTGCCTGCTTCGTTTCATTCCTCTTACGGGGGACTCACTTTGCTTTGCTCTCCATCTTTCTAACCCTCGCGAAAACTACCCCCCTTTTCCTTCTTGTTCGAAACGAATGACTTTGCAACGTAGCGTCGTGTGCTTGAATGGAGCAGCTAACGCAGTTCTCCGAATCGAAAGTTACCGTGCTCGTAAATGATATTGCATGCATGCGCAAAATTTAGGAGAATGTTAACTATCGAAATAAAAAGGGTAGGCTTCTTAATATCGGAGGAAAAGAATAATACGTTATTGAATTTAGACTCTTTTAAAAATATTACATACTATTCGTAGAAATGGTAACTGCGACTTTTATTTTCTAATACACCTCGAAAAATTCTACACAAAGCCTCAAAATCGAATTTTTTATATAACAGCTAAAAATAATTTTATAAAAGTAATCTATTACCTATTGAATCAAATCGTGCGTATTTCGTAAAATTGTAAGCGTTAAAAATTGCTATGTGCAAAGAGGCACGTGAAGATAAGTCAATCATAGCACTAAAAAAAGGGCCAGTCTATCATGGGAGAGACAAGTAACATAACAGCATGGGGAAACGCGGGGGTGAAGATGAGTATTTCCCAGAGGAGGATCCTCGGCTCGCCTCATCAGACGATCTCGCAGAGTGGCTCGAGCCCTTGGACTGCATAATAAAACCATGGCAATTTTTATCGAGCATCGTGATGTTCTGCTCAACCATTGTTCTGCTCACGACTATTGGATTCCCGGTATTCGGAGTTCATGCGATTTCTAGTATTCTTGTCGCGATGCCTCGCGACAGCTCGATGAAAACTTTCGAAATGCCACGAACCGTGGACGTGCGTGGAAAAAACTACAGGTTTTAGCGCGCCAAACTATAAAAGACTCGCTGAAATCGCTGAATCAGCTGTAGAAGTGTAGCAGTCGTTACACTGTGGTCAAATGAATCACGCAGAATCAGTCAGAAACACGTTTCCTGGGAAATCTCTGAGACCGTGTGTAAACTAAACGTGAAAAATTGGTTCCACTAATCAATTACGAAAATTGCAAATGGAACGATAAATAGAAATTTAATGACTGAATTCGTACAGGCTTAAAAATGTGAGGTGTGTAACGACTGTAAAAAAACTCGTGACTGTTCACTGTTGCTTAATCTTATTAAAACTTGTGATCAAACGTAACTTATGTATATACCAAAAATGTTGATAAAACGATTTATTCCACGTGCATACGATTTGAGACTCAACCTTGATATACAATGACGTTGAAAAAGCAGCACATAGCCTCGGTTTCTTAACACGGCCGATTCCAAAGTCATCCAGCTAAGCAATAATAACGGACAAGGCTCGCACAGAGGGTGAAACAGAAATTATTAAGCGCGAAGTATCGACGTTACGTCACATTTTCTCGATATACTTTCAACGTGCCGCCGCTAAAATTAGATTCCAGAGACGCGAGTGGCAAGCGATGCATCGAGCGGGAAGAGTGATCGATGAAAAAAAAAGGGCGATCGGTTTCAACCCCATCCATGAAGCGTGTTTGCGACCCTAGCGCATGAGAAACGATCCCCTCCCCCATCGTCGAATTTATATCGAGATCGAATTATTGATCTTTGCCAGCGACGACCGATTGCTACGAATCCCATGTGTCGATTTTACGGTTTTAACGATCACCGACCCCGCAGTCGCTGCTCCTTTTTTTTCTTGCCTCTCCTCTCTTTTTTTACGAGGTCCTGACTGCTGTAACGGTTTCGGTAGTCAGTCGCGATTTATCTACCTTCTGTCCTAGGGATACGCGAACACCGAGTAATTAATCTGGATCTAGAGATCTCGTTGAGTCCGAGCTACCAGATGCCTCGACCGTCTACCAACAATCGGTCAGTGTCCAGTTCTGTTTTAACTGCGGATTAAGGCGAACCTAGTCTAACTAGCTACGACAGGCGCGTTTGTTGACAGAAAGCATTAACAATTAATGTTCTTGTTTGGAATAGGTGACGTTTGTAGTCCGGTTTGCAAGTAACTGTTCTGACATTTGACGCGTAGGATAATTCGATTATTTTGGGAGAATGTTTTATCCTTTACAGTGAAATTCTTCGATATCTTAGTTGCTTTTTTAGATTTACGCGTTTCTTCGATGTTAAACGCGCGCGTTAACTGAATAAGCGGAAACAGCTATTCCTCTCTGTTCCAATAATTATATCTTTGGTGTACACTTTTAATTGCATACCTTTAATGTACAACACTAGAAATGGATATGAGGATATTTGCTGTTGTTACTTTTCTTTTCCGACTTTCACCCCTTTTCTGGCTCCTTTTCAACGATTCCGCGAGTGTCGTACATCTTGCGGCATTTCCAAACAATTTAAAAATAAGGAAATAACATAGCCGAGTTACACCAGAGATTCTATATTAGAATATCGAACTCTGTCTTTGTTACAAATTGATTATGATTGTCTGTACATATTTTAAACCTAGATCGCTAAAACGATATCTATATTAAACTTCGAAGCTATCTGAATAACTATAGAACAACGTATATACCGTCTATAATAATACGATTCCAACTTCATTCTTTCAGTTCTTATCTTTCGTATCCTCCTAGTTCCCTTCATCTAACGAAAGCTCGTTTTTATTAGTAACTTCTATTCCCTTCAAACCACTGTCACGTTGACGTATTTCACGCGTCTCGAAATGATAATTCTCTGACGACGATTCCTTTGTAAAGGACTCCATCGGTAGCTTCTGCAAATAGAGCGACTGTGTAACATTTTACACTACATTGACCCGGGTATCCAAAGTTATAGCTGGGTCTATAGAAGGCTGACTATATAACATCAGCATCAGAGAGACACGGTGATCTCAATTACTCGCAGTCACGTTTTCCAACGTCTCCAAAGGCACATTTCCAAACTTCGTCGGCAATATCGGCCGCATGAAATTCCATAAATTACACGCCATCCCCCGCCGCTGATCTTCTTGATGCTCGCCCCGATATTACAACGCTTCCCGTCATTATTGCCTGCGACGAGGAGAGAGGGGAAGAAAGGAACACGAATGAAGGGAGGAGAGAGAAGAAAAAAAAATGGTTCGGTGACGAGCGTGTCCGGTCGAAGACACGGCCCGAACCCCTTTTGAACGAGTGGACTCTAAACCCCACCCCGAGTTTCGAGCGGGCGCGTGATCTTTAAGGGGATGTATGTAAGTTGTGGGCGGGTGGAGGTGTCGGTGAGGGAGCAGAAGAGAGGTTGGCGGGCTAGCGAAACAAGCGAAGGCGTCGTGACGGTGTTGGTGGCACTGCTGATGTCCGTAGTGGTGGTGGTGATGGTGGGGCTGAGATGAAGCTACCGGTGGTGGTGGTGTAAAATATGGATTTACTTCTCCTCCAGGGCCGAGGCTTTTCCTTCGGGCTCTATGTTCGCGAACGCGAATGTTCGCCTCTCTGTGTGCGTTTACATACACTTCTTATATGTGTAAATACGTATGTACGAGCATGTGCGTGTGTGTATGCGTGTGTGTGTGTGTGTATGTTTCTGGGCTCGTGTGACGTCACACGCACCGCTATCAGCCCCATTATGCGAGCTGGCGAAGGAAGAAAACGACGGTGAGTGGAGAGGGTGCCAGGACTCGTTTGTTAGACGGGGCTTGGAAATCCAGGGGGTGTTTTGTTACTGTTTTCTTTGCACTGTCACACGAGACGCCAGTGTTTTGTCTTCCTACGAGGAAAGAAGTTGCACCGTTAACAGGAAGCTCGTGGAAAGGGTGAAGTTGAAACCAGTCGGAGGCAATGCTTTGGTTAAGAGCGAATCCGGACTGCGCGTCTCTTCTTGCACCCATCGACGGTTTTCTCGATTCGCTACTCGCGACAGGTCGCGAGATAAATCGTATCATCGCGACACGGAATCTACCATCGTTGGAAGGGAAAGATTTCCTCACGAACATGCTGAGAAACAACGTTTCACTTTAATCATACTTATTTATAATCGTTATTAAACGACAATAACTATGAAGTTTCCTCTCTGCGTATCCATCAATTTACATACGAAATTACCTTTCATTGAAATAGGAAGGGACCTCCAGCGATGCTTTAACGAAGCTCGATGTATTCGCGGCTCGTGATAGCCGAGCCGGTTATATCCGAGGCACATCCCGACATGTACATCGACCCCTGCGTACACTGACATTCGATCTTCCGTCGACTATTTCCATCTTACATAGAGCCGGAGTATATAGAACCATGTAAAGCTCGTATACCTACGCGGGTAATTTAAAATGCGATTACTCGAAGGGTGTCCTTCGTAGGGGTAGCATTCGTTGGTGGACATAAGAATAGCTAATACGGAAATGGCGAAGGAAAGCCGGGGGTGGGAAAGAGGTGGCCGACGGAGGAGAAGAAGAAGGGGGAGCGGTTGGATGGCTGCCATTAAAAGATTTCATCCCTTCCCTCTCTCGCCCGCGGCACCCATATATAAGGGTGAGTAATCTGAGAGCCACCCCTCCTTTCTTATTTTCCTTCCTTCTTTTTCTCACTCTCCTCCTTCCCCTACGAGCCCGCGACTGGTCCTCGTGGTGTACGTTCACGAATACACGGAACACGGTCGACCACTCGCAGAAAAGCACCGGCTTCGCTGTATATAAGAGTTAGAATAGAGGGCCGGGTGTAAATTGTGAGAAACTGTGCATAGCTTCTATTTTCATGTTTTCGCGCGCAACTTGTATTATTTCTTTATACGAGGTCTGATTTTAGAAGAAGGATACGTAACGAAGCTCGCTCATGGGATGAACTTCTTTTCCAACAATCGTTAATACCGTTAGGGTTTCAGAGTTGCTGTCACGAGATTTTCGCTTGGAATGGATGTTTATTTACATTTTACACATATTTCGGTAGAGAATCGCGTTAATTGTCAGCTTTGCTGGTTTCGTTTTAAGAATCGTATAAAGCAGTTTAGAAACTGTTTAACGTACAACTACTGAAACATATCGTTCTTTAACGTTCGTTAACAAACATGTTTAAAAGAACATTGTCAAACGATAATTACTCTATTGATTTTCGTCTACGTCCGTCTACATGATACATTTACTTATCTACGTGTACCTATATTTTTACGAGTTTCTGGCACGAACCAAACATTTTGAAAGCATAGTAAAACTGTACTCGACGTTATTGCCAATAAAATATTTTCAACAAGTTCCTGCATCTCCCCATGCAGCGGGTTTAATTTTCCAAAAAATATGATTTACGTCCCGCATCTGTCCAATTATGCTTGCCGAGGGTAACGGGCGTTAGTTAAAATCGCAATGAAAGCCACCTGACGGAGGGGCAGTATACATAGCCGCGACATTCAGTTTTGAGATCGAATCCCCGGTACGCACACCAGCGCAAGAAGATGACACAGGCTCGCATAAGTTGAAGGAACGAGAACGGGAGAGAGCGCAGACACTGGCTGCACCTAAGGGATATGTAAGACCGACACACACGTACGGATTACAGAGGGTAGGATTGGCAGCTCTGATCAATATTCGATTTTTGAAATATCTTCCCCACCCCTCGGCCCATCGACGTCCTCGCCCTTGCCTGAGCGCGCCACCCGCCTCCAGCCGCCACCGAACACCGCCACCCCTCGCGGAACGTTCCTCGAAAGCTCGATACTCCATTTGTATTTTTAAACTGGAATCCCTATACACACACGGGCAGCGTGTGCACGTACACGTATACACGTGCAAGGCTACGTATACAACGACAGAGGAAAGCGTCCTGCCACCACCATCGCCATTCGCCATCACCATTACCACCGCCGCCGGCGTCGTCCTCCGTTACTCTCGTCTCCTCAACCCTCTTTCTTCTTCTTCTTCTTCTTCTTCTTCTTCTTCTTCTTCTTCGTCTTCTTCTTCTTCGTCCGCTTCTTCTTGCTCTTCCCCGAGGTTCGTTCTCTTCCCCCCGTGACTTTCCTCCTCTTCGTGCTCTCCTCGCGAGAGACCTCCTCTCTTTCTTTTTTAACTTGTGTGCGCCACCCACACACGCTTAACGAGCTGAACGCGTGGATGGGGATTCGTGTGATCGCATGTACGTCCCTGCTCTCGCGAGTGTGTACATCTATACGTGTGCGAGCA
Organism: Bombus affinis; assembly: GCF_024516045.1. Taxonomy (NCBI): domain Eukaryota; kingdom Metazoa; phylum Arthropoda; class Insecta; order Hymenoptera; family Apidae; genus Bombus; species Bombus affinis. Next base: position 13,389,372 of record NC_066349.1, on the reverse strand, counting down.
GAGTACACTCGGTGGAGGCCGGGGGCATACGATCCATCGGAATTTTAAGGAAATAGAAGGACACTCGATGCATACCATCGGTATGTAGTAATGCGCCGGTGTTAGTATGCGTGTCCGTTAACGTACGTATACGTGTACGTGTTACAGGGCCGGCGATACCGGCTCGAAATGTTTCGAGGTGACAGAATCCTCTTTAGCTTGGCGGCATTGTATCGTTCCTCGGAAGAATCTGTATGCGCGATTGGTTTAGAAACGGCTCTTAAATGCAAAAATTTCGCCAATCAGTCATGTCGATCTAAGATTCGTCTCTTGGTAAACGGTGTTCGCGCGTAAGGCAACCCGATTCGGTATACGACTGGAGGACGATCGCAAACTCGAGGCGTCGTAGAGTCGTAAACCGGCGGAGTCATCGACGGGGCTCCTGGGAATGCGCGAGCATTACCGAGCGGATATTAATTTATTTTATCGTGGAATGCAATTTCAGGCATCGAGTTTTATAAGGGTTACTGGTGTATCGCAAATATGGGGGTGTCGTTGGATCAATTTTCAGTTTGCCCGAGACAGGAAAGTAGATTCTACCGGTCCTGTGTATCTTTATACACGTCAAGTCGACACACACTCGGATACACTCGTGTGGACACACACGTACATACACAGGCTATCGTTGGTTCGCGTGTGCTCGCGTTTCATCGGGAATAGAGGGATGCAGGTACCTGTACTTGTAGTCGTAGGTACCTATACTCGTTCCTCTTTGCTCGGCGAATTGGAATTTCTCGCCGCGGATAGAATTCTTTTGCGAGAATCACGCGACGCCTACGACATACAAGACGTAGGTGTCAGGTTGCATGAGCTTATGCGCGCACACATATATGCGTCGGCTAGTGCCGGTTAAATGAATGCGATGTCACTTCCGAATATTAGCTGCATAGCGGTTCGTGTAGAGTAAAACGACTCGCAGTTGCAGCGCTGATAAATCTTGACGAATGATCAATAAGTTCGAGTGGAGAACTTTGTTACGAGATTGGAGGAGGGGTGGTTTTAGAAGAGCGTTAAATGTATCGAAAATGTAGTATGCGATATTTGTGAGAATAGATGGTCTAAAATTAATAAATGTATATGACATTTTAATATCTACGTTGTCCAAAATACAGAAAGGATCTTTGTTTTTCTATTTACTTTTATAACGAGCCTCAGAAGCCAAACCGAACGACTCTACTTTTTGCTAATTTTTCAACAGTTAATGTTTAATACTTAAGAGACGAATGGCTGGCGTAAAATCATTTATTGGAAAAAGATGGCATAAATAATAGTAAGTAAGTTCTAACGTATTCGCGCAATCATCATATTCCTGCATTTTTCAATCTACGGGCTTGAGCAATGTGATTTATGAACAGCTCAGTTGCAAGATACATAATTTAAAAAGTGCGATATAGTCTACGCTTATTTACGCATTACCCTAAGTTCTACATTTTTCTAAAAAGCTTGACAATCCTGATTAACCCATAAATCTGTTAAAAAAGCAAACTCCATACTTAATTCACGACCAAACCGCATTTGCTCTTATTTACCATCTAACAACCATCCACCTCAATTACTTTTATATCTTTGCAACAAATAATCGACCCATTACCATTCATCGAGTATCGATAAACGTTCCGAAATTTCCTAACAGACTCGAGCGAGTCCCATGGAAAAGCCATAGGTTTGAGCGCGCTGCCCCTCTGCCGGTATGGGATGCACTTTGCGCAACTGCGGATCGAGCCTACCGGTGCAGCAGCGCGTGCAATTAATTAAACGTCGGCGCAGCGTTGCTCATTAGTGGGCGTCGATTGGCTGTCGGCCGGTCACGTGACATCCACGCCGATGGAACGAACGAACGCCACCGAAGGGTAGGAGGACGCGAAAGGGGGGTGTTGGTTCGTCGGCTTACGGGGGGAGAAAGGGGACCAGGCCGTCCGCGGAGCGCGGACAGGGGGGTCAGTGGGGCAGAGAAGGCAGCACTGCACTCGCTCAGTTGTTTCTACTGGAGAGCCACGCCCTGCCCCTTTCGCGCCGAGCCACCAAAGGCGGATACTCGGGGATTAATTAAGACGCCCACCAACAAATGATATCACGCCGTTTCCTCGGACTCGCTTCACCCCTGTACCGACGACCAAGGTATTAATTAGAAGAACCAAGGGCGAATCGTCTGATTGGAGGCTCCGTTGGGGTTTCCTCCATCGTTGCCTCCGCGCCGAGACTTCCGGCAACGATGTAGATTGGTTCTTTTTCGATCGTTCAACCCTTGCTTAAGGAATGCGTTCGATTTTTGATATTTTCGTTCAGCTTTTTGGTTGATTAGGAAATTTGAACGATCTTGGATGTATCTCGTCGGATTAGGGTAGTATCGAAGGGTGGAGGTAGTACTCGTCGCTGCGTCTTGCATTGATATTAGGGTTAGAGTATAGAAATTTTATTGGATCGTTACGCTGAATATTTTGATCTATATTTGACGCGTAATTTTTAAAGCAGCGCATATGGCCACTTTTATTAAGCCGAATTTAAAGTATTTCTGTTAGTTGTATTCTAAAATAACTTTGGACTTACGTCGAGTGATTCGCAGGAGAATGTTCCAAATCGAAGATTTTATTGGGCTCGAGACTAAAAACAGAAATTTACTTCTTCTGTTTTATGTAACAAATCATGGTATAGAGTATCGAAACCGTGAAAGATAGATGGAAAAAGGAAATAATACGTTTATTGACGTCAATGGTCACAATTGGCCACCGATCTGTACACGATAGGAAAGTCATTTGATATCTTCGAATCATTGCATTATCGGCTTTGTGCATCATCGTGTTATAAAAAGTAATTGGATCAATTTTGCAAATAACGCTTTACACGAAAATCAAAATACGTATTTAAATAATATTACTTATCGTACGATCTTTAATAAATTACGTGTCATCGTTTTTATTAAATAACGTCAAATTAGACAAAGATTTGAAATAATTTTCGTTATACCGACAACTCTAAAATTTATCCTTAGAGCATATCGATAATTATTAATATCAGAACTAAGTGAAATAAGTTCTCAAGTATTTTTAACCGAGACACAAATAACGATCGAGCGATAAAAGATACAAATCACGAAAGTATGTTCATTAAAAGTTTTAAAATTCTCTGTACACGTGTAAGTTGTTCGGCATGAAAATCTCGCCACTGATAATATCTCAGTGGTATCTCCTTTGATGCAAACGAATGGACATGTAGATTCCATGCAAATTGCTCGAATGCGTCTTCGAGTGGAGGCCTCGATTGGCCATACGGCGGATCTCTAGATTGGATTGCCGCTCTCTACAGCTAATCACGCAATTACTCTGCCGGGCTTTAATTTTATCCTTAATTAAATCCAATCTCGCGTAATAAACGTGTACGTGTTTTCCAGGTCGCTGAAGATCGAAACTTTAAAAAGAATCATCCGAGGGACGATAAACTGGCCGATAAAGTGGGTTAGCTGAATTTCATTACGCCTATTAATTTCTCCAATAAAATATAGGATGGAAACTTTCGCTTGGTCGAACATCTGGTGAAAATATAATACTATTTCGAAATCGTTCAGCTTTGAGACCAGCGATTAACGTAAAGATTAAATTTTATTACAACTAATTGCTATCGTCGTAAATTCTTATAGGTATAAACATTTTTATAAAAATAATTCTAGCGGAAAAAGATAAAAGTTATTGCGATTCATCGAACATTTTCGATACAAGATAACTTATACGACGAAATATTTTTCAATCATGGAAAAGCGAAGCTCATTTGACAAAGTATCACATCTGTCCCGTAATGCTGTTGTGTTTTTTTCTCTAATAACCAATATAATCCGTTTCTCCCTTGTCAGACTAGCAGCTCTCTCACAGTTGACGAACGACCTTGTTGACGTTCGCCCTTTCCACCGACGGAATAAAACGAAAAGAACGAAACCCCTCGTCGCCGTTGCCACTATATTTCACATTTCGAACACCTACGAACTGGTATCTTTTTTATTTCCTCTTTCCCCGGCAGATAGACGCGCTCCACGAAACACTAGGGAAGATTAATTTCTGAACTACGCCGCCTGGTGCAGTCGGACACGACACCCAGTGAAAAAAGAGAGTTTTGAACAGACTGTTCGCGTGACAGCCACTGCAAGTGGAATTTTCGGTGGCTCGTGGAATATTCATCTCTGTGACTTAGTCGAGTCGTTTAATCGTTGAATACTTTTTTTTTTAAGGCTTTATGCATTTAAATATAGAATAATTAATAAAAATTAGTAAAAATTGAAACAATAAGTTTCATAGTGTACTGGTATCGATACTTAATATATTACGTGTACCTACAAAAATTTACATTTGCGTATAATTATTGCGATCGTTTATTTACCACGACATTTTTTAGTTTATTAGTTTTATTAGTTTTGTTTCAATAGACAAAGAAATTGTCAGTGGTTTAAGGATAGTTTGAAACGAAAAAATAACTGGCTTCTAATTACCTAGCCAATATATAACAAAGATACATGCATCGTTCTTTACAACAGACTATCCTTTGCCGTCTCGGCTGTTATAAGCTGTTCCAAAAAATCATTTTAAAAGTCGATTCTTCGATTCCAAAAGAGTCCAATGCCAAACCTAATTATTCCTAGGGAAGCAGGGATTCGTTAAAACGTTGGAACGACAGATACGCGGCGATATCATAAAATCTGTCCCGTGTAGCTGTCCTGGAGGGGAACGGATTCCCGGTATAATATCACGGACAATCGCCCTGATTCGAAAATTAGGTGGAGATTCATGCGTCCGCGGTGCGCAAGCGAGCGGAGAAAAGGAACAGCCTCGTTCCTTCCCGGCTTAATTTATCCAGCCGCAGCGCGCGAAGGTAATTTTGTTTAAATTATTAAAAGCTAGGGTGGGCCGTGTCTGGCTGCTGTCGGGCTAATGACGTAATCCTCTAAAAAGTTATAAAGTTACCGTGGGTTCATTTATAAGTACGCGCGGCCCTCCGGTTTCTGTCGGCCAACCCCGGAACAGCCCCACTGAAAATGCTTACGCCACCTTTTTATTACATCGTATTTCACGCCACGCACCACTTACCTCTGCATATTTATACAGGTGAATAACTAGCCGTGTGTCGCCGTTCTATAGGCCAGCACCGCAACGAACGAACCGAGAGAAACGTAATGTATGGAAGAAACGGCTACGCTTAATGGGAATAGATGAATGGGCTCGTTGAGGGTAAGTAAACGCGATAAATTGTTCGTTTCCTTCTGTTTTTGTAATATCCACGAATTAGATAGATTTATTCCAGTGTCGAGAGTTGACATTTTTATGCCCGCACTTGGGAAACTTTACGTTTGAAGAATGACCAATGTTTCGATTAACATATGGCTATTTTATGCAAAAGTTAATAGAGTTTCGGCCGAATATTAAAAGCAACATACTATTTTACTCTGGAATATTTGATGATGGGAAAAGGGAGTGGATTTCGAATAGTTCTCTTTTTTCTCTCAATGATTATTCCTATTTGCCGAATGATGAAACTTTTCCGACGTGTTTAATAATGTATTTTCTGTCAATGAATAATAACGATATTTTGGTCATTTGAATAGTAATTTAACGGAATACGGTTATTTTGGATTTTTGAGAGAAATCATACGAATCGAGAGCGAGAGAGAGAGAGCAACAACGACATAGGGAGAAACAGTTTTTCCAGCCGAAATACGTCGTATAATTTTCGAATTTATGGAACGCTCACTTTTCATGGAAATGCTAACATCGTTCGCCGCCATGGTGCACAGTTACAAAATCGCATCCTTTTTTCCACCGATACCCTCCCACTTTGGTGGGAATCCGAAGCGTTCGTTGAAATTTTACTACCAAATTGGCCTTTTCACATTTCAAAAAATATTGACTCTGCGAACGGCCGCGGTGAAAAATCATTCGTCCAATCGACGCATCGTGACCTCGCAATGGGATTTCAAATTCAAATTTCCCTGCAATCGAATTAGCCGGCAAAAGAGCCGTTTGATCCGTCCCATCGAGCGTAGAACACCGCACAAAGTGCCGGCTCCAATTATGAATAATTCGGAACACAAATTCGCTTAATTTCTCCGGCCGAATCAAAAGAGGTTCCACGCGGTCAAACGCGCAAGCAGAAACTGCCAACAGCCGCTAGATATTCCCTCGTCTTTTATCTTTCTCGCGTTACGACGAAATGCGCGAAGATTGTAGTTACTAACGATCGCAAAATCTTATTTTTGCTACGGATTTACAACCTACAGACAGTACGATAGAAAGTAATTACGTTATATAGCGTACTGACGGGAAGTATACGATTACATATTTTTGCCAAATTTTTTACATAAATAGCTGTTACGCTTCAACAATGCGAAATTCATTCCGATCGTCTAAGTGTTTTAATACGTGATCGACAATCGAAACTAGTTGAATCGCTATAATCGCAAAATAATGAACAGTACCTATACCTTCAAACTTTCTATTGCTACGCGCAAAGTATTCTATGGAACGTAATAAACGGGTGATGGTAATGGATATGCATGGAATCAGGCTCGTTTAAGCGTTCCTAATTAACCACCCAATGGAGATGTAACAGATGCGTGCGCTTGAATTTAAATTTATTCGAATGGAACGGGGAAAAGAGAGACGGGGGCGAAAAGGAAAAGAGGAAGGGACGGGCTAGGCAGACAGCGTCACCTGCTACCCGTGCCACCAAGATTCTGCCGATCTCGATCTCCACCTTTCGCCATTCCGCCATTATTCCATTATTCCGGGGTGGACGCCGGTATAAAGCCCGGTTGGACGGCCGACGAGCGATCAAACTTTAATTCAATTAGGAAGAACCGAAGCAGCGGCTCGTCATGCCGCTCTTCTGTTTCTTTTCTTTCTACATGGTAAGTAGATAAAAGCGAGATCTGCTGAAAAATTGCCTCAACGAGATTCCAGGCCCGGATACTCCTTCACCCCCGCCACATCCGTTTTGCATCTCATCAGGTTTCTATCTAGTAATTACCGTAATAAAATTATCATAAGTCGAGGTTTCAGCCGACGTACCATCGTCCGACTGATCTCTCTCTGCATCTGCGAGCCGCGCACGAGACGAGAACGAGTGAGATTCGCGCGGATATCGAGTTTCTGCGGCATGTCTTAATGACGCTCGAATTTTAATGTTAATCCTTGGAGGAGGCCGTGTGCGATCGCCACAGAATACAAAGTATCGATTCTGACGAGGGTGCCGTGACTGGAGCACCGCTGGCAGGAATTCACCGGAGCATCCGCCAAGGTGAGCATTTTTTCTCCGGTTTGATTGACTAACGTCAGTCAGCGAGATCTTGCGACTCGCCATGGTGAATCCCCATTTGGTATGCCATGTAGATAAGTACAGTCCGGCGAGAAGCCCTCACGATGCAGGAGGGCTGGCCACCGCGCGGAAACCAAGACCACTGGAGTGACGAACGAGCGGACTGTACTGGCCCCGACTTCGTTCTATTCCTTTCTTGGACCCGATTTTTTTTTCTCTCGACCAGACAACGAGCGCGCAGTAGTATTCCTGTTCGACGGCTCGAGTGAGAAAAGGATTTTGTAACGCATTTTATCCATTATTTATCGAACGACTCGCGCGCACGTGAAAATTCGATGCGAATCGAAAAAGTCGCGATGTACGCACACGGACGCGTTAGTCGCGACGACATCGTACGATTTGTAACGTAATTACTGGATATTGCCTCTTCGTGACGTCTTTTAACGAGTTGTTCAGCATTTCGTTACTCGGTAAAGATACGTTGTATAAAATTCTGTTTCGTTCTATGTCAAATAACGAAATATCGGGAATGCCAAGAATTTTTTGAACAAATTTAATATTTTATAGATTTAACATATATATATGTCTATAGATTCTAAGAATAATAAAAGATATCTAATGACTAAAGGTATAGGAACTAGACTCTTAAAACGAAGAATCGTGTACTATCTCCTCTAAATAAAGATGGAATTCTTATCGAAGAATCGATATTACTATTCATTTCTCTTTCTTCCTTCGCGTCTTTTATCGAACGGTCCTCTCTGAAAATATTGAGAACGGTGTTATCTATTAATTCGCCATATTCCAATTCTTATCGAGTCTTTGCTAAACACGCACTTTTCGATTTACGACGAAAGAGGACATAAAGCGTAGAAAGTTAGAGCGCACGCTCATGAGCAGACACGTCGAATCCGAAGTATAACGAATCAAAAGTATACGTCGATGTACATATGTCTGTATATACGGGGCAAATGTGCACATAAGCATAGACGAATGGGAGAAAGAGAAGAGCGGAGAGCGAAAAAGAGAAGGTCCAAGGGAGGAGAGCAGTCTTTCGAGAGGAGAGACGGAAGGGATAGGTATAGGAAGGCGAGCTGGCGACCATCACCAAGTCAAATCGTCTCGCAACGCGCCAGCGAATAATCTTAAATTCAAATTAAGAGTGGGTCTACAAATTTAAACAATAAACGATCAGATTCCCCGCGATTCAAATTTAAACGCAGCGGACAATGGGTCCCAAAGAGCACGCATTTGTGGCATTCTCCGTCTTTACCTCGAACTTGCACCACGTGCACGATCGCTTGTATATCTCGATCCTGGTATTTATGGCTTCGTTAGGTGTAAAGCTTCCACGAGTGTCTGTGCTGTTCGCGAAACGAATGTAGCGCGTCGTCGATAATGGCATCGATAATAATTCATCGAAGCATACTCGACCCGCCCTATCTTCTAATGATAATCAACGATGTCACACTGAAATCGTACGGTATTTATTAGCCACGAGGCGAAATCAGAAAGTCGATAGTTCAAAAAAAAAAAAACCTGACGAATGGTGAATTAGAAGAAGAAGAAAATAGTAACCAAGTCTAATTTGTCGATCGGTATTACGGATTGAATTTAATACCATTAAGATTTATATTTTGCCGTTTATAATATTTTGTACGATAGATTCGCGAGATGTTATTTTATTATATGTTTTCTTCTCTAAAAGATTCCTACTTTCTACAGAGTCTTTCGTTCATAACAACCAGGCGATGATCGATCGGCGTTAAAGCCAGGACCCTTAAAGAAGCTTTCCGCGGCGGGAGGATCGACGTATGCGTACAGCCTGGAAAATTCCGGCTTATTACGGGGCGGTACACGGTAGCGATAGAAGGCGGCAGGAGAGAAAAAAATTGAGCCAGCCGACCACCAAAAAGCGAGCTCCTAATTCGGTGGACCGAATCGAAGGCAGTCGGTGACGTTAGAGCGGCAAGTTGGAACGGTGTCGAGAGAAAAACTCGACGACGATGGAGCGACGACGACGACGATGGCGACGGCGACGACGACAGCGAGGACGAAGAGGATCCGGATGAAGCGAGACATGATATAAAAGGGCGAAAAGAAGAGGTAGAGAGGGAGCTAGACGAGCGAGACGAGCCGGCGAAAGAGAGAAAGAGGAGCTGGAGGACAAGAAGCGATCGGGATGTCAGATCGGATCTCGTTGGTGAATCAAATTTGGCCAAATAAACGAAGAGACGAAGGGGAAACCGGGAGGAACGCAAGAGAGAACGGAGGGCCGCGAGAACAGTTGCGCTTCGTGCGTGCATTAGCATGCTGGAGGGCAGTGAAAAAGAGTGTAAGAGCGAAAGAGGCAGAAACGAAAGGATGTGGAAAGAGGGAGGAAACGGGACGGAGGACGAACCTTCGCTCCTTCGAGAGCAGCCAACTCGAGGAGCAAGCTGAACGGGGGGAGGGCAAAAAGGTTGGCAAGAAGGGACTTTTCGAACTTTCTTTGTGTGCTAAGCAGCCTCCCGGCTTCTCCGGTACGCGGCAGACTTGGTTTCCTTTCCTTCTTCTTCGTAGTCGTGTCCTTCTTCGGATGTTGCGACCGACGGAGCCCACAACCAAGACCATAGAACCAAGCGGTATCTCTTTCGCCGATTCCACGGATTAGTAATCGGTCGCAGCGCTCGGCGCGAATTGGAACGCGGGAGCATCTAATCAATTTGTCGATATATTGATCATAGATTGTAGAGCTGTCTTTTAGAATTTTACATCTTTAACTGTTTGAAATACGTTGGAAGGAAACTACGCCAATGAGTCGATGGAGAACGTTTGATTCATTAAATGTTGTATAATAACGGGAATAATGTCGTAAGAAAGAATGGATGTAACCTTAGCTAAATGAGAAATGTTTTCGTTTTAAAACTTAAATCGTAAAATTAAGAGTTTAAATCCAACGTAAATTTGACAATTTTATTCTTATTATCTTGTTTAACGTTAAATGTGAATGCAATTATCTCATTCAAAATAAGTTTCTTAAGATTAAATTTAACTGTGCATTTTCTGTTGGTAGGATACTACAACACCAGCGCCTGGCTACAGGCAGCCATAATGACGCAGACGCGTACAGTGCAGCGCAGTACTGCTGAAAGGGTTGACTCTGTTTGAGACGAATGCAGCAAGAATGCCAATAACAATGTAGACCCGCGATGTTCGAACAATATAAAATGTTGTTGTCTCATAAAAAGAGATAAGTATAATGCATGTAACAGTAGATGATAACTCTTATCTCTTTAGGGTATGCATGCGAATCCATTTTTGTCGGCGAGGTAGTGCGAGATCGAGTAGAATTCTTCAATATTTTCTCTGAAGCAGAGGGGGGGGGGGAGGAAGCTACATAAAACGCGCGCTGCGAAAGCTGATACGGATGTACATACATATGTCGCATGGGAGAATAAGTTATCAGACGCTGTACCGTGAGTTTCTGCTTATTTTAAAGTAAAAGCCACTTTAATATTAAATATCAATGATAATAATGCAGTTTTACCGTTGCGAAATCGAAGTGTGTCGCATAAGGTATTTTACTCTATAAAGACAAACTCGAAAACAATTACCTAAATTGTAAAAAAAAAAAGTATCTTCTTTGAATAATCATGTAATCGCTTTCTACCTTAAATTCTTCTACTTCGGAAATTTCCAAAAAAATTCCCTAGTTGCGTTATTCCTCTAGCAAACCAACGATTTGTATATACGTTATTATAGGATAACTACGTTTCCAACTCGACGACACGCAAAGCCATATAAACTCCTAATTACCAATTCTTCGAGCAAATCGCTTTCGCAACGGTAACCGCTAATTTATGAGAATGGCGGCGGTAAACAGGAAAGCCTCGTACAAACGTACGAATTCACGAAAGATAATAACGACACGAGGCCGGCGTCATTCAAACGACATATTTATCGTAAACGAGCCCGTCCTCGTGAATGACACTCAGGCAATCGCGTCTTCGTTCGTTCTACGAGGGAAACCGTTTTGGGTCGCTTTTAGCTTAGAGTGCTGGTGGTGCTGGCTGCTGGCTGCTGGTGCCGCCGTCGTTTCTGTACACGTAACCATACCAACAGCCGAGTCCACAAGTTCCTCGAGAGAAACGTGTCCGAGTACGTGAGCGAGATCCTCCCGCTAGACAACCGGCGCCCGCGCTTAACAGGACAATTTAAATTCACGCGGCGTCCACCTTACTCGGCATTCCGCCGGCTTGGACACATGCGTTTCCGCGCATTAATAAGATCTTTGTAAATTAGTTCGCGACTAACCCGCAGCGTCTATCGCCGCGCGAATGTTACACCTCGTCACCTCGCATGCCACTTTCGTGATGTCGCGTCATTTCGTCCCTCGCATCGGATTCACCTGGTCTGTAAAAGCAGGATAGGGTTTCGTTTTACGGGGAAATTCTCATGATATTTTTTATTTCAATTCCGACGATGGTATAGGACGTGAAGGTCTGTTGAAAGTATTTATTATTTGGGAGGATATTTAGGAGATAGAGTCGATAGTCTGGCAATCATCGTTTGTTTCCACTTAAGGAATTTTGTTTGTGGTATAAAATGTATTCTTCGTTTGGGGTATTTTTTCTCTGAAGAACAAATAAATATGAAAATAACAACAACCTTTGGACGAAATTAGATTCTTGTTTAAGGTGTTTAGGGCGCTTTTTCTTTGTTTGTATTTTATTTTCGAACGTGTTATGTAATTGTAACAGTTATATAAAAGATATTCTTCATCTAAGGAACTGTTATTTGCAAGAACGAATAAATATGAAAACAGCTTAGATTTCCACTTAAAACGCATTGGATAAGGGAGAACCTTCTAGAATCACCTAGAAACCTAATACCTTGACTGCAAACTATACTTTAATAGTTCGGGATACATCTGCCTCTAACTTCAGCAAATTGATCTATCTTTCATTACCGTATCAAAGATGATTTTGAACATCTTCTCCAAAGATATAATTCCTAAAATTCTCTTTTTCAGGCTTTCATGCGCATGTTTCGCTATGATAATAATGAGAATAATCGAGACAAAAGTCAAGTAAATCGACATTCTCGAGTAGCAGGCGAGAGTTAAGCAAAACGCATCGTTGGTGTGGCAATGTGCCAGTTGTGTTATTAATGCACGAGAGAAGAGAAACGGAGCGAGATCTTCATCGCTGCTCGGACGACGACCGACCATGGCAACCAATTATTACGGGGGCGAGAATGTTACAGGCAAGGTGTGTTATTAGCGTAAGGCGTTCGCTCCTCTCCTTTTCGGCCAGTACCGGATTCAGGATATCGTCGGTGTCGATCATCGCTATCGATAAACGTGTACCACCCTTTTCTTAACGCTGGTGTCACATCGAGCGATCATTAGCATGCATCGGCACCGCAGGGTATCACTGTTCATTTAACCAATGCTGCCCGATAATAAGAGATCTGTTCCCAACTCGGTGATTAACATTTTTGCTTAAATAATGTCTCACCTGCCTGTCTAAAAGGCTTATGGACGCAGACGAATTTAATTCTTGCGCAACTCGGCCAAGGAAATAAATGATTATATAGCGGGATATATATAATGGCATGTTGTTGCGTAAGGAAAGATAAATATGAAATAAGATTATATATTGACTTGAATTTTATTCCAATTGCAATAAATCGGTAAGACTTATTAGAACAGTAATTGTGTACCTTTCTACTCTGGTGAAAGTCGCGATAAACTGTAATAAACTGACAATACGTAAAGATATAAATTGATGCACGTCAATATGCAGATATCATTTGAGAAATGAAAGGTAGGTTAGGTTCGAATGAGCGTATGCAACATGCCAAATACATCTCGAAAGAAAAAGGAAAGAGAGAGAGAAAGAGTATAAAAATGTTTGTAGATGATTCTCATTATTGACGTTCGAACTTAGAAGCACTCTATCGGTGACTTATTTCCAATCGCGCTTCTTACGTGACCATGTACGACAAAGGTACCATCGTACGAAGAAAAGTGTATCGCCCACGCCGAATTAGAGATGACCGCGTCGATAGAAAACGAAACATGGTGCTTAACGGGTACCACCGCTAACCGACGCGTACCAGTCTCATTTATTATGCATACCCCACCGATACGTGTTGGAGATTGTTGCACGTGGAGGACTCCCCATAGCCGCGCACGGTAGTTACACGGCACACGTGTGTAACGAGACGTAAGATCTCCCCGAGAGTAGCGGCTCGGCTGACGAGAAGGCCTTCAAGAAAACACCATCTCCTATTACTCCTTTTTCAAACTGTTATCGATTATCCCCTATTGAATTGTATTGAAAATAATGGTACCTTGGCTTGTCGGGAAAATAGTTGAACGTCGGTTTAAAGATGGTCACGAAGGAGGTTAAAGCCAATTGATTTTTGCGATATATAGATAGTGTTTTGTTATTTTAGGATTTTGATTGATGATTTTTTAAAAGAATGCAGTTTTGTTGGTGTACTCAGATGGTGAAAATTATAAAGATTCCAGACAATGTTGAGAGATTCATTCGTCATTAGAATGTATCTTTAATTTAAATCTTTAACATATGTTTAAGAAACTCTAAAGAGGAATCTTGTGTTACCAAAACGATGTTAATAATTTTTTCTTTCTGTTACCGAAACAACGTCGATTTCCTTCGGAAACAGCACTGAGCTGCGATTTGATGTAATCTAGATAATGGTTTGAACAATTTCTATATGACAGCTTTTCATCTATCGTGTTTAAGCGTGCCCATACATTTCAAAATAACAGGGAAACTACGTAAATTATAATTTGTAAGAGCATAGTTATAGACGTAGTCGGGGAAATGCGGGTATGCTGACCCGCTGGTGTTTGTAGCGTATAAGTTATGGAATATTCAATGAAAATTCGATTCATCTTTGCGTCCGGCTATAGCATCGTGGAGTATCCGTCAATCGGCATTAACATCTTCATGAAGAGCCTACTTTCAGGTCGAACATTCATCATGGTCCTGCACCATGGTACGAAGTCTGTCACAAAACGCAGGTGGATCGAGAGGATCGATGTCGACAGAATAGCGACAGGGTGGAAGAACGACACACGATCTGTTTTCTGAAGCAGTCAGACCGACAATGGCCAAAATATTCATGCGAACATATATTCCGGACAAACGTTTACTTTAAACAATTGCAAATGCCTCGGAATCAGAATCGACACGATATGAAAACCGATATCTCGATAGGAACTGGTGAATCTTAAATTGCAAGCCAGTGAATCCAATTTCGTACGGCCGAATTTTGTCTTTCGTCCTGCACAATAACGTTTTATCAGATCGCTGCATCTATTCTTCTACTAATATGGAATATCACGGAGAATTTGATAATTCTATAGTAGAGTATGGTTATGTACGAATGATGTTTTTGGTATTAAGAAAAATTGAATCAGCATGTTATTTGTATTTAATAAAGAAATGTATTTATAGTAGGTCAAATAAGAGTTTAGTAATGACTAGTCTTTTCGACTAGTTAATTTTTTATGTACCTAAAATAATTGTATGTGGTTTCGAGTATGGATAAGCATTAAGTCCAGTAAATATATAAATATTAATTGAAAATATTCATTTCATTTTACTTACTTAAATAACTTTGTTTTCGTAAAGTGTGATACCTACATAAACTTTGATGAAATGATATGTTCGCGATCTTAGGACATATTTTAAATATTATACGACTTCCAATTCTGTAAACGACTTGTCTCTCAACATGTTGATATAAGCGGAGATCTAACTGTACATTAAAGATCGAAGAACCCTAGAACAATTTAATTCTCTTTGTCTTCCAACTATTTTGTCGCAACGATCCACTAATCCATCTTATATTTCAATTACAAAAGATTATACAATTATTCAAAGAGCCTACATGCATCGACCGTAATATAAAACGTAGTACTAAAATGAAATTCTTAAACACGAGCCACGCCTGGACGAATTGAAACATCATCTTTCTTACGCAAAGGTTTTTGTCGAGTCGGTGGCACGATTTCAGTGCGCGTGACAGGAATCAACATGGAGGAGCGCGATGTTCGCGGTAGTTCACCAGCTCAGAATTATATCGCACCTGGTGCTAAACGTTCCTTCGCTTTCGAATAAAGAAAAGGACATCGGGATTCTCGCGAGGTTTCTCCAGGCTAGATGCTCTAGTTGTCGATGCCACGGCTCGGCCGGTGGTCGGCTGGCAGCCATGGTAGTCAGTCGTTTCGAGGCGATAAGCGTTTCGCTATCGCGGCGATCGGCCGATTGCTAATGCGAATCGATCGCCGGCCAATAGAATTTTCTAATGAGCGCGTTAGTTCGTTAAGCACGTTCCGGGACCGATTGCTGGAAAAACACGGGACGTTCGCCCTCCCAGAATCGTACATATACGCTCGGAATGCGTTGGTTACCATAAAAAACGGTACACTTGCATTCGCACGTACTTCTTCGACACACGTACAAGGGGCTAAACCGGGAAACACGGTGACGAGATGCATGGGATACTTTCACGCGGAATATCTGCGTTATATTGCTCTACACTAGTCTACACGAACGTTCTAAAGGTTTAACCGCGGATCTCTTCCTTATTGTATGAATACCACTGCGAGTCAGCAAGGAGAGATTTCGCATTTTTTTTACAATCTCTGCTAACTGTTAAGGGGAATGAACATTTCTACACATGTACATACTTCGTGGGTCTTCATTAAAGTTCAACATCGTCGTAAAATATTTATGATTATTGATGATAATATTTAAATTAATCGTAAGCAAAGTAAAACGAAGGAAATTCTATCTTTTAATTTCTTATCTCTGAATTTCTACCTTTACCGAAAGATTCATACACTTGACTTAATAAACGATTGTAGAATGTAGCAGAGATATTAATAAACAAGCCGGCAATTTTGAGATCTTTTGAAAATCTACTCCGATTGAAATAACTGATCGAATGGCATCGGTATAAATATAGATCGAGAAGCAAATATAAATTGTCGAAGGGACAAGAAACGAGGCGTAACAAGGCGTTACGAATGATTTCTTCGAACATCGAAGGAGGTAGAGTCTTAAACGAAAGATTCCCGGATACGGAATCTGTGTAGTCTCGGAGCACGCGAATCGAGCCCCACGGAATGTACCTACCGAAGCACGGCGTTACCATAAAAGTGCGTACTTGTTATTCCCCCATCTGTACGAAACGTGAAATCGGGCACGCATGTAACGGACGTGCTTACGAGAGGACAACAGGGGGCCATTAATAGCAGGGGCCTGTTACATTCGCGCAAAGCCCACGAGAGGAAAAAGGAGGCGAGATATCGGGTTGGAAAAGGGGAGAGAAAGCTGAAGAAGGCGGCACGACAACGTGGACGGCAAGACGGTTCGACGAAGGGGAACGAGGGTACGAGCGTGGTTCGCCTAATGAATTCAAATATTTGAATTACAAGAGTCGTGCTCGGTCTCATTCATGGCGGCGCCGCGTTAGAAGGCGGTCAACTTAGGAGGTGGAGAGGAAAGACCGAACTGGAGGAGCTGGTCCAGGCGCGCAATCGACCGGTACGATCAGAAAAAAGGCGGGAGCGAGAAAAGAAAACCGACCGTATCGCGCGACCGCGCGCGGATACACGGCGACGAAGGAAGCAGAGAAGCAGGAGGAAAAGAGGCTAGGCGAGATGGGGAATATGTAAAAGGAGAGAATCACGTACGAAACCACGCCGGAACCATCTGTCATGCCGCGGGGAATTTCATAAACCAGAATGCGACGCGGCACCGCGGACAGACACACACCGGTCTGAAATTAAGATGAAATTATGGATAAAAGCAGGGGCCAGAGCGGTGCGTGGTAGGCCCCGAAATGCCCGTTAACAGGCCAGTTCAACTTGCTTCGCGGCGAGTCAGAAGCGGCTCCATTCAAAAAATTCTTGAATTAAAACGTTGGAGCACGGCCCGGTCGTTCCGTGCTCGAGGAACGCGCACCTTGTCCCTGTGCTTCCGGACGACAGACGCGAATTTTTGGCGCGTATCAGTGGCTGTTATGACGGGTAGCCGACCGGTTAATTTCGAGTACCTGGACGCATCAACCAGGGCCAAAGGACCACTCTCTTGTCTCGCGAGATCACTCGGCTGCTTCACGACCAAGTGCCACTCCGTGTCAAGCACTTTTTCCAGGAAGAATTTCGATAAGGACGTGTGGACGTAGCTGGCCAAAAAGTCGTTAACTCGTTTCATGTTTCCTCTGCGAGTCACCGGCGAGTTAGCTCTTTGTTATGTTGACCAGATCAATCTCGAGCTCGTCAACAATGCACTTGGACAAAATTTTAACAAGAATAGGTATATATTTCGGCAGGGAGAATTATTGAATTAGTCACACGTATCTCTGTTGTCTGATGGTAAAATGCACTGGGTAGATTTTGAGGTGCACGTGCAAACTGACAGAAATTTCAACCCCTGGAAATTGTTTGAAAACGATTAAAAAGGCAGGTCGAGAAGAATCGTCCCAGAAATATTCGTCAAATCGAGGTTTCGTCGCAACCTCTAGCCGTATCGCACTGTATTAACCAACCGATCTCGATTTTCAATGATCTCCGTGCGTCAGTCGCTCGAATGTCAAGGTTCTTCGTTAATTTCCATAGACGTCTATTGAAATTCGAACGAATCTAGGAAAGACACAAGAAGATCGAAGGAGCAAGAGAACGCGAGTTCGGTTAGTAATACGTGCAACTTGCGTAATGGAGTTCGAAACGAAATGCATGATTCCGAGGCAACGAATCTATTATAATATATCACGGGACGAATGAACGTCCAACCGGACGTACGGATGGGTAAATGTTAGACATATAGAGAGCACGATGTTAGAGGAAGGGAAACAGACGGACGACCGACGAAGAGGAGCTAACGTTAGAGATCGGATCGAGCTGATTTGAATTAGAACAATGGTTTGTTCCTGATGCACGCACACTTCGGCGCTGTCGGTGACGTACGAGATTAATGACTCGAAAATTCAAAAATTGAAACCCCGTGGGGCGCCCCACACCTACCTTCTTCCCCTCCGACCCTCTTCGCAACGTGACGTTCGTCGATCGTCCCGTCGGACTATGCCAACAATACTTATTGATCGATCGCGTTTTGTTTCGGTCAAATTAATTTTAAATGCTCCGAAGTCCGGCGATGTTACGGGTCGGATACTCATTCCGTTTCGACTGTTCTCACCGGTGTACAACGGGTGTCTTTCGAAAAGGAATTTACAACGATACGGAATCGTATATAATATATCGATTTCTTCCGAATGTTCGTAGCAAATTGTAAGAAAAATTCAAAGCCAATCTGTTCTTGTACTTATACATGTGCTCTAACTTTGTATTTTATGAACAATTTCATAATTCCTCTTGCGTAGAACTTTTCCTTCTTTCGAATAGCAAATTCTTTCAAGCTTTATTCGTTATATTTTCATTTATTTACATAAATTCATTTATCACGGGATAACACGAATAATCGCAAATCCCAAGACAAATTTTAAGAAATAGATTATGTAGTTGTTATTTATGTGTGCGTTCCAATTTGTGGAATTAATTAGCGTGGTTCCTGAGCCATTGAATTATATTTTGAGTGCATCTTAGGACATTTTAAGACATGAACGAATAACTCAATGAACGAATCAAGGTGGCTTAGCGAAATGTTCGGTAAAAAGACGGTTGGATGGGACCCGTGCCGTCGTCGTCGTTCGACGATCACGTGCAGAAAGCCGCGCGAATGTAAAAAGAAAGGGTGGAGAGAGCTTCGAAATCGCCAGGCCCACCCGTTGCAACGAAGAGTTCGTAACTCTATAATGCACCATGCGCCCTGCAGGGAGGAGCCCTGCATTCCTACCAGCATTCCATTCAACTCCCACTTGCATAGCGTGGCGACCTGCCGGCGGGTGCATCCGTACATTCACGTTGGTGTGATGATGTACTTCGAGGTGCGTGCACGTGCAACGTTGTACCTGCATGTGCAATATCGCGAGTGCATGTACAATTTCTTCGGCACACGTAGAACCACCGCGCGTGCATATCCCAATGCGTCTTTCTGTTTTCTCTATCCGTATTCGCGCCATCGTTCGTACGTAGGGATATACGAGATACGGTAATTGCAGATATACGCTGTGTCTTAGTAATTGCGCGACATTATAGCTGACATTAGTCAGTTCATATTCATAGAAGTCGATTCCGATGGGAGTGCTCGAGTATCACGCTGCATACGTACGGAGTTTCAATAACTATTAAGAATTAACTACGGGAAATTGATTTTATGCATTCGAATACGATATTGTGCAATCTGCGATTTATTAATGACTAGATTGAGAAATGCGCAAGGCATTGCGATTTGCGAATATGTCTGCGAAAGCTTGTCCAATTGAATAATTTAATTAATTAGAAAAATACGTAAATTTTTATAAGATTTTATTTTCATAGGAATAAAATGATCGAAGATAGTGAATAAATTGCTTTCGAGGAGAAACGATGGTAGAAAATCGATCGCTTTAATGAATTTTGTCAATGATAAAGGAGCTGATCGTGCTTTCATGAAATTTCGTCGCAATCCACATGGCAGATAAAGATCGAAGGACCGCCGCGCAGGCTGCTTCGTCGTTGTTCGGAAAGGGTCAGCCAGAAACCGTGACGAGAACCGCGTGCGCGTTGATACCGATCGGTCTTTTGTTTCCATTCATCCCCCTTGGCACCTCACAAGCACACCCCGCGCAATGTCAGCCAACTCGTCTCCTTTACGATCCGTTGCGCCTCGATGGCCAGCCGGCCAACCAAATATGCTAATCGAAACGATTCTTATTTGCTTAATCGCCCGCCGACGCTGCCACCTTTTCTTTTACTATTTCTAGCTCTCCTTCAAGGACCCTGACGAAATTCTAAACACTCTTTTTTAAAAATAATATCGTCGTTCCATCGAGACTACGACTCTTTCTTTTAATAAAGATTCCAAGTATACTCGTCAATTTATTGTTTAAATTAGTTTTCGTGAAATTTATAAGAGAATATAATGTAATATTGGAATGAATTGTAAGGACGAGGAAACACGTTTCGTAAGAACGGATTCCAGTGAAAGTTGAAGAAACGCTTGCCTGCTGTTCGAGGTTTGTCATCGGTTGCCTAATTGTCCACGAACGGAAGACGCCGGTTTAAGAATTTATTTGTAGCGGAGGAAGCAATGCGACATTTGGGAAGCGAACGACCTGGTTCATGAATAAATTTGCTGTCTCAGTCGAGTAGATAATTCCAGTAATTCCTACGTAAATTAAATTGTGTGGAATTCATCTGTTTCATTGCCAGATAAATCAATTACTATCTTTTTTGTATATTTATGAAATTTTGGGATAAAGATCGACGATCATTGCTTACACGTGTCGTTCTTCGAGTCGTCTATATCGAGCAGTAAAATAACGTGGAATTCGCTAAAATAAATTGAACGAGAAAGATCGCAAATAAAATATAACTTCGATTCTGAATTAAATACGTTTACGCATTAGATCGTAAAATATAAAAAATATTGCGAAGAACGATTAACAAATAACTTTATACCGCGTCGCTATAAAGGAACTCTTGTTCAATGCCGATGACAATTCACATTCGTGTTAAATCCAACCCTTTTCCACGCGTTAAGCCGCGCGAAACAAAGTCGTTAAAAAGTAGCGAGAGTCACGGTCGAACGTATCGACACGGACAGGCGAAATTTTGTAATATTTCGAGGATGCTGACCTCGAAAGATCCGCGAGACTCCTTGTTCCAAGAAGGTAGCTCGAGATTCTTGTTTGGTAGGGGCCCATCCGCCTGTCCGCTGGTGTTCCCTCTGTGTCTAGTGTTTCCCCCCGTGGACAGACACAGCAGATTAGATCTTAGCCACTACTATACGAGATTCTCATATTACACCCGGCATCCTTTTTATTTTGAGGCCAATGTAGAGAGAAGTTTGCGTGCTGCTACACTCGGCTCCCGTTTTACTCCTATGTCGTTCCTTCGCTTTCGCTCCTGTTCATTCCCTCTAACCGCGATCCTCAGCATCACGGATACCGCTTTTCCCTGATACCGTGGCCCGTTATCAGCGTTGCGAGCGTTACGCGATTATCATTACGACGTTGCGTGCGGTCGGCAGCCGGCGTATATTCGAAATGAAGTCGTAGCGGCAACAGGGCTGGATTTAAGCCGACCTTATCTGGTAATCTTAATTTTCCGGATTCCCTCGAAGGCTCTGACGCGGCTGGATATAACGTTAGCGGCGCGTTCTTTTTAAGTGTGACTGAATTGCGAACGCCTGTTACGTCGCGTCGGGGCCACGTCGTCTAGGGATTTAATCTTATCCGGATACTTAAGGTGCACGATGAGATTGTCGGGATCGAGAACGACCACGGGTGTGCACCTCTGGTTACAGATACCCGCCGATCTCCACAATACGCCCGTTGAAATAATGTAATGGAGTTACACGACTGGAAAGACGTTTATGTGCTGTCTATCTGCGGCAATCTTTCAACGACTCGATAGCGAAACATCGACAACAGCGTACGCGGCTGCGTCACTCATTAAATAACAGCGGTGTGCGCTGATAGAGATGATACTACTTGGAAGTGGAATGAGACCGAGGTGATCAGGCTTTCCGGTATAACAACGTTAATTGCATGATGATCGATGAATTAGGATGAGAGAGATTCTTGTTGAAGAATTTATTTTTCTATTATTTAATTAGTGTTGCAGCAATTCGCTTATACAACGATATCGCAAGAAGGATCAAGTTTCAGGATTAATTATCTCGATCGAGAAGAAACTTAAATAGCAATTGTTATCTTCCTATCGATATCTCTATCGGCACGCGTTGTTACGTGGAATACCGAAGGAAGAGAAGGTACGGAAATCGATCAAACCGATTGTCAACCAATCGAAAATTTCAAACTCCATAATGCACGAGCGCGGGACGAATCTTGCTCGATTCGTTCCTCGTACTCGCGAGCAGGAACAATAATAACGACAATGGGTATCTGCACGGGGTGGCCCCGGGATAGTTTATTAGCGCTCTGAAGACAATGGAGGTCGGGACCCGAAAAGAAGAAGAGGAAAAACGAGGAAGGAGAGAAGCGGTGAGGTAAGAGTCAGCAGCAACTTCGAGCACGAGCTGAGCATGTGGAAGAAAAAGAAGGAGATGAAAAAGAAATAGAAGCAGCGAAAGAAGAAGAAGAAGAAGAAAGGTAGGAAGGAGAAAGACGGAAGGTCCGGTCCATATTTAAGTATGCAAGACCGCCGCCACCAAATTTATGCCTGGCGACAAATATTTCAAAATCATTCCTTTCGTAGGCTCTGACTCCTTTTCTCGTTCGCCCGAGCACCGAAAAGACGATGACAGTTTCTCTATCGGCAGCGGCACAGTAGATAATAACGTGAAACGTGGAGCGGGAGAGGGTTAGGGAGCCGAAAGGGAAGCGAACGGGAGGTAGAACACGAGAACGGATCGTAGGGACAAAGCGGAGTCGGGAGCCGAAATATATTCAAAAATTCAAATCGTCTATTAGAAACAACGGGCAGCGCGACGATGTGTACACGTCGATAGGGAGAGGGAGGCCGAAAGGTGAAAGAGGAGGCCGAGGTGGAAGATAGAGGAACCGTTCGTGGAAGGGAAGGAGGTTGGAAGGAGGATTCTCCTTGGCCCTCGGTAGATCCCGACGAGAGATAAGGGAAAGAGGGCGCGAGGGGAAAGGAATATGCGAATTATAAAGCGAGTGATGGTAGCCATTGGGGCCCCATGTGCCTTTTATACGTCGACTACGTATCCTACGCGTGCACACACATGTACCAACGAACACACGTTCCTCTATATTTACGCATGTGTGCCGCACAGGTCGAAGGGATCCTTCGGGGGCCCAGCTGGAGATCCGCGGTCCTCTCTTCGTTGTCCTGGTATTTAGGATCTCGCCGAGTGGAACCGAGGACGCAGTGAGTGGCGACAGGATTTACGGACTCGCTGGAAGTACGTAGAAGGAATACCAAGAATATATTGGTCACTGGTCTAGAAATCTCATTGCTGATCGTCCCCAACCGCACGGCCTCTGTGGTCTTAGCCTATCGCTCACTGAATTTTTGATCAATCGTTTGATTGGATGATGTATTAACGCGGTCTTTGTTTCCAATGCCACGTAGCGACTTAATAACCGCACGGAGCCACGTGCGTTATACGACTAAACGCTCAATCAGGTTCCTACTGACATCTTCTCTTTGACCGTAGGATTATTAGCCGTGGCGATAATCAATCTTCCCGCGCACCGAGAGCCGATGTTGATATCTAAATCGTTCATCAAGGGACAGAAACGATCGGTATCCTCGATGAGATCAGCGAGCGCTTCGAGATCGTGACGCAGATACGCATCGGGAAAGAATGTCACGGTCATGAGAGAACATTCCAGAATCTGGATCGGTCGTTCGTACCGAGGGAGTCCATTAACAAATGCCGCGAACGCGAACGATTGCGTTTTTCCATCGAACTGGTACGATTGCGCAGGAAGAACGTCGCTCGATACGACGCTCTTAACTTAAAGGATCTTCCAAGTATGTATCTCGTAAAGACATAGGTATGTTTTCATCGCCGATGAATAAAAAATTCGCTTTTAAAAATAATGAATCGTATCGTGAGCAAAATCGTAAATTCGATTCCATGTTTTCTGCAAAGAACTTTTATACTACACGTACGTAGTTATGTGCATATATTTTCTTCGAAACTTCAATGATCTCTCTGAAACGCAAAATTAAGAAGAAGCCGTTATCAAATAATCGTTCATCGGACCAAAGGTCGATTGGTAACCACGATATTTCCCGTGTCGTTATCATCTACCGCCGATCGTTCTAGCAGTCCCGTTTACGACACGAAACACCGGAAGCGAGTGCAATCGCGAATATGGCGGCGTTTGCTAGTCCAATTGTTCCGCGTGCATCGGCTTGGGTTTCGGGACTTAATTTCCAGCCATGGCCGGAGATATTAAAGCGGGTCGTGTGTGACGTCGTATGTATGCAAATTCGGCCCTCTGGAAATAGGGTGGCAAGGGTGAGAGGGGCAGTTTCCGTCTGGAGCTTCGCGTAACTTTGGTAACCGCGGATATCGCGCGCGCATGTGCGCCCATACGTGTATCCTTAGACACACGTATGCGTGTACGCAGACAGGCGCAGAAAGACAGCACACACGTATAACGGTATATACATAGATCATGTATATTGATGGCACAGCAGACGGTGCGAGCGTTCGATTCCCGTGCTCTCTAAATATTGCGCCCCCTCCATGGTATATGGATTTCTGCATGTGCATACCTACTTCTGTTTATACACGGGGTGCTCCGTTACCGTTTAAAGTAGCAGAAACATCCAATATTTATTTCGCGGTTTTATTCTTATGCGAGACTCTTCCCATTTCCTTGCTAGCCGAGGGCGCATTTTCAAATGAATTGTTCGAGTCGCACGTGAAACCTGTTTCATCGAGTTTAGCTTCTTCCTCTTCTTGTTCCGCTCTTTTGTCTCCTTTTTTCTTATCGAAAAGAAGGAAGTTTGCGTGTCACCGTGTAACGGTATATCGAATAATTTCATATCGCTTCCGGTGAGAGAAATTCTGCGGTCGCGCCAAGGAAACTCTTTTCAGACATCCTTATCCTTCTGCGCGGTCAAAAGCAAAGGCCAGATGCACCTGTTACTGCAGTCGTTCGTTGCTTACTTTCATATTCGCGTGCATACGATGCATATACACGTACATATCTTGCCTGCTCGAGCAACGACCATCTGTGTCAGCCGAGTTATTTTCCATTCTGGCTTGTCACATTTGTTTATTCCGAATTTGTCATGACATACGCGCTGTGCGATGTTCTTTGCCTGTGTTTGTCCTTTCGATACGCGTGCTTGCGCGAGTGCGTGTAATCGCGCCTACGTGTAGAGAAGATGGAAATGCAGATGACCATTTAAATCATTCGGAGGAAAACGTAGTGCGTACGATAAAAATGCTATTTTGGAGCATGTTGGCTGTGTTTGCGCGGTTCAGAACAATTTAACACCGAGGAATGATATATGACGCGTAGGTATAGTTAAGGTGAGTCACCTTTGGGTACGAATATGCAGCTTAACAAGTAATTTTTGTCAACACCTTCTATATTCGAGTTTGATTAACACCTTTTTGACGGTATTCGGACGATACTTTATTTATCATATTGAATTAGAAATAAAACTAATCCCACGACTTTGAAACGAAATTTCCGTTCACGGTTGCAGAACATTTTATTCACGATACGTCATTGTAGATTTGAATGCGGATGGGGGCGATAGATCTCGCGTGTCTTTTGAAATCGAGTCTCGAACGCGTCTTGGTCGTCTTCTGGTCGACATTGGATAAGTAAGGGGATGACAGCTATGGGTGTAACGGTGTAAGGGGTTGGTCAGCGTCGAAGAGAGATGATCCTCGATGTATATAGGAGCGGAACGTGATTTGCGGTTCGGGACTTCTGAGTCCTGGATTTGAATTTATCTCGTCCCTTTCTCCTGTTCCTTCACCTGCTACTTCGATTCGATGTTCCCCTCGCTAACACCCATCTAGATCAGTCCATGGGTGTCCAAGAGGACAGTCAGATGTACTACGAGATCTTCCTTAGATGTGCGCGCACACTTTTGCCGGCTTAAAAGGTGATTCATAAGAAGAACACCGAAAGTATTACCGTTTGTGTGCAAAACGCTCCCTTTCTGCGAAAATTATGACACTTTTCTCTTTCACATCTATTACAACATTTTGTAAAGAATAAATTAAATTTTGTTTCTTCAGAGAATTTCTATCAATTTTTACTTTCCTTTCTTTCTAGATTTCTTTGCTTCTTATGTAATCATCAAAAATATTTGCAATTTTACTTTTGAGGTCAGGTTGATTTAAATATTATTAATCAGCGTGATTCGTCTTTTCTCCTTACAATTGTATGTTTTTATATATCTATCAGTTGTAGGTACAGAGAGAATTTCAACTACATAATTATATAATTGAACCACTTCTCTTTCTACTTTAAAAGAAATATGATTGCTCTCTCATAGTATTGAAGCAACTAAATTTTCTCCGTTTTTACAGCTTAATTGCCTCATTATTCTAATTATATAATTTTATGAAAACGCTTTACATAATGGCAAATTACTCGAAATTTTGGCGCGTACGTAGAAACGTGGCGCGCAGAATGAACAACGAGGATCGCTAACGAAATCACGTGATTATGGCGGTACAATAGAGCCGAACTATGTAAAATCATGCACGATCGTAATGCGCTTCGCAGCGCGAGCTCGCCATTATACCCGAAACAAGCGACTAACGACCCGCCGCTGGGTGCCGATTGGCCGAATTAGGCGCGATACGCGTGTATGTACCCGTGCATAACCCGCGGGGATAATAATTAGCCTTGTATGAATGAGGTTTAATTGGGACCAAGAATCAACCCCTTTCGCAGACTCCAGCCGGAAGCTTCCGCAGAATCCTGACGGATCTTTTCATCTTCAAAGACAAAGTGGAAACGAGTCATGGGATGGCTTCTGGGTTATTACGCTTTGTGCTTCGTGCTCGTCATGATAAATGATATTTTGTCATATGAATAAGTTTATTATGCCCCGTAAATTATTTGAAAAACGACAGAGAGAAGTATGATAAGTCCATTTTGATTTTCTGACTTTCAATTGAGAGAAAATTGCTAGATCCTTAATGTTTCTATGTTCTTCCTTTTGCCTGTTTCAGCGTAATATTAAGTTGTTATTGCTGATTTGTACTTGTTAATTTGTAATTACACGTAAAACAACGTCTAAATTTAGTTAGAGTATATTTAGTTAGAGTAAACTATGATACTTTGTCAAGTTTCAACAAAGTGAATAAGCTTTTTGCTAGCATTGCAAATGGAAGCAAAAGGTACGCTTGTATCCCGCCACTTCTCTTAGTTATTATTAGCATTGTTAACCGACTAACTTGAGCGATACTGCCCTCTGATGCGTGAGTTAGTGCCCTGCAGCCTGGATCGCGATGTTCTTTACCCCTTTCCGGAGCCGCAGGCTATTCTCACCCCCCGTTCACCCCTAATTGGCGTACTAACGTAATGCTGATCCTGCCAAGTGATCACAGAACCCTTGTCTTCGTGGGACCTTCTAACCCTTTCGCAATTGATGAGGATCTCTCGCAATTGCTGCCACTGTGTTTCGAAAAGCCGATTACGCCCTTGAAGATCTTGACGCTTACTATGCATAGAATATTTCTTGCGTGAACATTTCAATCAATCACTGAAATATCGAGTATCATTTACGAAAAAAATTATTATTTGGAGATTCAATTCCATCTACCTTCTAAAAACAAAAAATATCTGAATTCTTAATTGTTAGAGAGATAATTTAGATTGTAACAGAGTAAAAAGCCGTAGGAACAACAAAAGAAAAGTACAAATATTTTTAATTATTTCCGAATATATTTATAGATCTGTGAAAGTAGATACCGTCTGAGAAACAACTGTTTAAAATTATTGAACATTTAAGTATTAATAGTGTACTTGAATCCATTGAAAATAATGAAAGCAATTATGAAAAAGCGCGTATGTTACTATATCAATTACTAATACAAACAAGATACAGACAATTTAAGGTTATAGATTAAAGACACGTAGACCACGCTCTTCTATTTGTTACTTAAAAAATGTTTTATATTAAAATGTTCTGTAGCATCACAGACTTTCCATTTTTGCGAATTTAAAAATAAACCAGGCAATTGGAATAATCGTGACGGTGTTGATGTCATTGCGGATAAAGCGTATGCAAAGGGTAGCTTGATCGAGCAGGGATAGAAACGGAGGAACCGTAGAGACGAAAGTCGTTGGAAAGGACGAAAGCACGAGGCCAGCATGACGAGTCTCGGGTTGACGTTTCATTCCCAGCCAACTCCCGCACTATGCATACTAACTAGCCTTCGCTACGTTAGCTATATTTCGTATCTTTCTCTCTTGCACGTTTAAACCTTCTCCCTGATCCTTCCTTCTCCTTTCTCGTTTCCTCCAGCTCCTATATTCAGCCGGTTTCCTCGGGAAGAAAAGGGAAAAACGATAGCTCCGAAAGAACGGTCCAGGGCGAGCAACCCCTTGAATCGCTGGACGGAAGGGTGCCGGCCACTGGGTAGTTCGTACATTCACCGACAGATGTAGTCAGCTGTTCTTTATCTACTCTCGCTTATCATTACTCGACTCGATGCCCATGACTTGTTTTTACGATCCATGACTGCCTTTGAGAATTTGATTAAGCTGCCTGTATTCCCCTTCCCGAGATTCGTTACTTTAACTTTCAGAAAATGGAAACCTGTTGACCTGACTGCTTTGACGTTACTCTTCTATCATAGAACTTACCGTACACATGGTAGCGTTAAACGTAATTTTAATAAAGATTGGATCCCAATAACCAAGAGAATTTTAGAAACATAGTGCGATCTAATCAACCCTTTTGCAGATTTTATATCAATCTATCAGTTTTGTAATTCTACCAAATATCTAGTAATCTATAGAGAATAATATATATCTTGACTTTTCCTTTATCAATGAACGTTTACATCAGAATTAATTATTCGATTATAACGCCGATTCGAAAACAGTTTTCGTATTCACGTGTCTAAAATGATACAAATCTCTTTGGACAATTACCTTGATCGACCGAGCGAAAACCCAGCGAAGAATACGACGGATTAAGTCTGCTTGACGCGAGTAAGAACACGTAAGAACAACACATAAAGCATGTGAATGCTAGCATAACGGTGGCAGTCACGAAATCGCGGCCGAATCAGCTGCCTAAAGTCCTATTTTTAAATGGTTTCTTTTCCATTACCCTTGGCAACTATCTCCTACGACGGATCTAACCATTATTTTGGTCTAGCCTTGTTTTTAACCCCCGACCTCCCTCCTGCTAGACGAATCATCCATCCCACTCAGACGACTTCCACCCTGACTTCCCCCTCGGGGAGGATTTTATTTGCTTTTATTCGGATGTAATTGTTGGGGCCAGTCACCACTATCGCCACTACCTAGCGATGTCTAACCATCCAATTCGCGAATGTTTCTCAGCCACGCGACCCTTTTATGGTATAGATCCACGGGCTTGCTTTTCGTATAGGCTACCTGCTTTTTGTTCCGCGACTCGAGGAAGATACCCTCTCCAACTTCCTATTAAAACTACCACGAATGCTTCTATCGAGGGAACAAGTGTAAACTGTTTTAAATAACTTTGTTCGTCCTTTACCCCGTTCAAGTGGTGCACTTTATTCCGAAACTAATCTCAAACGACAAAGTTAGATTTTGCTGTTTCGAAGATTGAAAATTATATACTACTTATATCCTGTGTCGATAGTAATTTTGTATACCTTCCACTATAGATGAAAATATAACATTTAAAATTGGTAAAAAGAAATTGTTCTCTACTTAAAGATAATACATATTTTACACTGCAGATATTCAGATATGATTTCCATTGTCTGTTTAATTAGTAGAAAACCAAAAAAAAAAGTTGCATCAGGCAACAGGGAGTAAAAGTAAAATTTCATCGATAATGTGATTCATGATACGAAAACTTTTAATCTGCCGTTCCACGTACCGAGGCAATTTTACACGATCGCGTACTTCGGGCTTAATGCAGCCGTAATCAGAGAATAATCGACACCGTGTAACCGTCATCCCCGGTGGAGTCGGTCGCTGGAATAATGAATCACAAGTGACGCGAAGTGACTACCGTAGAAATAATCCGGATTAGAGGTGCGAACACGTCCGCTCGCCGATGAAAACGAAATCTGCGAATGCAAATTCCGGACCGCACGATTTCCCTCGTCGAAACGGTCCGGGGTTGAACAATCCAGTGGAGAGGGGGGTCACGGTTGAAGAGAAATCTCTCTTTCCATCTCTCTCTGCCGATGAAACGAGCCAGAGGGTGGCGGCGAGTTTAATTATCGGGTTAAACGTAGCGAGCGCTGATTCTGATGAGAGTTCCGGATTCGAATGCTCTCTCTAGTACGTGACTGTCATCGTGGCGGGCCAGTTAACTAACTAACAGTCCCGGACAGTTAGCAAGTACCGGGCAGGAGCCGATCTGTGGGGGAGATACGGCACGTATAAACCCCTGCAATACCCCACCCACCCTCGCGATGACATTGTTCGCACTTGGATTCATATTCAAATTGGCTCGCGCCCTGGTGCGATTGTGATTATTGCGATTATTACTACCGTCAATGTTCCGGCGATGTTTCGTCACCGACGAACGGGGGTTGGGGTTACATGCTACCGATTTTCAACGTGCTCCTAATCCGCGCTCTATCGAGTCTCTTTCTCTTCCGTTGCTTCCATGATAAAACGATCCTGACGACGTTTTCACGACTCGTGCAATTATACGACGATTACCTTGTATTGTAACATTTTGTAATGTTTTATAAAATTCTGTTATTCTATTTCCATAGTTTTGCGTTACTTTTTAAACGATATGTTGCTACACAATTGATCGAAGATTTCACAATTAGTCTTGGTTGAATACAGGTGTCGAGGAACGAAGAAATTTATACAAAGAATGAAGGAGATGACTTGGTCGAAAATTGTCGGATACAATAATAAAAATAAATATAGAGCGAGATGGAAAGTATTTAGAAGTCGAGGGGTGGTTTAATGTAGCGCAAATAGCACCAATTAAAAATCCGATTAAAGAAACTGACGGGTACAGCGTTAAAGATTTAAACGAGAAAATGGTTAGGATCAGAATCGTTTCCGGCCGATAAAGCAAGCGTTCATTTATTAACGCTTGCCCCTCTTAAAATTCCTTCGTCAGCCTACTTGCCTCTGTCTCCTCTTCAGCCTCTCTCTCTCTCTTTCTCTCTCTCCTCGTCGTTAATTCTCTGCGTTCTCCAGGTGTTAGTTTTATGGCTCGTCATTTTTTTAAGTGCAAATGAGTTCCGCCGTCGCCTCGAGCTTTTCAGCGCGAGGATCTTTTCCTTTATTTCTTTAATTTAAAAACGGAACGATTACACGGGGGCGGCTTGCCGGATTAAAAACTCAACCCCCGGAATCTAACCCACCCCACGGCTTCCTTTCATTCTCCGACCCTCGGTTTCTCTTACCACCACTGCCTCACAGAACGACTTTCTTTATACAAAGTTACGGCGAACGAAGGACGCGTTTTTCCAGATTGATTGCGAAGTTAACTTTAATTTCCCCGAACTCGGTATTGCTCCGGTTGATACAATTAATCGTCGAGAGGTGTGCAATTTGTTTCCGCTTCGCGAAAGGCCGTAATAACGCTCAGGGTATTATAGACTATAGAATCTATAAATGAAAAAGATCGTGTTAGTTCCGAAGATGGTATCGCGAACAGTTCGAGGCACTAATTACATTCAAATCTGTGGAAACCGGTGCACGCTTCGTTGCCCACTTAGTCCTGCTACGCCGAATAATGGACGAAATTGGCCAGTAATTACCGAAACCGACCTCGACAGATGTTTGTTTCATCATTATAGTACAACCATTAAACAATGTAATTGGCAACATCCTGTCTATAACTTCTCTTAATACTTTATCAGAGCAACCTATTCTATTATACCAACGACATGTGGAAAACTAATCTCCATTGCAAATAACGCTCCTCTCACTCTTATTTTTTCGTTTCTTGATATCTTTTCTTCCCACCAATATTTTTTCATTCGTTGTTATATTCTATTTTATAATTTCGTTATTATATTAAAGACTGATACATAAGTCGCATAATGTACAAGTTTGATTATTCTATGCAAAATATAACGTTGAATTTTAATGTCGATATCCGAGCTCTGGTGATTCAAATAATCAAAACCCTACTTTGCTATACTTATGGAAGTATACGTATACCATGAACAATCGTGAAACTCGGAAACCCACATTTTTACCTCTGGAAAGGTTGGTACAATCCCTATCTCCTTTAGCGAATTCGAGTCCCGATGCACGAAGTGGTTCGTCGGAGCGAGAGATACGTTCGTTATTAGACATTCCTGCGTTACCGATAGATAGATCCGAGCAAACGGCCCATCCTGCCACTCCGTAGCCATAGCATGTGGACCTTGTGCCTAATCGGGTGTGAACGCGCCTTTGTAGGGTGGCATAGTCAGCCCCGAGATATTGCAGGTTGTTTAATTTCGCGCGCTCTCCACTCCGTTCCTTTGTTTCGAACGTTTCAATTTAAATCGAACCGGCGGCCGACCGGTGAACGGGACTCAGCTTCGGAGCTCTGTGTGAGCCAGTTGTAGTCAGAAGGGGCTGGCGAAACAGAAAGAGAGAGAAAGAACGATGGAAGGAGTTGGACAGGGGGCAAGGGATCAGGCGCCGATCCGTTATTAATTAGATCGGCATCGGGCGGAAAAGAGCGGCTTCGAGAAAAGGGCCAGATCCGATATCGGTTCTCGGTTTCAGGAATCCCTCGGACGATTCTTCTGGCCCGTTCGCCGAAACCCCGCGAAATTAATTGCCGGACAGCCCGGAGGCTCCGTTTGACTGCCCCGACACCACTCGACACACTTACCGAGAGCCACAATTTCTTTGTTGCTCGAGATCTGCCTGATGTGACTCCACGATTTAAGACGACCTTTCTTTTTCCCCTTGGTTATATAAGATATCTGATGTCTCGTGTATACGTGTGTATATTATTGAAAAGACTAGTTTAGGACTATCGTAACATGAAAATAAATAAATATGTGAGCGTTACACAAATTATTATTGTTATTATTATTATTATTACTAAAATATATGTGCGAAATTTTTGTAAAGAAAAGATATTTATAATTGTGAATTTGTATTAAAATTTGTACTTTAACTTCCGATCTCTAATTTCAAAGATTTATATACTTACTAGATAAATAATTTTCTTTATTATACTGAAATAAATGTTAACTGCCATTAGCTGTCAAATTTTCTTTTTTTCTAGATTTTTCGAAAGTACTCTGAGTTTCCTACGCTGAAGATTTTGCTCAAAGGAAGAAGGAAAAAAACATTAAGTGTTGCGGAAGAGTGTTTCGAATTTGCAGCGGTTCGTAAATGAACCACGAAGTAATCTGAAAGGTTGAAACGTAGCACGGAATTATGGAAGGTTTTAAGTAACGAGATCGTGTAAGTGCATTACAGTCATCGCAAACATTCGAGCGTACATCCTTCAGATATGATTTATCCTTAATGACAGTACCGCATCTGGTTTGAAACGATCAACAAGGAATGCGCATAGGTCCATAAAGTCGCGAGGCGGGTGAAGTCAAAAACGAGTAGAGTAGAAAAACTCGTCGGTACGGCAATGAAGAGGAAAAAGGGCTTATCGCTAATGAAGCGAGACGCCTTCTTCAGCGTCGAGCACGGCCACTGTCTTGTAAGAAGCCTCGGTACACCGGCCGTCGTGTAACGAGTTTTGTAACAGCGAATCGAATCGGACCTCTCCGAACCGGAGGCCTTCGCAACAATCAACGACCTTCGTATTAGAGTTTCGTATAGTTCTTTTTCTGGCCTGTGTGTGTTAATTAAAATCATCGCTGTGTTACGTGTTAGATGAAAATTCGATGATAAAAATCGATGCTTTATTTTCTTCTCTTCGACCGAAGTTTAGAATCTGTGAAGGTTCATAGTATGTAACTTGTTTCTGATGTTGAATGAAATGAAAACTACATATATATATATATAGTTTTAAACATTATTCATCTTTGAAGACTCACAAAAATTTGAAGAAAATTATGTTCAAAATTGTAAATGATAGCTATTATTTGTCTGTAGTATTTTTGGACAGTTTATAAAACTTACTGAAGTATATTTTTGAAATATTATGATAGCGATTTCGCGATTTTAAAATTTATTTTTGAATACTTTTGAAAAGAGCGTCAAAATATTTTATTTAAATTACTTTCAAGCAGATACCCACTTATTTCGTTTAAAATTATTACTTTTGATAAGGTATATCTTATATACCTAATTTACTATATGAATAAAACATTAGATTGGAATAAGATTGAGAAGTAGAAGATGTTAATTAAAATTTCATTCTTCGAATTTTAACGTTAATCTCTTCAACTGAAAATAACATACGTATGTACTTGAAAACGACTAGCTTCTGCTCAGTAGGAAAGATCGTAGTTCACGAATGTCTGTACCGATACCATTTAGGATGGATTAAGGCCATCGTGGCTAATAAATAAGATATAATAACGATAATGGTGGCAATTTGGTAGATGTATTGGAGGAAGTCGGATATTATAGTATAACGTAACGCAATCCGAGTATTTGAATACCTAATAGTTTTCAATGCATACATTAAGCCTTAAATGCCTATTATCCGAAGAATAGTGTTGTTCTATAGCGTTCGTCGATGCTAATATTAGCTGAGCCGAATTCGAAATCCACGTTACACACATATATAGACGTACATGCGCATACTCTCAAAGGTTTTTCGTGTACACAAGTAATCAGTATGCATATCAACGTCTTGAGAAATGAAAAATTGTACGCCATGCACGGCAACGTGCACCGAGGCAATGGATATTTTTTAGTTGGCCATTGAATATTCACTGCGCATCGAGAATCGCGTAATGATGAGACTTTTGGACGTCTCTACTGGACGATATTACGTTAACATGCTTGCAGGGTTGTTTAAATTGAAAACATAGTTTGTAATATGGAGAACAGAGTAGAATTTTTGGTGACTTCTTTAAAATGGAAAATACCTATTGTTTCAGTCACTTGTACGGTATTATTTGTTTTATTTATTGTCGTTTCCTTCTTGTGATATTACTTTAATGCTTATGCGAATTATGGACGTATGTAAATGTAGTATAAAAAATGTAGCGTATTCAGTGAAATTACACACATTACATGAATGACAAAATTAATTTCGCTTTCACTGATTTGACATGATTTTAAATCTGTCTTCCAATCAGATACATGAAACTGATGATTTCGTTAATTCATTTTTTATAAAAAGACCCTGAAATACATCATTCATGTTAATATTCGATAGTTTGAAACTTACTGAGAGAAAAATAAAATACATAGCAGAGCAATTAGTTGTGTGCTATATATATAATGAAAATTCGCCATTTTAAGCCGAGAAAACGATGCAGGAATCTTGATTCACATTCAGTAATGATACAATATCCAATGGTAGAATATCTCATAAGCATATCAGAAAGGCAGAAATAAAACGAAATGAACACAGGGCATTCATTTTCGAAAAAGGCCATTTCACGAAGGAATAATTACCTACGAGAAGAGTATTGAGAATTCAAGAATGAAAGCTCAGCGAACTAATTTCCTACGCTCGAATCAGTTTGCAAAGACTGTGATCATGTCTTCTCGCGCGAAAGGAGAATTCTAAGTCCTCGATATGAGTTGTGTAATCCCCCGTAATGAACCTCTCAAGACTGTCAGAGAACGTTTCAAATATTTATCCGGGTAAAACGTCTTTCGCGTCCTAGCTCTTAATGGCTGGCTACCATTCCGTGCAGTTTCAAGGAATTATTCAGAAATGTCACCGGTTCTTGTTATATCCGAGAGCTTTAGAAAGCCGGAAACGAATAGCTGTTATTGAAAGAAATAGCTTTCAGAAAGGTTTTTAATATTTTCCTATGTTTATTTAGTGTACGCTATTTATGCACTTTCTAGACATGCACAAGAAATCAGGTATATACACCCTCTCGTTTAGAAGTTTCAGGATAATTATTGTTTATGTTAAATTTGAAAAAATTATATTATTTTTAGAGAAAAAATGGAGTTCGATGTTAATAATCTACATCAAACTCCAGTGTTTCATAATAAACAATGAATTTGAGAAAGCTTTTGAGACAGAATGTGACATAGTTTTTGTATTTGAAAAAATTTGGATGTCAATTAAGTAAGGTACAAACAAGAATGAATATAAATAATGAAATATAACATTGGAGGAAAGAATCGTTTTTAATATCTGAATGAACAGATCAAGTACCTTTGCCTATCAAATAATTGTTGCTTCTTTACTTGATTAAATAATGTATTAATATGATAGATAATATTCTTAGAAGTTCATTTGTTAAAAAATTATGTAATAAATCTTATAATAATACATACTTTGGGGACTTCGACACCTTAAAGAGAAAAAGATATATTGTAAAAGATAAATCATAACCAAACATTCGTTACAGGCATTCTGTACATATAACGCACATACACACATACATATATACCACACGCACATCTTTTCTTTGACATTCGATTATTGTGTGAAGTTTTTACTCACATTTCGTTGTGATATCCTTCCAAATTCTATTTTCCTGTACTCTGTAACGTGACATTAAATCTAGGAAAGGTACGCGTTGTTCAAATTTCAAATTGAAAACGATATTCTCTTGCATAAGAATATACATACGTATGAATAATCATAACAAAAAGTTAATACGTAGATAAATGTATTTTAAGGTGTAAGATACTTTCCAAGCTTCACATTGCATAAACACCTTAATACTTGAACTTCTAACACTATAAAGCAATAAGCGTCGATCGTTTAAATTTTTAAATTCACTAACTGTAAAACGACACTTTCTGTTCTTAACCATAAATTGCGCATGTGGTAAATACGAGAGTACATATAGGCTTCTATGCATGAAACTAGTTGATAATGCTTCCGGTAGATGGCGCGCGATACACTATTGCAGGTGGCGACCCAATAATTGTTAAGTTGGGTACAGAAAATTTATACCATGTACGACGTTCATAGATCGATTTGAATCGCGTAATAGTATTCGGTACGTGCTTTCGGTTTTATCGTTACTGATAACGTTAAAATATTAATTGTCGGTGCATGTCAAAGTGATTTATAGCACACAATCATCGAAACAAGTGAGTACGTATCCATGCTAATAAAAACGAAGTGTTCCAAATATAAGTAAACTTTGTTATTGTTTGTACTGAAAAGGTGTGTAATGGTGAATAGACCAAAAACAGAAAATAGCGGGAAACGAATGAAATAGTATAGCACGAAATATACGTAAATGATTACTAAATAATTCTTATCTAATGTTTGTTATAATTGTTATTAAAACTTCATACGGAAAAGCAGAAAATAATAAATAACATTATAAAGAATGAATAAATAATAAATAAGACATTAGTCACTTAAGTATTAATGGGAATATGTAATAAAAAGTTATCATTCGTGATCGAATAAACGTAATTTTATAAAATATGAGTTATATATATATATTTATATATACTTATGTACAAATAACGTATTGTCAGGTTGTATAACAATATGCAGTGCATTAAAAGACATATATTAGATCGTTGCATGCCTTTTGGATAGCAAAAATAATTACATGAAACAAAACTAATACAATATTTCTTATAAGGTATCAAATATTGCTTGTTCTAACCGTATGTAAAGTTGTTTGCATTTACATAAATATCTAATTATACTAACTGGTTTAGAAACATATACGAATGTATGAATTTCTTAAAAAATAATACGTAAAATTTTTAGAACAGCTTCGCGATCACACAATTTTGGCGTAATACCGATAAGCTGTCCGTGTGTAAATGTTTTGTTATTCGATATAGTTGTACACGGACGATCGTACACGTAAACAAACAGGTCAATGATTTCAGTGAGCAAACATCTGCTCTTTCCACGAAATGATCAATGTCAGGTGCGCCCGAAGCAAGCTAAGAGGTATTTAGAGATAAAAAGAATGCGGCCAAATATAATTTGTACTTTTCGTCAAATTCTTAACAATAATGTTTCTGAAATTCAAGCTAACTTGTCACTGCAATTATGTTTTGTATTCTTCTTTTACATTTCTATTATATTGTAATTTCATATTATTATTAATCCTTTTGTGATATTTTATATTTATTAAATCTACTAATTACTATGTCCTATTAATATTAATAGGATAATTTATGTATTCTAATATTCCCTATATTAATCTTTTTTGCGTTTTGCAATAATACGTTTTCTTTTATTATTTTCTTTAATTATCATTATTATTTTATATTTTATTTTTTATATTACCAATTCCGAGTTTCAATATTCTCTTACATCATTTTCATTATCAATATCAATTCTAAACTTTTATTCGAATTATTGAGACGGTAAATCGAATCGGCTTATCGATATCTCAAGGTAAATATTGAATATATGCATTGAAAGTAATGTATTAACGATATAATTTATTTACAAAAAGAATATTTTTCTTACACATTGATTATTAGCTATTGGGTCATTGAACGTACACTTGAAAGATGCTCGGATAATCAGTCTTCCATTATACCACCCGTAGATTGTGATCACAAAAAGAATCTCTTTCGCCAGACTGACACCGTTAATTATGAGAGATATCTATTGTAAATGACACGTAGGTTGCTGCATAATCATACGAATTGTATCAATCACCTGCGGAATATTAATGAGATCATCCATGATTAAATTTAATCAGTACTCGAGTGACAATCGTATATTTAACCTAATTAACTTTTATATTATGTTGCTAGTGTGTGGTGTGAGCTACCTTTGCTATTGTTGCTGTTGTAAAGAAGATCAATTTCAAAAACTTGGTGAAAGATATTTGTATCAATGATGGTGTGTCGGAGATTTTGGTGAGTCAAAAATATTTCTCAAATTTTTTATATTACTTTCACACAGTATTATTCGATAAAGTTTAAAATATTATATAATTATTTTATAATTTGATAGATGAAGGATATTATTATTTTATATAGGAAAATACTGTCTATATAAATATTAGCAAAAATCAGATAATGTAAAGAATAATATTCTTCTGTCTCTTAATAATACTCTATCAATCTCGTTTTTCGCCTACTTAAATGTAATTTCATTATTTAATTTTATCACTATTTAAATGATAATTTATTTAAAATAGAATTATTTGACCTGACTTAAAGTTAAATATGAAGGACGAATTCAATGGTTAAAAATATCTATAAACTTTAGAAAATAATCACAAATAGTATTGTGTGTGTGCGTGTGTGTGTGTGTAAGTATCTCTAATTTATATGAAGCAATTTATTATTTTTTATTTTGTCTATATCTTATTAGTATTGACAAGACAATTCCGCGATAAAAGATAGGTAGCCGCAAAAGGAAAGAGAGATGTGGTTTGGTGTGATAAAAACAAACGTTCCGCGGCTGAATTGTCAATGACAATGACTGATCCATCGTGCGTACATTGTGACCGAAGAAAAAAGGTTTAAGAGAGGGGACATGTGGAGGGAACT
This sequence comes from Bombus affinis, assembly GCF_024516045.1. NCBI lineage: Eukaryota > Metazoa > Arthropoda > Insecta > Hymenoptera > Apidae > Bombus > Bombus affinis. The sequence continues at coordinate 13,349,736 of NC_066349.1, read as the reverse complement.
GGTTTAAATATTTTCTGGGCACGTGTTTTACATAGGTAGAGATATACTCGCTCCTCTGGCACGCTCGAATGTATAAGGCCCGTCCAGCTATCTCGGGTCAGATCTCGACGGTGATCTTCAGCTCTCATTTTTTCGTATGGTCGCTATTATGCTCGTCCACGAGGGTCTCTCGGAAACTCGTTCGTGTGTAGAAAGGATCTTCCGACGATTATTAATTATCACGAGTACTTAGCTTTCGCGTACGAAATCAAGCTAGATCTGTGTTCAAACGTTTATTTCTTTCGTTGCTTTGATTTTTACACTCTTGTAATATGATCCATATAGATCCAATAATACGGATTAAAAAGAAAAAAAAAAAAAAAGAAAAAGAAACAGAAAAAACAAAAGATATATAGATTAAAACAGTCATTTTGAAGCAAAATTGAGTAATTCCTGTGTGGGATAAGATGAAAAATATACAGAGGCGAAGCGTTTAAGATCGAAGAGAGAACCGGGTTGTTTTCGAAACAAAATGTTCACAGACAAAGAAGATTAATGCCAGGCCAGTTGCGGCGTTTTCGACCAGCGAAACGGCGACGTCGATCCCAATATACGGCTCGCAACGGGCATGGTAATAATTAGAATTAATTTAGGTGGAACGTTAAATCTAGGCGAGTGGGCCCTCGAACAGGAATAACCCAACTGGCTCTGATTAGTCTTAATGTGTTAATTAGAGAAGATTGCTCTCTGCCAATTCCTCCACTCCCTCTTCTTCTTGTTCGTTCCACGGCCTTCGTACGCTGTCGCCAAACTGGACGGTAGATGGCAAGCCAGTTTGCCAATGGGAAAGACAGGAAGAGCAATAGAGAAGGAAGGCGAACGGTGCAGAGTTTACCAAGTATCATATTTTACCGGGCATCAACGTACCGACAAGCACGCACACAATCCTGTCCACGCACACGCGCGTGGCAGCAGATCATTAATCACTATTATCTCGGGGTAATTTTTCTTCGATATAATTTCGTCTGTTTACCCCCGCGAGTTGGCGCGCGAGCCTGCACACCATGAAGACGAGGACAAGGCTCCGTTTCGAAGAGTGGCGCCGGTTCTTCTCTTTTCCTCTTACCTTTGGAACGTCCTCTGCCTCCCCGATTTCTTCTTCGTCTACGTTGTGTCCTCCATCGCCTCCTCTCCGCCACCACCACCTTTTCTCGTCCTCGTCTTCTTTTCTTCCTCCTCTACTTCATGGTTCGTGAACTCTCGACATCGACTTTATGTGTACACACGCCTGCAGCTTCGTTAGCCTCAAAGTCGACGTGTTTCCCACACCGATGACTGTCAAATCAGGTCTCTTCTTTTTGCCACGTGAAACGCTCCTTTCGGTCCGCACTCCACAATTTCTATACCGCTGATCAAATCGCGCGAATCTTTATGGTTTCGATATTACACCATATCGTCAGTTCGTGGCTCTCTTCGTCATGCTATGTAACTTGGTTTGACGAATCCGAGCTTCGATAACTTACTCGAAAGTGAATTGCTAAAGTATATTTGGTTGTTTGTAAGAATAATCCATTATCGTTGAGCTGTTTGAAAAATTCGTAATTAACGTTGTCTATTGCGTATCTGGTCACGATGGACGATATCTTTTTTACCATAAAAAAACTCATATAAAGTCATAAAAATGCAAATTAAAGGAGAAAGTTGACCAAATGAAATCTTCCCAATGCAAATCCTCCAGTTTGCTTAATTTTTTGTTTGACGTTTAGCATTCCGAGATCAATTGTTAAGATTTACCTACAGTTTCTCGTAAGTCAGATGCTGTAATTACGTGTTTCATTTAACATTTCATTTAGAAATAATAACGATACTTTATTTAGAATAAACGATAGTGCAATTTAAAATACAATATCCATTTTGCATATTTTGGCATGTCTCATTATCATAAATACTTACAGGGCTACTAATAATATTATTTGAAAGTCCTATTCACCATCCTCATCGTTTCCGGTAGTTACCAAAATCTGACGTAATCTGGGTATTTTATTAAATTAGCGATTCAAATTACGTGGCACGAAGCTAAATCGAAAATAACTATGCGTGGGCTGCGCATCAAGAATTTGATTATTCTCTATTGGTTCATAATTCTATTTAATCATCGTATACATTAAACAGTTACAAAGGCCCGATAGCCTTATCTGGAAGCACCGTAAGTCGCGAGAGGCTTGAAATTAATAATCAGTGATGCGTGTAGTCGAACGAAAGATTCTGGCCGCAAAACGATTTTCCTCTAATTTCTCGTAACTTTCTCGAGACTTTCACGAATTATCACGGAAGCATGTCGCTTGCGAAAAATGGTCACAAATCGAGCGTAAAGATTTATGGTTTATAACTTTCATACAATCCGAGATATTGTCACTTTTGTGATCTACATAAATTTTGCTTATTGCTCAATAAACCATCGCTTTCTACAATTTTCAAATTATTCTATAATTTGGTCATTCGCAGGTAGCGTAACTTTATTGCTTCCCAATCGTAATAATTGGTAGATTTGAATTTAATTTAGTACACGAGTTTATTCCTTTTGCAACTTCCTTCTACTTACCCATGAAACTTGATTATTCTAAAACCGGTTATATCTTTTCATTTATCGGAACTATGAAGAGAAAAAGAGATTCATCAAATACTTGAAAAAAGTAGCGAAAATCCAGTTGGTGTCACTCGAGATACCACTTTCGTTTCTTTCTCTTTGCCTCTTTCTAGCGTTAAAACACTAATTCTTATCCAACCACTTAAAACTGAAGTAGCTATTTACACAGTTAATGCAAGTACTTGTGCGTGTACCTAGCCCGAAGTAAAATTCAGCAGAGGAGTTTTAACTTTGCGTTGGTCTGATCCCTGGGCTATTTTAACCATATTTACCTCGATGAACATGCACTTAATATTGTCTTCATACTAGTCGTTAAATTTATGTACAAATTGCTGCACTAATTCTTTCGTCACGATGAAGCATACGTACAAGCTTTTCTTCTGACGCGTACACGAGCATCTACATTTTCTTAAATGTATTACTTCAAACAAGACGAGTGAATATTTTTAACAAGTTTTATCTTCCTAAGCTTTATTCTATTCGCTTATCACCGTGTTACGTCCATTGTTATTGGCAACAAGTTGTTTATACCAAATTATTCAAATTTGAGTAAAAATATTTTCAATAGGTAACTATTTTATATTTTCCTAGTTGTTCAGAATAAAAACTGAGGTTATAGGTATTTTGCCATTTATCTCAAAGTGGCGTTACAGCAAGCGAATTTTTTATGTAAATCAAGAACGTTATTAGCTCGCACTACAAATATGGTTTTTTAGCGTGATATATTATCGATACGGATCCGCCTGCGCCAGAGAGAAATGTAAGCTTAAGGTTTGCAAACGACGCAATGAACGTCGATGCTTAAATAAATGATAGTGTTACCTGAGAGTAACGAGAGTGCCACGGAATTATATGTTTCACGTTACATAAGGCCCCCCATTATGCGTTAAGTCTTCGTTGTATCCACCCCTCCCCCCTCTTCCTACTCTGTGTAGCATCCTAGGGACTAACTATCCTTCGTCCAAAGACTAACTAAGTGACTCTGAGATCCTGTAGATCTTTCCACGAGATGATGGTCATTCGACCAACGGGTATAAATCACCTAAGAGAAGTGTCATCCTGGGGTCCCACCTATCCTCCCCCCATCCCACCGCCCCCGGCATTCCTTCATTTGAATGCAACTCTCCTTCATCTGTCTCTTTTTGCTCTTCCTCCCTTTTCTCTTTCCAGCGTGACATTATGAAACATAGGCACACGTAGCAGTAAATGAATATTGTATCAGTTGTCTTCGTCGTCGCCTCTTTTTTTCCGAGTCATTGTAGCAAGGTCTCTCTACGTAGCCTGAACTCTGTTGGGGTGCAAGAATGAAACAAAGGGTCTTTACGATTGTTCACAGTGAACGCTGACAAACGGAGTGCTCGTAGAATTCCGTACGATCGAGATTTTTTTATCGTTTCGACCGGTAGGTATTCCGTTGTTTGTGATTCGTCGTCGATCACTGATGCTCAAAACAATGATCCTCAAAAACAATTCCATTACACGCGTTCGGTGTAAACCAATTCCTTGGATGTGATATTCAAAGTTTGTTTTCGGCTGGGGGAAGAGTGAACGGCGAGTCAGCAGGTCGTGAGGTGTTCTTAATTAATCACTCATATTCAATAACGAGAGATAGAGCGAGAGGGCTTTGAATGCATCGACGATGATTGTGAGGATTATCTGTTCGTTCGAGCACATTAATAATTAGGAAGAGAACGAAGGAGAGAGAAAGCAAGAGAGTTAGTTGTATCACTGTTACTCAGTGTTGATTTGATCATTCTGTCTGGGATGCTTCGTCTGCTCGATGGAATACGACGCGAACGAAGAAGGAACAATTATTAAGATGGTTCGAAAAGAGATGTTTTCTTGTTCGTTAAATTAATACGATTTTTATTGCGATCCCTGCCATTCTTCTGTTCACTAGAAAGAAATTTTTCATAATTCTTTAAACGTTTCTCACCTGGCCAGAATTAAAATTTCTATACACGTATGCGGGAATTAAAAGTAACAACAAAAATCATCTTACAACTGAGAGAAGCATTTCTTTTTCTAACAATGATTTTTATGATAATTGAAAGAATAAATAAGAACCTGATTAGACTATTTACAAAGTCAACAAATTAAACAAATACGCCTTGGGCTTCGAACGTAGAATCACAACCGTAAAGTCGCGGACTGACCAGTTAAGATCTTCGTTAATTATCATCATTTATAATTGTCTCTTCCCGTGCCTTTCCTCCCAGCAAAGCTGGTCCTCGCAGAAGGGGAAGAACAAGAAGAGAACCTGCCTCTTCCTTCTCTTTTCTTCGAGGTTTAATATTTCAAATAAATGCGTGCATTAGCGCGCTATCTCGGCGTGATCCTCTGTTGACTATTAACAACGTCGACCGAGCCACTATTATGACTTATCTGACCAGGGACCAGAATACAATACCACCCCCGGTTTCACCCTCTTTTCTCCCTTACTATCTTTAACAACATCGTTCGGTAACATTCTACATTTCGTACGATATAAGAATATAAACGTGGAATACGCATATTTTAATTTGCATATATAGATATAAATTTCTAAAATGAATTCTTTAAGAAGTAATCAAGTCCATTATTTTAAACTTGGTTTTGGGCAAAATCGTGTTATTTATGCGGTGATCTAATATTTTTTTTTTTTTTTTGCAATTATAAATGTACAGAATAGTTGCGCAAAAATGTTGGCTATATTTAATACGTAGGAATTGAATATTGATATTTATACTCGATTAGACGACGAAGTTCTTTGAAAGGCATCCGGTAGCACATTAATGACTGATGGCCAACGAACGCGACTAGGATAGGTTGTTCGTAAATGAAACTACCTGCTGTACGGTTTTCACCGACAGTCGTTTGTCGTTCCTTTCATTTTAGCCCGTTCTAGCCGAGCCCTTACTACTTCCTTATCGATGCTTGTCGTCTCTTATTAATGAGCCGAAGATAAATTCGGAGACACGACATGGTCGTGGCTACTTGGGAGGGCGCCTTCCTCATATTTCTAAACGAAGAGAGACGAAATCGTGATAGAGGGTGATCCACATCGTCTCGACTAAAGATACTCTTTTGCTGTTTAATGACAGCGTAAAACCTGATGATTAATTCGATACTTGTCTCTGTCACTATGGTCTCCCACTTCACGTGAATCATATTTTACCCCTTTCCTCGTTCTTCCTTTCCTCTTCATAATCTTTCCATTACGTCGATCGAGTATTCATTTTTCTTACATTATGCAAATCAGAAACAGTTCTGACGCTTGGCGAATAAACAAAGCCACAGAGCGCAGCAGCCGGCACTTCGTACGAGGCGAAACCGAAAGCTCACTTTTCATAAATCTTGTTTAGTTTATGCGTTGAGTAAATCTCGCGAAGAGAATAGAATTTCATCGCGGTATGTCTTATATTCCTATCACGAAATAACCGAGTAAAGTAAGGTCGAAATATTATGATGTTCGATGGACTTTTATATCGAGAAAAAAGAAACGAAAGGTCATTAGGTTTTAACAAGAAAGTGTTTAAAGAAACTCTTTGGATTTAAGTGATATATTTCTTCTGAGAAGAGAATTTCGAACGATCGAAGATCATATTTAATAATGCGTGTCCTTGTACGCGTTCAATTACATTAACTATATAAATCTTGATCAGTGCGGGATTACAAGGAATTCTTAACGAGAATAATACAACTTATGAATCCTATCGAGGGAAAAGTATCGTCGGGGCAAATGTTGGTTCACGAATTTGGTATCACCGTTGGACCGCACCCTTTGGCCATGGGGGCCCACTTGCTTGCCCTCTTGAAAAAATACCACACCCCCCGCCGTGAGCGAGTCCCCTCTCCCAGCTCTTCTCTCACTCCTAATATATATTTAATCAGGCCCAAAAGTACGCTGGCGCGCGCTCGCGCGCTCATGCACAGGGAGTTAAAGGCTGGACTCACACTTGAGTCGTTCGATGGCCACGAACACAGCTGACCAGGAACATTAAGCTGACACCCACACGAACGAGCCAGAGAGAACCCTCTCTCTTCTTCTCTCTCCCTATTTCCCTCTGTTTCTTTTGCTCGTCCACTCGTTTCTTCTTCTTTCGTTTTATCCACCGTTCTTTCTATTTCCTTCCTCGTTCACCGAGTGGATTCGAACACCTTTTTTGAATCAGAGGGTCAAGCGACTTGGCCGTAGATCATCTTAATGCCTCCATTGTTGTTTTAGGACGCCCGCAACTATACTGGGTGTCCGCCGCGATAATGTCGATGTATCGCGCACACGGCAGAACGGAAGAAAGTAAAAGAACGAAAGCAGAAAGGGAAAAGAAAGATTTTATTGACCAAATTCAATGGGTGTGCCTATCGTTTCTTTAACGTCTTTAGGTACGCGTTCGAAAGAATCGCGCTCTAACGCATCGAATATCGAATCTTCGATGTGTCTGTATTTATATCATGGCGGAAAGCGAAGTTTTATTCCACTCTGGATAATCCGTCGCGGCGGTCTCTCTGCTCGCAATACTATCTATCTGCTCGGAAGCACCTTAAATCGACGATTTTTCACGGCTACAGGAGAATATCTGCGTTTGCTCGGTCCGCACTCTCGGAGTCATTCTTTCCTTTCAAAGTATCGCGGCAAGAGCGTTACGTTTCTAGTCGATTTATCAAGCGAGAATCGTTATTATACAACGCGCATCGTGTCGGCTTAATGGTTCCTCGACGGTTCGCCACTCACGAAATTACAATAATCTCGGCCATAAATTGAGCCATTATGTCGATTCTGTATTATTCGCTTTAATGTGACTTTTAAAGGGGCAGCGGTTGCTTATCGAAAATTCTTTCCCGCGGCTACGAACAAAACCATGTAAGACTACATCGACCGGGATCAGAAAAGATTTTCGTCGGACCAGGTACATTCGATTTCAGCTTAATTCGCGACTGCCGTGTTCCTTCTGCTTCGAACTCGTTAACAACGGATTACGATAATCGCGAGGATGAATCGAACAATTATAGGAATTGGGTTCTATTCGTTGTAGCGAAACGTTTAATAGCCCAAGACTGAGCGTTCAAGCTGGTCGATCGCTAACGCTGCGACTTTGTATCGCGGCTGGACGTGTTCGAAATAATCGCGGCAGTTTCTTTCGAACATTCCGGCTATGCTGCCTCGCGGTCTGCTTTTTCGGTACTTTCCAACGATTTCAGGGCCCGGCGCGGGCATCGGCGAACAGGAAAGGCCACTCTTGGCCGGCTTGTAAATCCGCCGCTCCTTGTAAATCCGCCTGTAATTCCGGGCAGGGACGCGAGTGCGAGAGGCCTGCTAAGGAGAAAGAGAAAGAAGAGTTACGGCCGACATGAATCGCGAATTATCCTTGGAAACAGGCCGCGGTAGACGCCGGAGGTCGCAGTCGTTGACATCGGAAACTACTTCGATCTTCGATTGCCGGCTCGTGGTCCACCTGGCCAGCGATCGCCATCCAAAATGCTCCCAGGATCGAAGCGAACTTTCGCTTCGAAAAAGTGTTTTCTTCTTACTCGAAAGCAGATTTATTCGTCGTTGATTCCCTTGCTTTTACTCATCGTGTCTCTTGTAATGAATTTCTTCTCATGCCAACCGTGCAGTACAATTTTACATTCAGAGAACAGTTGAACGTACTGTTGCGCGAAGAATATTTGATATTTAAGGCTAAAGTATGGAAAATGTTGTTATTACTATTGACACGTGGGAAGTACAATGAGAAATATCACGCGTTCCATATTCTATTGAGTAGGATGGTTCTCGAAACGAGTATCGAAGTCGTTAAACGTCGAAGTCATTCGAAACGAACGCAGAGAGCAAAATCTTTGTTGATCGTGCTATAGACTCGTCTAGTGGTACAAGTTTGGTTATCCACGGTTGAGTTTGCGCGGAGGTGGGAGGAATAAATACGCGAGAGCACCAGTGATAAGGCGGTTGAAAAGGTGGACGGTGAAAAAGGGAGGAAGGGAGATCAGGCGAATCAGAACCAGCTTGACTAATCCGGCTGTAGATCCGATCTTGCATCAATAATCTTAATAAAGCTACAACTACTTATGCTAACGTGGAGCAGGCGCAAAGATGGTATTGCAAAGGCTCTCTTCTAGTTCCAACGCTTCGATCCACAAATCCTTCGACTCGATTTGAACTCAGGCTCAAGCTCGGAGCGTGCTTTTTACCTTAGTTTCGAATCGTTTTATCGTCTCGCGAGACATAATGCGATTATTGATTTCAAAGCTGGTCAAGTTAGTATAATATGCGATAATGAAGGAAGATGATCTAGAAACCGTTCTTGGTTTAAGAGATTTCTACTTATCGCGTGAATGAGAAGTTCTTTTAACAAATGGGTGAACTTCAGTGATGATAAATACCTGAATTTCTATAGAAGACTATCGCAGAATGAGAGACTGTGGCGCAAGTTGAAGTTGACGATAAGCGTGACAATATCAGTCTCTCAGGCGCTAAAGAAACTTTCAAGGAACAGATGATTTACTTCCACGAGATCATTCGTTACAGCAAGCATGACGATACTAAATTCTAGGGTAAATTTAAAAAATGGTGTTCGCAGCATCGTCACTTTTCTCTGCGTTTCAATTTATGGAATTGAGAAACTACAAAATATAGCTGTAAAGAGCTCCATTTGTAAAATAATCTTTACTAGCTACTACTTATATACTTGACATGACCAACGCGTACAGCATTTCAATTTCAAATCCCAACCTCTATCCGCATGCAATTCCTTTTGAAGGTTTTTCGCGTGTCGATTGATAAGCACGCGAGGTAATATAAATTACACGTGTGTAACTGGCGACTATTGTGTGAAACATAACCAGTCATATCTTACACGACCAAGTTAAGATATATTCCCCCGATAAATAAACGCATGGGCATTGTAGTGGATAAAGTTTAAACACGACTCGATCTCGTGCGCTTCCTCCAAGAGTACACGCTCGAAATTTAGGACCCCCGTTACATGCCGACGAATTTCATGCTGTAGGGTGTTATACGTGGCGAGCGACATAAAACCCGGCTCGTAACGACGTTTGCTATAGAGATTTCTCTGCTCTGGTCCTCTCACCCCATATAGACTCGGATGAAGGAGGTTAAGGCTTCGTCGGGTGGTGGGGCAAGGCAGAGTGGGTGGAAGGCACTTGGCATATGCATAAGGGAACCTTACCGGTCTCCGACACCTTCGAACTGCTAAACCTCCACCCGAGCCTTTTTCTTCCTGGAACCTTTCTGGCTTTTGCCCAGGCATCGTTCTTTCGCTGGTTAATTAGATTTTGATGGCCGGCATGAGCATTTGCATCCTTTATCCCAGGAACCCGCCATTCTTCTCGCGTTCGCTCCCTCTGTCCTTGTTTCAGCCGTTTTCTTCCTTTTTCCCCCTTTTTTTGTTTTGTTCCGCGCGCTAGCAAAGAGGAAGAGAAGTATCACGGCTCTTCGACCAGCGTCCTCTTTTTCCTCTCTTCTTTCCGCGTTATTCTCTCGCTCTGCAGGGGAGAGCCGTTTAGGCCATCGGATGCTTAACTCCAAAGCGATTTAGCGGCCCAGGGGCCAAGTGTCAACAAGCCGGCATTGCTCAGGTACGTACCACGTAATAGCAATATTCAAACGACTGGACGCTTCGACCTATCCTTCCCCTATTTTTTCGTACTTTCCCCTCCTTGTTTTGCGTTTGATCAAATCTCGTGCGCGGCGTTGGATTATGAGCATCGACGAATGAAATGGTGGATAATGAAACGGTGACAAATGTAAGGAGACTTTGTCGGTGACGATATATCCAGTGAATACGAGGAAGGAGCAGGATTATTTGTATACAGTTTATTTTATGGATGATTAAAATAGTTAAGTGAGATGATATAGAGCCATGTGAACGATGACAATCTTACGAATTCCAGAAATCTTACAGCCATATAAAAGAACTCGCAGGAATTCACGATAATTTTCTAAGAAGCGGCAATTCGACGACAAAGTCCTCAGATGCTAATTAATTTTCTTTTTCGCCATCGTTAATGCTTCTATCGACTAGCAACGTAACTACGTCTCAACCTCTCTTATAACATTTTACGTATCAACGTCTGTAAAAAATACTCAAGTTTAATCGGTTATCTATTCAGAAGAGATTACGCGGTTTCCTCTAGCGTGCCGGATGAAATCCGCGAATCAGACTGGTTAGAAAAGCGTTTCGCGCGCCAGAAATTCCGTCACGACGGGGTCGGAGGAACGAGAATACCTGGCGTGAGGGCAAACGTCAAAACACACCTCGTCCACCCACACGTATATGACCGGTCGTCCGACCGCGTACACACTAACAACTAAGATTCCTATGGAGCAACCAATGACTGGAATGACTTGCACTCGATGTCGAACCGAAGATACCTCTTGGTCTTCGTTTCTCCCCTCGACCCCGGCATCTCTTCTTCTCTCCTTCTTCGATTTACCAAGGAATCGCGGCCTCTGTCGGACAGGTTATCTTCTTCGAGGGAGGTGCAGGCTTAATTTAATTAATTCCATGCGCCATCTTGACAAGTGTGCGCCCCGTACGCGCATCCAAAGAATAATTTTCATACTCATCCACCTTCCTTTCCCTTCTTTCAGTCTCCCCTGCCTCTCCCGCGTCTCTCTCCACCTTCTCTTCTCTTCTTTCTCAACTGCCCCATACTCTCTGGTCGCTCGAACCGTTTCTTCGGTTATCAGATCCCCGATTCATACTCGTCAAGCGCGAGCGAAGTGGAACCAAGAGAGAGAAAGAGAGAGAGAGAGAGAGAGAGAGAGAGAGAGAAAGAGAGAGAGAGACGATCACCACAGGGGGAGGCAGGGACGGGAGGGAAAAAAGAACGCGGTTTATCCGCTCCCATCTCTCCGGGGTCATTTGTCTTTTTGATGTCGCGCCGTATCTGATTCGTTAATTGCGAGACCTCGCGTGTGATCGACTCTCTTCTGTACGCACGAAGAAGTGGCAGGTCGGGGCACCCAGCCGATATTTGGAATTGAAAAGATTTTTCGGAGATACCGAGAACGATGAAGATTTATTATGAAACTGTCATACCCCGTTATCAGACGAGATCTTTTGAATATTGAAAACCTCTGGTCACCTTAACGATTATTAGGAACCCGTTCGCTGTTCGTTACGTTCGTTGCGCACGGATATTTGTACAGGGCTACTTTATTCAAGAGCGGTTCTCGACGATGAATATTCGATTATTCGGATAACGAAACTTTCACAGAATTAGCGTTTTATTAAATAATGCATGTATCGTTTTTCACGGTGAGAAGAATTTAAAGCGAGGTCAGATACTCTGCTAGCTTCTCATTGATACGTAAGATCTAACGACACTTTTTCTATCCGGCAACTCTAGATTTTTCGATGTTTCGTTCGAATTCAGTATTTTATATATTTAACAGTAGTTCCATCCAATTTCACCGACTATAAGCGCAATATATCGACTGTCAAACGAGTCATGAAGTTTCCAAACAACATTGAATAGATGTAATGTTTGTTTAAAACATATATCACGCCTACATTACGCTAAAGCATTAAAATAATCGACTGCGAGTAACATCGCACTCAAAGACGTACGAAAGGTAGGGGAATAATATGCTGAAAAAGACATTAAATCACGAGCAGGAACGTACCTACGTCACTCGTCGAATCACGGAAAAAGGGAATTAAAGAAGCTACGTTGAAACTTCGTATACAGGATTCAATTTTATCTCGCAATCGGACCAGTTTGATCGAGGATGTCGGTGAATTATTTTTAAGCTGGCAAACACGCGTGATTCGAGCAGTTTTCTTTACATTATTATCTTCGACGTCTGCCACATCATCGCGATCATTTTGCAAAATCATTTTCAATAATGTCCCGCCGGACATCCAATATTTGCATATAGTTACTGTCATTTTGTTCAATAACAGTCTTCAACGTGTCCGGCACGCTTCAAATTCGTCCTCTCGTTTCTTTTCTCCAATTTCTACGAGACTCGTCCGCAACCTTGCTCGATACACCTGTGCATCGTGTGCGTTTTTATAAGAGAGATACAATTTATTTATCGCCGCGCGACTCACCGCGATGGATTGGACTTTGTATGATTTAGTACGGACGCCTCGAAAAGCGGTTGGCCGGGGCTTTTTTTTAAAGAATACCAGTAATTACGAACAGCGAAGGGAACCCGTAAAAGCGCGCGATCCGTCCAGGCACTTTGCGTTCCATTCGCGGTTGCTCGCGGCTATCCTGGCGTTGAGCATCACCCGAAGGAAGGAAAGGAAGAAAGACGGTCCATCATTTAAGTCGCTGGCCTCAAACCTTTAGCGCAGATTTATGGGTAATCGAGGGGCCAACGCCGAACATCATCCACGAAAGCAGCAAGGGCTTCACGCTCGTCAATTGGCAGGGAACGAAGGAGCAAGGTCCAAGCGAAGTCGAAAACGCGAGAGAGACGCCGCGTCGTGAGACGAGAAGAGTGAATTTATGTATACTACACACGCATCCACGTTGCTCTCCGCTGGTTCACAATGGAAGTCGAAAGTCCCCCGGCTCCACGCCGATGGATCGATTACGATCTCTATTCGGACGTGTCGTGCCCCGGGGTGGTATTTAAAGTCCCTAATTTCCGATCAATCAAAAAAACTTTTCGTGGAAGTAAAAAATGAATCACGTTGCGTTGGGCGGATCGCCGTTAACTAGACGCACAATGGCTCGCATTAGAGGAGAGAGGAGGATCCCTCTCTCGTTGGAGAGTTGGCTCTCGCCTCGTCAGTGAGTCGGTGGCCACCGATAGCACAGGGTGGCACACGAGGGAGAGAAAAGGACCGTGGCGTAAGATTCTCGATACCGAACCACGAAGAAACACCGAATACGTGCCCGGACGCGAGAAGGAGAAGATGAGAGATAACTTCTCTCTTCATTGGGAACACGAAGAGAAATAGAAAGACCGAAGACCGGCTTGTTGAGATTGGGTCGCTGCACGGGGTGTCAAGGGGGCAGCTGGGGTGAAAGATCTCAACGTCGATAACTAACTCGGTGTGATCACTGAAAAATGGCTGTCAAACATTCTTGTCCTTTTAACTCGCGGGAGCACCCCACCCACGGGGACCAACGTCGCGTCGCCTTTCTTCAACCAACATAAGCTCCTCTTTCTACCTTCGCTCTTTCTTCTCGTCCATTTTTACCGAAACCTCGTCGAGACCAGACTAATGGTTCGTGTCCGTGACGGATCGTGACTCTTCCAGAGAACCACGGATCGCTAATTTCTGGGCTATGCTAGGTATTGGGATTTCTTTTCCTCGATATTTAAGCATTAGAAGAAACACTGCATTTTCCTTCTGAATGTCTTTTTCGGAAACTAATTAATTAGTAGCTAAACTCTCCGTAAAATAATTTTATAGAAACACGTATCGAGCAAAGCAACAATAATACTTTGCAGTTCGATACTTAGAATGTTGTTATTATTTTTCGATATTAATTGTTATTTCGTTGGAGAAAACCACGCGTTTCACTGCCTGTGGTTGTCATTCTTTAATAGAATCGCCGTTTCGAGTGTTCTGCCTGTGTCGTCGAAATTTCACGCACGTATCCACACGTTGTTACAGACGATGGAACACAGAGACGTTGCTCGGTTAAAGTCACCAGCAGTCACTGGCAAGATTATGAACGAGCTCGAGTTAAGAAAGGATCGCCCCGTGCGAGGGTTGCTCCGTTTATATTTATTTATTTTTCACCCTTCTACGGGTCGATCTTTTCTACCCTAACGGCTGGTATAAATTCTTCTATAAATGGCTCCTTAGCGACAATATTACTGGCAGTTCTGCGAGACAGGAAGGAAACTTGGCGACGACGCGAGGAAGGTTCGCTAATTTCTCAGTACTCTGTCTTTTTATCGTTGAGGAGTACCATTCTCCAGAGTGGTCTTTCAATAACGTAAAGAAGTACACCACAAACGAATTTAAAGTAGGAGCAGAAGAAAAGGACGACCACCGTACTACCATAATTTATGATTTACAAAGCAGACATCTTCTTATTTTTTGCTTGTTTCCTTCTACTCGATCTTTGTTTACCATCGAGACGAATTTTAATGTTCGATCTTGCTACTTATCCTGCCATTAGTCTAATGTTTATCGAAATACAATTTAACGATAACTACGAACGTCACGAATCAAGGCAAGAAATACATAGGTAAAAAAAAAAGAGAGAAAAAAGAAAAACGAACTTCTTAGTGTGTTTCTTCGCACAACAAGGTTTCATCCGCTCGTATCTCAAAGAATAATCGAAGAAAGGAACGACTCGATTCTGATACATTATTCTCGAAGTCTGGAATTATCGTTAGAACGAAGTTAAGCGGCAAAGTGTTTTTAAAATGTTACGATTGTTACCAATTACGTGAGAGTTGAAGAGAGCCATATAAATCGGAGAAGTTACTCCGTCAGAATACCTAATACGACGAGGAGATTTTTCAAAATGATATAACCGGCACGATTATTCCAATAATTATCCGTTGAATGGCGGTTGAATGCCGAAAACGTTCGACTACAAAACATTGAAAACCGAGGCCAAATACGGGCGAAGGGTTAATCAATTTGAAATAATCCCGATCGGCGTGGAAAGAGCGGTGATCTTTCGCGGCAAACGTGCGCAGCATCCAATCCGCGAATCAACGAGGATCGACGAGAGACCGGATGGAACACGACGGTGGTAGGTGGAAGAAGGGGCAAGGAAAGGGAAAGGAAAGGGAAAGGAAAGGAAGAATAAAGAGGAGAGAGGAGAGGAGAAGAGAAAAGAAGAGAGTACACGGAGAACATGGCGAACGAGGCCGAGAGGAGAGTAGAGGCCAGGCTGGTCCCGCGTGTTGCCCGGGGGTGCCAACCGCAGGATAATAATTTTATAATTGGGGGAATTACTCCGGCTCGCCGTGGTACAGTCCCTGTACGTGGCGTGGGAGGGTCCACCGACATTGTTTCCATCCGGACGGACGGGATGGTGATCTCTTCACCGGCTGTATCTCCCTTGGGACGAAGCCGTGGGTGAGATATGGCCGCATAATCATCGAATCATTATATCCACTCTCGAAATACCACGGGGCCGGAGCCACGGCCGAATTATAAAATTACGCGCAGCTTACTCGTTAAAAACATTATGAGCACTTTATCACAGGAACCGAAGCCTTCGGTGTGTATACCCTGTCGAGCGAGCCGCATCCTGTCTCGAGGAACGCGTCCTGAGGGCCTTGTCACGGGAAGGCCCGTTTAACCCGTGACCCGTAGGCTTTTCAGGTCTTTCGTAGAGGAGAGGAGAGGAAAAAAATAACCAACAACCATTTGGCTATCAAGCTTTTCGACGGTGGATCACGAGAAATTATCGGCTAAGAAGGGTCTTTCGTTTATATAGTTTTTATTCGTATTCGAGCGGTCGGCTGTTAGACAGATTTTGTTCGGCGAAAATTGTACGCGAAAGATGATTTTCCTACGTACTCACTGCCTTCCTTCTCTCCTTTCTTTTCGATTCTTCGAACGCTTGCTCGGTTCGTTCTCTTTGGTTGAGCGAATACCGCGAGCTTCGAGCAACGTTCGGCCAACGGTGGGAAAGAGCGTTTTCAAGAAACGAACTGCTCGGTCGTTATCCCGAATAATTACCACGTAACCTTCGAACCTCGTGCTCTCTATCTATATCGGAACAAAGAAAGCGCGCGCGGTTATACACCTTGGAGAATTTTTCTACAGTATGTTCGCGGTAACTTCCCAGCTGGCGGCAGCGGCTGGTATTCCATTTCCTGATCTCCGCGCTTTTATCTGCCCCTACGGATTCTTCCTCGCTCCGATGTCTTATTTCCGCGCTCGCAATGACGAGATATCGAGAGCTCCTATCTTTCTATTCTAATATATCCAACATAGAAATGCAATACTCCCGAAGAATGTATTCCTCTCGGTAGGGTCGTTATGCGCGCAAAGATTGCATATAGCCCCTGCAGGTGCAGACTCCGAGGCCGGGGTCAATATTCCGGTGTCTTCGTGGAAGGACGGTACTCTTGGGATGTGCGCGTTGTTATAATTGCGCCTAACCGTGCCGGCCTGCAGCTTCGGTGTAATTATGTTTCGTATCGTTAAATCTTCGCCGCAATCTTGATCTCGACGTCGGAAAAAAAGGCCGGAGGTGGGCTGAATGTTACTTCTTCAAACGTTTCATGGGGATATTTAACATTTCGTGCATAACATTCGAAATGATCACCGAACACTCGTAACGAAAGATACTCGTTTCACGGAAACAGCTGTTTGCAAAATTATCCCTTTACGTCGGCATTTACCTACGTCGCTATATCGTGTTCTTATTAATTTTGTAGCAGCATCGTCTTGATATCTGGTGCTCTGGAATTGATACGCTCATTATTCCAAGTGTTATTAAGCAGCTTGTCTTAAGACGGTGCCGAGACGATCGACTCGCTCGTAAAATCAATAAAGGAATCGTTCTCAGGCCTGCAATTATAACATTCGATTATTGAACCGTAAGATATTCGAGGTCGAATGCATCAGGCTTGGTACAGCTCGAGCGGGAAGAATGATTGGGTTCGCACGAAGAATGAAGATGATGACGAGACGAAGGAAAAGGGGAATTGGGGGGCGGAGGAGGCGTTCGTATTTCGTGAGGCTGCTAAGGTCGCTGGTTAGTTGCTTGGAAATCGAAATAATGAGGCATCGCCTCCTGGGCATAGTCATTGGATCACGTGCCACTGCGGTCGCGATCATTTCCCATTATTATTGTTATCGATCGCCGTGCCCTACCCTGCCCCTCCCCTTTCACCTCTCCTCTCTTTTCTCCCGCTGCCCCTCGGCCGATATTGCGACGATTCGTGGTGTGCTCGACCGACCAATGGAAATAACTTGGGTAAATTTAACTCTCGATCTCGTTTCGGAATGTGCGTTCGTCGTTCTTTGATTCGTACTCGGCCCGATCCCCGGCCACTCGGGTGATTACAAAATTTTACACGATTTCTTTCCTTGATTTGTTCAGCATCAGCGATCGCCAGAACGTCTCGATCCTGCTCGTGCTCGTAATTTTAGGTCCAATTGAAATGTTCTCTGGAAAAGGATGCTTCTTTGTAGGATAACTCCGGAAGAAACGACTCTCGCTTCTAAGAACACGTCAAATTTATATATAGGTACTGAATATTACACTTTTCGGTTTATGCAATTGACAAATATCCTTCTAAATAGCCGCAGAAATAAGAAAATCAAATTTTGTTGCGTCACTCTATCAAATTGATCGCCTAAACTGACTTCAAAATCTTCGAAAGGGAAACAAATCGCAAGTTACGATCATACGTATTATTTATACGTATTTCGTCTTGAATTCTGTACATTTAATATTCCTATGGCTGTCGCGATGCTCTGCCGATGAAATCAAATTATACTCGTTTTTCTCTTCAAGAATTCCATTCGAAAGAAATGGTATATATGCTCGGTTAGTCGTCGTTGATAAATTTTTAATCCTTTATCGCTAAACGCCCGATCATTACAGGGCAGAGTGTAGGACGAAACTTTGGCAATAAAGAAGTTCTTGGAACTCGTACGGTTCGTTCATTACAACGAGTCGAATCGACCGGACGACCTTCCTTGTTGGTTTCATCCACTTAGGCAGATTCTTGAGCGAATTCCGGTGGACAGCTGGCCCATCGGCGAGCGGAGTCTAATCTAATCACCAAAAACTCACTCCACGCAGGGAAACTCCCTTCATTTCGTTCGCCGTATACCACCCTAGTACCCTTCCTCTTCAAACGGGAAGCTTACGAGAGTTAACAAACTTCAGGAACGCGAACCACACCACGAGAATCTTCGAGAGATGGCGTTTCATCCAGAGTTATTAGCAAAGTTCTCAATGCGCGAGAACCATCTTCTTAATTATGGCCGTTATATTCTTAGCGAAAGTTTCTAGGATTTCAGATTCCTACAATTCTCTCGCGGTTGTTATCTTACGTAATAAACTTTCTTTTCTTCTTTCACTGATAATCAAACTTAAGTCGTGACTCGTGCTCTTCAACTTCTTGCGTCGTTTTGTAATTACAGATTTAACAAAAATTCATATTTATAGCATTTCATAGCCATTGCGATATTTATTTAATAATATTGTTTCCTTTTGCACACAATCTATTGTTCACCATGCATTGCTTCACGAAGCGATAGATTTTCCCAAGTGGATAGATAAACCAGCAAATGTACGTATTCTGCGTTTTTCGTTGAAACAAGCGGGTGAAAATTAAACATGTAGGGAACGGACAAGATTTTTTAATACAGTTCTCTATCTAATATTTATATCGATATCTTCGTTTCTAAAACATTCCTACTTCAAAGTAAATCCACTACCTTGCTATAACGGTTCTCCAATCCTACCGATTTTCGTACTTGTTATATGTCAATTTTCCAATTTCGCGGATTCATGTCGCGCCGGTACAAAAATAAGAAGATCGTTGGTAAGCGACCAACTTCGAGCGGTATGGTGATTGATTACAAACGGTCGGTGTTAACAAGCGTTCGTTTCCGCGGAGAAACGTTCGATGGAATGGGAATACACGGTACGTCGTGTACGATTGGCGGTGATCGCTGTTACAAATCTGAAGCGCGGCGTAGAATTCTCACACGTGTTATATCGGCGATCACCCACGACTGCCACTTGCGGCCCATTGTAGCTTGGCCGTTCGCGGAACCGTTGCGCGTGGACACGCGATCTCCGATGCGAACACGATCGAAAGTATCGATATAGAAGCCTCGGATGAGAGCTCGACTAGCAGCCAGGAACGTCCTCCTCTTCATCATCGGCACCAAGCACCATCCAGGCAAAGTATGCGCGGCGAACAGCTAAGTGCAGCTCTCTGTTAGAGGGTTCGCGAGCACAAGCTAGCAGAACGTTGTATAATGACCGGTAAGAGGTCGCGTCGAGCGAAACATGGATGAAGAGACGAAGGGGAGGGAAGGCCGGAGATAGCCGATAAGTAGAAAATCGATGATTCGGAGGCATGCTAATTCCAGGTATACTACCTACCCGATTATCATGCTCTCTCTCATGACGGTGCTGCGCTTGCCGTTGGCATTAATACAACGAGATATCGCGGCCGGAGTCAACTATATGCACAGGTTTGATGACACTGCGTTCGGTCGCATTACAGGATAAAGAAAGAAAGGAAGAAAAAGTCAGGTTCTAGCTGAAATTGGCATGGTGGAGTTTAAACGTTGTAATGCCTTGATGTAGTTTAGATACGTTCACTCGTGGACTCTTGACATAAAAGGAAGACAAACGTTGCGTTTCGTTAGGTTACGGGTACACAGAACAGCGGGAAGGGCTTTGAAAAATGGAAGAATCGAATAAACGTAAAGCACCGATGCCTTAGAGCTTATGTTAATTAATTAATTATGCAAGTTGTTTAATGTATGGTGTTAGGTTACTGGTAACCTCGCCGTTGGCGTTAATATAACCAGAAATCGCGATCCGATCCGTGCACGAGCTTGATGGAAGTTTATTTGCTCGCGTTATGACAACATTCTTCTATTCTTGTGCTTGATACCAATAATCCGTGCGCCATGCGTACATGCGCTCGTCCGTGAAATATATCGGGTTAGCGGTCCTCTCTACTTACGCGATTTGCATTCACATGTACGTGTATCGTCTTCTAGATTTTCTTGCTTTCTTTTCCTTTGCGACCGTTCGATAAAGGGAACGATCGTTACCGGTTTATGCCGCTACGTTTTTAGCGCGACTCGTAAATTCGTACAAACATCGCACGATCTTGCACAAACGTTGCTCTCTCTTGGTTCTCGGTGCCGGATCTGTTTTCTTGACATTTCTTCGCGGTTTATTTCTTTTTGTTAGTTTTCTAAAAGGAAACCTATCTCAATGTCGTCTTGTCTGATTGAAAACATCCAACGAAAGTTTAGATATTTTTCTTAGAGATTTCTTTTTTATTATCTTGTTCTTTGAAACGCTAGTATCGATACTCTAGTTATATACACGGTGCAGCTTTTTGAGAATATTTAACTCACGGATTCATTGTTCTCCAGAAATATTCACAATGCTAGGTTAAACGTATAATATAATGGCAGGACTGGAGGGAAGAAAAACTCGCGTACAGGACGATTACGTGATCGGTCCCAGAGAAATAGAAGGCCCAGCGAGAGGCCGTTCCCGCGGGGCTAATTACGGAGGTAAACTGTAATTAATCCGTTTTCGAGGAGCTTGTACACCGGTGCGGTTCATTGTCGAGATTTACCGGGTGTCTCCCCAGCGATCGTCTCTCTTGTCTTGGTGTGCACGCGCGCACCCCGATCTTTTGTCGGCACGACCGCGTATAAAAGGGGTCGAACGTAGAGAAAGAGCGAGATAGACGGAGAAAAAAATACGGTCTTGCGGACCCAAAGGGTGCCCCCGCCTTTTGATTCGGAAGCAAGCGGACCCGCTGAAAAAGAATGAATGGACGAGGGAGGATGTGCGTCAGGCGCTGCTTTTTCTTTTCTGGCATTTCTCCTCCTCCGCCCTTCACCACCCTGCTCCTGGCTCTATCAACGCACACACGCGCTTTAACTCCTTTTGTCCTCCGATCCTGGATCAAAATTAGCTGCCTTCCAGCCATCGCTTTGTTTTCTCTCTGCACGGGCCCCGCCTCAAAAAACTACTTATTACGCTAATTATACGCGGTGCTCTGCACAATCATCCCTCCTTCCATCCTCCTATTCCACCGCGGCCGCCTGACCCTCTTATTCGGTACGGTAGCGCTTGTCTGCGATTACCGCCAACTGTCGATTCGTCCCTGGTGTCGATTAAATCCGGTACTTAGTCTCCGCGATAGATACTATGCAACCTTATTGATTCCCTTGTCCCTTTTATTGCTGCCTCGGCTAGGACATCTTTCATGAATTTAATGACCATGATGTACGCTGTGCAGGATTAGAGTAACGGATTTCAATCCTTTGCGCGTTAATCTCAAACAGAATGTTGGTTTTTTCTGATATCTAGTTTAAAACATGTATTTATGTTCGCTTGAGCTAAATTGTATTATAATCGTATTACAAGAGTGGAGGAGTCAGGAATTTATTCGAATAAATTCTAATAATTTTTAGTTTTATTCGTCGGGAATACCGACGAAACTGTTTGCTAAGTTTCCTACCCATTTACTAACAGAAGTAGAGGAAAATTATCAATAGGAAATTGTTATTATATTATTATTATTGATATTATTATCGCCAATTTCGTAGTATCTTACGTTGAACACGGGTTAATTTATCTGACCTCATCAGGCCACCGATCACGAAAGTGACATCTTGTACAATTCAAATACATCGCATCGATCCTTATACGTACACGTATTCGTCGTATTGATAGAATCAAAGCTGGAACGTGCATCTGTTACATTATACATCGGTGCGTTATAAAGAATCACCGGCCGAGGACGTCGATTCGTCAGTCCACATTTTCTCTGACTAATTTTCCACACGCATAGTCGCTCATAATTTCAGTAGAATTAATTCATGTGGCCGGTCTGATGTGACTTTCAATGCCTTTTTCCCTTTCTCTGTCGCGTATAGCTTGCCTCCGTCGTATAATCATAACCTGGACGATAATGGCTGTGATGAAGGGTTAAAGAAGGGTGAAAACGTCGCCGCGACACCCCCGAACTCGTCCCGCGAACGTTAATTACTGTGTTTAAGGATAATTACGAGGCTTGCCCGGTTCGTGCGTTGCTTATTTCGTCGTAGCATTCTGTGTCACCACTGTACGCTATGAAATCGGTGCACACATGAGTTCGTTTCGGCGTTGACACACAGATACCTGGGTCTACGTAGTGTGTACACGGTACACAGACACACGCACACGTGGCCACATGCGATCCGTAAGCAACGCGAGCAAAGCTGCAGATGCAGTCTTTGTGATGCTAATGCACAGTTTGCTAACACTGCATTGCCATCTCCCTGTATGCAATGAGACGGGATACGTTTCTGATCTCCTCGTTTTCTGTTTCGCTCTTATCTCCTACGTATTCTACGGTGTACAGATACAGATACAGATACATTTTTAAACGTCTTTTGTTCTTTTTGTTGGTAAAAATAGCCCTATGTAAAAATTCATTGGAACAGCGTTTTTAAACTCGAGTCTTAATAATTTCGATTAAAGTTAATGAAAAATCAAGTAGCTATTAAATCGATTGCAGCAGAGACATATTTTTTATAGTTTTAGAAATTTCTTAAAGTCGATAGCATACGACATATCGTTTAAGAGTATTTTTAATTCCGTGTGGGTCGCAGACAATTAGCAATTTGTGTATTACTTTTGAAACAAGGTTCGTTTTTCGATTTTTGAGCGAAATTTATCACATATTTATTGTATATAATTTATCTTCTTCGTGCTAGATCTTTTTGTTTTTGAAGATAGAGTAAACAGTACCGTAAGAGATACTGTAAAGAGTACAAATATATCTGACGGAATGTGAAATAGTAAGGAAATTTTCTTATCTGACGCTCTTAATTTTTTAATAAAGAATAATCACGTAACGGAAATGTCAAGATTCCTTGGAAACCCGATAGCACCAAAGTCAAATTTGCCTCTTTGATTTCGCGTTACACCTCACCGTGCAAACATCGCTACAATGAACTAGATATTTACTTTATGCAAATGCTATTGAGTCTGAAAATATACTGCGGAACGTTTTTTTAACTGGAATGCGTAAAAATGTGTTGCTGCGTGTTCTTTTCCTTATGAATCACCTCGCTGTTTACTCAACCAACCACTTCGACTTAGCACTTGTTCTTTTTTCTTTTTTTTTTTTTTTTTTTTACAAGGAAATTATTCAGCGCCTCGTTCACTTTCCGCTACAACGTTCTACATTTTCACTAATTCAAATAGAAGTAAGTACTCCAATACACAAATCGTTATTCTCATTTAACATCGATAACGCATAATTCGCGCATGTTTACCTGTAAATAAACGTCATTACTACGCTACTACTAATTAAACATTAGACTGGAAACGCAATATCCACTTAGACTCGTAAAAGAGTTGCCATTTATCAAACTCGTCTCATCGTTAAAAGATGCCCGTAGCAGATAAGCCAAACTTTTCGTGATCTTAATGACGATATGCATATTAACGTTAAATTAGCCGCGTACACTTTGGTTGACATAAATCTAACCGGTGCGACGAAAGCTGTTCTCCCGCGGCCATTCCCAAATGGGATCCCGAAGCGGGTTTTAGGGGGCTCCGAACGAACCGTACCGCGCGTCCTTCTTTAAATATTGACGGAATGAGATAAACGTATAAATTACCAGCCACCTCGAGAGGAGGACCCTCCGGCGACCACGTTAGAGACTGTTCGTGATATCTTTCATGGACGTTGATCCGGGTAGTCCAGCAGACCTGCAGCACCAAAAAGGTGCCAAGGAGTGGCGCATCTCTCGGTTTCTTCTCCTTTTGATTTTGTTACTTCGGTAAGCGGGCACGGAGTGGTTGGTCGCGGAGCGGAGACGCGCTTCCTCGAAATCTCGTATCAATTACCGGGCGTATCGTGTAAGGATAACAGCTGCTGGTACGATTATGAACTTGTTAATGGTCCGTGTTCGACGATAGCCACGTCGCTGATATACACGGGAGACACCCACCATATAATTACACGTTGCGTTACGTCTTTTTGGTGGCGGCGAGGTGACGCGGGGCTGTGTGTACACGATACGATCGCGCCCCGTCTATTTTGTCCAATTAAATGCCGCGTCCGCTGCTAAGAAACGCATCGATCGCACGCACAAGTGCAGTAAATTGAAACTTAGGATAATAGAAACTCATATATAACTGCGTATAATTCATAGGCATTACGCGGTAATGAAGCCGGCCGCTCTATTCTTGCGAGATCGTTATAAAACTGCCAGCTCGCAGAAATTTTATCATCTTGCGGACTTGGCCCGTTATCGAGCAGTTCGATAAAGCCGTGTATTAACCACCATTATAATATAGCCAGTTGGTTGGAGCCAGAGTCAGCCAACGAGGAAAGAAGTTAGTACGTATTCTGTAATTCAACGAGGATGCAATCTATCTCATTGCCTGATGTGTAGAGAATCGTGTCAGTACGACGAAATAAAACAACAAGGAGAAGAAAGAAAGCGGGGAAAGTGGAAAAGAGAAGGAAAGGGGAGGGAAGACAGGAATTGGCACGATAAGGAATTTTGCATATAATCTGGTCGAAGCGTATCCATCAGCGACGAGGTGCCAAGTACGCTCTCGACGATGCTCGGTCAGCTGTGAAAATATTTCTGTTCCCAGTGGCAAAAAGGGCCGGCACGATGCACGATATATACAAGCCGGTTAAAGCAAAGAACGCGTGCGATTCGGCCGACCAACAGGTGCTTTATACGTGCCTGTCCGGCAAGAAGGATCGAGGAGAATCGTCCTGGGGTCCCCCGAGCGACTTACAGGAACCTTTTACACTCTTGATGTAACCCTGTATATACGTGTACGTACGCGGGGACCAGTCACTGTGACTCCCAGGCGGCAAGAATCCACGCGTGTCTTCGACCGTTTATTGGACTTCGAACACCTCTTGTCTTGCCCGCCTCGTACGTGGCGCAACGTGCGCGAGGATTCGTTCGTACACGTGTAATTACTTCGGACAAAGCGTTCCCGTAAAAAGCCACGCGAGCCATATATATCCTCGCTGACGCCGTTCCTGCAACCCGGCCTGAAAGTGAGGCCACGGTTCACCTCGTGGAATTCGATGCAGATTTACGATCCTGTCCAACACTACTCCGTTCGACGCACGTCTTTTCTACCCTCTCTTGTTTTTTGAAAATTCGGTATACACATGTGTGAATATTCTAATTTATTGGCATATAATATTTTACGCAAAGATTGCAGCAATGCCATAACGTATTAAAAGAAATCGACAGATTTCCTTTTACAGTTTAGTCGTAACGTAGGCTCAAGTATCGGAATAGAGTTAAAGCAGCATCTTCTTAAAAGGTGGAATTCTCTTCCTTCGTGAAATACTCTCCCTTTGTTGAAAATTCAGCGTATGATATTTTGAATGCATAAACGTGGATTATGATTTTTCCAATTTCAATATTCTTCAGAAATACGTTGGTTCAAATCATTCGTGTCGTGGCGCGTTGCTTCGCTGGCTTAGCCGATTTCATGAATCTGCATTTCGATGGCATTCCTGTTTCCGACCAGAGCAACTGGAATAAGGCACTTAGGTCGCCGAGAGACGAAGGGAATCGTCGCAAAGGATGTTGGGCATCGGCTAGTGAAACGGATTTAATCGAGGTATATGCCATTGCTTCGGTGGCACCAGCCGTGCTGGTACAAAGCGAGTCTCCTCGCCAGGTGTGCTGAAATCACCAGCAACGACACAGACACCAACATCAACAACAGGGACATCAGCAGCGGCAGTACCAGCAGCAGCAGCTCGCTAACGACCCCGTAGAACATGGATGAGGGTGGTTGAAGGGGGGAATCATGGGTGGGTTAAACTCAAGCTTAAATATCAATCAGCGGAAGCAAGAGCAAAGAAAACAGGAAGAGGACGAGAGACTCTTGGTTGCGAAGGTAATGCAAGAGGGAGAAGGAAGAACGGAGACGAAAAGATAAGGAGAAAGAGAAAGAGAAAACGAGGTAAAGGAGAACGCGACAGTTAGTAAGACAAAGCTGGTGTGTGATTTGTGTGCCTGTGTGTCGGGACCCTCTTCGCGGGTGTTTAATTAGCAGCTTGGCAAACCAGACGCCATATACTCAGAACTCAATCAGATCCCTTCATAAGCGCACCTCTCTCTCCGAGTCTCGTATACATAATGTACCGACGTTCGGTGTTTCGAGGTATGCCGAGTGAGAGATGTCCCGCCACGATCAATGGAAAGAGACCAACACACGTTGCAGGTAATTAAACAGCATTATTGCCAGTTGATTGAAAATTAAGTATTTAATTTATTACGTTGGAATATTGTTCAATGGGATATTATTAAATAATAATCGATCGACGCATCAAAGTGTAATTATAGAAATTCAGGATACCGTTCCGATGTCAGCCTCGTTCGTAACGTTATAGTCTTTTCTATCCTATAAAAAGGCATTTGAGATGTTGGAAGACGTTCAAAATGTATATAACAAATTGATTCGAGAAACTGAAACTCAAACACGGTACCCGAGTCCGCCTGTAAGGCGATACACCTAAGAGGTACGAGGTTAGTATCCTTTGTGGGTGTTTAATTAGCAGCTTGGCTAACCAGATGCCATTTACTCAGAACTCAATCAGATCCTTCATAAGTCCCGGTCTCAGGTTCTCGTATGCATAATGCACCGACGCCTGGCGATCGTCGTGGTCCAAGATGAGCAACACGAACGAAAGAATAATTAAATTCCGGTATTGCGCTTCGAAAGAGCTTATATTTGTTCCTGCTCGGTGCTCGTGCGTACCGTTTTAACAATGTATCTTTTCAACGCTCGTCATAACGAGAAACAAGATTTACTTCGTGTTTTCACGCAATACGACAAATAAGAAAAAGAAAGAACGAAGAATAAATCGAAGGTGGAACGCGTGGAAGAGAGGCGATAAATTTTTGCGGCTTGAAATGACAAATACGATACAGAAGAGGACAGTGCGAGGATGTGCTATCGGTCGGTGGAGGCACGTGAAACTTCATCTAACCGAGGTGACCATTCGAAATCGTTTTATCGTCGATCGTCGGTTTCAGGGCGTAATTACCATTTCAAATGCTCACCTCTGCTCACCTGAGCCCACTTGTTGGCTCGGCGCACAACTTCTCGTTCCGTTGCGTTGCACCGGGTGGTCTTTTCGGGTTTCAGAGGACGGCTGATGGCTTCGGCCCGAAAGTGGGGGTTATTATTTAGTTTGCTCGCTTCTATCTCTCATCTGTTCGTTCTCCGATCCGTAGCTGTCTCCCTCTCTGTTGCTCGTGTTTCTCTTCGTTCTCGTATACGTAGTTCCTTTCTTTTTTCTTTCCCTCTTCGTTCAACTTTAACACGCATCCACACCCACGTCTATTCTCATTCTAATCAGCTCCGACGCCTTTTCTTCGGGCCTAGGCACGCATCTCTTGCTTCTCTTCGCGGCCTCTCCTGCGGTCGACGAAGCCCCAGAGGGCCCTATAGTCGCGAGCATTATTATTTTAGTGCTCTGTTCGCGTACCAAACTGCTCTGCACCACGGCGGCCAGCATATGCATCCTTCTCGGCAAACGTGTCGGTGGTCAACACGATGTCAGTTTGCCAGTGGTGCTCATGGCCTGATAATAAACTACTGTCTCTTCGGTGGTTCCTACCGTTTACCAGCAATTTATTATACCGTCCAGGGGTTGACACCTTATTTTAATATTCGTACGCATCCCCGTCTTAGAATTATTCTTCCTCTTCCTCCTCTTCGTTTAAATAGCTGAAAGATGATAAATTTGGAGGTGTGATTTACATTGTCGTTGCAGATTTACGGGCATATTTATCGTCCGCTTAACAACCCGCCGAGGCGACGCTCAAATTAATCTGCCTGCATTGCTAAATTATTGCCGATGTGGCAAAAATTTATTAACGGAAAATGATAACATATTACCTTTAATAAATTAAGTTTGGCACCGACGATCGGCGCCGTGTACGAACCCGCGAACCACCACGCGGTTGTGGGAAAGGAAAAGTACCGGTTCGCGCTTTTGTTATCAATCACGTCCACGTGCTTCTAACCGAATCAGTATACCAATGTCGTAGAGCGTTGATTCATGGACGAGACGCATCGTGTAATGAAAATTACGATGACAACGAATCGAACCGCGCCAATCGGCTTTCGGATCGGCTGAAAGAAATCGAACGATCGATTTCGCAGCCCTAGCACGGCGAACCATTCTTCATGCATAGTTTTCTCTGGCTCAGCCAGAGAGATCGATTAGCATGCAGGCAGCCTCGATCTGATGACTGCACAGAGAAGCCGAGGCTAAGCTAGTCGCACGCGAAAAATCGTAAAATGCGTATCAAATGAAAAATCCAGGAACGTGCCGGGGCTCGTACGAATAACAAGCGATAGCCACCTCGGTAGCGCCTATAAATGGCGATTTCTTCGGTTCTCGTCCGTCTTTCGCGGAAACGTTCGCCTCGCCGACACACGGCCGCCTTTCAACGATCCAGTCCATATTTTGCGAACACCAGCTCGGGGAATCAGCAGAGTAACGGCCGTAGATCCGATGCTAATGACGAGCTCAAAATACTATATATTCTTAGTGTCCATCGGATCCATATTTGCGAAACTAAAGCATCGAGAAATGCGTTCAGGGGAACCGCAATCTAAATATGTATTTCGTCCTATTCTTTCAAAGCACGATCTTTTTTTTCATTTCATTGCTCGGATCAATTCTCGAGAATAAAATAACTACCCCCGGAGTGGTTCGATACGTTGTTCAATTTCTCCAAAACCAGATGACTTGCACAAATTTATTTATGACAAGCAGGTAAGGTAAATGGTCGTAAATTCCCAGATAAATGTTAAAGCTTCTCACGAGGTTCAGACAGACATTGTTAGGCAATATCGGCAATATCGAACCTGTAACATTGCGTTAAAAAGTATAAATACAGAAGAATGGTTAACACAGCGTATAGAT
This sequence comes from Bombus affinis, assembly GCF_024516045.1. Classification (NCBI taxonomy): domain Eukaryota; kingdom Metazoa; phylum Arthropoda; class Insecta; order Hymenoptera; family Apidae; genus Bombus; species Bombus affinis. Next base: position 13,320,508 of record NC_066349.1, on the reverse strand, counting down.
CATGAAACAAGCGTGTACCACACGTAACGAGGATTCGATTGATACTTTCTTTCGTAACATACGATATCCCCCGATATATACACTCGTTTGTCGGTGCTTTGTAAGCATACAACACGTTGGGCGCGAACGAGGAATATCGCGTCGCATTTATAACCGTGCGAACGAAAGAAACACGGTGCACCGAACTACGTACGATTCCGTCTCCGTCGTCCCATTTTCTATCGTTTAAGCGATTATTGTCAGACTGGTCTTTGGAAATATCTACGTGCATTCGCACGTCGAAGGTTCATCACGTACAAACGAATGGATAAATAGATCGGCAAGAGGACGCGGCACTGGTAATATATGAGCCTGCAGAATCGAAAAGAGCCAGGGAAGAGTCGTCGAGGCGTATATATGCGCGCAGGGTGTATATAACGTGGCACCGTTTGTGTGCCCAGTTAATTACTCGCGTAGTAAATTATCGGGTAATGAGGTGCTGGGCTCGAGCCTGGGGCTTTCTCATCTTCCTTCTCCCTCGAGCACGGTCCTTCTCGCGAGACGATCTGCCTCTCACCTCTGCGGACTAACCCTAAAGGAAAGAGAGAGAACTAATAAATCCGCCAGGGCCGTAAGGAGGGATATTGTTAGTTGTAAGGTAAATCATCTCCGCGGCTCAAAAACGGCCTCCTCACCTCGGAAGAACCCTTTGCCGCGGCCCTCCCTCCTCCGCCTTTCTACCACACTCGAGGCCTCGAGGAGACGTTTGTTACCTCCGTTACCTCCGTGCACACCGGTCTTCTACTCTACTCGTGGTACTGCAAACCATCGCCACCTCTTCCCCTTTTATCTTTCTTCTCTTCTTCTGCTTCTTCTTTCGTATCCTTCTTGCTTTCCTTCTTCGCGGTCAGTCCAGTTAGCGTCAATATGCGGACACATGGCCTCGTCATTAGCGTCATCGGATCCTTAACGCCTGCACGACCAGCCCTTGTTCGGATCCGTCCGGAGATTCTTCTACCGGACGCTTGATTTCTCGGTACCCTATTCTCTCCGATATTTCCAACCTAATAGTGCGTTTTATTAGCTCGTTGCCTCTTTCGTCTTCCTATTACGTACTCTTATATTTAGATCTGTTACGAGAAATGAAAAGGCGGGAGAAGCTGTTTAGGCAGGATTTGCGAATCATCGATAAGTCTCTGATCGTTTCGTCGGTAACGTTAATTTTCTCTAGAACTTTTGTATTTCTAAATCAATAACGAAACGAAATCGGTCTGCGACTATGACATTTTTATTCAGAAAGAAGTTGATAAGAAAACGTGACATGGTGGATGAAATGTAAAACTCGAATCTAATTGAATTAGAATCTTGGAGATCTACCAGCGATACCTGGGCGATAGCAGTCGTAATGAACGTATTCTGTACGATTTATTATGGCCAAGAAAGGGATGGCGATAATGGCCGCGAAAAGGATATTCAATCGGTGGAATTTGAAAAAATACCAAACACATGCTCCGTACTGAAATATGTATTATATTACTAGAGTTCTGACCATTTATCAAACGGACAGGATGACACAGCGAAGCAATCATTGACACTTCTTCGTCCTCCTTTTCGTGATCAGTTAGTGTCAACACGTGAACACAAGACTTCGTCATTAGTGGGCATCAGATCTTTAACGCCTGCACGACGGCCGCTTACGAGCCGTTGTGTTCCGCGAAACGTCGTACGGTTCCTGAAACAGAAACTCGAAACATTACATGGCCATACCTTCCTTGAACGCATTAATACGTTCGATCCTTCTTCGCGATCCTTTTTGCCGGTCGCAATAATTTTCTTTAACTAACGAACCCGCGAACCGTGTACTCCATCACAAATAATTTACATAATGCGCCGTGTTTCGACGTACACGCGTTCAGTGGTGGCAAATAAAACGAAAATAACCGACGATATCTTGAGTAGTGTTAAACTCTAATAGCATAGGGTAAAATTAAATAATCAATACGTGTTACTTAACGGGCGGTGAAGACACGTCTATTATTTTCTAGGTTACATTTACAGTATCTACGAAAAGCGTTTGCGTATTATTATATTTATTTAGATAATCTGTCAGATCCTAGTATGTTAAATTTCGTATCATTTACATGGTAGTATTTTTATATAACTATGAAAATAACCATGAAAGTGAAATGAGTAAAGCCTGATAAGGAAACCCTTCGTTAGAGAACGAGCAAATATGCAAATGTTTCTCAACGGCTACCTGAACCATGTGAGCGATCTTATTTTTTTAAATTCATGTAATTATCACGTAGAGGTAAAAAGTGTTTATCCATTGCTTGCTTTTCGGTATTGCAAGACCTTTTCATTCCTTGCTTAATAAAACGTAATATATATGAAATAAAATACCCGATGCTCGTGACAGCGGTGATTCGGCCTCCATCGGGCAAGAATTGATTTATGTCTATCGCGATCTCGATGGAAGAGGTTTGATTCGGTAACGTAAAGGAAATATCATGGTCCGCGATCAAACTGCATTACTAGTAGTAAGAATAATAATACTCTGCGTAGTAATTAACCTTTTGCGGTATAGTAACTTTCTTAGCCTCAGGTTTTCGCGGTCATATATATTTAATGTGTGCTATCATGTTTCCCATCCATTGTGCACTTCCTGCCACGCCTACGAACCTTTCACTTGGGTATATTCGCTACAAGTCTAATTAGATGGTTTTGTCAATATCCATTTATACTACGAATAACCCACGCAACCTGAACAGTTATGTTGTTCTCCAGTTCAGAAGTTAAAACGCGGATACGCGGTTTATTATTCATTCTTCGCGTAGCACGTAAAAATAGCCGGCACACCAACTTCAAAACTATGTGACGTAAATTCCAATTCGTGATTTCCACTCATTGTTTCTTTTTTCGAGCTGGAACATATCTCCTGGCCATTAGGTGAATTTTAAAGATCGTCTTCGATAAATTTTTAATAAACTAAAAAAAGAAAACAATATTTAAGGGACAATGAAATACCAAGCTAAACGTAAATATTACCAAATCACAGGAGAAATACGTGTGCTTGCGTCAATATCGGCAATCGCAGAATTACGAAATCACATGGTTCCCGTGGTTCGATCGAATAAGCATTGCAGTGAGATATCGTGTTTATTGAGCTAAGAGGAAATAAAGGATCCCATTTGGGTGGCAACGTACGGACGATCTGCGGATTAAAATCTACAAAAGCATCTGGCTAAAAGGAAAGCACCAGCCTTCAAGGCGGATACCTTACTAATGATTCGCTGGGACTCGTACATCCTCTACGCGTGACGAAGTATCTACGGTCGCTGACGTTGTTATACTAAGAAACAACTCTCCTGCTCCGGTCATTAGCAGCACGATTGTACTGCCTTCTGTTTAACGAGCACCTTCCACGGTACGCGATGACATTATTATTTGCAATAATTTATCGTATTCCGATTCACCTCGAGGAATATCGTCGCGATCGTTTACTTCTTCTTGGCAAGAGAGGCCATTTAATTCGATTTCTAATATGGATACGTTTTCCATAATAACTTCGCATCGTAGTAGTTTGTAATAAATAGTAGCTTTGTAATAAATCGAGGATCGCTGCGAATCTGACTAAGTTGGTCATCCACGATCTATCGTGTTTCTAATCGATACGAAACTGCAAAGAGAAAGGCATAAAAATTAATCGCCAAACATCGTACATTAAGACACATGGAAGTTGAGACAGAGTTGATACTTATAAAGGATAAATAAATGTCTGAAGAACTTTTCACATATCTGATATACCAATTCGTGATATGCGATCAAATTTAACTGCGTCAGTCGTCAAATTGTTACATCATATACTAGACACATAGGTTTTTATATAATAGCCATGGCTGGTATCAACTATGAACACATTTATCGACGGCTGATCTACGAAGCTGTAGACAAATCCTCCAAATAAGGTAGCCGAAGCTTTAGAACGAATCGGTCGCAGCATGTTAAAAAGGCACGAGCGCAAGGGGTCTAGGTTTCAGAGCTAGCCAGATTTATGGCGCATTCACGTAAATCACGAATGTCAACCGTCCGTTAACTGTCGGTTATTCGAGGCCTGTCAACCCGTAGCATATCCACCATACACGTTATAATGATTGGCTAAGCTGGCAATTACCCAGCGCTTCGGATCCGCCGAATTGTCATTCAGCTCGCGGATGCCGATGCCCGTTGTACAGCCGCGAGTCTGACTGGAATATTATACGATCCTCATAACAAAACTGTGCTCGGCCGAGGTCTTCGCTGATCCCTGTCCGCTGGTCGTCTACCGAGTCATCCCCGTACGTGGAAATACTTATATATACTTGTACGCGACCAACGTGGTATACACGATACAGGAACGCGCAGCAGTCTCAAGATGCACCTCGAAAACTTGGCTTATGGACTCGTCAGCTTGGACGCTATCAGCTCTCTCGCAGTGTGTCGAGCAACGGGAAGAGAGCCAATAGGATTGTGCTTTGCCTACTAGTGGCTGACGTTATGGATTTTTCCGGCATCACGAACCACGGCATCCATGGGAACATTCGATGAAACGCGAGCGAACTCGTTCTCACCGCTATACGATTGGCCTGACGAACGCTTTACACGGAATACCTTGCTCTATTCGATCGTTTTCGATCGCTGCGCCGCTGGAGGTCTGGAAAAGGTAGCGAGAGATTTCTACTGGTTCCGTTGCTCTGGATCGTTTTGCACTCAGTTCCTTCTCCTCGCTTCTCTGTGTGTTCCATCGTTCGTCGTTTGGTCGCGCGGGAAACCTAGACGAACGTAAAATTTACTTCCTTGTTTCGTCATTCTTCGTGGAAACTCGATACTCGTTACTCCTTTTCCTAGATCGTTCGTTTCTAGCTAAAATTCTCGACAGACCATCGTACTCTGTTCGCACGATGATCTTTTACGATCTTACGCGCATCGTCTTCGCGATTATACTCGAGAAACCTGGCGAAGAGAAAGGAATCTGCATTTCTACTGAAATACCGACTCGAGGATCGGCTAACCGCGAGATTCACGCGTGACTGTTAAAGTACGCGGCAACTTTGCGGATTCTCGTTCGAAATGACGCGCATCAATCGTTCCTCCGCCAGGCATTGCGCGGATAGGATATTCGGTTGCGAGCTTGCTAACGCTATCATCGCTTCGCGCGATAGCATACCGATCGAAAGTTAACAGCTGACACGTTTATGATCGTAAGAACCATCCTAGGGACTTGACCGTCGTAAAAGTCATTGCGATCGGTGGGCAAAAAGTTGCACGGTGGATGATTCGTTCACGCCGCGTCGAGCATTTAGCTGTTGCAGGAAAGACCATCAAAGAGAGAAGCTCTCGGTGCCGAGAACAACGGAATCGTTCTGACGGCAGCCTATAAAATTCAGAGGATAAATGTAGATTTCAGGGCGGTGTATCGTTTGACCGTCTGTTCTTTGCCTTTCAGACATTGTAGCCATGCGAAACGCTACGTTAGGCCACGCCATGGATTTAACGACGAACAGTATTACCACGTTCTTTCGTTCGTTTAACCGTAAGGGATGTACCGTCGACAGTTTGCACGTACTCCAATGCCCGACTCGAAATACGACAATTATCCACGACCTCGAACAACCTATTCGGTACATATTTTTCCTCTCTTTGAGTACATACCGCTTTCATTTCTCGAGAAAAGATATCGCAGAGCGTGCAAACTTTTGCGATAACACGACTTCGCTCCGGAAAATGAAAATAATTTCTCTGGAACCACATTTTTTTCGTCATTCTTGTGTGAGAATTTCCGTGAAAGTTTTGAATATCAAAGCTTCGAATTTACGTATACACCTATCGAATAACAGCAAAATTTTGCTCACTTTCATAAGGGTTAAACTTTTAAATCTAAAATACCAACAATTTTACAAATATAGACCTCGATTTTCTTGATGCCGCACCGTAAAGCAAGAACTTTGTTTCTCTGGAAATGTTTGAGTACCTTAGAATATTAAACAACGAAACACTTTGAATATGCTCGTGGATTTTCGACTGGAAGAATCAGGCCAATTACCATCCGTCTGTTCGTCCGAGTTTAGACTGCACCTACAACATGGCACAAACGAAAATCTCGAGGAAAGAGCAACAATCGGGAATAGCCGGGAGTAATAATAACGCTCCACGGTATTCTCTGTATTAGGGATAATTGGAGGATGAACCGCAAACGGCAGCGAGGGTATCTCGCGCGATAAAACCCTAGAGCCAGCGATGGGGGAGGGAAGTAAGGTGAAGGGGAGCGAAGAGAGAGGACAGGAGGTGGGAGAAAGCGACGAAGAAGGAAAAACGCGAATTCCACGGTGGTGGCGCGTCCGGGTGCAACGAGTGGAACTTTGAAAGCGAGTTGTACAATAAGATCCTGCAGAAAGACGGAGATAGAACCGCGTAGATAGAAACGATGGAAGGAGCGACGGAGACTACCGGGCTCCAAACTACAAAGCCTTCAACCACCAGCCACAAAACTACCATGCGAAACGACGGTAGGAAAGGAGGATCGAGAACGAGGAGGAAGCAGGAGGTTGGAGTACGATCTTGGGTGCGTAGGCAAGGAGCACCGTCGAGGCATTATCCACTTACAGGGAATTATCCTCTTTCTAGCGGGTCTGCTGCTGGAGACGCGCGCGCGAGTTCTCTTTCTCCGATCTCCCCTCTATCTCCCTCAGCTGCTCCTTCTTTATTCGGCAGCCGGAAAAATCGTGGCGTGGAATAGCCAGTACCATTGTCTAGCAGTGGTACGTACAGACGAACAGACAGAGAGGCAAACGAAGATTCAGAAACGTTTCGAACAAAGAGTCCGGTAAAGAGTAAACTAGGTTCTCTCGAAAGGGCAAGAGACTCCGGTGTTTCCCGCAGTTCATTTGAGTGTTAATCGGTGGCCATTGGGCATATTACCGGACCGGTAATACGCGCAGGTAAACCGTGTGGGTTCTTTTCCCGTATCTCTTTCCCGTTTGTCCGTTCTCGTTTCTTCTTCGAGACCTCTAATTTCTTCTTGTTGTACCTCTTCGTTGCGCTCGTTGTTCAAACTGTTCGTCGTGCAACTCGCTCCCCTTTTCCAACTATGGCTATTCTCTACACGAGACAGACAGACAGACAGACAGACAGAGAAAGAGAAAGAGAGAGAGTCTTCTGATGTTTCTGGTGTGTTGTTGGCCGTGGGTCTGTTTCGTCGAACCTCGAAGCATTTCGCGGCCTTGCACAACTCCGTAACTCAAACAAACGGAAAATTCGAGCTGCCGTGCGACGGTAATCGCTTGCAATTCGACGAAATTGCCGGGTCTACGTGGAGCGAGCGCGAGCATCGTTCATTGTTCTCCTCTTTTTCGTCGTTTTGTCCGCGCGCGCTGTCCGTTTTCACATTATTCTTGATCGCGCGCTTCACTTGTTATGCCGTTCCCCTCTCGTGTTTCCCTTCGTCGACCAGAGACCAAAGGAACTGGCTGCTGCTGCTTCTGCTTTGGATACAATGATTCGCGACTGCTACCTAGGCGACTGCAAGCCATTATACGGTAGTTAAGTATAAGGGATGCGTTTTATTTCTCTTGGTACTAAGTAAGGGAAAGTAATGCCATCCGAAGGGGGACTAACTCGCTTTCGAGTCGGCGAGGAACGAACCTCGAAAAGACAACGAACACGAACGTAAAATTGCGACTAATTTACATACATATCGATATATACGTATATTATTTATGACCGGCGTTAATTTAACGCGAGTTCTCAAAGTGCTTTCGCAGCGCGAGACGCGGTTTGAAATTGAGACAAGTTGGAAGAATTCTACTGAACAGAACGTAGAATTTGTTCTTGCAATCTTACGGTCCGTGAGAAAATTGAAAATACGTTATAATATCGCAATAAAGAATGTTAGTTGAAAATCACGTTAAAGAAGTTTAATCCTATATCGAAAAATATGTATTTTTAGGTACAAATTTTTAATTTTACGGTGTTCCTTGCTTTGCGAATTTCATCATTTAAATTGTTTCACAGGTTATGCGTTTGCATAGACAATCTGTTACATCGTAACTAAACTTTCATTACACGTATGAAGTATGAAATGCTTACTGTCAATTCACTTCGTATTTGATGTTAATGTTTCTGGATATTTTGCCATTACGGAACCTAGAGAACGTAAATGATTTTTTGCCTCTTCAATTTTACGATCAGTATCCACGAACAAAGCGTATAAATCTTTCTAATAAAACGTAACTTAAACTTAACTTGCTGCACTAAGATTTTACGCGTATCTAATCTTCGATTCCAATAATTTTCTTTCAACGAATTGCATGCTTTTAAGAATAATGTATATTTATTAACATGGTCCATCGAGCGATCGAAACGGACGCTAGAGAAGAGCTGGTCGCATAAAAACCCTAATATCCGATTCTAGGAAATTACGAGGGAAATATCGCGACCGTCCGAATTCTCAACACCTTGTTCCCGATAGATAACGACTCCATTGAGCCGAATTCGGGCTGGGCGTATCGGGAGCCAGTCGCAAATGGACACGGATAATTCTTACGGGTCGGACAGGTATACGCGCAATCGTGGGCACGAACAATCTCGTGGTATGCCTTCATGGCGTGGGAGTTAAAATCCACGCACGCATAAATTACGTTCGTACGTACGATCGACGATACATGTTGGCGTGCACGCACACACGACCATCGACGATCGTACAGCGGTGCACAGAGGGTCGAGAGAGTCGGTCGAAACGCGCGATAAGTTAAGCGGTTCACGTAGTCGCCGGTAATTATGGATGCGTTTAAGTCGTGGCAGTTTGGGAAACTAAATAAAATAATATACGTGAGCCGAGGTTTTTATTGCCGGATTAAGGGCGCCCTGCGCGTCGCTGCGTGTCACATCCTTATCCGTCCGCTCGATCTCGTCTTCCAGTCCAAAAAGAATAAAAAAAGAACGAAGATGGAAAACGAGAAAAAAGAGAAGAGAGAGAGTACATATATATTTCTGTGGTCATCGCTTCTCCAGGATGCAATGGAGAATATTTAATATAAGGGTGCGAGATGAACAGCTTCGAGCGCAATGTCAGCAACTTGAGTTTAAATACTTCCGGATGCACCCTGCTGCTCGAGGGATTACTCCGTGTTTGCGTCGGCTACGTCTAATATCGCAAGTTCGGCGACTGATGCCAGCTGTCGTCACGGTTTCTTTTTACGAAATATTCCTTACGATGATTCGCACGAACGATCGTTGTCTTGAAACATTGTTCCCTTTTGGACCGATTTTTCCCGTTGGAGCGATTTCGATAGAAATAATTCGCCTTGCGGTTAATCACAAGAATAGTCCCGTGGACGGGGGCGCGGCTTTTCAGTGACAATACCCAAAGTGCGTGTTCAAGAGCGCGTGAAGTCAGCGTTACGAGGCATTGGCAATTTATCGCGATACCCCTCTCTTTTCGTTCGTTCTCTCGTTCCCCCGTCCCGCGTCTCTCCTCTCTTCTCTTTGCAGTAGTTGGAGAGCTGCTCCTCCGGCATTGCAAAAGGAGCTACGAGAGCGGCGCGACCGCAGCAACGCCGGTTATTATAAAACAAAAGACGATGCTTGATGCCGATAATAAAGAAGAGGTACGCGCTTCGAACAACGTTAAAAGGTGGGACAGAGAGGGAGGAGGTCGAAACAGGGCGAGGAGGGAAAGGACGAAAGAAAAGCGATATCCTCGAAGGTAGCGGGCGCGAAGGATGTGGTTCCACGCACTGCGATCGACTTAATTCGCGCGCTCCTGACTCTTTTTCCTTCCAAGTGGTCTCTCTTCCCCTCCGGTTAGGTTGGATGTCCTCCTCCGGCTTCCACCTCCCCCTCATCGCCTTCTTATTTAGTACCCCATCGCCTCTTTCTATCTCCTTCTCTTTATCCTTTTCTCTGTCCGTTTCTCGTAGCTGACCACCTCTCTACTGCTCCTCCATCACTGCTGGCAGCCCGCTTACCGCCAATCATCATTTTCAATTCTCCGTGGTGGAGCGCCTCCACCGTCTTCCACTGTTCTTCTCCTCGTTCTGCCTGTGGTTCCTTTCTTCCTTCCTCTTGTCTTGAATACGTGGCCCGTAAAAAAACGTTGGGAATATTATTCCAGAGATCGAGGAATGGACGGCCCGGGGGAGGCACGGTGTTCGCCGCGTGCTACGATTTGACGTCGAGACAACACGTTTCTCCATTTTGCTATGTTTGGGAGGAACGGACGTGAACAGAGCGGAGCCTGAACTGTGGGCGGGATGCCAGACCCGCGTACCTTACGATTTCAGGCCGTCGAGATATCATTGATTTAGGTGTTTTTTTCGACGACAAGTGCTTTCTCCTTGATTGTGTCCCCTTAATCTGTTTAATGGCAAAGTAACTCAATGGAAGACTCGGATAAACAACGGTCTTTTAATTCCAACACATCTTCGTTTTTATTTCTCTGCGCGTTTTTTTTTTTTTTTTTTTTAAATTTCACCAGTACACGCCGAATAACTCCTCCGATTTCTACCTTCTCGTAACAATTATCCGAAGCGTTTCGAGAAGGTTTTATCGCTGCTCCGACTCGTAGCCTCCTTCGGGATGTACGTACCAGTTAGACTTCTCTCGTATGTGTAACAACCCTGTTTCACGTACGGGATCGTTAGACTGTATAAAGAGATTCTGCGAAGCAAGTGGAAACAAACGAACCTTTCGTACGTTGGCGCATACGAGTAAGGAAGGAGGGACTTGTTTGACAGAACTGGAATCTGTGAAACGTTTAAGAGCATCTTCAAAGGAGCACGAATTCGCCTTCTCTCGTGCCGCTACTCTTGCAAGAAAAATAGGTATATCCTCGCACGTGTATCCTGCTACCATACTATATATCACTACCATCTTTCAGTCAGATGCTTTACGATACCAAAATTCTACCGTTTCATCATCTTCAAACCCACTGGCCTCCGATATACATCCATAAATCCAACTTCCTCTTTCAATTCAATTAATCCATTTACCAGTTAGCCACGATACCGGCGTTTAAAACACTTTCGCGAGCTCATGACCGAGTGAAACCCTCGCGTCGCGATAAATCAGGGCGACGTTATTAATACACCGGCGAGCCTTTGGACTCCACCCTGGGGAGCCAGGGCTCACGAGAGAGAAGAGTCGGGCGTATCGTAACATTGGCGTGCACAGTCGCGCGCGATTTCTCTGTAAGATTGCCTGCTTATGCCCGGTTCACACTTGCAACGGAGACACAAAGTCACTCACCATTGGCGGATCCTGTGCGACCGCCGATCGTTACGGCTCCTCTCTCTCTCGCTCTATTCCGCGGCCCGTTCCGGCCGCTTTCCTCGTCCCCGCGCGAGGGGCCAGTTCCTCTCTTTCTAGCCTCGGTTAGGACTGTTAAGAGAGCAAGGTGCTCCGCACCGACCGTTGCTGGTCGCTCGGATGGTTCGATGGTTCACCGGTTGGTTGAACGACCTAGCCCGGATCCGCCGACTCGTCCATACCGATCGCCTCCTTCTGTCTCTTTCTCCGTTCTGACCGGGTTCATGCCCATAAATACGTGCCGCGTACGTAACGCTGTCTCTTTTCGATACATTTTAACGCCCAGGCTCGTAACCGGTGCCGGGGCGCCCACCTTTCAAACCGCGGACGCGTTTCGTCGGTGCCTGGATAACCGTTGAACGCGAGCTGCCGTGGCTGACGCGGGGCCTCTTCGACGGGTCTCACATCGAACAGGGAACCTGGATCGCGAGATCCAAGATCGATCGGACGGCTTTCGTCGATGAGTCGTGAAATGCGAGCGAAAGCCCGCGGAAGGATCCCACTCTTTCATGTTGCCGAACGAATCGTAGAAACGCGATCTACTAGAGGATAATGATAGTCGAGAGCCTGTTCGATTGTTGTTCTTCAATTAATGGTAATGGCTCGGTCGCTATTACTAGGATGGTTAGAGTAGAGAAATTTAGTGAGAAGCTTTTCTGTGAATTGGTTTATCTCGATTCGTCAAGGGTCCGCGTTCTCTTAACGCAACGTTTCATCTGTAATTTCTTTTTTCACTTAAATATTATCGATCGTTGCTTTTTTCTACTTATAAGAAGAAACTTAGGGGATTTGAGTCGTTTTTCTCCTGCCACGTAGATTCCATAGCTTCGTGAAGTTTGTAAAAATTGCGCGATAAACAATTTGTTGTTGAAATTCCGTAGAATATCTATTATTCTAAAGAATTTTTTGTACCTTGACACGTAGATTATGTTATTTAAATTTGACCACGTTCTAAGTATTAATTCGCTGCCCAATCCTTATCGATCGAATCTCCTTTCGCAAAGTAAATTAACGAAGAAGTAGGAAAATGTTTTTCGATCTGAAAGTTACTGTTAAACCGGCATGTAGACTCTGGTATATTATTAATGTTGATATTTGGAACGCGTCGGTATTTAATTCGAGCAAGGTTTCCAGGATTTGAATCACGGTTCTGCAATGTCGTAAAATTGGTGGCTTAAACGCAGGAGTGGCATACACGGTACGTGTATGCAATACGAATTTGTACACGCATCGCGAATAAACGAGCACAAAGTCGTTTCGCCAGTGTCCACCGATTTTCACCGACGAATTAGCTTTGCGACGTGGATCGACGATTTCAAAAGTTAATATGTACGACGCTTTGTTGTGCGCTCGATGGCAACGAACTGTGGATTCGATTAATTTGCTCTCACGTTTCGTTTTGCAATAACGTAACGTATCTATACTTCACGCTCAATTATCACATTCATCGTAAATAACGATTCGAAGTCCTCGAGTTTGTCGCTGATAAAATATCCATCTTCGGCAGGAAATTGATTTCCCGAAAGGGAAAAAATTCGCGTCTGGTATTTTCCCATGCAACAAAGCGGATTTTTCTGAATAACCGCCACGAAGAGTCGCTGCTGCGTGAAAACGGTTCCGTTAATTGTGCTCGCGCCACGTAAGAGACTATTTATCACGATGAATGTCTTCAAGTACAACCTTGAAAAGGCTCTAAAGTTGAGTCAAACAGTAAAATAACGGAATGAACGATCGGCAGAAAGAGGAAGAGGGCGACGTTAATGGCCATAGCTTCGAAGAAAAGGCTTCATAGAAACTATTGTAATATCGTCATATCGAGTCACCCTTGCCAACTCGTGCAGCCCTTTGTCTCTCAATTGGCGCGTACTTCATAGCGCGAAATACTCAAGCGTCCAGTACTTAAAACGAAGGGCACACAAGACTATGGTTGGAACAATACCGCTAACAAAATCAAAACATTATTGTTTCCCTTTCTCCGGTGTTACGTGTGTACCTACCTGTTAAATACTCAACCTAATTGAGTACAGGTGTGGTATCGTTCAGTTTCGTTTCGTTGTTCTTAGCATTCTTCGACTCACTTTTTATATCTAGCCGAACAGTTTTAGTACTTTCGTCCAAGTTTGTATCTTTGTTATTTCAATATCACAGGATCGATTTGGTCGAAAAGTAGCGTAAGAATAGAAACGTTTAAATAAAGCTCGCGCGTTGATTCACGGAGAGGAACAAACGTTAAACGGATGAAGAATGGTAGCGCGTAGCACTTGGGAGGTGTTCGAGCGCGAAATGTGTTTTCCTTTTGCAACGGTTGGATTAGACGTCGTCGCAGTACGACGGAAACCATCTCGAAATCGATTACTTCTTCTTGCCAGCTCGGTCGTTCGATTCTTCACGCCTATTTGGCCCTCCTCCCGTCCTTAACGGAACGATTGTCCTCCACAATGGCTCATTTGTTTCTAGATCACGACTTATAAACCACCGTCGTCATCGCCGTACAAAACGGCAGCTGCATCACAGGCCAACTTACTCGACTTTATAATAGACGATAACAATCGCGATCGGTCCATCTTCCTTCGTCCGTCTTCCTCTTCTTCTCATCTTGCACAGGGGCGGATTCAAACACCTTCCCTCGAATCCGTAACGTTTACTGTGGCGTACCAAACGTTGTCCTTGAAAGTAGCTGTGAAAAGTCGATGTTCGAGAGTCTGGATCCATCCCCGGTCGCGCTAGTGGTTCCGGTTGGCAATTATCGTTGCGATGGCACCGATCTTCGCCGACTCGAACGACCACGGCTGCCCCACTACGTTCCTGACGTAATTCCGCCACCGTCTCTTCTCGTCTTTCGTCCGTCACGAGATACAAGATCCAAGTATATTCTTTGCTTCTTTCTTCTGCTGCACGGGCTGGCCTTCCCACTCTCCGTCTATCTTTCGGTTTTTCCCTCTCGCTTCTCCTCTGCTTGGTCTCGCTGATTGTATAATTGGGAGGCAACAACGAGCTACGTGCGTCACTCCGATGATTTAGCCTTCCCCTCGGCGTCGCCTCACCCTCGGCCAACGGGCCCTCGGTCAATCACGTCGTAATTACTTTTAATGCTGGACGACTCGGCTGACACAATATCTAACCCGTCAACGAGTCGTTTCTCTCTCTTTCTCTCTGGCCCCTCTCGCTTTCCCCTTCACCGTCTCACTGTCTCACCCGTTCTTTCTCTTCCTCTCTGTCCGTCTTTCTTCTTCCATCATTTTTATTTGTCCCCTGGTCACTCTTACTCTCTCGTTCCCTCGCTTCATCTCGCGCGTTATGGCCTATCTGCTCGTTCGCAGCATACTTCGCACGACCGGATTAATTGGTAATAGAGAGTGCGACGAAGAGCATGCCAGGCAAATATTGCGATTAATATTGATAGGGCCACTTTGCTGGTGCCATGACTGCGCGCAAACATTGCGCGAACGAGAGAGGTAAACGGGGATTGAGTGATTCCAGGGTAGGAACTGGAATCGTTGCGAAGGTAAGGGCAATGGGGGAATTGCAGGTTCAGACGAGACGACGGATCGGTAATTGCGCTTGATTTAGCGAAATCTGCCGGTGCCTCGGATGCATAACGCTTCCGAGAATTTACGACCTACTTATTTATTTAATTCGCTTTCCTTTCGCGTCTCGTTCGCGTCGATCTCATCCAATCGAGGAGGAAATTATTTTTATGTCATACCATTGAATTTAAAGCGATAGGTCGGCACTGTTTTAGTACTCGACGTCCCATTTGAAGCGATCAGCGATATTATCGATGCACGTTTCAAAGCTGCTTACAACACTAGAAACACGTGTAATACATTTTTATCGTAAATCGTTACATTCGTAATCCACGAGTGATCGTTAGTTGCTATTGGATTTCCGGATTTCTATCTCACGAATACGTATCAACTAATTATCGCAGAAACGGTACATAATAATTCTTCCGTTGTTTACCGGTGGAATCGCAGCGTAACAAACGTCGCACGCGATTATCCAAAGAGAAAAAGGAAACAAAAGGAAAATTGACGATGCCTCTCGTTAGCTTAATAAAAAAGATAGCGAACGATTGTTACCGGTGCAATTGGGCAGCGCAGAAGGGAATCAAGGTAAACGTAGAGAAGGAGTCTCTTCGTAAGCACTGAAAAAGCGAATCACTGTCGATGTCTCGTCGCGTTTATTGGGATTATAAAGCGTGCAGAGGAAGGAGGGCAGGAAGGAGAGATTTGTTTGAATTATTCAAATTAGATACGAAATTGAATGCGTGCTCTGCTCGTGTGCAGGTAATGACGGCACTTGCATATAAATGGTAATTATTGTCATTATTCTGCCCCGGTCGTTGTGTCCTCTCTCTCCTCTCCTCTCCTCTCCTCTCCTCTCCTCTCCTCTCCGCCCCTATCCCGCTCTCTTTCTCCGCCGTCCATCTCTCTTTCCGTTTCTATACCCGTGCCCGCTGTAATGTCGTGTGTTCCCATACACTAGTTGAGATAATTATCAAAATTGTTTTATTGTTGCTATAATTACGGGGGACATGCCATGTCCTCCCTGGCTTCGGCCTCCTCCTTCACCACCTTCCTCCCCTTCTGGTGTCCCCGAACTCGACCAACACGTTCGTCCTCCTCGCTCGAAACCTTCTGTCCGCCTGCGTTTCGCCTGCGTTTCGGGTCCTACCATTTACCTCGTACCCTTCTTTCGCGTAAACTACAATATGGTCAGCTGACGTTTCGCCTTTTTCGAATCGCTTCCGAGAAAATCGGTCGTAGCTCGCGCCGGCACCGTAATTACCGCGCTTCACGATGTTACAATCACGCGATTACGGCCGAGTTTGAGCGCGGCTTTCGTGCGAATTCATTTCTTTCGATGAATATCTCAGGGGATACCTTCAACCCCCGGGTTCACGTGCGCGCTCGCGGATCGAAATCGGTCAGGAACTAACCAGGACCGTGTAATTTTACAAAGGTGGACAATTTTCTGGCTTGGCATGCTTGTGTAAATGTCGGAATTGCTCCGTCGCTACTACCTTGTTACTACTCTGATTTATCGCGGCGAGAATGCGTCGATTTCCGGGATCTTAACTCGTTACAAGGTTGCAAGATGAAAATAAAGCGAATGGGTATTTACGTCAGAAATTAGTAATATCGGAAATAATTAGAAATTATGAAATATTCCTATCTCTGATCTATCGGTGAAGTTTTCTTGAATTTGTTAGAATAATAGACGTTAGAGTCGTAACGAATGGAAAATTCAATATTACAGATTAATTTTCATATCTGCAAGAAATTCCACAAAATGGTTATTGCATTCGTGATACCGATGCTTCGCTCCATTCCAATTTGGTTTAAATTTTCATTTTAAATATCTTCCAAACAAAGAACTATTATTTATTCTAAAAACATTATCAATGCTTATTTTCATTCATGTGCATCCCGCACGCGATGAACACTCGATTACCCGAAAACAATCGGAGTTTATGTTGCCGGCTTAACGAGCCGAGGCACAATGAAATAATAAATGACAAGCATCGAACGATCGAGACTCGTGCAACGACTTCGGTACCCTATTCATACGCCACCCTCCGTGCCTTTTTTAAAATACTGCCACGAGAGGGTTAATCGGCACGCGTGACCTTGGCGGAGCAAAGCCAAAGTGTCGATGGTCGTTGTCAAGCCCCTCGAAATTAATAATGAAGCTGCTTGCTCGCTCCAAGTCCTTTCTCATCTTCGTTCTAATAAGCGTCAGAGGCAGAGGGAGAACGAAGCGTATTGTCATCGAGACTGCACCTTCTTTCTCTCGTCTCTATTTCTTTTCTTCCTTTTGTTGTTCACCGTCTCTCCTTTTCTGCCTTCTCGACTTTTCTTCTTTTTCCTTCGCCAGTGGGATGATGACCGCGAGAGCAAGCTCTCGGCGAGAAGGACAAAATCATAATAAAACCAATAATTAAGCTACAATATATATATATATATATATACGGAGGAGAAAAAGGAAGAGAACTGGCTCTTCTTCTCATTGTTCGGCTCGATTGAAAAGAACGATGGAAGCAGGATACGAGAAGAGTCCTCTGCGCGAGTACGAGGCCCCGCAGGGAAACAATAACGTTGGTAAGGATCACACAATACCGGAATTATTAGCTTTCCACCGAATTAAAACCGTCTATCCCGTTGCTGGATCTTTTCTCTCTTGGTTATGGGCCTCCCTCGGGCTGCTCCTCGTTTTTCCCTCGATATCCCTATTCTTCCGTGGATACGTTTAAGCTGCACTCGTTTTTCTAACTTTTCATAAGAATTCTTTGTGGATTTGTTGCAATTTTTTCAAATTTTGTGTGCTGGTTTGCTACAACATATTGGTTTCGCTCTTCTTTAAATAAGGGACGAGTCTCGTTTAACTCGTCCCCGTTTTCGCACGCTGTGTTAATATATGTTAAATTCAGTATATCCCGTACATTATTTTATCGTTGTATTTAATTAAAGAATTTGAAAATATTTATCTTCTCGTTATAGAGAAGCTTTTCGCCATTGTCATCGTTTTATTTCTAAGAAACAAAAGGGAGACAAACGAGGGTTGACGCATAGCTTACCGTTTATCTTCGAGGAGGAAGCCCATTAACAAAGAATTAAGATATAAAATCCTCGATCCCACTAAGCACATCCAATGCTCAAGGTTGAGTCTTCATTCCACAGTCCATAAATTACAACGTCGAAAACAGTTGCTTCCCTGAAAGCAATAAGTTCGACACAAAAATTGGTATTTCAAACACGCAGTACAATATCGCGTTTCCTAATAACCGTTATCTTGCCTCATCTCCGCGTGTTCATTCCGATTTGTCGTTAATTTGCTGGAAGCATCCGTACAAAGAACAAGTCTCTTCTTTCACCGAGTAATACAGCCGCGTTCGATCATCTAATCGTCTCACGTTCGATCGTTTCTACACACAACCGCCAACATGGACGAGAGATCGATCGTCTAATCTTATCAACTATGATGCATCGATCGAATGAATTCGCTTTAGTTAGGCAATCAGAAAGGAACGTCGTACACGCGCAACCACGACAATCCGAGGAACACCGCGGAGAAGAAGAACAAGCATCGACGAAGGTCACCGAGGCGTTAAAACGCGTCTCTTCGTCTTCCCTCGTTCTTCTTCCCGCGTTCTTCTTCCCTCTCTCTCGCTCTCGCTCTCGCTCTCTCGCTTTTCCTCGTAGAGAAAAGCTGCCGGTAGAAAAGAGAAGCAGAATCGCGCCAAGTCGGAAAGTCAGCGTGGAACGCGAACGATGGGATGGCGTGGAAGATCGCGAGGGGAAGATGATAAAAACCGATCGTTTCCCGGCGAGAAGAAGACGGAACGACAAGTTCCCGACTGTATTGGACGGGACAGAAGCGAGAGGAAGACAAGGGTGGTGCAAGAAGGAGATATGACTCAGCTCACTCTGGTTCTCGTGGCCGCAAAGAGGAAGGCATGAAGTGGACACAGGCGACGTCGCGTCAAGGGTGAGAGAGATGAAACTCTGTTGTTGGGTGAAGGGACTCCCGGAGAAAAGGTGGCAAAAGGAGGAAACAAAAGGCGATCGCGTATGAGCGGCAATTAGCCCCTCTAATGGCGCGCGAAGCAAAACAAAAGAGTGGAGCGTCGAGCTCAAACACAATAAAGCCACGGTGCGCGAGGACAGAAGAAAAAGAGGAGGGAGGAGGTGGAGGAGGAATAAAGAACCGAGGGAACAATGGCGCGCGGGCCACCGCACCGTGCCGTGTTGCTGTTGCTGTTTCTCTTTCTTTTCCTCTTTCTTTCTTCCTTCATCTCTGTATTTCTCTGCGCTCTTTTTATTCTCACAGCGACAACGCCTAGTGGTCGTTTCCGAGTACTCGAAGGAGAGAGACTCGCTTTGGAAAATTAAAAGTCACTAATGAGGCACGGTGATGCTCGCTCTGGCGGTTCGTTGTTGCTCGTTAGGTCCATTCGACGCTTCGCTACAACTTTGAGTAACTTTGTTCCGCGACGAGGAGGACGCGCGTTTCGTCTCGTTGCGCGTTTATCCGTCTTGCTGCCCGGTTCTAGGTACCTTCGGTTCTCGTCTTGGCTTGTCCCGAGACTTTAACGCGATCCGTTTAAAACATGTCGCGAAAATGACGTTCTAATTGCGACGCGTGGCTAATTGAGACATACAGCTTGGCGATATTTCACGGAATTGTAGGCCACGATGCTGCATATTCGCAACGACAGAAACGAGTTTCTAGGGCAAGAAACGCTCGCTCGGTTCGTTATTACATTCCATTTCTAATTATGAGCTTCGTGTTCTCGGATAACGTTCTCTGACTATTTCTTTCACTTTAGCTTTCAACACGCTTGTTCTCTTTGCAAGTAGGGTTTTTTTCTTAACGCGCACGTTACCTACGAAACAGATTTTGTAAGCCTTATTCACAGCGCTAAGATAGTGCCATATATTATACGCATTTCAACATGACATACCTACATAAAATGTGTAACATAACGCGTGTAAAATGTAAAATGTATATCTTATTAAAAGGTAAAATTGCTTAACGCTTATAACGCATGCAGTATTTTATATTTTATGCTATTATTGTAACTTGAAAGATAAGTAGGAAATTCTTGGACTATCACTGTTCATGACACTTAACTCATCGACCGTGTGTGACCCGTAGTCCGTAAGTTTTAGATCGCAAAACATGCACATCGTACACGCAAATCGTTGTTTTTGAAAACTTTGTCTGTTTAACCACGTAACGCTCTAATGTGAACTTCGACTATCCAAAACTCTTCGTAAGAAAGAATATTTATATCGGTCGATAAATTTCGTGAAAAATCGAATTTCACCGGTTACACTGACATTTTCCTGGCCCCATGCAAAATGTGAAAGTAATTATTTTTGCAGGTAGTTACGCGGTGGTATCCATCATGTTCAGCACGTACGTACTACAGCGCTTAATAGAACTGTCCGTTTACCTCGTCATTACCGAGTCAATTATGTCTACTTTCCATGCCAGTAGTCTAGCATTATTTCGTCAAGTACGGTTCTTTATTGGATCCCAGTGATGTTTGGTTACTCGGTTACTTGGTGGCTCCGCGTTATAGCGGATTATATTATCTCTGCAGGAGTCTTAAAGAATTCACCGTGGCTGCCTCATAAGGTCACCGGTACGACCCATAAAATGTTACGTCTATGATGTAGTACACGCTTTCGTGGAGCACATTCGCTGGAATAATAAAAGCGTCATCTTGGGTGTGTTTCTGATCGTGGACATGTGTACCGTTGTAAATATTTTTCGCATTAACTAGAACGCGACGCGTCCTTCCCTCCCTTCCCTCCTCCCATTCGTACAAAATTGCACTGGCAATTTCTTCGATTGCCCGTTGCTCTTCGAGCTCTTTTACCTATTCGTTAAGTACCTCCGGCACGATGCTAGTCACTCTTTAGTTTTACGATCCACGTGGCGCGATGAGACATCGATGGTTATATGTGCGACAGGTTTCCAAGTGTGCACAAATTATTAGGAATGCAGCCTCTTACGTGTAGTTTACGATTCGCTTTCATTTTTGTCCGTTACTCTTATTTCATTGATAAGAATATTTATCGATCCGTTCACCTTAGAACGTATATGTAACAAATTATAAATTATAAATATTAACATAAAAAATTCATCTGCATATGGTAGCAAATAATCTTTGGTGGAATAAGAGAAATAATAACGATGACATTTATTAACTTTACGATATGCATGCATAATGTATTTATTATTTTTTATTTATACAAAGTTGCAATATATTATCGGTTGCCCAATTACGTCGTTATCTAAATTAATTCAAGGACACGAATTTATCATTTCTCGCTCTTCAAAAGCATGTTTCTTTGTACATATGCAATTCTAATTGGCATATTCTTTCGTTATGAATTTCATTCTAATTTATGGCTCGATATAAGGCATTAATTACCGATATTAGCGTTTACGTCGGTTCGTAGAACGTTAAATAAAATTGATTTACGTAACGTCACGTTGATCGTATGACGCGTATGAAAGACATCTACTTGACTTACTACGATTGTGATATTAATGAACTCGCTCGTACTTCGATTTACGGATATAGTGCGGCATTGACGAGTCACCGTTTTCGTTCGGTGACTATTTTTCCCATCGAAACCGTGGGTTTTATGGCACATACGTAGGCGATATCGGTCGCGATGCACGACTGGAAGAAAGAGAGGGGAAAAAAAGGAAAAGAAGGGAAACCAGCGAGCCGTTGGCAAGGAGCAGCTGACGCCCCGAGTTCTTTAATTAAAACTGACCGCCCGCTTTTCTTCCTCGACCAAGCAATAACGAGATTTATTTCATAATACCTCCGAACTCGTTCACCGCGTGGACGAACGTCTGCAATTTCTCAGAAGATAGTTTCTCCGTCTTTCCGAAAATTTCGTCCGAAATAATGCTTACGTTACTGATCAAACACACGCGAGGACACCAGATGGAATATTGCTTATCGACATTGACTATCAAGAAATTAGTTTATCTACAATTAGAGTTAACTGAGGCAATTGGAAGCAGTTAGAGGACGAATAATCCATTTGTAAAAACAATTTGTAGTAGAATTCGTAGAATATTCAACGACGTTTTAAATTCTGTAGAAAATCAGGGTCATTTCGAAAGGAAAATTACAGCGGTTACACAACTGTAATTTGTCATAAGTATATTTACTTGGAAATTTCATTTGTTTTTATCGTCATTCCACTTTGTACCTATGGAACTATTATACGATTATTTGCATATCCGAACAGTGTATTGAAAATGAATCGTGAGAAGTATCGTGGCGCAGGTTTTGTCTGGTAAAAAATGTAAACAAATGATAAATGGCGAAAAATTATAGATCGTTTTTTTCTTTAAATTATTCAAACATTTTATAAACTTACGTGGAAAAGAATCTATTTGAGCGTAATTGTCACTCTACCGACGTTCTTAATGTAATAAACATTATGATCTAAATATGCATTGCATATTTGCAACGCATTTACTAAGACCGCTACCATAACGATCCAATAATAGGAACAAAAGGGATGATCACGTTGATTCGCTTGACGAACAACAAGTTTTTGCAAGCATTCTGTCATAGTTGGTTTTTGCTCGGTGACACAGGGTTGACGACAGTTGAATGGTGTTTTTATTTGAAAAACAAGAAATGACGCGCATCCTCCAGATTCAATCGAGATACGTGTTTCCAGCAAACAATCATAAAAACGCGGCATGGCCATGTCGAGTGGTGTGGCTCGTGCAGCCGGCCAATTAGGGAAAACTCGTGAGATATGTAGAAAATATTGATTTGTATAGTCGCGCGTGCTCGTGGCCGGCACCGCGTTACAACGACGAGCCCGTCGCGAGCGTCGCGACGCGGAAATCACCGGCACTATTCCTAGCTGCACAACACTACCTTCAGCCACTATGCTTATGTTGCATCTCCAACAATACGAACATTTCTTAAAGAATAATTCGTCGAAACGTCTCGGTTTCTTTGGCAATTATAGTTCAACGAGCAACTTGGAACACGATATAACGTATGTAAATGTCATCGTAGTCAATTCAATAAAAAAGTACATATTTCCCTATTTGTATGCGTGTCATGGCAAATTGAACGGCAAGATGTAATTATTGTCTCCTGTTATATGATTTATAACATTAATTTACGACATATTTATGGGATATACGTGCTAGCAATACAGAGAGGTGAGGTGGTAAAATCGCGAGGAACCACATGTCTATACGTGGTTCTTTCATTTTTTCTCTAATATGTTCGTGATTGACAGAGAACTAAAAAATCTGCTTCTGATATATTCGTAAGTTATTCATTCGTTAGACTATAGACTTCAACTTTGATGAAAAAAATAATTAATAGTAATTACTACGACACTCACTTGGAACGGTAAAAATAATGAGGCGATGGAAATTTTCGAAGCATCGTCTGGCTCTTCTAACGATTAGATCGCGTAAAGTAAGAAAGGTTATTCGCGAAATAGCTACGATTTCCAGCGATCGCGAACGATGCCAGGATTTTTCCTCGATTCGTTTACCATCCGGAATTCTAGAAAATCTGTTTACCGGTTCCGGTTTGTTCGCGAGGAGCCGCGACGCTCGAGCTTGTTTCGAAGAAGGCCAAGGAATCGATGGTGGTGGCAGCGGGAGGGTGGAGGGGGATGGACGGTAGAAGCACAATAAAATTTATTACGCTTAAAACGTATCTCGTAAAATAATGATAGCGCGGTACAGAATGCGCCATTCACGCGAATGCGCCATTTATCGGCACTTGCACCAGAGATTATCTCGACACCGTGGTACAAGGGTGATGGCGTTGGTCAATTATCGTCGCCGCGCAGGAAATTTAATTGATCGTGATAAACGATCAAATTGCCGGGGAAGGTGGTGCTCGTCGGACCCGCTATATTTTTTTCACGTCGCGAAGTATGAAATTAATCCGAGGCACACAGCACTTAGGGTATTAGCACCGATAGAACTATCGGCCTCTACGAGCCTCAACGATAAAAACATCAAAAACCATACCGAACACCTCGTCCTGCAGATACTCGACAAGAGGGAAAATACTCGTATTACCCGTAGACTGTGGATAAACGATCATCCGACCAACAAGTAACACGTTATCTTTTCTTAGAAATGTTACGTACAAATTTTTGAAGTATAAGATCGATCGGAGTCAAAATTAAACATTCACAGTGTATGGCTTTCGTTTTCACGTGGTAGACCGTTGGGTCGTCGTTCCGTTGGAAGTTCTTCGATAAAAGAAGCCGAGATACCGTTAGCGTAATCAACTTTTCTTACCCACGCAAAGCAATTACGATATTTTTTCTCATGCACGCGGTTAGAAAAAAGGTCGGAGGAGAACGGTGAAAAAGCCGCGACGTGATCTATCGCGGCTAATTAATTCTAGAAATCGTACGATCCTGACGTAACGAGCATGCCAGTACGATCGATGTGAGACGCGCTGCCCCCGCGTCCGCCACGGCCTCCGAAACGAAAATCGTCACTGAGAACCGTTACGTCAATAAGGAGACACGATCGAGGCGGCCTGTGTCTACTAATAGGTTGGTCAACGCACCCGTTATCCTTCTTCGTCAATTTGCATACTCATAATGCCCATAATGGCACGAAGCGCTGAAAGAATGCAGAAAACCAGACGATTCTGCCCCACTGCAGTTGTCTACCGCGTTACGACTCGAAGCTTTTCTGTCAGTAACGATATAGAGGCAGAGGTTTTTCCTTGTTCTTTTTTACTTTCTGCGGATCTTTTGTGTTTCTTAAATACGTCAGAGCAAATGAGCTCATCCTCGTTTCAGCTTCATTCGATGCGACATTCCGTTCTGGCACACAGCGGTCGCGACGAGTAAAGTATCGCCGTCGACGTACGTCTCGGTGCCAAGCTTCGATCCACTCTGATCTAATTAAACGCGCGAGTCCGTAGTAACGTTAACCACGACGACGAAACGGTGCACCGGTTGCAGCGATAATCTTGATCTTCGATTTACGTTGTTGCGATTCCCTGTCCGCGTGGTGTCTTTAACGGTGGGCCGGGATAGGATAACGCAACCAGGCGCCGTTACGAGCCAGTCGTAAATTCACGATCGCGGTATTGTCATGCCGGATAAAATAACGGGCGGCAACTTTCCAAGCTGGCGTGTCGAGCGATCGAAGTTTCTCCGACGGGATCGAAGATTCGAGAAAACGCCGCGGCCGCGAGCAAAAGTGGGATTCTTTGTATCCGTGGTTCTTGACATTCGGATGGGTGGCCGTATCGAACGCGAAGGCGGACCGAACAGAGAACAATTAAATCTCTCCGACAGCGTGTCGAATCGTCTTAAATTCTGCTCAGTCGCGTCTGAAACTTGGAAACTTTCGAGTTAAATGGCACCGCGCACTCGACGATCCTCGCCTCTTTCGATCGATCGGATCGATGCGACGAAACTCTCCGCGCATCCAATCGAACTCTGCTGAACGGGGAAGAGGAACGACGCGTACCGAATGGTCGAAGAAAGATCGAAAAGCGCGAGACGCGAAGTTGGCGAAAGGCAAGAAAGAAGCGCGTTCCTTTCCGCTCAGCTGTTCTGCGCGCAGACACGTGCGCGCGTGGTTGGCGGGGGCGAAGCGGTCTCGCGTGTGCGTGCACGAAGCTACGTGTGGGAGCACGCGTGTATACACGAGGCCGCGCGTTCTATATACGTGTACCGTCGCGGTCGGGATGGTCGCGCGCGTGTGCCTCTCCGTGGCAAACGTGTACATGCGCGTGTGCGCCCCCAACGTACGTGTGCATCCGCACACACGCGTGGCAGCGATCGCGCGTCTGTCTGTGTGGAGACCCAAACGAAGGGAGGCAAGCCAGTAAGCTCGGGCGCGCCGCAGCGGCGAGAGCAGCCATTTTACTCGAATCCGGGTGGAAAACGTCGCCGTGGTCAACGCGATCGAATGTAACGCGCCTAGACTTGGTTGTTTCGTCGCGGTGATCCGTCGAGCGGACAGGTTGCCACGCTTCCTGGGGATATTATACTAGCGTTAGCCGAGAGGATCGTCGCGCGAGTGCCGTGTCCAGGTGGACGCACGGTCCTTCGCAGGTCGTACGGGCCGCATCGGGAGTTCTGCTGACAGGAGAACGTAGTTTCGCTGCGTGCACGTGTGCCACGGGGAGACAAGTGAGAGAGAACCGGTGAGGAAACGTGAGAGGGAGCCAGAGAGCGGTCACTCTCTCCGTCTTTGTCCGCGCTACTCTCGGTCCGTGTCGCTTTTCCTCTTCTTCTTCCTCCGCTGCTTCCCTCTCTCTTCGCCTCGCTGTCTGTTTCGGTGTCTGTCGCTCCTTCGGTGTGTTTCTCTTTGCCCCTCTGGTGGTACCTGCGTGTGGGTGCTCGCGAAGTCGCATCCAGAGACGTGGTCGCGCGAGTGCGAGCGAGCACGAGGCCGAGAGAGAAGAAACGAGGGAGCGTAGCACGAGGTGAGGCCATTCGTTCTGCGCAGGACCGTTTAAATTCGCCGCCTGCTTTGCATACCGCGTTTTCGCCGGCCCTACTCTGCCACCATCCTCCACCCCCCTTCCTAAACCGGCTCCCCCCGCCTCCCATTACCCTCGGGACGCGCACACCGACACCCCCTTGTCGCCCCTTGCTTCCCGCCGATGTCTACCTTCCTCTCGCGACCCGCCCTTCGCGATTTTCCGCGACCAACCCCTTTGGGTCGCTCGTCGAATTTCGGTGTTTCCGACTTTTCTTCAAGCGCCACTCGTCGTATTCTATCCCTTTTTTAAAACCTAGCTCCCTTCTCGTAGCGCCGCGGCCAAATAGCTCCTCGCGCGGAGAGGGTTTCACCACGTTGATGCGCGTTTGATTCGTTGTCACGAGGTTGACGAGTAATCGGCTTCTTTCGATTGATTTCGGAAGCTCGATCTTAAGAATCGCTTTACAAGCATTTGAAATTTCTTTGCGCTTGTTGTTTAGTTTGCACTGGAATTGTAGGTCTTTGTTGATTTCGATACAATCTTCGTTAGGTCATAGGTCAACTGTGGTAGCTTGCGTCGAGATAAAATTACGTAACCTAATTCGTGTTTACTCCATACTGCTAGGGTCTCCTATGAATCATAGGGTACGATTCAAAGATACCTATTAGTTGGATTTAAGGATAGAAATATTCCGCATGATAATTTGCTCAAATTGAAGTCTCATATTTTTGATAACTTTTAAAGCGTCTATTAAGCAACGGAAATCCTGGTTCAATTAAAATTCCCAGGAGCTGGCATCTTAGTTCGGTAGTTGAAATTGTTTTCGAAGACGGCGACTAGTTACTTTTCCCGTGCAACGGCCACGGTAGACAGCATTGACCTAGAAATTCGCAGACAGTGAAGAGCATCGTTGGGTTTCAAGGACCGTGTTACAATCCCGTGGTGAACAGCGCGGAAGACTTTTCTGCCTCGAAGCGGAGTCTCGTAAAAATCCACGTCGACCAACGAAAAAAGAAACGAAAGGAAAATAAGAAGGAAATACGGCGCAGAAAGAAAGATCGGTATTCGTTTAGTTAAGGAAACTTTTCCTACCTTTCTATGCTGCTTCAGTTTAAAATCATGTAACGTGTTGGGTATTTCTTAATTTGACGTTGCAAGAATTCAAGAGGGAGATAAACTATGCCTCGTGGACAAACGCTTGCAGCTAATTGCATGAAATTTCGAATAACACCTTGGACCTACCGGTTTACAACGTAGATCGCTAACTATATATATTTTAACGCGAGTATACGATGCTGAAAACTCGCTGGTTGTACGGCGGCGTTAATGCTGTCTCACGTAATGAGCGACTTGGCTCCAACGGGCGCATATTTTCTTTTACGATGCCTAAATATAATCTTAACGATGTTCTTATGGCCTAGACCAGTCGCAGCTTCGAGAAATCCGAAATTCTGCGAGGCCTCGAACCACGCGTTCGGCAGCTCGACCAGAGATGGTTGCGTCGCGGCGAAAAATTCTTCCATCCTATTCTCCTTTTCCTGCACGTACGCGTACCACTTCGTCTATGAATCTGTCTGCGTGTTTGCTTGATCGTGCCTGTCATTGTGAACGTTGTGTCCCTTCCAAACAAGCAGATTCCTTATCGCGACTATCGAATTCGAGCCGAACGGTTTGCCTTTGAAATTTTTGGCAAAACGTTATCTACCAAGCCGATCGTTCGTAAGTTCAATAAAGAGACAATGACCGCTTGTTTGAAGATACGTTGCCCGTAGTGCCTCTCGCTTTGTCGCTTCGTCCGATCACGAGCTGTCTGATTATACGCTAGAATGTTCTACTTACGATTACGCCGATTCTCCTTGTTATATAAGTTTTTGTGTTACAAATAAAAATTTGTTCGAATCCTCCGATTTTAATCGTGTGTCTGTCAGTTTACTCAACTCGCCTGTACTCACCTTTGAACACTAACGTCATTGTTTCACGCGAACGTACGAAATATTCCCGAAATATTCCTCTGTTGCGAAAATTAACCGCTTAGGTAGCACCAAGTGGAAGGTTTTTGTTTCACACACAATTACGATCCACGTTGCGTCATTGAGTTTGAATGTTTCACGCGGTCACAATGAGGCATAGAACGATCGGTATTCCTATCACGATTCCATGAAAACGTATCGTACGCAAGAAGCTGGATTCCGGATTAATAATCCGCGTAGAAATTAAATCTTTTTCCCTGTTGGGGGCCTGTTGACCGAATTATCGTTTTATCCGCGTTTCTTCGGCATTTTTCTAGCCGTCCCCCTTTTTCCTGCATCGGTCGCGATTAACGATCGTAGTCACGTACGGCCAAGCCGACTGTCGATCGTTCAACGATCGTCACGTGTCAGCCGATTTTCCCATAAAACCTACGGAACGACTTTCGATCGATGCCAATCAACGATTATTATCCGCGTGCCCGGCGATCTTCGCCAACGTCGGGCCTCGATCTTTTCACGATCGCGTTAGATCGTGCTACCTTGCGAACCTACGATTATCTTCATCGCGTTCGATCGTGCCACGAAAAACTCACGCTCCATGCGTTCGCCGATCGTTCTACAACGTTCCTGGTCTCTTTCTATGATTTTGCTTTTTTTCGTCGTTTATGGGTGGCGTGTGGATCGTAATCTTCGGCAGCATCGAAAAATTCTAGGGACGAATTAAATTCCTAGGTAATTGTTTCCTGAAGGATTCGGCTCACAGATATACTAGTAGTATATTTAACGATTTATTGGATCTTGCTTTTGTCTTCAAATGTTCCGTGTATGTACCGTGAATGGTCTAACAAATGGTCTTTTCGGGATTATTTTGAAATTAATATTCCTAGAAAGGGATATTTAGACGACCATCGTTGCTTCTCGCCGAGGAGATACGACCGACTAGATTGTGCCATTAGATTATGTTTGTCGGCCAGTTATTTTAACAGAAATATCGATTTCTTTCACGAGTCTTTGTTTTTCTCCAGAACTCCCATTGTGACCATTTTATACAAGTTACGATACTTTTACTGAAAACTCGCTATAATTCTATGCTTACTTCTAGAGAGAAATCAGAAGGTAAACGAAGAGAAATTCCAACGCGATATAGAATAAAAAGAATCACACGTAGATATTACCAGTAGTTTCATATTTTCCTCTTAAACGTACGAAATATTTGAAAGTTAGAAAGATACGTACACAATGGACATGGACTAGCCACTAAAATCACAGTTACGTTTCAATTCTACTTCAAAAACAATTTATCTTCATACTCGGTTTCGTAACACGGTCGTGTTGTTACGGCCATTCGTGGCTCAACTATTTGACAATCGATTAAGCAGACGTTAGGTCGTGGTTTTAACATCAATTAGCGCGCGATCGTATTTCTTTATCGCCCGTCCATTACGGTTCCCCGAAGCATCGCAATTTCGCTGACGGAACAGCCCTGCGCGTCCGCTTTTTCCTTTAATTGTCGTGGCAGCTCCGCGAGGAACTTTCGTTTTTTTTCTCCTTTCTCTTCTTTTTTTTATTATTATTCTCCCTCTGCTCGTGCCTCGCAGTGACATTTGCGTGTGCTTGGACGGGGGTACGTTCGCATCGACACGCTAGACGACAATTAACTCGACAAACCGTGCAACCGCCGTCCTCTCGTCCCGCCGTCACTCGATCGGCTCCCTTTCTTGCAGCCGGAGAGAGGGTGTAAACCCGTCATTATCCTGATTATGCTTCTATGCCGGCTAATCACAAGCTGTCACTCGTGTTATTGTTTCACTATGGATCATTATTTCTTTTTCCTTCTATTTTCACCCCTTTGCCCTCCTCTTCCCCACGATCGCGTTCTACCGGACGACGTTCCTTTCAGTCGCCCCCGTCGATACGACAACGGTTTGTTGCGACCCGCTTGATCCTACGCGGTTGATCTTCGACGCGAAGGAGTCCATTAAGCGACCGGAAGACCAAATCTATGGATGTATATCTTTGAAAGAGACACATTAATCGCGTGGCGTAAAGGCTAATGGAGAGGGCTCTATTTTCTACCTTTTCTAGTAACTTTTGCTTTTGAAATTTTACGATAATATCTGCGTAGATCGAGTGATTGATCGTCGTACTATGAAATGTACAAAATTGGGTGCTTTTGTCAGTATATTGATTGTAAAGTTTAGCGTACGTATAGCGTGACGGTACTAGATGGAATAATTGCAATAGAAATGTATTTCGGTTTTTTTAAATTACCGGTCCTTGCAACTTCGACCCAATGTTACTTTTTCCGAACTGGTAAAAATTTAAAAGACCCTCGATATTTCTTCCCTTCTTTCCCTTTCAAAAATTTCAATGATCTGTTTGTTTTAAAAAGCGTCACTACAGAAACCTGTTCAATCTGTCCATTGTACGTTATATCACGATCGAAATACAAATGTTTAATATGCGTCGTATTTAGATCCTTCAATTTCAAGCATTCTTCGCGTATACAAAATTCACTCTGTATATTCGTCGCGAACCACCGCATGCATAATAACGCTTGGTCGTACAAAAGGAGCGATTCCAACGAGACAGAAGGTTGGATCGTGTGGACGTAACGCGCGATAATCGCGTACGAATTCCCGCACGTCGGCTTTCCCGGTGACTTCTGTTGGACTTCTAACGAGAGTGAGCGGTTGGTTTTGAAAGAGAGCAATAGATATGACCTCGGTGGGGTAGAGGGAAGGCGATAAAACGGCTGGCAGGATGAGCGACGAGTCGCGCGGCGTGAGCCGAAGAGGAAAAAGGGAGCGAGCGCGGTCGGTGGCACGCGTACGGGCGCGAAAGAGACGGGAAAATATAAAATAGCGAGCGACGTGTACCGGTTAGACTATATGCTCTAATTTTAGGCGATTGCCTCGCTCCCTCACCCGAGGATTATAATTAGATACAAAAATACCCGACCGCCACCCACCCATCCAACCGACAAGCCGACATGTCGAGCGAAAGCGCGGGTGCGTTCACGGATCCCGGATCCGAAAGCGCGCTTGCATGAAGCGCCATTCGCGTTGTCGTGCTCGTGTTCGTGCTGTTTCCTTTGCTTTTGCTCGTAGCGCGCGCTTACCCGAGTTAGAGTACTGGCTGCCGTCACGAGTACTCAAGAATCGGCCGAGAAAACGCCGTTTTGCTCCACTTCGTCTTGTCCGGTTAATTATTCAAGCTGTAAAGCCGCCTGACTAATTGTTAATCTTGAATAATAGATAAGACGAGAGTGGGTCTTCTGCCTTATGCTTTTCGCTCGTTCGCGATCCATCCAACAAGCTTTCGTGGCTCGAGTAAATTATTCGCGTGAAAGTTTATGCGTCTTCCCTTGGAAAATTGTGAGTATCGAGGTTAAATGGCTTTGAAAGGTTGATTAGGCTCTGCGGAATATAGCGGCGGAGCTTTTACCGTTGTATTTGTTGCGACACGTTTTCTTAGAAGGTATAGATTGAGTTCCAGAGAAAACTTGACGTATCGAGCGGTACGCTCGCTATAACAACCGGCCGATAGTTATTTACGAGCCGGATAAATAATTAATTAACGTGACTCGAAAGGATTCAAAGAATGTAACAGCTGCTCTTGCCCGGGTACGCCACCGTTCACTCACCCCTCGTCGAGTCTAGTCTAATACAAGGCAGCGTGGCTCGTTTAGGATCGTAGTGGGGGTAGTCACCCCTAATGCAGGGGAGGTAATTATTATACGAACCAATCGATACTTCGATGAACGACTCGGTTCTTCGTCGAAGGAAAAAAAGCACGCCGAGCTTCTTCCATCGAATTGATTACGTTCCCAGGTGGAACCGCTATTTTCTTCCTTTGTCAAATGAACTTTTTGGAATACGAACTTTCTGCATCAGAATAGTATATTGGCAAAAAATATTACGCACTTATCCTTCTTTTCTAAATACTTTTTCTAATATACGGAATGATATTCTCATATTCTTTCTATACAAAAATAATTTTTAAACAAAATCACATACGAAGTAGGATAATCATTTTTAATTATTTTTACAGGGGAAATTTTTCAGCAATTACAAAAATATTATATTTATTCGCGTATGTATGTACAGCTTTGAAAATCTAATGTACATACATAATACATAACGATTTGGCACTAAATAATAAGAAGTTGTTAAGAAAAATGTAATTAGATAGCGTAGCCACGATGGAGGTTGTAAGAGAAGAGTCAGATTCACGACCGCTTTTTTTCATTTTTATCGTATTATTTTTACGATCGTCGAGTATAATACAAATTCCCTGGTTTCGCGAGTAAACTCGACAGAAAAATATTTCGTACGCGGTTTAAGCACACGTTCGATTGCACGAAACGAGCTCGTGAACGCGCGTTTGCAAACTTGTACGCGCCGTCCGCTCGAGCCAGCGAAACTATTAATAATGCCAATAATTACCAATTATTTTTAAATGCCAAGAGGCCACAGTTAATTTCGGCACGTGAGCTCACGCTCTCCCACGCCGGCGTCTCATATTCATGCACAATACTTAAATATGCACCGGTTGGTCGATTTTACAAATACATATCATTTAAATATTGGCGTACATAGGATTTAAACGAAACTTCGCCCAGCTATAATACTCTCGGTCCCGATTAGTCTATATGTACGGTAATTTGGCCGTGATTCAAACCTTTCATCCACAAACGTCTTACACTTTGTATGTTTATAATATCGCTAGTTTTCCATTGAGATCGTTGTTGAAAATAGCCTGGGCGCATTTAAAAGTCACGCTTCAGACACTGCGGCCTTTCTTGCTCGACAAACAATGTTAACCAATGAGATATTTCAAGCCTTCGCGTCCCGGATTCTTATTACAGTTCGCACTGTTCCAGCCATAAAACGCGTTTTCTTCGAACGATATTTTGACATTTTGCCACTATTTAGCGTTAATGTGCTGTAAGATCACGCGCCATAAGATTAAATTGCGGCGTTGACCAACTTGTTAATACGTCACTTTGAAATCAAACAACTTGTACGTGAAAATTTCAAACTATATCGAATATTAACAAGTATATTAACTTTGTTAACGACACTCAATCCCAATACGACGCGTTAACTTATAGGCTGTCTTTTGAAACGTATGTGCGCGATCACGTTTGATAATACATTGAAGAAGAAAAAGAAAAAGGTGTGAATAAGATACAACGCGTTTACGATACGAATAAGCTGTGTACGTGTTCAGTACGAGCGTAACGTTGTTTTTTCATACGTAAGTGTAACTAAAAGCCAAATGCCGAGAGGGAAAGCTTCCGAAATTCAGATACACAGAAGCTGCTTAAACAGGCTTTTCTGAAAGACACTGGAACGTTGGTACGCAGAATAGGTTAGGTTTCGTATAGGATACTAAGGTGGACGGTCCCACAGGTCTGCTTGATTGCCGGTTAAAAGATCAGCGGAGTGTGACACGGCCGTTTCTCTCTGGCGGGCGCACACGCGTACCGGTGACACACGAGGACGAAGAAGAAGTAGGCGCAAGGGGAGGCGGAGATCGGTGGAGTAGAAGGAGGAGCACCCTGAGGAATCATGGTCTCTAATTTTTACGGTGTAGCCACATGCGCGCGTCCTGTGTCCCTATATTTACAAGTACAAGTAGCCGGTCATTAAATCCGATAATTAATCACAATCGTCTCTATTAACGGGGAAGGCTTAATTGCTGTTATCCACGCCGTGGTCCGCTAGGAAAGGGGGTAGCAGGAAGGAGGCAGAAGGCGGAGGTGGGACCAGCCCAGGATGTGACTGAAGAATGGGCCCGTCGATCGTCCACCTGTCTTTTCTTTTCTTTGCGGCGAACGCTTCGTTTCTCGCTAGCGAAACCAACGATTTTATGGTTTAGGATGTGACGCCCCGCGTGAAATAAACGCGCCGTGACCTTCTCTTGCGTTGCACCATTCCCACGTTTGATTTTCTTCCAGTGACGCTTCTTATAGCATAAACGATACTTTGATACCTTGACGTTGATATTTTTGACAGTGGACAATTATCTAACGAACAGCGTCAATTTACATCGTTGATCTATAAATCAGATTATACGCTGTGTTATGCATTTCTAAATTTTTAATTCAAGCATATAGAGTGTATCGATCATTTTGACTACATTCCCTTCAGGTGATCAAATAGTTAATTCAATACGAGATTGCTTTACCACAGCCTTACCGTGGCTTCTCTATAGCTTTACCATAAATATTAAACGATACTAATAGAAAAACGTATGAGAGACCATGTCGAGGGGGAAACGCGTGAAAATAAACTTCATTTCTATGATAATACGTCGAAGCTTTCGAAGCTGGCCCGAAAGAAACGCGGTAAAAGGACAATCGTAAGAGTCGATGAAACCAGCACACCCGGCGGAATCTTGGTTCGATCGTGACGGAAGAATTCGATGGAAAGAAGTTGAATCTGAAAAGTCTGGACTAAGAGCAAGCGCTGGATCGATTGCAAATTGCGATAGCACCGTAGCCGTTGTATGGCTAACCTGCGCAAAAGCAGAGCCAGGCTTCTCGGTGACATTCGATCCACGCCGCTAATGTACGAAATACAGTGGCACACGACGTAAAGTCATTTTGATACACTTTAATGCACGGAAGCTACGGTATAGTGTTTACGTTCACCTAACTCTCACGAGGTAACGTGGAAGTTGTACGAGTGGTAGCCGGCTGTGGCTCGCTCGGAGGAATATGGCCATGCTGCCCGAGCATATATCCACCATGTATACATGTACGTGTTTCCAGACGCTGGTGGAATCGGCACGAATACCTTGGAACTATCCACACACCGACGTCGATGCCTCGTACACGGCCATCTACTTACTTTAGTGGTCAGCGCGGAAGAAAAGAATTAGTTAGACGGGGGCGCGTCTCATCTAGGTCACCCACACTGGCTTCCAGCCATGCCCGACACTTACGTATCGCATATACATAGACGTACACACGTATTACACATACACACACTCGAGGAGCCTCATTACGGTGCCACGGTGGCGAGGGGTGTGCAGCAAAAGAGGCGAGCGTTAATTAAGAACAGACTCGCCACCCTCTAAGTAAGGAGCACTGACCAACCCCGTTCCCCGTCTTCCCCTCCACGAGCAGCTTACTTCCTACGTTCGACTCGCCTCTGCCCGCTTCATGCTCTCGCCTTCACCGTGGCCTCACACCCTTCCCTAACCTTCATTCTGTAAGAGGAAAAGCCGAGGATTGTGTAAGAAGACGGAAAATGAGGGAAATACGGGAAACGTGTAAAGAAGGAATCGAAGGTAGATGAGACTAGAAAGGGTGAAAAACGGCGGAGGAAGATAGACACGCGGTGAATTAGCCGGAAATCTTGTATAATATTGCACAGGCTCGTCCCTGGAGAATATTTGTTCATATTGCAGTTTTCTTAATACGCTTGTCGTTAGAACATCACGATATTTTTTGAAGTTTTCGTTTAGAGTAGAGTGGAAATAATACTTTTACAAGCTTCGACGCTTTGTAACTTCTAGAAAGAGATAAAAATTGTCCTAACTACAATTAACTTAATTCCTTGGTTTCTAATGACGTCTTTGACGAAGTATGTGGCAACGTGCAAAAGATATAATCTGACACTAAAACATAGCGTAATTTACAGTGACACAGTTTTCATTTTTTCGAATTAGCCCGTTTAATCGACCAAATACGTTATGAAAGTTTTCACGTAATCGTCAATTCGTTGCGTTGTAACAAGAAAAAGAAACAAGAGTTGCATCTTTGGAAGCTGAAGAATCGCGGTGAAACATAGTGAAAGGATGATCGGGGGATCTCATCGTGACAACACGGAGGCACACATGTTGCGAGTATCGCACAATGGCAGCTCCTCTTAGGCCAAAAAAAAGTCACCCAACTGTTCATCCCCTTCTGAGCGTTATAAGCTCCCCCAACCAAGGGTGAGCCGTGGCCGATTGTTTCCAACAGGTTTGCCAGCTTTTGTTTCAGTCCGTTCTCATGCGCGCCGGAACTGGTCATTGCTCGAACCCTAAAAACGGTTGAACAATGACCTTCATGGCCGTTACATTGCACTGCAATAACGACCCCTATTTCCCAGAGTTCCGAGAGAAAGAGAGAGAGACAATGCGTAATCTCGATAGGATGGGGACTCATTCCACCGCTTTAAATGCTATGCCATCGGCGTTTAATCGTCGATTTTGCTCGTTTCACGCGACCTTCTGTTACCGTTGCAATCTGTATAGAAAGCACGCGAATGAATATTTTGAAAATTAGTTTATTTCCACGATTTGCTACTTTTGACATATTATGGTTTTTTACCTTTCGATATATCGCAATCTAGTTATACTTAAATATGTTTACACCTAACTCATTGATATCTAAATGTTACGATACATATTTTTGTGGCCACTGCAAATTAACATCGAGAAAGAACTTAACACGTAGAAGTAATGAAAACTTTTTTAACGAATCGTTTATCACACAATCGTAGAGTTAAATGATTTTCATCTTCCGTACGTAACAAAATAATAACTCCACCTTTCGTTAATCCACCTACCATTGCTGGCGAAGTTACACGAACAATTTGGTACGTTTAAAGAAGAAACTGTCGTGCCTCTCTTAAGTTCATGGCTTGGGGCGTAAATAGAAGCAAATCCGCTCTCGTGGCGAGGACAGTTCGAATTTGTTTCCAACAGAAATATGCTTCTCATGCGTTTTAATAGCTGTCCCTTTCGTATACCGGCGGCCTGAAATTCCGCGCAACTTCTTCATTTATTTGGCGGAAAGAACGGCTTAATGAGGCGAAAGGCTGACCCGTCTCTCTCCCGTCTATTGGCAGAGGAGAGAACGTCGCGTCCCTTATGTAATTGTTCGTCTCATCGAAGGATCTTCCACATTGTGGTGGACAGCTGGTTCCGCTCCGCGTATTTATGTGCATGGGAATCGACTGAAATGACGTTAACTGCTTTCTCATAATCGCGTTGACTTACGTGACGTCCGCACGTCACGACCATTACGATAAAACATTTCGCTCGTGTATGCATTGTGCCAGAATTATGCATGCCGAGGAATACGTGATTTCCTGATTTTTGTGCGCACACAATGAAACGTATTCTACCCGCGAGTCACCGGGGCTCGCTTGTTACCAGCATGGCGCTTCGTTAAAATTTGCTCGTATTACGGATCGAATGATTCGACGGAAACACTTTTACGACATCGACGAAAGTTTTGTCCACGGAAGAATAAAATAGGACTGTTGGTTTCATAACGAGGCACGTATTATGAAAAGTATTTCCGTGAAAAGACTTTTGTCACCGTGTAGATGTATTTATATTTTATAGGCTTTAATTTATTTTAATCGATGGAACAACGATTAGTACTTTATACAATCTCTTATTGTTCTGATAAATTTTCTTCTCACCTAGTTGATGTTCAGTGTTTAAGATTTTTCCGAATCGCTTTCTCGCGAATAGAGTAAGCAGACATTTACTATACGTGGTATATACGTATGTTTTATCGGCAAACCTCGTTAGGACGTCGTGTTATTTACACGAATAGCGTCCAATAGTATTTATTGCCATAAACTACAAATTCGACGTATCAAATTAACGACGGCATACCTATCTAAATACAGCGTTTGAAATAAATTACAGCCTTTATGTTTCATAGAACAAAAACATATTCAGAAGTTCTCTTTCAACGAAGTGCATACTTCGCTCATTCAGAAGTGCAATATCATCATCATGTGCAATGCTACCTCACTTGGAAAAGTAATGTATTTGCTACGTCTTCGCAGTGTTCGATAACTTTCAAACATCCACCCACAGACGATGAGAGGAAGAATGACTTTCATGGTCCTTCGAAATAATCTTCAATCGGCACAACCTCGACGACCTTCTATGACCTTCAAATGACTATAGACATCGACTGATGTAACGTAATTATTATTTCACGTTGAGTGTAATAATATTTGTTCGAAATGCCAGTAGCATCGAACACTTCAAACATAAATTCCTTTAAAAGCGATTATTCAACGATTATATTCGACAAAAATAATTATATATTAATGTAAAAAATATCTAGGAACGCAAGCTACAATTATGACCACTAATGTAGCTTGCTAATTCTCCAAAACTACCATCGCATCATCGATGAATTCAACTATCCAAGATTCCTCTCTTTGTATTCGTCAATTCGCTGACGCTAGCTAGTTGAGAGGCACTGGGCGTGGAAGGCGCAAGCAGACAAATCCGCAAATTAAACAAACACCTTATTGACACGCTGATCCTTCGGCATAGAGGTATTCCTGGACCTAAAGTCTGTCGCGTGGGTGAGAAAGACAGAACGAAGAAACGATCGTCACCGTTCTCCCTCTCCCACGAGTCGTCGGGATAAGAAAGGCAAGGGGCGAGAAATCAAAGAGAGAAAAGGACGGAAAGAGACTTGGCAATCCGAATGAACGAACTACACCACATACAGGGTCTTAGCGGGACTTAACGAATATTGCCGTCGATATCCAGAAGCCCCCCGTACGACTCTTCTTCTTCTTCGTTCTTCTTCTTCGTCTCCTCATCCTGCTATCGAACTCCCTTTTGTCCCTGGACGGTAAGACGCGTTACCGAGCTTCGTCGCTCGATTCGACGAACGGCCGGGTTAATTTAACGCGCAAGTTAATTTGTTCCCTGAGATTTCGTATTCGAGGTGATCCCTACCGATGGTCGATTCAATATCTTTCTAGTTCTCAAATCCTTTCGAGCATTTGGCTAATCTGAAATTTGCCAGGACGAAAATGTTCCCTCCGTGTGTCGGGATGTAACGCTTAAAAGGAAGGGTAAAACTGACTTTCTGATATAGAGAGATTTGAAAATCAATTTTTATTGAGATGGAATTAAACGAAGCGGATAGTGTCGTCGTCGATAAAATTTGTCAAGATCGTCGCAAAATTAATCCTTTGCAAATTATTAAAGAGGATCGTGTTTTTTAGTCGCTACCGTAAGTTCTCCCGTACATTTGATAGGAAAATTTCCCAGTAATTGGTCGATTCCGTGCAAATTGACTCCAGATTACCACGCATCGTCCCATA
The DNA here is from genome assembly GCF_024516045.1 of Bombus affinis. Classification (NCBI taxonomy): domain Eukaryota; kingdom Metazoa; phylum Arthropoda; class Insecta; order Hymenoptera; family Apidae; genus Bombus; species Bombus affinis. The sequence continues at coordinate 13,281,131 of NC_066349.1, read as the reverse complement.
CCGTTCGAATTCGTCACACTCCGTGATTAATGTACCGAGATTACAAATAAATTGCTGAAATGTATGATGCTTAAAAAGACAGGGGAAAAAAGGAACGGTACGGGAAAAGAAGCAGAAGGAACCGGCGAGAAAACAAGGAACGCAGGCTCGAGGAGGATTACATCGAATTACATGGAACGAGGACAATAAAACATCTCGGTTTCGCGTTCAACAGAAACGAAGGCTCCCAGTTATTTCGTTACGCCACTGTTTTCTCCTACGTACGTACAATGGACGAGAAGGATCGTGGTCGGATGGTTGGAAAGAGTCGGACGACAAGGCAGATAAATTAGTGCTAGTAATGAAGACTGAGTCCGGCGCCTGATTAAACAAACACAGGGAAACACAAATAAGTGAGAGAAGTACGAGAAGGAGGAAAGGTGAACGCTTAAAGGGAGCGAAACGCACGAAGGAAGAAAAGAGAAAGAACGAATGGGTGGCGGAAAGAAGAAGAATCTGCGAGTCTTGCTTTAGACCTTGTCTTATTTTGCCTCTAATTAACTAAAGTAGCGTAGTAAGCACGCTCGAAGACATTGCCGGTGACCTCTTTTTTTCCTGCCACGGTGTCTCTCACCTTTTCTCATTTATCTTGTTTTTTAAGCCTATTCCCGTATCCACCGATGCTTGTTGTCGGCGACGCCGCCGCCGAGGCCATCGTCGAAGACGACGAAGACGACGAAGAAGACGACGGCGACGACGACGACGACGACGACGACGACGACGACGCCGATGATGATGACCGTGTGTCACACGCTAGCCATTCGTAGAACGAGCGTTGTTTCATTTTCGACGCACGTCCTCAAAATGAAAATGTATGAGCGTGTATAATACATAGAGAATAGTTTTCGAGCGGGTCCGGTTAGCGGAGCATGAATCTCATCGAGGCACTCAAGGCTAAAGCTCTCGAAATTACGCGGGATGAATTAAAAATAGCGGTCACTAAATCGTGAAAACAAAATCCGGCCGGATTTATGGACGCTTTTTGAGGTTTCCAGTCACGAGCTATTAGTCGTGGACGTTTGCGAAAAATACCGAAAATAATCATCGGTCGTTACATGCTCGGGCTGGGGCTGACCAACTACCAACAGGCTCACGGATGAACGATTCTTTTTTAGTTTCTCCTTTTGCTCGGAACGCTTGTAAATTTGATTGTTACGGAAATATACGTATGAATAACGCGAGTTGGGCTATTAAGAGATCGCGAACAGTTGTTGCAGAAGAATTCATCGAGAGTCAAAGTCTACCGATATTATGGTAGGATCGATATAAAAATAACGAAACTTTTTGCGTAGAGGATAATATTTGCAGGTTGAGAGTACAGCGGTAAAAATTCTTTAGCTTCGATGCAGGACAATGATCTAAGAAAATAAAGATAGGACACGGTAAAAGAAACACGTTGGTAGAGTTCGAATTTAATAGTCAGCCGGTGCTTCACCGTTTGTGTCCAACCAAACGAAAGATTTCGTTATTATTTACTATTACTGAAACATAAGATCCATAAATAATGTGGGTACGTCCTTCTCGTTCTCTTATATATTAGTTAAATATAAATATTTGCTCTTAAATTTTCAATAATATACCCTAATTTCAGTGCATCTGAGAACATATTTTGTCCTCGTGATAACCTTATGCGATAGTATTTTCCTTGTGAGGAATGTGAGAAATGTAAAAAATCTATTACCTCCACGATAGGGCGATAGTTGCTATAGTTGAATACTCCTAGCAACTACAATAATCAGAAAATCAAAGGAACAGACTCCGTGTGGAGACGATGGAGACGGGGCAAATTTTTCGAAGGAAAGAAAAGAAGACGCCAGGTGGTCGCTGGATGATGTCCGCCGCCGGCGTATCGTGGTGCTTGCGATTCAAATTATTTGTAATCCTCATTTTTTTAACTGACCGCCAGAGAGAGCGAATTAGCGTTCGTAACGCGTGGGTACTACACGGCCGAACGCGATCCAGCACGATGAGGACGCTAGGTGAAAAAATAAGCTTCGACGATAATAATTATTATCGAACCGGCCGCGAAATCTCCGTGGTCTGCCGTCTCCGGAGCCGGGGTAAAAAAGATACGAATCCGTGACGTTGGGCCGCCAGGCAAGGACGTTCAAGTTTAAACGAAAATAAAAATTCCCCTGTCCGATACTAATTATAGAATACCGCTCATCGAGCAAACGCCGCTTGAATTACCGATATACGGTGCGCCACTGGATTATACCGGGTGTTTGTAGGTGAATGAATTTAACGATGCGATGTAGACTAAATCTTTACGTAACGAACGATAAACGAAGAATTAATTAATAAAAAACACAATAAGCCAGCAACTGGTCCTGCGCTGTAAGACTGTCAAAGACAATTAGTACATATATATATATATAATAGTAGTGCAATATTTTGACGAGGAAAATGTACAACGCGTGAAAAAAATATTTTATATCCGTTAGTGACTCGATCCGAACTGGATCGATAGAGGATTAATCGTGTGCGAGAAGAAGGTCTGTAACCGAAATTGGAAGGAACACCCGATAAATCGATACGCCGGTTGTATACCCCGTCTCGAGGAAAATTAATATTGTTTTTATCGACGAACAGCCGGGATAATTAGATCTCGGTATAGGCCTGTTTGCACGTCCACGGTCAGACCGCCGCGTAATCGAGGATCGATCTCTTCCCCTCTCTCCTCAATTGCCTCGTGACGCGTCGCAAATTTATTTCTCAACGAGGACGATGCGTTACGCGTTTCGAAGTTATACAGAGGCTTCGGCTCTTCGATCCAATCTACGCCGATGATCGACGATATTAACCGCAAACGACCCGCACACCTTCCGCGTCCACGACGATGTAGCACCGCGTGAACGCGACAGATTGGTAACGAGCGATTTTTTTCTGTCTTTCAGATTCGCGCGAAGAATGTGACGTCGGCAGAAACGAAACAGAGAGGCGGGAAGACCGTGCAGAACACCGATCCCCGGAATGGTGAGTTGGTAATTAATCAAGCGTATTCGTTCAGGTGTTAATTACTTGGCTTGGCAATCCGAAGCACGCTTATCTCGTTCACGATTATTAGGATACATAGGTATCGAAGGAACGAGGTAAACTCGTAAAAGAAATCTAATTCAAAATCATACGAGTCTCTCTCTCGAGTCAAATCGATCAGCGCCACTTTATACGAGTACATGACACACGATTAACATCAACCTTTTTGACAAACAAGTTACTTACTACCATACATTTATTTATTGCAATGCGGGACAATGAACACAAAGTGTTGGAAAGAAAAGAAAAATGAAGAATGTAGGGAATGTAAGGGATGGACGGAATGTAGGGAATGCAAGGGATAGAAGGAACGTGAGAAACGTAAAAAAATAGAATGAACGGATCACAAGGAGAAGTACAAAAAGAACGGAAGTTTATCGCTACTGATTTCAACATATATCATAGTACACCACGTCGTAGCAAAATTAATCGTTTCTGTATTTTAATATCGTTCCGTTAGAACATTTCGTGTTAAACCAATAAGTATCCTGATACTTATGAACAGGGATTTACAGGAGACCCATCTCGCGATGTGAATCATAGCGCGTTAGCCGTGGTGTGTCGCGTTTAAACCAGCGGCGCGCGAACGTATCACTCGGCAATCGATGGAGTTTTATGTCGCGAAACGACCGTCCAACGCCGGTTGTGTGTTGCATGCCCGAGCTTCGTGCGGAAGATCAATCCGGCATATAAATGATGACGTTAATAATACCGAGATAAAGCATTCCATGAATATAAATACGCGGCTCTCTCTGTTTGGCCGGGCGTTTCAGATTTCAGTGAAGTAGCGTTATTAGGGAAGTCAGAACGACCTCGATAACGTTCCGCTTTTCGACGGAATTTACTCACAGAATTTACTTTTCGAAATTACCGAGAGATTACGGGAAAGAATTATTGAATCCGGGCTCGGCTGGAAATGGCGGACACCAGGCGGTATCGCCCGATCCGGTTTAACTTAATCTTAGTTCGATTTTCTCCGGGTGCGATTTTTATATGCGTACATTTAGGGCAGCCGAGGTCTGCGCTTTTCGAAGATTGATGCTTGTTAAGTAGCTCGAAGTAAATTGCAACTTGGGACTATTTTACTACATTGTGCCCGATTGTGCGCCGGTTTCATGTTGAAACGACTACCATTTGCCGGTAATTTCACTGCTCTAATTTCGTTCGATACGAGGAATACCAGAGAGTGAGTTAATCGGGATATACTTTCCTAAATTTGAATATCAATAAGTAACTTCGCGTATTCGTTTATTCTTTTTTCCCTTTAGGATGGTGGATGTATTTTTGAAATTGATTTTTATTATTAAAAAATTAAACGTATCAATTTTCCGCAATTTTTTTAAGCATAACGTACAATATCTTTTTTTGGTGTCCTTGGTTGGCGAATAAATTTCAACCTCGTGATATTACAATGTTTAACAATGGAAGACAAGTATTTCAGGTCGTGAAAGTGCTTGCAGTCAAAACCTGTAATTTGCATAACATATGCTACGTTACGAAGTTTTTGAAATATTGTTATGGGTACGGTGAGATACAGCTATCAATTTTACTAATTATGTAGGTATTACTCGAAGAGGGTTATATTGCAACAATGTTGAAAATAATTAAGGTGGTAACATTTTCTAGACAACTTTGTATATCCCCTTGCTTCTCATGCCGCTGATATTTAAAGTAAATTCCTTATAATTATTATGTATGACATATGTGTACATATATGTCCCCTTACAAATTTGTCCAATATAATCGTAGTAGGTAATCTGTTTTTGCCACGATAATTATTAACATAAGTTCAATTCTTTCATAATTCGTTGTACGGCAACGTTTCTATCCTTATTGTTATTAATTATTCCGACGCAATATCTATATTATATTCTTACTTCTATATATTTATTTTGCACACCGTATTCCAACCTGCGTTATATCCACTATGCTTGTGGGTATTTAATACCATAAAATTAACTAATTCGACATAAGTTGTCGTGGTCTGCCGTGACTCAAAAAACCAGTCCATGTCCATCCACTTTCGAAATCGTTCGAATAATTATTAATCGTAGCATATATCGCGAATCTCACTCAAACCTATTCCAACGAATATACTCTCGATCAAATCGCATTAATCATACTCGCATTTACACGAAAAGCTGAGGCACGAGCCACTTCCACGAGAAAGAACCTGTGCGGGTCGAGCAAACGGTTCCGGTCGGAATGATCGATCGGATTGGTAATAACGATCGAAGGAGGGTTGGCGCGAAAAGGAAAGGACCGGTGGTCGTGTGGAGAGTGCGAGGGAAGAAGGTTCGCGCGTCGAAGAGGGCCTGTTCGCCGCGTTCTAGCCCGGAGCGACGCGGAATCACTCAGAGCAGCGCCGGCCGTTACTTCATTTTTGCGGACCGTTTACAACGTCCTGTCCACTCGCGTGGCATCGTTGCTGGCATTTCGATGCATAATAAACGAGCAGTTAGCCCTGCTCCGTGGCTCACACCTCTGGCCCCTTCTTTTCTACGAGTCAAAGGGGGATGTGCCCCTCTCCAAAGAGCCGGCAGCCTCTTTTCCTCACGGTCGACCGTCAGGATCCTCCTTCTTCCTCTTTCCGACTCGCGCCCGTTCCGTAAGCTGCCTCTCGTTTGTAGACTTTCTTCTTTCAAGACGAGGCGCGCATAACGAGATGCGAGAGCGAGACCAAGCTATATCGTTGGCCGAACCGTGGAGAGCAGAGCGACTCTAACGAAAGGAAATCCGATTTGCACACCGTGTTCAGAGAAACAGACAGAGAGAGAGAGAGAGACTCTCCCGCCCTCTTTCGAACGCACGCCCACCCCTCAGGTACACGCCGCGCGCTAGTTTTCATGGAAATTCGTTTGCCGCTCGTTACGTGACGCTGGCATTTCCTTTGCCGGATTCTTGCTTAGTACGCCGCCCATTGCGACCTAGACAACTCTATCGAAAGACTTATTAAAGTTGTGCGCTGGGACCGATGCTGGAATTCGTATGTAATAGGAATGCCGACTCTTTTACCTTTTTGGAGAATTTGGGATTTAGATGGTTTCTCAGGGATTTGCTCGAAGGTTACTCCTTTTATACAGTTGTCTTCGAAGGTTCTCGAAGGAAATTCCTGATATTGCGAATTTTTATCTACATCTATGAATTATTGACGCCAAAACATGTAGCGCACGTAAAGCACATGTTCCTACTACGAGGATTGTAAAAGTTGCAAGGGAATATTGAATCGTCTTCCGAGAGGATATTCATGAAATCGATTTAACGTTCCGACGATTATAAGCGATTAGATGCGACATTCGACGCACCATGCGAGTTGAAATCGTTAATGAACTTCATGAAACTATAAAACATGCTTGATAAATGTGCATCCATGAATTAATCATTCCTGGTATATTTTATTTTTTCTTTTGCCGAAAAAGTTAATTATACTTCGTAAGGTTATACATAACGTAGAATGACTCGGGAGTTCAGCGTGTCAACAGCTAATAGGCGATTTTATAATGACGATTATGATTATGACTATGGTTATGGTTATGGCTATTTATAACAAGCCATATCCACTCGGAGAGAAAGATCACGAGATATTGGTACATAATGATAATAATAATTATACTTCTTTATCGAAGTTGCATACAGTATACCTTAATAGAATCGATAGAATAAGAAGGAAAAGGGTGAAATATTACACTTCGCTCTAACCACCGTACGCAAAGACGTAATCGAACCTAACCCGACTCGTTGTAATGACGCAAAAACATAACGATTTACAATTTTTAAATGATCAACATCTTAATATGATTGATTCTCAGCTATACGCGCGTATAAAATTGTTTATATTTTTAATGTATTCTATTCACACATTAAATTCATCATATTATCTAACATTCTGAGATGTATCGTACGTATCCACACACTCAGCTAATTTGAAACGTATTTTGAAGTAGAGAAAAATCGAAAAAATACTGTACTAAAATATCGAACCATTAACACATCACATTTCACGTATATTCGCATTTGGTTGTATTCCACGCGACGAAAAAACCGACGTGAAACGCGACACACTGAACGAATCTTGTTACGATTTCGCTAATACGCATCAAACGAAACGCACTTGAACCTACCGATCGATGATCGATGCCACCTGCAGGACGCGGCAGTTGAAAAAACTGGAAGCGGCGCGCATCGGAGCGATTATTTGCGCCGCGCGACGATAATGGATACGGAAAGGCGGTTTGAATCCGGCCGAATGGGCGTATGAATGGTCGCCGTTTAGCGTAATTATTGGCGCATTGTCTACGGCACAATACCGGCCGCGAAATTGGCATGCAAAAATCGGATGCGATCCTATTGTCGGCCATTGTCCGATCCGTGGCTGCGTGGCAGCTTCCCCGGGCTCTCCAGTTTTCGAATATTTCGCCGTCAATGCCGCCGATTCGTTCACCAATCGAATTTACCTCGAACGACGCCAAAAGGAATTCACCGGTTCCACCAATTACGCGATGTTCCAACGTTTTTCTTCCTTTTTCCATTTTTTTTTTCCTTTTTTTTCGAATATTACCGCCAAACGCAACGAGACTGCGTTTCGGCGATGCGGTACGCGCAGTTCTGTCACGTTTCGATCGATCATTTCAATATTCCAACTCTAACGACTCGTTCAAGTTTCGATCCGTTTGCTGAAACGTAGTTGGAAAAATTGATATCGCTGAACAATATTAATAGAGTTGAATCATCTGACTTAACAATTTTCTTAGAAAAAATTCTGTCTCCTTATGAAGATTGTTTCTACCAATTATTATCGAAATATTTGTTATATAAATAAGAAGTTAGTACCTAAAAAGTGGAGCGGATAGGTTTAACTTCCTAGAGGATCGTGTACAAATTTCAGTGGGTCAGCCGATTTCGTCCTACTTTCTTCGATGTTTCTCAGAGTGGAAGTTCGACGACGAGTTACGTCGGCGCTCTGTTGCCTCGAGGTGAAAGTTCACGGATCGCCGTGTCGCGGACACGTTTCATCGAAGAGAATTTTAGGCCTGCCGAATACGAGAGCTAGATTCGTGATGGCTGGAAAGGACGAGTCGAGAATTTGGTTGGTTATTAGGCAAGGGACGTCGGCACGATTCTAACTCTCCTTCGAACAGAGCAACCGCGGGCTTTTTGTGCGGTCAGATTGGCGGCCATTATGTCCCGAAATTGGGCCTTAATTGTGGCAGCGGTAATGAGTCGGGTTGCTCTAATGCAACGGCACCAGCACACGTTGTGCCTTAAAACTTGCTTCGGTGCCGTCTAACGGGTGATCTATCGATAAATTTCTCTTCTTAAACGCGATGATAGAATTCTGTATTTTCTCGGATTTTCGTATTCTTTCTGATTCTTGAGATTGAAATCGAGTGCAGTGAATAGCTGGATAAGAATTTAACGTCGTATTTATCTTATTCGATTATTCTACATCGTTAATAGTCGTAGACGTTTATAACATAGTAATAACATAATAGTAGACATTTATGGATAATTAGGACGAAGAAGGATCCCAAACTTAATTTTGAAATTCAATTTGCAATTGTAATAATGGTTTGTCTAAATTTCTGGATAACTATCGATCAATTGACGAATAAACAATCTCTAGGTTACTATAGACTTGAATTTTCAATTCGCAAAAAATCATAAAAATAATTTCAAACTTTTCTCGCGAGTATTATTGAAACCTTTGTTAGATCCACACTTTATACCAGTATCGTGAATTAATTCTCTATTAAACATAACATATAGTAATATAGTATATAGTAATATATAGTATCCATATGTAGAATTACGTATACACATAATACTCGTTCAAACATACTCGTAACTTTAGCGCTCACAAAGTTCTTCGATGGAGAACCTCCTACCTCTTCTTCCGTTTCTATTGCATCGATTTATTTTTCATTCTGAACGTCACGAGTATCGACGATTCGAATAATCGTTCGGCTACGTTCTGCTTCGGAATTAATGTGCAGCTAGATTATTTCAGACACCCGGTATAGAATAGAGAGCGGTAGGGAATACTACTATGTGGCGACGTAGCATTATTTAATTGCTCTTCCGTTGTTTTTTCGTCGCCAGATAATTTGTGTACCTGCCGGCGATCTCTCAGTTCCACCTGAACGTTCTCTTCTCTTCTTATCCTTGTTCCTCTCGTCGCCCCGATAGACCCGATCGCTTCGGGTTGTCTCGCTTCCACCGATTCCATAGGCTGCTTGGCTTCGTATGGGTTTTCTCGTTGTGAGAAGTCGGCACAAGGGGAAAGCAAAAGAGCAGAGCAGCGAGAGAAAGGACGAGAAGGACGGGACGACCGGTCGGCCTACTCCTAATTGCGCGTAATTATCTATGGAGGCCAATTAACTCGGATTGGCTGGACGGATGATCCGCGACTAGCCCGAGGACTCGAACATCGTCCAAGAAGAACCTCTTTCGTCTCCTTACCATGGCTAAACACACGCGAAAGCGGCCACGGAATCGTCCTCGTTTTCAGAATCTTCGCCCTCCTCCCTGCCTCTCATCCGTCGTCGATGCAAAACGCGAAAAGTAATTGCCGTAATCAATCATACGAAGTTACAGGAGTGAGTTAGAACTGAAGTGTATTAAGAGAGTATTGTTTTGCACCGGTGGTACGAAAGTAATTTGTTTCCCTCTAAACGAGTGTTCTTGTTGCGATGGTTTAATATTTTTGAGCCGATGCCGAGGCAGGATACAGCAGTTATTTTCTTTTCAAGAAATAATCTCTGTGTAATTTTTGAAGTGTATCTAAGTAGAATTTTGTAGACGAATTCTGTTGTACGAAAGATACGAGAAATTAGAAATTTCATTCTATGGCAATATACGAATTTAAAGATAATTAATTAACAGTAATGTTTCTACGACTACGTATTGTGTATTATTTTATATTGTCCTTATCGTTCATACGTATGAAATATCGCGCTTTCGAAAAGATACTAAAAGTGTCAAAGCTTTTGTTCAAATACTTACGAATACCTTTTCTTCTTTTACAATGAACGTTAAATGATAATTTAACGTAGCAGGAAAGGTGATTAAATATAGCAAAATATCCATTTATAGATATGCTCAAGTGTCGCTATAGCGCAGTTTCCAAGTGCAAACGTAGAAAATTTGCAAAAGGAGAAACTTTTAAAGAAACTGCGGAACAGAGGAAAAGCGTCCCTCGTTTCAGAAGTATTGTCTTCCTGATGTTTTGACAGATTTTTGTTTACCACCGAAAACTTCGTTCTTGCGTAACATCCTATATGAACACGCTGATAGAAATCATGAAATTCTTTCGGTCTATGAACTTCGAATATTGGAATGCTGCCGGCAGGGCCATGCTCAACGATTGGAAACAGTCGATTTATTTCTCTTCGATTTATATGAATGTTTAATACATAAAATTTCGGTCAACCAGCAAAATCCTCCTTGTCATAATTCAATGTAGGAAATATTTCCAAATGTAAATTTTTGGTTAGATTCGCATTTCCATTTGACATTTATTTATGAAACGTGTATCAGGGAATATTAGATTTAATAAAAACAGTTTATCGATCAGATTGTGTCTATAATAGCCACAACAATGTGCTTCGTATTGTTGTTTGTTATTCAACATCAAACTACTGGACAGACTAGTTTGACAAATTGTTAGATTTTTAGACCTATACGAGACTCCTAGACAAAATTTTCTCCTAACTAGAACTCTTTAATACCGTACGAATCAATTCCAATTGTAATAAAGAAATCTTTAAAATCTTTTATCCTCGCGAAAGTATTTTCACGCTTTCATTTTTGCGCAATGAAAGCTCGAATGAGAACGAGGATGTCCCGCAAGGGATTCCAGCAAACAAGAGCGGTATGAGGAAGATGTTCGACCTCCTCCCGAGAAGATTGCGATATTAGCAAGATCTGTGATCGCGATGTTCCCACGTTCCTTTTACAATTTTTCTTCTTATATCGAGGAACGATTTAATGGCGGTATCGATGTTTTGTGCGTTTCTACGTTACATACCGTTTACCATAGCGTCGTGCTGTAATTGCATGCCTCTAATTACGCGTGCAGCGCTGTGTCCCTCGCCCACCTTCGCGGGTTTATTTGTTCTACCGTTTCCCAGAGCATCGGTACTAATACCCCGGGTGTTTGCAATCTCAGGCGATCATAAATAATCGCACGCACATTCGCAGCCGGTACTGGCACATACGTAATGAGCAATTAACGATCGAGTTCCTTGCTGGTAATTGCTTCATCGACGCGGAAAAGATGTTACGAAGCGGTCACTACGCGATGCTTTTCCATATCTGCTGATCGTCGGCTACATCGCGGTCATGTTCATGAAAGTTGATGCCTATATAACTCTCGGCATACCACTCTGGCGATGCTGGATTATAGATTCTGAAATGCTTTACAGTTTGTTCGGTTTGATATCCCTGTTTCTTGCTGCGAGGATGTTAAGAGCAAAGGTTGCTTATTAATCGAGTAAATGTCGTTTTTATCGCTAAAGGCTCCAAGTTTCTCATGTTTCCTTCGTGATATTAGCATGTTACACGATATAATTGGTTGAAAAGTAAAAACTGACGGACAGAAAGTTAGTTATTTCTGTTGAGAAATTTTATATGTATCGTATAGTACGTTCATCGATAAGTTTGCGTTAAATATGGAGAGGACAGAACGACGATACAATGGAACTAATAACCGCAGAACTAGCTTAATTAATGCCAAAGAATAACCGAATAACGTTCTTTATTAAACCTTGGCTTTACTTCCATCTGATTAAATTCGTTTCTGTCTTCGTCGAATTTTTTACCATTCGTCGAAGATGCCTAAGCCTCGCTGGAAATTTACGATGAGCTAGCCCTTCGCCAAGAATAATACGTCTCTTTCCTAACTGCAGAAAACATATATTTATCTGGTCTTTACATAAGCCGATTCAGCTATTGTTCCGTATCCACTTTTCAAGATTCGAATCCTCGGGGACTCGAAACGTCGAGGTTCTAACAGCGAAAGAAAGCGAAAGGGGAGGGGGTGGGAAGGAAACGCGTAAACGAGGACAAAGACAGCAAAGGATATGCGAAAAAAGAAAATCGCGGAGGTGGAGGGAAGTAACCGAATCGTCGAATGACTGAGGGAGACGGGACAATTCGTCATTAGTAAACAAATAGTTTAGCGACCGATCGGGCCAGGCCTACATAAACTAAACAACAATGAGGCCTGCGGCTCAGAAAGAAATACCGACTCGCTACCCTTCGAGGCGAAGCACACCTGGCTTCACCTTCGTAGCAGTTTACCTGCTGCACACGGGTGGGTGTTGAAGAGGTCAGGGGCGTGTGTATCCGAGCCGGTACCACGCCACCACGCCCAGTCGCAGGACTAATAATGATTTATTTCACAAGCTTAACGATCTCGTCCGATTTAACCTCGTCCACCGGCCCCTTTATCTTTGTCTTTGATCGGCAACGGGTTGCGTAATAATCGTTGAGGCCACGCTTCTCCACGCTTCCTTTGATAGTCGCTGGCTTTTCATTTTCGACCTTCGATCGATAGCCACTCTCACGATGCTGTTTTCTCATTATTCTGTCGATCGATGCTTTACCGATTGCATTTAGCGCCGTATGAATTGTATTCGATGGTTATGTAAGATTCGCGAATTCGTTTCGGTTTTGCAACAAAATTTCGGTTTTTTCATTTCCTCCTTTGGTGGTTTTATTTAAAGCGTTATTCGAAACACTCTTGTTATGGAATTGGAAAATTATAGAACAGACTCACTTTCAATGTTGATAAAAATTAAATAAAAACAGACAAACATCGGTTCCATGACGATGTAACGCTTTCTTTTTAAAAACGCAGGGTATTTAGCAGCGTGGACACGTTCCTGATAGAGGTACCGGGTTTTAGTTCAACGAGGATCTCCCCACCTGACCGAGTCCGATCGGTGTTAAAAAGAATTTTTCAGATTCATTCGTCACCTCGAATTTCACAACACGATCGACATTACGAACACATCTTCAGGGCCGTAGGGAGAAAGAGGCCCAACCGAGCAGTAATGTGTTTTAAAAATACGCTAATAGTCTGGAACTTCCAGTTTCTCCGATTCTGATCCGTCCTTCAGGAACGTTAAATTTTAGCCGGTAAAAATTCGCCCCTTGATACTTTTAACACGAAACCAAGACACGTTCCTGCTTTTGTTTGGTCCAAACAAGACGGAGTCTGGTTCTCGACCAACGCTCAGGTAATCGAGAGTATTTGTTCAGAAGATTCCTATCGATCTTGTGTAACTGTACATTTCACGTGAATCACGTTGAATTACCAATTGCCGCTCCATCCACCTAATCGTACAGATACTTTGTTTCACTTTCGATACTTTGGCAAAGTGCGATGTTTAACCACTCGATTGGTCTTGCAGAGAAACTCGAAAGAGAAACGATATTATTAGGAATCAATGTTTTTAGCGATTAACAATTTTCTTATTTTTCTTGTATGCCTCAAGCTACAAATGCAAATCGAACACTACAGGGAAGGAGCACGATAGGTCGAGTCTTCTACTTTTTTTGAGGAAGGCAGTTTTTAAATTTGACAATTTTGTATCTGACATTTTTACGTCATATGAAATCGTAAAGCGACTCCTCCTACTTAAGCATACAGCGATATTAAGGTCAGAAAATCTACAAAAATATGCTTATAATATCTTCTCCTGTAATGTTCAGTCGTGATACGCTCGCAAAATTTGAAAAGAAAAATCGCAAAACGATCTAAAGAAATTAAATTTGCCGTTAAATACACCAATAACCCACCACAACGTCAATCTTCGTTTTCCCTTAAATCTTTTATTTAGAATCAACACCAACGTCAACGTTAACGTCTCGTTTACCGCTTTCGCTGCCGTTATCTTCCAGATCGTGGTTTTCTCGTTCAAGTGTGCGCAATATGAAATATAAAAATCAGCCTCCCAGCCAAGGGCGCCCGGATCCACGTAGGACTGGTCGTCCCTTTGTCCACCTAAGATTCTTCGTCCTCGATCCTTCCTAAACTATAGGGAGAAGGAGCATCTCGATGGTCCCTGCGGCGAGATTAGCATGACAATGCGTCCACCAGCCACTCATTATGGCCGTTCGTGATCCAACGTTCCGTTGAGGCGTAAAACAAAATTCCAGCCCACGAAAATCTCGCTAGGCGATAGGGGTTGACACCTTCGATTCATCCGTTTCCGATGCTCCCCGTAACGCTCGTACGTATACCACCGTGTTTCTTTAGTCCTTCGCTTCATTTTTACCCCACCATTTCTTTCATCTTGTCTCTCTCTCTCTTTTTCTTCAGCCTCTATTACCGCCGACATCATCCCTTGTCCACCCTCTTCCAGGACAAGCTAGCCTTCTCCCACGGCTCTTCATTCTTTCGTTGAATGAATACCAAAGATGGATCGCTTCCCTCTCTGCACAGTCTCGCCGTGCTCGCTCTTTGTTGTCCAGAAATCGTGCGATTTTCCATGAATTGACGCGTCCCAACGAACGTAGTTTACACACGATCGCGACGCACAGGGATCCTTTAGATCGGTATCGATGCCTAGAGAATCGATCTATTCTCGATGGAACGTCCGCAGATTTTCGACCATCACGCTACGACACCGTGACTCTTTCTTCGATAAATAATGGTTCCTCACCTTTTCCTGGAACGATGATGGCTTAGCGTCTTCCGTCTTTTCGTTCGTTGTAATATTGGCTCTCTGTTTGGAGATTCCTTATGGCGTGATATATGGTTGGAAGATGCAAAGTTTGTGTGATATTTTGGTTACCGAAGGTTCGGTTGTATAAGTGAGAAAAAATTGTAGTTTGAGAAATCAGTGTAAAATATGGCGATATGCGCACTAGCCTCTGCATGTTTGTGTAAATTCGTATTTTTATGAATATAATGAAATAGATGGAATCTGGGTAGAAAATCGATTTATCTGCTATGTATCATAGAAAGTACCTTGAATATTTTTACATAAGTGTATATTCTGGACATTTCTCACCTTTAGATCTCGAATAAACGTTTAAAACTCCGCGGTCTGATACTGATCACTGATAAAATGATCTCTTTATGTTACTCATTGGAGTAAGTTTGAAGGCGTTGAATTTCCTTAAGCAATTATCTGCAAGCGGTAATTTTCGTTAGAAACTAAAAACAGCGCGCGATCTTAAGAATACGAGATTTCAATCGAAATGGTCAGGACCGACGAAACACGCGAGAGATCTCGTTCCATCTTATTTGCATTCGCGTGAAGAGAAGTCCACTCCCGAGAGCATGATCGTCGAAAATCCGGCAGAATCTCAAATTACGATGATTCGACGAGCAGCAGAGTGCACCGCAGATGTCTGGGTAATGGTACATAAAGGGGATGCAGATAGAACGATACAAAAGAGAAGCTCGATATTCACGGGACCAAAGGGAGCATAATGCAGATCCCGAATTTTTGGAAAACTCTCGTGCTAATCGACGTGAACGACACAATCGGGTTTACCTGATGGACGGTCCCTTTCGACTACCGTGAGAAACAGTGTTCCCAGTGTTCTGAAAGCGTCTCCATCAAGAGAGAGAAAGCAAAAAAGCGAGATGGAAAGAACATCTCGGTAGCCTCTTCGGGAAAGAATTAACCGATGAGAAAGAGAGGTAGGGCAACGTTAGAATGCGTGAACGAAATCTCTCTTCTCCGCGTTTTTCTTTCTATACCTATTGTACTTTGCACTGATCCGCGTTGCTTTAGAATCATTAAGTGGAATTTTGTTTGTTATAGATCCTTTTTTTCATAGATTATTGCCAAGGAAGCATATTACATACGTACGTTTGTTATTTTTAACGTGTAATTACGCGGAGAAAATTAAGAACTCTTGGGTAGGGAATAGGAAATATTAAAAAATTCTTCTAGAGAATTTTTAAATAATAAAAAGTGGAACAGCTGTATTTTATTTATTTGATATTCTGTTTCATTCGTAAGAGATTTTGTTACTTCAGAAGTAATATTTTAATTTTGGTAAGAAGGCAGACAAAGGTTTTTCCTTAACTTATGTATGAACTGTGGTAATTAGAGATCTTATTTAAATTACTAATAAACGAAGAATTGAGAGAATCTTATAAGGGTACTTGGTATAAAGGAGAATCTTAGGGATGGTTGCGTCTTTAACAAGCCATTTGCTTCAATCCGCAACATGAAATCAAGGGTACTTCCTTAGAATGTCCAAGAAGATTCTTGAAAGTTGCTCGAAACCCTTAAGGAAAGATCTTGCTCATCTTTGATTGGTTAAAGAACAATGTAAAGTCGTTTCCTCTTTGCGGACGTTCTTAAGACTCGCTGAAGATATTGGTAAAGTAAACGGTTCAGACGGTAAAAATGTAGCAAAATGTACTTTTTATGCAACTCTTTATCTCATTCAATGTACAATCCGTATCTCTTAAATTTATTGGGAAATATAGATATTTCTTATGATTAGTAAGAAAATATTTGTTATGGAATACATCTTTATTTAATATATTATACTGCTTTAGTTTGAAGTACTTGCTACAATATTATCGAATCGTATTTATAACAAGTCCCTGATCAATTATTGGTAGAAATATCGAATTATTTTAATTTTAATATTAAATTATTTTATACCGTTCAATAACAACGAATTCCAGAATCTTCAACGTCTTTTCCCTTTATGTCGCATTAACGTTTTCGTGTTAATTTCAAAGCTATTTGCCTATATATTTCACAGTTATTATCACAGAAAATATGTGGCACATTCTAAAACATAAATAACATCGACTCAAATATCTCTGGCCGCGTTTTAATCTAGAATTTTTCTCGAATTAATACCGTTCGCAATTTCAACGTACGATCCAACCAGTTTGGATCATCATCTAGCACGTACTCTCATAGCTTTATCCTATCTTCTCGAGCTTCCTATTTCCATAACAATAGTCGGCGAACAATGAAAGTTCACGGGAAGAATAATTAAGCTCGTGGTAATCGTTCGGCACGGACGATGGTCATTGCGACGCATCGCAGCATTCGCTCCCATTGAAACGGCACAGTAAGAATTCCCATCAGCTGTAACGGTTCCTTGAGTCTACCAACACCAGGGGTACATTAAAGGGAGGGTCTCTGGAGGGTGGCGAATTAATTTATGCGATAACGTACCGACACAGTACCAAGACTCGTTTCTTTGACCAGGTGATGACCGGTCCACAACGGCCGACCACCCTTAACTTACTCTCTGTCCTTCGTGTTTGTTCCCTCTTAACTCTCGGAGCGTGTGAAAATTCGCGCGATTCTTTGTCTTCGTAGTTTTTCATCTCCTAGACGCTTTATTTCACACCCATCACTGATTTCGTTTGCATTTGTATTTAGCGATATGATAATAACAAGGGAGTAAATGATTGGATAAGAGGAGAAGATGAAGTACGAGAAAAGGGAGAGACAATGTTAGGGACATCGGGGTAAACGGGAGTGTTTGGAAAAAGATGAATAGCTATGTTATATGTATGTTTGCCTTTGTTGTTATTTCGAATGTGAACGCTGTTCTGGTTTTAAACACGCGTTTGCATAGCTTTAATTAGGCTAACGTTATCGTATATCCGATGAACATATTCTTGTTTTGTTGCCTCCTCCGCCTTTTTTTAGTTCTGTGCATCGTTTAGAATAGAATCTTCCTGTGTGTATGGTTGGAGCTGGAATCCCGAACTTAAGCTTCAAAATACTGGAATCTATTGTACTTTCAATGTGACATCATCACGTCTATGATTCAGAGACCGTAGAAACCGAACCGCTCAACTAAAAATGAAATTACGAATGGCAGTAAAATAATTTAACCCCGTTTTAGATGGTACTCTATAAACTGTTCTATAAACCACTACATGAAAACACCACGATTCGTTAAACTTCCGCCTGTCTGTGGAGGCGGTAAATATTATAATTACAGGGCCGAGACATCTTCCAAATTCGAGTACGCGTAGAAAACGAAAGCTTATCTGGAATCTCGATCCATTGCCTTATTTACTTATGTTCCTCGTTTTCTTGTCAAGGGCGAGCGACAAAAGCGAGGATCGCAATCGAGCGTAAAAATATAGAGGTGCCCCCGAGTTTGTTAATCTTTTTTCTTTCACTTTCGCGACCCGTGTTTAGGGTACTGGTGGTCTACTGTGTCGAGAGAGAGAAAGAGAGAGAGAGAGAGAGAGAGAGAGAAGATCCGTCACAATGCCCTTTTGTCTAGCCCTCTTGTCCCAGTTTCCTGGTGCGTGGCCAGTTTCGGTCCTTCCTTTGACACGCTATAATTGAATCGTCCGTTCGAGAATTTCTTAATATTTCAGTGGTAATTGTTCCGCCGAGTATCTATGGTGAAATTTTACGCGCCCTCTACTTCTTTTCATTGTTTCATATGAAATGTAGGATTGATATTATACTGCAATAACTAGTATAACGGAATTCGATACGAACTAGCCACAGAAATTGCCATTTCATTACAACATTTTTAATATTTAATTCCAAATATCTCAAGGAATGAAAAACCCTATCAAATCTGGAACGTCTACATACGAATCTACATACGTCGATCATTTACCGGACTTCTCATTTCTGAAATATCTTCTACTTAACCTTACGAACCTTAGACACATCGACTACCACTACGTCGTTCGTGTAAAAGTTCAACCTCGACGAAACTAGGTGTCCAAACGTTGAAACATGTCTCAATGGCGCGCGTTTCACGTGGCCAGCACATCGAAAAGACTGCGACGCGCGGAATCCACGGGCTTTCAGTGGCATTGAACTGAGCGAGGGGCGCGCGCCAGAGAAAGAGAGAGAGAAAGACACGTGGTCCCCATTCATGGTTGCCGCAGCTATACTACTACGGTTCGAGCACGTTGGCTGGAGGTCGACTAGGAGAAGGTGGAGGTCAAAGGGAGCGACTGGTGAAGGGAGGGGGAGGTAGCACGGGTGGCGGGTAAAGGGTACCAGCGAGCCACTATAGGTGAGGGTGAAACGAAGAGTCAGTGGGGCCGTCGCTACCACTACGATAGTATAGTCAACTACCACTACCAACAGCGATGTTACCCCTCGAGTTCGAAGGGGTAGGTGGTGGTCCCGGTCTCGTGTCGGTACACGCGTCGCGATTCTATGCTGCACGCTCGTGGAGGGCTATAACCCACGGCTGTAAAACTTACCAGAATCCAGTTCAGTCGATCTAACGGCCACCCCTCTGTAGCATCGGTTTCCTACGCTTTCGATGCTCCGGCCTCACTGGGTCACGACCTCCATATAGATTCTTTTGGTTTCGATCTCCTTTCGAAAACGCATTTGCGATTGTTTTCTTCCGCGAAAGCATCAAGTAGAATGCGTATTTTATCATATTTTAGCAAAGAGTTTGATTTCTTTCAAGGACGATGAGCGTCGAATATTTGTCGTTTCGTGCTTTGTGCAGTGATAAATCAGTGATAAATCAATTTTATGGGGATCTGTATACTTTCTATTAATCCGTTAATCTACATTTATATTAATATCCGTTATATAGAATGTCAGATATCATATTTGAAATCAATTTTAAGACCATTTTATTATTTATTTTTTATTGAAATCGAAATGTTTACTAACACCATTGCTGGATAAAGATCGGCGTTACAGTGTCGCTATGTTTGTTTACGTTTCTGTTTGTATTAATATAATACTCACACGAACAGCTGGCTAGGAATAGACCGAATTTACATCTGAAGAAAGTTCAAGAACCTTAAAGATTTCATGTAAGGAGGTCACAAATACAATGAGCGTATATAGGATGGACGCGCTTAATCTCTTCGCTGCTTCTTCCCATCATCCACTCTTTCTCTACGCAAATGCGAGCTACACACAGGTCAACCCCCTTTCCCCTCTCTCTCTCTCTTTCTCTCTCTCTCTCTCTCTCTCTCTCTCTCTCTTTCTCTTCTTGATCTTCTGGCTGGCCTGTCCTCTCGTGTTCGTTTCTTCCCTCTGTGTACTCCCTTTTTAGACTCTCTCTGGCAAAAGGATTTTGAACGATAAATACGCCGCGCGTATAACTCAATATCGGGCCACGAAAAAGAAGGCAGCAGGCAAAAATGTTCGTGGATCGACCTCGAGGGCAGGCCGAGCGAGGCATTAAAAGGGAGAGGACATTAAGAACCACTACAGATCTTGTGTATAAGGATCCGCGGCACGGACGGGGACGGAAAGAAAGAAAGGGAAAGGGAAAGAACGATAAAAGGGTGGATAGTGGGAGGATAGAGTGTGGCGAGGGAGACGGAGGCAAGGATGCTCACGTATGAGGCAGGACCTCATAACTCCTTATAATGTCCTCTTCTGCGGATGCCTAGCATACACCCCCGTTCCCGTATGCCGTCTCGGGAACACCGTGAACACACCATTGACCCTCTTCTTCTTCTCCACCTCCTTCATCGTCTTCTTCTTTTCCTTCCTCTATCTTCAACTTCTTCACCCTCCTCCACCTTCTCCTTCTGGTCGTCGTCGTCGTCGTCGTTGTCGTTGTCGTCGTTCTCGTATTCCACGTTAAAGTGTGGGTGGTTTGTGTGTACGCGCCATAAGGCCTGCCTCGCAGCCTTCTTTCGCTCACCCCCTCTACTACTCTTCGTCGTTCTCCTCATCCTCCTCTTGCTTGCCCTCCACCTCTTCCCTCGGGAGTCTGTGTACTTTTATATGCCCTTCCATACCTTCTCCAAGGGAATAAGAGAGTTAATCTTGATATAATGGCCGCGACTGTCGCGGCCCACAAGACAATAGTCCAAGATATATCGTTAGCTTCGCCCTTTCGCATCTCGGCGCCATTATACTGGCACGCTCGATTCTCCTTCTTCTTCGTTTTCTTTCACTTCTTATTTCGGCTTCACGGGGTGTTACGAGGCGCGCGCGAGGCCCCGCTCGCTTTCGAGGCAATGATAATGCGACTCGCAGCCGATTCGCCGCCGATGCTTTCGATTATACGCCGACTGGAATGTATATCCGGCTACCTCGAAGAGACTCTCGAACCTTTGTTGCGTTTTCGCGACCACCGATTGTCTTCCCGTGACTTTAGTCACCATCGTTCCGTGATGGAAATTCGTTGTACGGTTCGTTTATATTTGAACGCTATAGCCTGCGTATCTGAGACAGCGATCTGGCGATACCGCGCCAGCCGCTCGGTGCGTTGGTAAATTTCGATTGAACTTTATGTCCTGACCTTTCGACGATGAGAAATTTCTTTGTTCTGCGAACGTTGTTTGGTTATTTAATTGTGTTCGTTGATTGATAGATATATTTGGTATTGTTAGGTGCTTCACCTTTTTTCGTTATCTCCTTATAGACCACGCGAATCATCTACCACTCGTAAGTATATCGCGAAATAGGGACGAAATATCGCAGAAATTAAATATTACGTATCTCGTACTAATTACTCTTGGGTATCCTATTCGTCGACAACGCCATTCTTCGCGAGAGTGTAAACTCTGAAAATCATGACCTCGGTATAGAATCATCAGTCACGCCCGCGATAGAACATTTTACTAAACGCGATTCAGCCTTCGTCAAATCCAAATATCGGGACAGAATCTAATTATAAACGGCACGATGAACCCGTTGACTTCTCTTGAGTGGCATTTATCGCCAAGAAGGGAAACGAGCAGAAGAGGTTGCTAAAGTTAAAAAAAAAAGAAAAAGGAAGAATAAGAAAGAAGAACCTCTTTTCCACGCGATTATCTCAAGATCAGCGTATTAACCGCGATCCATTAACGAAGACGAAGCCGGGGGAGAGATAAAGAAACAAGACGCGGATCCGTGATCCAGCCTGCTGGAACTCATAAAGGCCTCCGTTACTTTCTCTCCGTCTTCTCCTCGCCAGCGGACTCCCCCGCAAAATCATAATCTGATCTCGTATTAAGCATCTCCTTTCTGACCCCCTTGCCCTCTCTACCCTGGATGCCTCGTCTTTCTCTCCCCCTCGCGGCCCTGTGTACCCCTATTTTTATGCAGATCAGAAGCGAGAGAGCGCCCTGAGGTGGGAAGCCGCGCTATAAACGCTTTATAATCTCGGTTTCGCTGGCTCGTACGTGCCGTTCGTTTCGAAGGGCAGCTGCTAGTGTTCTTCTTGTAGATCCGCGTGCACACGCTCGTGACTGAAATCGATTAATCCGAGAGAAAATGAGGGGCCACGCGAGAGACCGGCGGATCTTCGATCGCGGAGATTGACGAACGAGATTTTGTGTGTTGCAAACGATTCTCGGCGACGCGACGGTTGGTACGCCGTCGAAACGGCCCGTGGGAGCCGCGAACCAGCTCGCTCGCTCGTTAGATTCTACTCTGGATGTGTGGCGCGAAAGGAGATGATGAATCGGTGTGTATCGTTGCGACTCCGACGATGCGACTGCTTCGGTCTCGAACGGCCAGAGAAAGGATCTCTTCGTCGGTTTCGATTCGAATCATTTTTTGGTGCAGTCCGGTTGATTAATTGACGGGTGTTAAATAGGTTGCAGGTGTTTGTAATTGTGTATAGTATCTAAGTGGATGTCTTTCTCGATGTAGTACATCATACGCTAATATAACGGGCGCCATTATGCATATAACGCGAAAATCAGCTTCGTGACACGAAAAATGTTGTAATTTATCGTTTGCGTATGTCGTAATTATTTATACGAGAGCCAGTTTTCAAAATTTTGTTCAGATACTTGTCCGATCCTCGAGTCTATCGGGTCAACGACACGATTCTGCAGTTTCCATTAACGTTAATATAAGAATAAAAGAACTCGTTACAAAAAATGGAGAGTTGCAAGCTTCGTGCTCATAATATGTCCACGTTTTGCGAGCATATTTGTGCCTTTTCATGTTTCATGCCGCATTTCCATTACGACTGCAGCTAATAAAAATCGTTTCATTCGCGTGTGTCTTGGCCTGGCATTGTTGGGAGCCCAAGGCGTCGAAACGGAAGAACGATGTCCGTTGGCGACATTCATGGGCCCGCATTAAACGCATTCGGACGTTACTTAACAATGAATTAACCACCCTTGGGTCGGTTGGTCGAGGGGCAATGGACAGGACATGCGAGGATTTGGCTGCTCCTTCTTTCATACAATGGCTTCCGGGCTCGTGACATCGCTTCCCGAGGGGAGAAATTATCCATGAAATATTAAGGGACCTCGCGAGCATTAACCCTCGCTTCAATTGCGCCGCGAGTACCACGTAACCGGTACTTATGACGTTTAAGTCGAATGTACAGGTGGGCTAACGTAATTCCATGCTCCGAGTTTTCGTGTTGCATCTGCACGGCTGAATAGTAGGAATTTCTCGAGTTACTCGTATCGTATACCTGAATTTTGATAACACCCTTTTGCGGTGGAATAATGGAAAATTAAAAGCGTATGAGACGAAATTGCAAATTTTAGCACGGTTTGTATGCGTGGTCATCAGTGGTCCAATGTAATATATTCTTCCGTCCGTGTTTATAACGAGTTGACCGAAGACTTTACGTATTTATGGAAAATTAAAAGATACAAAAGTACGTAAAATGTGCTAATATACAAAATATCCAGAGTGCATACAGTACCGTTATAATATTTAGCAGATGAAACAACTCTTTGCATAGATCTTATCCTTCCGGTTGTACTCATAAAACTATCGATCGAACGAAATAACGATTCGATCATTCTGCGTTAAAACCAGTTTTACAAACTACGGAGAAAAAAAGAACGAAAAAAGTAAATTTTACGATACAAACTGGAAACTAAAAGTCGAACAAAAAGTTCCACGATGCGTGTACCTATTTAAAAAGACCGACGTCACCCTCATCTTAGACGCGCACTCTAATCTTCGGGACAGTCTTAACCCCTGTTGGACGAGCAGGAACAATCGTGGTAGTCGACAATATGTTCATTGTTTTTCTCCAGCGAGACGGAAGTCCCAAGTGGAAAATCGGCCGATAGATTCGGAAATGTTACTGGTGATCGAAGAGCGAAGCCGGCTATGTGGACGGCACCGTTCTCACGGCGAGGGGGTGAAATGGCGGGGGTTGGAACGTCGATAGTAGTTATAAGAATCTACTTGGCGTTGGCCGCGCAACGGCGCATTTAGAGGGCGCCCTTCTTCTTACGGCATCTCGGAGGGGTAGTTGGCATGGCCATTAATTCATCTGCTCGTTGATTGCCTGCCCCTACCCCTCGCGCCGCTCTCCACCGTTCCAGTCTCGTATCCAGGCCGTCTCTCCGCACTTTTCTAATTAATTTCTAACTCGAGGTTAGTCCGTAGACCTATCGGTCTGCCGGCGACCCTCTGCTTCTCTTCGCCCGCCACGATCCAACAGGGGTGGAAACGGAACGTTCGTCGTCACTTTTATAGGGCGGCGTGATCGATGCGAGGACGACATAGCAGAAAAGAGTAAGTCCGTGAAACGAGCGGGGATATCACAGCGTTTGGTTCTTGTTAATTCGTGTTTCTGGTTAAGCGTCATGTAAAACGTTTTGTTTGTTCGTTAGAGAATAATGGAACCCTTTCGTTGTTACGGTTATCATTGAACTGGGCTGTTTTACGCAGTCGTTGAATTAACGTTACTAGGGAAATTGTCAAGCCACGAATTAGAGACGTTAATAAACATTCTTGCGCGATATATTAACAAGTTTGATAATGAAACAAATGATATTTTATAAGTAGGTCAATTATATAGCAAATTGTTTAGTTACTTCACCATCTGTCGCGATACGAAGACGTTGATTGTTATACCGTTTCAAATATTAAAACGCATATTAAACGCAAATTGCATTATGAACATGACTTGCTTTGATATACTGGAATCATAATTTATGTCATCTGCATGACGGACGTATTACAAAATGGCAGGTTACACATATTGTTAACAGGTATTTACGTAAACGATAGTAATTAATAGCTAATTAAAACGAAGTACTAGAGTAAACCCTTGATATTCGCGATATTCGATACGCTTCTACGATCACGCGAGAGACGACAATTTTTGAAAGTAGCTGAGAACAAATCAAATAACCAGACTCTCTAGAGTAAACATTATTTAAGAGTAACAAATTTACCCACACCTTGGCATTCTCTGAAACGCTTCCATAGCACGGTGCAGCACAATCTTCTTTGTATTCGAGGCTAATAATTCACGCTGATCCTTCCATTCAGTCATAAATCTTTAAAGGAACGCAAGCTGCTTACATAATTCGTTGTGTTCGCGCAAGGCACAGATCACAGGCGTTCCAGTCGCGCGATTAAAACGCGCCCAGACGCAGCTTCTCGTTTCCTATTCCATCTCTTACGATATTTTTCTCCGCGTCTCGTATACGTTCGACTCGACTAAACTACGGAAAAAGAAGCGAAGGGAAGAGGTTTTATTAATTAAGTCGCGTGCAGTTTCTTACGTAATTACAAGGATCTTTAACCGAGCGATAAAGTCATTGACGCAACGCGGACACGCGTTGGATAATGTTCAACGATTCAGAGCGAGGATAGCGTGACCGGATGTGTAATTTCGAAAAACGACGTTTCGTAGGCCGCTCGTCGCGGAATTCCATTCTAATGGTTTGACCAGCGAATGGTTCGACTGGTAGAAATCGAGATCGTTGAAATGTTTAATTGAAATATTAATGCGATACCACCTCGGAGACCACGGGTAACTTCGAGATAATTGCTGGTTGCTCCGTTCTTAACATGTCTAGCATTCGCGATACAGAGATTACTACATACATAAGCTTTTTTCCGTATCGCAACTATGTTGCGATTCCTATCGATTATTTTATATGTTGCTACGTTTTCTAACGGAATATCGATTTTTTCATGTAGAAAATTAAAGTCTGAGAAAAGAATTACGATTTATAGCTTCCTGTATGAGGAAATAAACACTGGGGTGATTTCGTATGTACTATATGTATGTGACGGTTATATAATAATAGGGCATCCTGTGTATAATTTTGATATGTATCATTTAATGTGCCCTGCTACTAACCGTGATATTTAATTTCCGAAAAAATTAAGGAATCCTTCCTGAGATAATTATGTCAGGAGAATTTTATTATCACGAGAGTATAAGCTTTTTACTCAGCTTTCCATGGAGGAAATGGAAACTTTGTTACAATATTTGTTGGCGTAAGATATAATTTTCGGGACCAAGAGAAAATATCTTTTGATAAAAATAAGAATTTTCAAAGCTGAGATCTGTTTAGTGAATTTTTATTTTTAAAATATGATACTTTCATGTTGTTCTTCTTTTATTTTCGTGCAGATGATAAACGTACAGTGAACGTACAAACTACTTTCAGGAGAAAGCTATATTTAAGTGGCTTATAGTATATTTACAAAGAGATGTATCGTAGTGCAATATTCTGTGAAACATTTATTACCGAATATATCTGTTTACTAAACGTATCTCCTTTTTACTAAACGCTTCTTAATTGCTTTTTAACGCGATATCTTCATCCAGTTCTTCCGATTTGCATACAATAATTTATCGTCATTTTTCAAGCTATTAAGACGTCTTGCAAAATAGTACATAGCATTAATCACTCTATTGTCGGTTATTCTTAAACCATTCATCGTAAGAGATTATAGATTGATTCATCGTTTCAATGATCTTTCCTAGTGTCTTGCTTCTCCATTGTTCGTACCCTATCGCTGATCTAATATTTCAAAATTTATGGAACTCTTTAGAAAATATCTCGATATTTTAACACGAAATAATAAATTTCAGGCTTCGTGTTTTTAAACACCCGCTTCTGACAACATTAACGTTGACTTTTGTCGAGACTGAAACATCGTTACATACGTTTCCAGACAGTCATCTTAGATCAGAAAGCAAAATTTCCTCGTCAACCGTTTTGGAAACGTTTGATTCTCGTCATTAGGCATAATTTCGTAGTCGAACGCATCCACTTCCGTTCCCTGTCCATGGATCCCGCTACCCGCAGGACATCGTCGACGGCAAGGCCTCTTGGAGTGCACTTGGTTCACGGATCCGGTGAACAAGATTTAAAGGGTCGGCGTAAACAAACGGGCTGCCGTGCTAACCGAAAGCTGCAACACTCTTTTTTCCTCGGCCGGCACTCTCGTTCTCCCGTTTCCTCTCTGTGCGTGTCTCTTTTTCGCTCTTGCACTGTCGGCTAAGTGCCATTATGCTGGCACAGGCTACACCCTGTACGAGCACGTAATAAAGCAACAAGGGAGAGGTGGAAGGAGCGAGAGACAAAGAGAAAGAGAGCGAGCCCCGAGCCGCGGTGGGCAGACTTCGGCATTGTGATGCAAATGTGTCTAATCGGCCGAGCCAGCCGACCATATGTCCGTTTGTGCGCAACGAGCATCAGCCTCGCGTTGCACCGAGATGAACATGCTAAACCTAACCATTAACCATTATTGCGTACTAATGACGATCGCGGGCACGCTTAGTTAAACATATGACGAAGCGTCAAGGCTGCCTCTTCGACAGCGCCGATGCCTCACTCTGAACGACTTTGCTTCGATCACGCGTGACGAGCCTTTTCATTCGCGATATCGTCCAATAAGATTGATGTATTCTCTTTCAGTTTAGTACGTGAATAGCTTGGTTTTTGGTAAGAAGGAACTAAGATTTAGAGGGGTTTTCTTTTATTTAGGATACTACGTGTATTAATCTCTTATGCAAAGAAAAGTTGATGCTAGGTATACGAAATAACGATTTCTAACAAATATGGTTCAACAGATATTTGCATAATTTCTCAGAAGCAATATGCAGAGTTATTATGAATATGGCAAAGTAGTTAGCAGCTAATCAACATTACAAATCGCTTAATATAAAGCAAATATGTGGTATGTATGGTATGTAATTATAACGTGTGTACATTAGACGAGGTGCTAAGAGGTTAAGGGAACAGGGAAAACAAGTTGACGAAGAGACTATTGGAAATATAATTTATTGTTTCAATGGATCTTGGTTTTGATTTATTGGCGCTTTACTTGCATGCTTGGCTTATGGAGTACGATATGAATACTGTCTCCTAGAAACATTTTTTACATCTTCTGAATACTCTACTGCCGTACTGTTATACGAATATTAATTCCTCTTTTAACCTATCTATTTTCGTTGGAATTTTATTTCCGTACTTGTTTAATCGACGATTTAAAAAGAAACCGTACCAGTGAGAAATTTCGAAGCGCGCAAGAACAATCTACTTTTACATCTTCCGTCCCATTAAATTTCCACCAACCTTGACTCCTCTCACCCCGAAACATTCTCAAATTCCTATTATTAAAAAAATAATACCGAACCTAATAAATCGTCCGAGTACCTAACAATCTCGAGCACACACGGACAAGAAACTGCGTTCCTGGGTCGCGTTAGCGCAACATCCTCTGCGGGAGCCAAAGAGAAAGAGAGAGGGAGAAAAAAAAGAAGAAAAAGAAGGGAAAAAAGGAAGAAAAACGCGTGCGCACTATTCGCGAAAGCGAAGACAAAAAAGCGTAAGAAAAGAGGATGCGTGTAATCTAATTTCTGTCGCGTTTGCACGCGAGCCTGCGTCTTCGTTTTCAAAACGACTTTCCGTCACGATCGCCTCGTCATTTCCTGCGTGCTACGGCTCGCGGGGCCCAATATTACCGATTCATTACGCGACTGTCCCAGCCCGCTATTTAGCTTTTTACAATGCCGCGTGGCGTAGACAAACGACGATGAAAAAACGGCGGCGATCGACCGATGGAACTCGGCGAACCGATTTCCGCTCGCGTTAACGGTCCGCGGACAGCAGTTGGTACGCGAGCGAAGCTTCACGGGCATTACTGTGCCTCGACGTATATTTAGGCCCGATTATTTATGATTACGATTATTCCGGACGGCTTTCGAGCGCGCTTTATTGAATGTTTAGCATGTGCTGGCCACGCTAATTCTGAACTGAACGTTTATAGCATGAGGGTATCTCCTCCTACGTGCTCTCCTTAGACGAGCGAAAGCTCTGTCGCTAATTCGCCCCGTTCGATCAAATTACTCGTTCGCGAAACAGCCTCCACCCTTCCACGATCTTTCTTCCCTCGAGCTCTTCTCCGGTCTCTTCGTTTTCCTTTTTTTACTGCCTTGATTTTGCCCTTTTTTTAACCCTTCGCCGAGTTAATGACCATCGTTAATCCCCCTTCTTAACCCTTTGACCCGCCTGCTTCTCAGGATCCTCGAGAGATACCTACCTCTTACAAGTTTGCTTGACAATTACGAGTGAGACTTCTTGCTTGTGTAAAAACGTATAATGATAGGCTTTGATGGTTGATTGTTTGATTTTGGAATGTTGAATAATTCTTCGTTATTATCATTAGAACTATAAATACGTATGTACCTAATTATAATATACACTGGCTAAAAGAAAGTATTTTTGCACACAACCTTAGTTTTCAACGAGGTGTTCTTTTTTTTTTTATCAGGTGCTACATTTCAATTTCAAGGTATCAAATTTTTGTAGTCACAATGATCGATCGTCATTGTCAATTTTTCAAGAAACGTTCGAACCAAAGAGTATCGATTGAAGAAACATCCACTAGACGCGAGAGCGTTCGATTTGGAAAGGACACGAGATCTTCGACAAATCCTTGGTTTCGCGAGTCCGATGCTCACGGCTCGTTCGACCTTGCGATCTAAGAAAAACAATGAGAAGTTAGAGCGTACAGACGCAGCCTGTACGTGACGTGGACGGGTTGGTTATTTCGGTTCTGAAATGTTTCGCGTTTCGACGTTAACGCCGCGACGACTTTTGCTCGACCGCGTAGGAGGCCGACCACCATTTATTCAAAATAATTACTCCCGTGATACCTGATGGCGAGCTCGAGCTCGCGAGCGCTCGCTTTAGGTATCTAGGACGCGGCGGATATTTCGAGCAACAAATGTTTCGCGCTTCGACTTTAATTAATCGACCACTTTTGCCTGGCCACGGCCGTCCAATTTATTTAAAATAATTACGCGGTCAGCCATTGCCGTGGCTCGTCTACGGGAATGGTAATAACTCGCGCGATAGCCGACGATGAAACGACGAGTCGTAGGCGAGAATCGCGCATAGCTCACTCGTTCGTGGCTCACTTGTCGCTCGGGGAAATTTCTGACGGTGAACACCGGCGTGTAAACGGCCGCGTAATTTAATCCCGCGCATGCCATCGCGGCTTTGATCTCTCGAAAAATACCGGACCATCCGTGGATCGGAGAGCAATCGATTTTCTTTGGTGTTCTCCGGTGATTCGATCGTCCGAACGAACGTTTCATTAAGTTCGGTATTTCTAGGTTAAACGAGTCTCAGAAGATCAATTCCATTTTTTGTTAATTTCTTAATTTAATTACATAAGTTGGCAATCGATGTTCAATTCTCAAGAAATAAACGACCTGCTCTCACTCATTTAATAAAGATATATTTCTCAAGCTTCAATTACCTACAGTTCTAATTTAATATAAATAAAAGATATTTAGCAGACACTTGTTAGGCTGTCCGAAAAGTATCTTTCTTTTACAGACCCGTCTTTTACAACAACGCATCTTTATACAAACATGAAACCTAATCTGTCGAACGTTGTGATCTTTAGTTTGATAGAACAAAATGGATCATACGTAATTCGATAAAATAATATAAAACGGAAAAAGTTATGCATCCATTATTTCCTTATAAAGCGAAAGAAACTTTTCGCACGATCTAATAGTTTACATGTTTTTCATTGTAAAAGCAAATCATTATCCTGTTTACCTCTAGTCGTGTTAATGCCATTTTAATAGCAGCAATTTACAATAGCAGCTAAATTAAGCGATAAAAGATATCGTAGCTGTCCATTATGAGTAAAAATATTAAGTATTGTTTCGAATGTAATAAAGAATCAGATATTTTGATCAAAGGTTAATGCTGACATCGATTTGAAAGTTAATATCAAAGTACAAAGATAGGAAGTAACAAATAAGGCGCAAACGAATAAGAGCAGCGAAGATCTAGTTATAGAAACTTTGATCTACACAGAATATACGCAAATATAACTAATGAAACAGAGCAGCTAGCTATGAGTTTTACGACGTTTATTAAATTTCTATGAATAACTTTCCAGAAGGTTATCTAACAGGCACTCAACTTTGGTTCGATTTACTTTTGAGTAACTACGAATGGTGGTATTAAAGCACGTTTTTATTTATGAAACTAGCGTAATCCTCGAAATTTAGATTGGATCTTTGTAACATCAATAATTGAAGAGATACCTTGTATCTTCGTTCGAAATACTTTTGTATTTTCTCTAAAAAAGAAACTAGAATTGAAATTTACACGGTAAGAAAATTTCTATTCCTTTCTCTTTCATTATATACATCCACCTTTTTTAACCACAGTTGACTTTTCACTTATAAAATCGATTATAATCAATAATTATACACATTACCTAAATGATATTATTATTAATTATTTTACCATCTATAATTTTCTCCACCATGCTCCACGTAGAATTTGCATTCTTCCGCACCAAAGGAAAAAGGAAAGAAAGAAACTGAAAAGAATCTTTTATTTTTCTAGCATTTACATCGTTTACCATTTCAACTCCTCGATCAAAGTACTCGTGTCCAGCTCTCGAGTTTCGTCCACTCCTCTCCTGCTCACAGGAAATAATTAACAACCGTTATTGCGAGTCTCGTTACAACACATCGGTACGAAAGCGTGCTGGCAGTCGCGCGCGCGCATTAGGTGTCGGGACCTTTCGCCCTGGCGATTATTGTCGATGGTATCGCGTGAAAGGTGTCTTTGCACTCACGGCGTTTTCCACTGACGGAGTCACGTGCTGTAACAGGGAAAGAGAGTGCGGCCGCGGGGCGTCGTCGAAAAAAAGGAAGGGGCTAGTGCGCGCGTGAGTCGTACGCTTCATCTTTAAATAGCAGTTGGACGCCGCGTCTACCGACGCGGCGAAATCCATTTCCAAGTAGCTTAGGACGTACCGAACGGACCACCCACGGCCCCATCTCATCCCGTATATCCGTCTTATACGCGGAATCGTCCCGCTGATCTCGCGGTAGAAATTGCAATTGAATTTTCACTCGTGCCAAATTACACTGGCCAAAAGCATCGTTCGTTTGTGGTCCCATGGATCAACGCGTTTCGTGCTTCTTCGTGTCGCGACCAATGTTCGTCGTGTCGGTTGGTTACTTGGAATTTCGATTTCAACTTTCAGATTGTTCCTTTTTCATTTTATTAGAAGAGAGAAAAAGGGAAAGAGAGAGTATTAGTGGTTCCCTTTGCGTGTTCCAAGGAGTCCATAGTTAAGTTATTCAAAAGTTAGTGATCAATTCTATTTTCTGAAATTTTCTTCATTTTACAGCGAGCTTATGCAATTGGTATTTAATTATTCAGAAAACAGACGAATATTTTTGACAGAATTTATCAAGTTGGCATTCGCGCGACTTAATTAATTAGACAGCTTTAAATCTACGAAGATCAAGAGTTTTCATAATCTGCAAAGCCTTCTCAATTCCGTGAATCTTCAAATTGAAATCAATTACATAATTTAATTCACGTTCTGAATATATTTAATATCAAAGTCAACCACGATTCTCGATTCGGTCTAAAAAGCCTTCTTAAAGACGTATCTCTGCTCCAGTAACTCGGACGATACGCGGATGCGTCGAGAATCAATAATATTCCCAGGCGTGAATTACGTGAGTACTTTTCAAGGGGAGCGCGGTTATTCTTGACGTCATCGAGGCGTTTGTTTAATGAATGCTAGCAGCCTCTCCTCCGCGTTCTCTTCGCTCGGCCAGAAATCGAGGAGACTGCGAGCAGCGATTGCGTGGCGGTCGTGGCAGCCATTATTTACATGAAAAAAAAACAAACTACATGATTTTCGATGAAGCGACGATACTGGTGAAAATACGAGCATCGATCGATGCATCTTTTCAAGGATTTATCGATACTTGATGCGATTACGTATTATCTTACATTCGAAAAGCGAAGAGTTGTTGACCTAGAACTTGAACTTGCTAGATGAAATCCCGTAAATGCGTATAAACAAAGCTTCGATGAATTTTCAGATCTTGCTGATTATCTTTAAATATGCATTTGTACTGTTTTATTTTTTGTATTTCCGCTTGTTTTGCAAATTGATTTTGTAAGTGACGTTGATATATTGAAATTACTCGTTAACGTGTGTCTTCGTCATGGTGTAAGTCCAGTGAT
This sequence comes from Bombus affinis, assembly GCF_024516045.1. Taxonomy (NCBI): domain Eukaryota; kingdom Metazoa; phylum Arthropoda; class Insecta; order Hymenoptera; family Apidae; genus Bombus; species Bombus affinis. The sequence continues at coordinate 13,247,899 of NC_066349.1, read as the reverse complement.
AATAATTTATTCGATATGTATAAATTATCCTCATCGTGTATGGATAATAAGATTAACAGGAAAGTTTTTATCATTTTTTGCTACTAATCTATTGCTATAAATTGTAGTATTTATTATAAAAACACAATTATACCTACTACTTAACATAAGAAAGTAATCGCATTATCTAGCATAAAAAATTGATATCGCACTGTTGTTTAATCCAATCTTAACAGTAATTATTTGCGTTATTCTTAAATTCATAAGTTAATCTTATCCCGAGACAAAATTATTTCCTATAACTCGTTTTGATCGAATTGCATTTTATTATCGTATTCCTATCCTACTTTTCCTTTCATGCATATCTGTTCTTTTAAAAATATTTAGAATTGCAAATGTTTTAACCGAAGTCATTAAAGCAATCATGGATTCATTAACTATTCAATAGTAATTATCGGATCGTTAATTGAGATACGTACGATCATTGGAAAACTTATAAGATGCAGGAAGCATAGATGTCGATTGCTGAACAGACATAGAGATTTTTGATGATTTCGTGATTCCTTTTGACGTCATCGGAAAGTTTGTTTAATTAGCAATTGCCAACCTTCGCGTAGGCTGTCATTGATCATAAGACCATGATTTGATCGCAAGGAAAAATAAGAAAAGAAAGGATTATAACGCTGCCGTGTCGCAACGGTGGCAATAAAAACTCTTCGGAATTTGTGTCAATGAACTGCTTTAATACCTGTGCGAACTTTAAATTAAGGAGTATGGCAACATGGCGTAATGTAACAGACTGAAAATTATCCAATATTACGTGGAAAATGCAAATTAAAAAATTTAATGTTTTAGGTTGTCGAGTGTACTATTAACTTGGCTTTCTCGGTATTAATTTCCTTGTAATTTTTATTTCACAGAATTTCAGGTTTTTAAAGAGTGTGTCATGAATGCAAAGTTTCAAGCATAAAAGCTATCGATATAGCGTTAGACTAATAATAGTAGAAATATAGTGGATACAAGTTTCACTTAGTAACACATACACTACGTGAAACATTTTTGGAACACATTACATTTTATTAAAATTCATTTATAATTAAAAAAGACGAAATTTTTATCCGAGAATTAGATTTCCATTCTCTTGAAAGCTCCACGAATATTCAACTATCAATTTGGTTTTCTATATGTCTGTATCCTTTACAATTTTCTCATAAATTCTTCGAGCATACAACAATTTCGACCACTCTGATTCTTCGTCTCTGCGGAATAGTTACATCTGGTTGACATTGATTTTTACGTTTCTAAAATAAATAATAAATAATCAAAAATAAACCTAAAGCGATTATATTTTGTAAGTGGACGATCAGAAAAACGAGAAACTAACTAAAACAAATAGCGATGGTTCTCAAAACTCGAGCAAACAGACATAATTCGACCTGGATTACGACGGTTTGATCGACAAATCACGATAAATCGACCAAACTACGAGTTCGTAGGAAAGATCGAGTGATCAGTAACCGCTGCTAATGGCATCGAGCGATTTTTGATGATCTACCGATGCTTTCTGATGTCATCGAGATGTTTGTTTAATGAACGCTACCGAGCTTTGCTGCCCCGACCAGTATAAATATAGAGATCACACTGTGCACCATGCGCACACGAAGGTTTACCGTCTGAAAACGGAGGACAACCTGTCTGCGTTTAATGTGACGTAACGTTTTATAAGCTGTTAAAATTCCCCCCTACTTGCTAATGAATCTACGCAGTATCATGTCACTTATGACTATGAAATCTGTGTTTCTCGTTTTTGAATTTTTGATAGTGGAGCCGCCTTTGCCTGTTTTCATTGTTTCATCGCTGTTTTTAATGCTAAGTCGTCGATAGCTGTTCTCATACATCAGTAACATTCCATGTTTTTCTTAAAATTTTGTTTCTGTGTTGTATCTGTATTTCTTGCGTAGCGGTTATATGTCAAACATATTTTATTTATACATTTTATCGAAATAAATTCTTTTTGCTATTACTCGTAAGTTAATATTAGCGCAACAGCCGTGGATGGAGCAACGTGATTAAATAATTCACGAATGAAAGACGTTAATTATTCAAATCGTAACTATTAAGAGACTTTGCAAAATTATATTCACTTTCGGGACACCATGTTTGAAATAGAAATCACACATCAAAATCCTACCTCTCCACCTGCCGTCAAATGTTCATTCTCGGAACATTTGAAGTCTGAAAGCAGAATCGCGTTCGAAGAGCGACCAATTAATCGGAGTAAATCCGTCGACGGAAAGTTGGTCTGGTTGCGCGCAGTTTGTTCTAAAAATACGCGGCAAAGGATTAGCAGAAAAGTTTCCAATTAAGCGATCACCGGATGTTGAGCGCGACCGACGCGCGCGCGTTCCTCAAATCTACCGTATACCTACTATCCGACGCGTGTGCAGCGACGGCAGTAGAAACAGACCTTCGAACCGGACCACGTTCTTGCAACTAAGCGGCAAGTAGAAAGAGTTAGACCGTACGTACAATGAAAAACCAGTGACGTAGCGAACGATCGAGGAATCGATCGATAACTTGCGATGGTGTTTCCCAGCCGCGACGATTGATTTTCGATGGTCCCGCGATACTTCCTGACGTCATCGAGGCGTTTGTTTAATGAGCGGCTACCAGCCTCTCCCCACGACGTCCCTACTCGAACAGAAATCGCGGCCAGAGGGAGACAGAGCTAGCGGAGTTCGTGGAGGGGGCGTAGGGAGAGTGAGAAAGAAAGAGAGGAAGGGGAGAGAGGTAGTATCGTGTCGGACGCTGGACGAGGCGCACGCTCGATGCGAAGCAGCGCGTGCTTTCACGCGCGGAAAGCAGGAAGCGGTGTGTGTACCAGGACACGACACGGTTGGTCCTGGACCCGGTGGTGTCCACGCGGTCCTGCCGGCTTTCGAGGTATCGTCGCGTCGACAGGACTGGCCAGCCGTGGATCGCGTATGGCCCCGCGGACCAGGAAACAACGCTGCTGGTAGTAGTCGTCTACAGAGAGGAACGAACACGTCCGAAAAGTAGTCACGGATCGTACATCGTCGACCACGCGGCACACGTGAGCGGAACGAAGACGAACCGCTACCGAGCGCGACCGAACGCCAACGAGCCGCCACGATCGTCTCTCTCGGGGTATCCTGGCTCACCGCTGATTGGCCGAAACCTCGAGGAAGTGGTCACCGTCGACGAGGGCTCGGACCACATCGCCACGTGAGTTCAGCGCCGTATCGCGAACCAGGATATCGCGCGCGCCTTTTCACCCGATCCTGCAGCTGCATTTTGCCGAGCACCCACCAACGTCAGCTTTCCGAGCTCAGACAACAGGATCGCTTCGAACGATCTTCGAGTCGACTTTGCCGCGGTGTTCTCGAATCGACATCGCGGACGACGATTACCTACGGAATTGTTTCTCTTTGTAACATCGCGAATTAGTGGTCTTCGCTGACCACAATCGGGAGTATCGTATGTCTATGAAAATTAAACGACGATGTTGTCCCGGTTGATCGGACGGTGTTTAAACGAAACTCGTAGAAATCGAGTGACAAGTGAATAGAACGCACTGGCTGTAGAACAGGCGTACGACGAGATCCTTAAAAACCGGAACGTCGACCATAATACCAGGTCTGCTCGGCCCTGAACCGGAATCGATCTACGTCATCGTAGTCATCACGTGGTGATCCTGACCTAGGCCAATGTCTTTACCCCATATGACGTTGCGCCTTTCAGTCGGTGTCATCTAGACACGCAGATCCTACTTCCCTTCTAAATATAAAAGCATGCTCGACTCGTGGGCGAAAGTCTTCGAACATGGAAACGACGAATAATCCGTGGAGCCGCGTTGACGAACGGCAAGGATCATCGGACCAGTCTCGAATTCGATCTTTCTCGCGAAGTTGAATTCTCATCTTACGCGTCGAATTTAACGTCGTAATTCGTGACGTACTGTCTTCTATCGACACAAAGGAGAAAGTTGGTGTCTTCGAGTGTTATAAATAGAAGTGAACAGTGAATAAAACTTGCCGGTCAAGGAAAATCTCTTTTCTCTCGAATCTCTGGCCGTTGATCGCCCAAGATTTCTGCGACGAAACTATTATTCCCAAATTTTAACGTGATCCACGGAGTTCGATGACTTTATGTACAAGAAGTGTATATTATTGTTTCGCTCGTTCCTTTTCTGTTATCATATCTACATTTTCTCGAAACATAAATATGGTAAATGTTATGTAATGGACACGCAGTGAAACTTGTAGATTAATTCCGTGTTTGTTTACAGTTTAACGGTAACGATATTATAAGAAGTTGTTTATCGATCGACGAGAACTACGTAATTCGCCAAGAGTCATGATAGAGATCCTTTTCTTTCTACTTTAGATGCCTCGCGCGTCTAGTGTGTTTAATGACAGTTGTATCTGGTAACGGTACGTGTTTATATTAGTCGTGTCGAGGAAGAGATCAACGAACTAAATGTGAACAAGTCGAAGGGTAAACTCGAAAGGAATTACATCGCACAAGGTACACCTCGGATAGATTAGTCGAGAGATTGTCAATGATGATTTACTCCGATTAAGGACGGGTGATTTGGTGATTCAGCCTGGGGAATCATCAAAAAAGTTACCATCTCGTGCATATTCCAGAAGACTAATCACAGATCTATCGATCCACCTTCGCTCAGCAGGAAATTGTTCTTCCTGATAATAACAACATTTCTACCTTCCACTCGGAAACGAAGATCTTCCTCTTTGACCTGGTATGTGACATTTTATTCTTTGAAAATATCTTATTGGTAAATACGTTATTATGGTAGAATTGCTTCGTTATTTATCTTTGCATAAATTAAACATTTATATTTACCGTAATTTATTTAATTATTATCTGATCTTAGTTCTCGAATTAGATATATTAACTTATTATCTTTCGTAAATTAGTAACTCACGAGTTTTACATTACCTTCGAAAGAAAAACTCATAAATAACACTCGGAGAAATCTATTAGACCACGCGAACTGTTATAAGATATGACCGTAATAAAGAAATCGATAGTTTCAAACGGAGATTATAAACACGTTTTTTCTCGGTTCTTAATGCACGAAACAAGATGACTACCGAGTGCATGTAATTGGAGGGGGAGGTGGAAGAGCAATGGTACGCATGCACTCCCCTCCATGGCATTCTGCAGAGCATAAAATTCAGGATCGCGAATGCTTTAGTGCCATCAATCAACAGTGCCACACGATCTATACAATTACTCCCTTTTTAATATAAGCCATTTTCCTAGAAAAATTGTTCAACAATCTTAACTGCCTCGTCACACGAAACATCACAACAGTTACGTACGAAAAAAAAACCTGAGAAATCAAAACATCGCTACTCACAACGCTGATTCCAAGAACACCGTTATTTTTGCAACTAAACAAACCGATACTGGTTCAACAAATACAAATATTGCCATAGACACTTACAAACAAACCAACACTAGTTTCGTAAATACTAACACACCTTGAAACACGAAAATAGCAAAGTTTGCCTTTCATAGAGAAAAACTTTAGTACCTTATCTACTTACATAGGATATCGATTTACATCGCGAAGAAACCTTCAAACCTTCGACGTCATTTTCTCAACGCGATACACGTATCGACGATCCGTAGAATTTCCAATATCCGCGCGCGATACGAAAATACTATCACGCCAAGTCTGAATGAATAGATCCCAAGTACGCCGGCGTTTAGTTGGCGAAACATCAAGCGTCCGCTTGCCAGAAATTTGCTTGGTACACTAAGCATCGTAAAGACCGGCTAACGTAATTCCCACATCGTTGTAAAAATAAACAACCATCGAGATAACCGTCGCTACGTCCTCGCAGAGATTCTTCGCGCAGTACGAACACGACGACGACGACGACGACGACAACGACGACGACGACGATGACGATGTCGAAGAGGAGAAGAAGCGATGGCGGCAACCGCCTCCGAAATGCCCGCCGACACGAAGCTCTAATCTCGCTCCGCTCCGTAAACGGCCGAGCTAATGACAGACAGGAAACGACGTTTAATTAAAGTACGCACTTCCGGTAGGAACGTTTTCACGAGACCGCGTCGCTGACCACCGCCGCGCTCCAACTAGCCGTTGCGTAATTCCGAACCGGAGATAAAGGAACGAATTATCGCACCGTGATGTTCCCACGTTTTCCTCCATGTTCGATTCGCAGCAGTTTTATGCGGTGTATTTTAGAATCTCGAAAGGAATATAGGGTGTACGGAGGGTAGGTTGGCGGGGAAGCAGTTGATACGAAATTAATATACACCGGCGATGCGAGTCGTGGTAGCCCAGCTCGAAAATTTGATGCCAATTACGTTTGATGCCACTTTAATGAGGTTGCTCAGGAATGCGATGTTTCCTTGGCGCGATAAGCTCGTTCAGTGGTCACTTCGTTTTGGTTTTTTGGGTGGCTTGGCCGCTCGGTTGTTTCGTTGAAGGAAGTAGGAGTTAATTGAAGAACCGAAGTTTTGGTGGGCTAAGTTCGTGTACTCGAGGAACTTGCAGTTTCAATTTTGCGGAGATTTATTTGCTTTTTAAACCTAATATATCTTTAATGTCATGTATAAAAGATGAGGATACATTTTGGAAATTCATCTTCGAAAGGAATCGTTACTTGATAAAGTTGTGTTATTTATTTCTTAACGCGTAACAAGTTGTTGATAGAAAAATTGCGTGTGTTGGAAGCAGTATTATTTGAATTTTGTATAATTGTATAAAGTATCCTTTACAATATAATTTTACTGGTATTGATACAAATAACGATCGATATAATAGGATATTAATCTGCTCTACGCGTTATGCTCGTTCCTCTCTAAAATTCCACCCTCATCATGCACTGACCAACCCTAAGGATAGTTACCCCTGCACATGTTCGAACGTATACACTTGTAGTCGTCATTCAGCCACTCTGACGCACGCACGTATTCTTTGTGTTTCTGTTTCTACCCAGATATTTTAGCAACACTCCCCAGGAACATTTTTCTTCTGATGTCATATCTTCTTATACGTTCTCCTTTCAATCTATATAACGTTTATAAAAACAATGTATTTATTACTACATTTGCAATGTACTCAACATTCATACATATCGTATATATCTCGAAATTTCTCGTAAATGCATAAACATCCGGAATCTATTAATAATCATCATAGTCATCTTCCTGTACAATCACGAATATATTAACTGTAATTAACACTGATTTTCCTTACTTTCGCCATCTTTATATACTTTAGACGCTTTATATACATGTCACATTCGTCTTTTCATTTTGGTCAAAGGAAACGCGCTACAAAGTATAGACAAGCAATTCACGATCGACAAAGTCATGTTCGTACAATGATTGTTACAAGAAACGTGACCCGAGGAGCGAGTAAAAAACAAGTGCCGAAAGTGATGGCGCGAAGAGAGAAAGCGATTTCTATGGATTATAATGAGCGCGGACGGTCTGTTGCTGGGTGTAAATGATTTTATTGCTAAGCGTTATAGCTAGGATTAACGTCCAAGTGATTATTTCATCGGTATCGGTGTTCGGTTTTTATGCGCGATCGATTTCTGTGGGAAAGGCAACGCCGTTTTCGGCGCGCGGAAACGTTTTCATTGTGGATCGTTACAATGGCCTGATCGCTGCGAACCGTTGCACAATTAACGATCGATATAACAATCGCAGAGGAACTGGTCAGAGAAAACCATTCGTTTTTGTCCTTAAAAACTCGTTGCCACGTTTCCACGTTGCGATGGAACGGTCGGAGACCGATTCGTGTTCCAACTTCGATCGATTCGGTTTTTCCACTTTCACTTTAATTTGCGTGAAAGTAACGATTGTGTCCGTTCGGCAGTCGCTAATTTTGACGTATTCAGTATTACTGAGCATCGAAGAGTGGCCAAATACACGTTGCTGAACGTTATCTTGAAATGTTTAATACGTAAATCGACAATAACGCATAACATACAGTCTTTAAAAATATAGGAAATGGAAATCTCTAATGGTAACAATTCTTATCTTTCTTCTTCATTAAACGAAATAATTTTCGTAGGATAAAAATTTTCGCGTATTTAGGAAACGTGTCTTAGCATCTTTATATACCGTTAAATATTCGATCAAAATTTTAATCGTGAAATATCCCATGAAAAGAAAGAGAAAATACAACTGTTTTCAATAACGTTTTCCTATATTGCTTGAAATATCCAAAATACAGAACGTTCATGATACATTCTAAAAGTATATAAAAATGTTTAAAATAGAACTGTTATTTTACTACTCTACATAGTCGCGCAATATTCCCTTGTACTTTCCATATTGTCAAGAAAGTTTCCGCAAGCTCCACCTTACTTCATCGTAAAACAACGAAGAAAGAGAGAGAGATAGAGAGTGAGAGAGAGAAAAAATTGGATGATGCGGTGGAAAAAATGTCCGAGTCAGTGGCAGTGCATCCGGTAGTTCTTGTCAAACAGCTGTCGAACGCGCGGAAAAAGCGCGACGCCGCAACTGTTCGCGTTCACGTTTTTCCGCGGCTGTGGAGCCGCGGTAAATTTCGAACTTGTTGGCAACAAGTGTTTCCCTCCGTGTTACACGATTGCACGGCTTAAGTTTCAGTCGCGGACGTACCAAATTTCCGCAACACCTGTTGCGAAACATTTCGAATTTGCCAGCCAGACCGAACTTTCCTGCATCTCTCACACTCTCTGTCTCTTTGGCTTGCCTGCCGGTGGTGGTGGTGCTTCGAGTCGAGGCTCGGCTTAATTTCAGAGGATGATTATTATTATTATTCCTCTTCAGCATCGTTCTGGGTGCCTGGTCGCCTCTATTTTTAAATATTATTGCCAGGCCCCCCACCCACCATCGAAGCTTCTTCTTGTTCTCGAATTCCAGAGTCTGCTCTATCTTCTGCCCCGCATTATTCACCGGTCATTTATTTTTTACCGGCGTTAATCGTTCGTTATTCGCCGACTCCTCGCGACACGTCCGACACGGATAGACGACTTTTTATTGAACGATATTTATGCATACTATAAATTTCGATGTTGCCCACATTTTCGCACACGAATCCTCCGACGAGTCTGTTTTCCTTCGACTGCCGTTAATCGAAAGCCGTAGCGGAGTATACGGGTTCCTAGTTTTTAATAATTTTGAAATATTTATGGGCGTGTGAAGATTATTTATGCGAGTCGAATACCTTATCTTTTTCCTTCGTGTAAATCTTATTTCGTGTATACATGTTTTCTATATAAATTACATCTTTTTTCTATATAAGATAATGTCAGTGAAAGAGAAGAACTATTTTTAATTCGATAGAAATTGAGATTTATCAAGCCGACGAGAATCGAGTTGTTAGATCGAACGCAGAAAGTAGATTCATTAAAATACAGAATGTATAAGTTAAAAGTTCTAAAGCGATATAAATAAACAATGATTCTAATTATGCGAAAATACTATCGATGAGTATATTCAGTTCCTTTTTTCAAGAAATGATAGTTACATAAATAACGACTAATATACCATCAATGCTAATTACATGTGTAGTATTAGTCATACTTGACAGACAATAAACAGACTGAATTTACTGTGACTGAAACGTAGAAAATGTTAAAAGCAAACGAAAATGCTTAACGAAATATACAAGCACATTGAAGCACAAAAAGATTTAAATCGAGGAACTAGTGTTTGAAAATGTTCAAATGAGTTATACGAGAATTCCTTTGATCTTTGATACCCTGCCACTTAAAATCGCTTTGAAATTTCCGATATTACTGATTCGCAAGAGCCTACAAATACCTCGACTCTTTAATTAACTAATTATAGTAAGCCTGGATTAAAAGTATACCTTACAAAAATCGTTTCCAATTTAACAGAACGTTAAAATGAAAAATACGATGCCTGTTTCACCGAACGATTTTCATACTCCACTTTCCTGATGATCTATTAATTTCCATTTGATATATCACGCCGTCGCGTTTCATCAGCGCTTCGGCAACGTATCCGTCCTTCGACCGCGGCAAATGACGCAGATCATGACTAACGAAGCGTCTTGTTCACGATATGCCGTAATCGTCTCCTCGTCAATTAACACCGTGCCGAACGCGTAGCGTTCATTACGCCACCTATAAATTATGCGCACATATAAAAGAGTAGGAAATACCGCGGTCGACCAACGTGTGACTAATTCTTTCTTTGGAATCCAAAAGCGTGTCATCCTCGTGCCACGACCTCGCTCCACAATTCGCGCGAATCGTTCGCAAATTTCGTTTTCACCGCTAGCTATTTTCAAAGTTTCTTCTTCTCATCTCTTCGTCCTACATTTTTCCGTTTCCGTTAAGTTAGAACGATTTTTAAACGGAGAAGTTCGAAAAAGAAGGAGATGTTGCAATTTTCGCGTGGAAAAACCACGTTGGAATATTTAATTACCCGCACGAGAGGTATTCCGAATCGATAAGAGGTTTCAAACGATTGGATAAATGAATATTCAAAGAAATCGTTGCCTCACGAGACGCGGAACGATGGAATGGGATTTAGAGGAATTTTAATACCTGTGTAATCGATAGTAGCTGGTCGAAAAAAAGAGCTGTTGCAAAAAAGGAGAAAAGGATAAAGTTATCAAAGATGCGAATTGAGTGGAAACATCGGTGCTACGACCGTGGCTGATTCATAGCTAAAAAATCTTTGAATCGTTAAGTACCACGCATACGAATTACCGATAAGAATATTATTAATTTCACACCACGCGGAATACGAAACTAAAGGTGGAGATAAATTAAGAGCTTTGCATTTTGGAAACGTTCTCGAGCCACCGAAAACATTTACAGAGATACTTTGATTAATCAATTACTGAAAACAGAAGTAGCTAGGTTTTTCGTTTTAATTTACGATCAGACTCGGATAAAATTGATTGAGAAAGCTTCGAAATTCAAATTTTCATATTTAGATACGTTCGAATCCATTTTATTTTAAGTAACTTGAAGATAGAAATATTTGCCAATTTCAGCTTCCAATTTATTCCTTCATTTAGGGATATCGACTTCCGGATTATTTTCTGTTCGTTCTGCTCCTTCCTAAAAATATAGGGTGTCTAATGTAATTCAGTAGACTGTATTTAAATAAATAAATTAAATAAGTGATATTTCAATATGCAATATATATTTCGGAACCACGAGTCACAAAGTCATTGAACTTCAATAACACATTCAAGTCCAAGTTCAATTCAAATATTCATGATTTAGGAACGAATCCCACGCATTAGATTCTACGAAGCAAAATATAGCGAAGCGTTCGTATCTCTCTTAAAATTTATCTAATAAAAAATTCAAGTTAATAGCGTTCCAGCTAAGCTAAGATAAAAACAATCAGTACGGGTTTTCCTTGAAATCAAGTTCGATATGTAAATGTATGCTAAAAATCAGCTTTAATCTCTTAATACAATATTTTAATATAACTTTTATATACATTTTCAGTTACGTTCCAAATTTTACCAATACAACCACGATACTCGTCTCTCGTTACAGCTCTGATGAAATTTCAAAATTCAGAGTTTCGTATAACGCATATAACACATTCGTAAAAATTGTCCGTGGTAAGCGTTCGAATACTAACTTCTTAATCAACGATACTTCAATTTCTTAATTACGAAAAGAAACCGAAAAAAGTTGATGAAAGATCGCACAGAGCTTTGAAAATTTGAATTTAATTGTATCCAGCTGGAAGAAAAGTTACGGTTGAATATCATCGACCGGCAGGAGCAGGAAAAGTTTCACTATCGACACACAGGATACAGTCGCATACTCGAAATAGTTGCGCGACAAGCGAGCAACGTTGTTCGTCGTCGATATTTCTGTGATAAAGGTGGTGCGTGGCCTGCCACGAAGTTGCCAGTGTATTTCTGTTCCTTTCACAATAATTGGCTCGTAGCGGCACTTTCGTACGGTAATTATCGCGCCAGTAAAGTCACGCACTTTTAATTCACGTGGTTGCGCGATTGGCGAGTGGATCGATCGACCAGGAATCGTGGGCGAGGATTTTACCAGCGATAACATCGATACCTTTAATTTAGCCTCTCGTCCAGTCAGTTGTCCTTCGACTAAATGTATTCTAACAATAAGTAGCTCATCGAACGGCCTTTAAAGCTCGTCTTGTTTAACTCGCCGACGAAACGTCATACTCTAAGTTACAATATGTGAAATTCTCTGTTTCGTACCAATTTTCTAAACCTTTCTTTTCAACAACTATGTTTCTCTTCGCTGATAATTTTATAAGACTTTCAAACAGTGAATTTTTGTTCTTTTACGTTTAATTACATTTGTTACACCTTTTGTGTACACGACCGTATTTTTCTTAGGATTCAGTGAAATATGAAACGTTAAGTGTCGTTACTTGTGCTTTCTTATTAAACATATTAGGTATATCGAATAGCATTAAACACGTTAGATGTTGTTAATCTTCGGTATTTTCTTTCTACATCACTGTTTTGTTTCGACAAACGTGTAACTAAGCTTGCAAAGAAATTTCTGTTTAATTCGAAGTTTATGTTTTAGCCCAAAGAAACTTCATACGTTATAATACAACACGTATCAATCGTCATCTTCAGCTTTATTAACAACTTCCCCTTAACGATCAACTAATCTCGATGTTACTATCATTGAGCGCGCGTTACGCTCAAACCGAGCATAATTCGAATCAGCAGAAGCAAAAAACCTCGCGCCTCGTCCTAACTAGCCGTCGAATGCAGATTTTAAAGCGAATCGGCTCGATAGATTAGCTAAAGCCGTTTCCTCTATACGCGGCCAATTTATTTGCGTTACAAGCGTATCGCTTATTCCGCGTAAGCACTCTCGAGGCTTCTGGCCTCGGAAGAAAATTTTGTTCTAACGCAATTTACTGGAATCGTTACGCTAAAAGACCAACCGACCAGCTACGATCCCCAGCTTCCGTGATTAATACTTTTCTCTTTTTCCTCGGTTTTGATTTTCTTTGTTTTCCTCCGTTTCCTTTTGCCTCGATCATTTAAACGAGTTTATGATGAGCCACTTTGAGGTTCGTGCCAGAATCAAATGAGGTTGCCTGGATATTGGAAGCGAGGCAGCCCGTGCAGTGGATATATAGAACGTGCAAGCGGAAAAGGAATAGTTTACGAGCTATAACGAACGACGCTGGAACGTTGTGTCGAAGGTTTTTGCCGGACGCGTTTGATTATTGGCTAATGAAGTAGCAGCGATAATTGCAATGACGTTTTTACTTCGCGCCCACTTCGATTTTATTCGTTTATCCACAGCGTACCGATATTAGTAAGCTTGCACGTGCAAACAAAATGGGAATACATAACGCTTGCTCAATATCTAGGAGCCAATAAAACGGATGGCGAGAAGTTATGCGTTCGCGAAACATTGTAATTCCGCGGGGCATGTTATTATTGTGCGCTACTATTTTCAGCAGCGCGACTACCATACGCCGAAGCAAATCTATGCCGCAATGAACGCCGTTAACTACGTTTTCCTCACCCACGCTTTATGTACTCCGTGAACTTTTCACGTTTGATGGGGTTTCTTTGGTGCTTTCTTTGACATTTGATTAAAGTGTTGCTAAAGGTCATTTTTAAACGAAGACTATGTCATTAAGAACGAGGCAACGAAATAACGCGTAGAAGTTGGATAAATGCAACGTTATTAAAAATATGTAGAGTTAGTAAGTTATCGTACCGTTTTGTCAAGATACAAAATGTTGGTACCAGAATAATAGATACATTACAGAAACCCATTGCATAAATTGGAGGTAGAAAATGAGATTCTATAATATGGAAAGAAAATAATTTATTACAGTGGTCGAAGATATTTCAATTTCTTCGGACTTTATAAAATTGTAGAATCTGGATAGAAGGAGAGATAGTAACGAAAAGAAAATTGCAAATAATTTGAAAAGAAAATAGTTTATTATAGCGATCAAAGATACTACAATTTCTTTAAACTGTGTAAAATTGTACGAGCTAAATGGTAGGAGAAACAATAAAACGTAGAAATACTCGGAATTTCTTTTTATAATTACAATAGAAATAAATTCAATTCAGATCAATTCAAAGGTATAATATAGCGAGGTAAAAAAGTAGTTTATAAATGTATGACGTCAATTCCACCAAAATAATTGATTCTCTATAATGGACTTTAGATTAATGAGTTATTCATTACTGTCGTTAGAAAATCAAAGTAATAGAACATTTTCCTATGTAAATTTTGATTGAGAACTCAAGCATTGCATGCGATAAGATGCACAGGAAACTACGTTCTAAAAGATATGCCTATGATCTTACACTTTTTATAACAGTTCGTAAAATATTTAATGTATTCTCGGTTCAGATTACACGTGGACATTTTTTCGATATCTGCTAATGATAATAAAACTACTAAAACCTGAAGGAATTCAGACGGTTACATTTTGGGATTTCGTTACATATCTATTCGTTTTCTCTTACTTAAAGGTAGAAAACATACTAAAGAAACGTCTCTCGTTTCTTACGGATCGGTCTTCTATTAATAACCGGTCTTTTATTAACGAAATAATCACTGTGATTTTCTGACTACAGGATGAGATAGCATGATTCGTGAATTTTCTGAGATATCAACTTTTTGCTCCTTGAACCTCCCACAGCACTATCTCGTACATAATACTGCTAGTCCACCTTTCTTCCTACAGAATTTTACTACATTTTCTTTAAACCTGTTTTCTATCAACACTCGAAGTACAACCTGCTATTAGTCACAAAATATTATCTATTTCAAGTATACGTATACAGTAACTACTACTTTGATATTCATTTCGTTAATGAAGCGATTCATGATAAATCTACTAGCATATTTCAGATCTTTTCTGTAGTATCTACCTCTCTTATCTTGTATCCTGCACATGCTTGTTTAGCATATTAACGGTACGCCAAATTAATCTTTGTCACAAAATCTCTATTTCATCGATGTACATTCTCCTTGAACACTCGATCCAATTACACTTCACGTAAATTGATAATGCAATTATTATCGTATAAGATTTTACATATCTTCATTTCGCTTAATTGTTTCTTTGAATTTTCTGATTTCTTTAATTCTATCGTAAATTCTTCCAATTCAAGTGGTAAATACGAAATCTTCGTCGTTCGTTTGATAACAAAACTGCTAGTCATCCCAATGAAAGCCCATTGCTAAAAATTCATGGAGCTATCCTAGAAAAGGATATACACATCGTGCCAACATGTGGGCGGCGTGAGAACTTGCACTGCACGCTTACACTTCTCTCTTTCCAGTTTTATTTTTATCTTATATACATAGATAGGATCTATCAACTGTGGACTCGAATTCTTTACAAAATTCAACAGATAGATAACCGTACACGTATCTATCGTCGTTTTAGAAGAACACTAGACGATACTGTAAAAGTAGTAATCTTTCAAGAGACAAAACAAAGCAATTTTAGTAATTAGGTAATAACGTACCAATGGTAAACAACCATATAGTAATCGATAGATATACGGATGTTTTACGAACTCAACAGAGAAAATGACACCAAACTGGAGATTTGTCTTATTTTGAGGTTCTTAATATTATAACGAGTACTTGATTATTTTTCCATAGTACCATTTATCGTACATATAAATTTTCCATAAACGTATCAACATCCGAAATGTCTGCTAATCAAAGAATAAAAAAAAGATACGCAACAATGCTGGAATTGAAGCAACTGTTGCTACACTTTAGCAACCTTCGTCGGAAGCGTAAAACGTTTCTCACAGTAGCATTAACCACGTTGCCCGAAATATTTCAATGTTTCTGCATATTGCCACTGTTCCTCCCCTAGAAGAGGATATTACTTCCCACGATCTCTTGCTGGATCTTTCACGAATCTCAGCGATTCCCGGCGAAAAACCGCAAGTAGACAGAAGGAAGCGGTGAAAACGACGTCGACCGGATGAATTGTTGGTCCGTTCACGCGGTACGTACCGTCTGTCAACGTCCGTATACGAACGAACTCGCGTCGCGTCCTTCGTCGGTCCGAACGAGCCAGAGAACGGCTAATTACTGGGCCGCGCATAATTGCCGCAAATTAAGGAATTTAAGCCGGGAACGTTCGAAGCGAACGCTGGCCGCTCATTAATTGGCCCGCTTGATTGCCACTTGCTTGCGTCGCTAAGCGCTAGATTGTAAACACTCGGCCAGTTAATTGTCCGGCGAGTGTCGCGCGAGTTGTCGTTACCGCGGCCCCGAGCCGATAATTAAGCCTCCCTCGGCCGCGCCAGCCGGTCAGCCACGTATATAACGAAACGCCGCGAGCGGTGTTTTCGATCTCGCCAACAGATCGCGATCTCGAACACGAGAGCAGAATCTTAACTTCGTCGCGAGTGTTTCGTTGCGAGTCGTTGCACCGCAGAGAAGATAATGGAGGGTAATGAGGGAGAGTACGAGAGTTACGACGCTTTTGGATAAAGAGAATTGCCTGGGTGGTATGCGATTGGTTGCTGCTTTACAGATCGGTCGGAGGTGGGATGATGGGTTTGTTGGATGATTTTAGCGAGTTCGATAAGGTTTAAGTATATACGAAGGGAGGTTTCTAACATTCAGAAATAGCTTACGTATCTTTCTACCTTCGATGGGATAATTTTTGATCGGCTTTACTGGATTTCGAAATGTACGAGAAGGTGTTACTGACCTCTAAAAACGTCTCGACGCTTAAGTTGCATTTCGAATAAGAATTTGAGCAATCTGTTCCGAGAAAAATATCCTTTCGTTTTTTTTTTCGTCGAAAAATAAAAATTCACAGGGAATGAAAAACATCGATATTCGTTTCAAAGGTTAAAGGTTTACATCTTACGAGAAATTCTTTTCATTAAAAGGAGGCTCTAGTCTATCAAACGTCATATTACCGTAAGAAACAGAAATGATTGAATTTGAGCTCGACGATACCGTAACTCGGTGATTTCAATTCTAATCAACGACTGTCAGTTAGTCACTCGTCATCAATATATTTAGACTAATATTCGGGGAATCATCTGGCGCGAGGAGACATGCACGAGCAACGTGTGAGAAAGTTCGTCGAATGCGCGGTAAAATCGGCCGAAGGCGTGTCTGCGATTCATTGCGCGTTGAATGCGTCTCGTGAAGCACGTATAGCATAGGATACCGAACACGAGTAACGTAACTGGTTGCAAGCGGCGCGATTTTAAAGTATTATTGGATTGTGATGTAATGAAGTATATATGCATGCATTTCATTACTATACCATCTTCTTTTTCCCTTGCGTTTAAATTAAAAATACGTCGAAGAAGAAAATCGCACATATTCCTTGCCCGATGCTTACGTCTTTTCAAGGTATGTACGAATAATTTGTTGATATCTAAGGACATGCGAGTTTTATTAAAAACTTTTAAATTTCTTTTATCGATTAAGTGGTACGATAAAGTAATATAGTTGTGATCCACTGTATAGCGAGTGAAACAATTTGGTTTATACGCGTAGAGAAATCTAGGTTATTCGATTCTATGAATTCCAAAATAGTATTTTCTATAGCCGCGTTTTCTAAGAGCTGTTTAAGTAGCAAAAAAAAAAACAAACAAAAAAAAAAAAAAGAAACATGGTAATGGCTGGAAGATCAATCTGACGAGCATGATAAACCAGGCGGAATTTACACAGTGTCAAATCTGAAATATGAACTGGGGCAGTATGACGAAGAAGAGTAGGTGTTGGTCTATTAACTAACACCGTACCAACAAAGAGACACCGTCTCATAGTTAACCCGATGGACGAAGAAATTCTTTATTGCCGTACGCAAACATCGCGAACCTACTTAGAATATAATACAATATTATTTGCGAACGAACTCGAGCTCTACAATATGAAACATTTATTATGATCGAGCGTTTCTTAAATGCAGACAGAAGAAGAGAACCTTCGTTTAATGTATAAAATAGTAAATGGAAGTTACTTCGTGTAAAGCAGGTAGAAATTATATTTTTATTCTACGATTGGAAGAAGAAATATAAGCGAGGAGTCAAAAGCGTTTACAAACGAACACGGACAGAGGAAGAAGGAGAGACAGGGATCGAGGGTACAAAGTGTCGCGGTGAACAGCCGGATGCGCGCTTCTGGTCCCGGCAATTAATAATTAAGAGCCCCCGGCCGGCGAGCTAGGTGGGGAGGCGGGCCGTTAATTAATCGAAGCTGCGTGGTCGAGCGAGCGCTAATTACAATTTATAATTAAGCAGCTTAAGCTCGCGATGCCTCGTGAGCCGGTCCAGAGCCGTGCCGCGTGCAATTAATATGATTAATCGTTCCGCGAATTGTCGGCCCGGGCTGGGAGTGTAACGGCTCGAGATTCGAATTTAAAATCGGCCGTCTTGATCTTCCGACCGACTCGCTTGAGATTGCTGGGATACGCGAAAGAATGCAAACGTTCTGTTCGAGCGTGTTCAAGGCACCGTTGTCCGGAATCGAGTTTTGACTGAGCATTGTATCCTTAGTTTTAATTGTTTCTTTTCTCTTCTATCGCGATATTTATTTCGATAAATCTCTCGATGCCTGATTTTCCCACGTATAATAAAATACTTTGAATTTACGCGTTATAAGATTATATAGACGAGTAATTAGAAAAATGACAAAAATCTTATTCTTTCTTTTTTCCTTTTGTATTTATATTTGAAAAATTGCGCTGTACTTAGAGAAAGGATTTGTACACATATATTTTGTTGAAGCAACGAGTAAGATCTTTTCTAAATCCTCGTAATAGTTTTCTTTCTAAATTAATCAATTGCATCATGCAATACTAGCTGATAGAGATAAATGAAGATTTTACGTGACAAGCTGCTACACGATGGGTATACTAACATTCAGTGTTATAATTAATCCGTGCAGCTTTTATTTCAATAATTTTTTCAAGTTTTATAACCTGTCCCATTGATCGTCTTATGAATCAATGTGCTATATAAAGTTTTACCGTAACTACCAGCTCTTCGCTTTAGTTTCGTAGTTCTCTCATTTCACGTATAGACGATCCCCTAGCTATACTTCTCTGTTCTATCTCAAACATTCCTCTGCCTTTTCTGAACTAATAAATATCGGTAATGGTATGTAAATCGATATTAATGATAATTAATTCTAAATTAATCGTTCTAAAATACACGCGAAATGCAAATTAAAATATGCAACTTTCGTCTTAAGTAAAAGATAAATAGCACTGGTCTTTGTGCACAGACTCTGTGTAAGAATTTTAGAAAGCCAAGCGAAAGCCAAATCCCGTTTATTAAAAAGAGGACGGACAGACGTTTCTCGAAGTCTCGGTCGTGGCCGCGATCATTAGAAGAAAGGTTAATTACCGGCGTGCGTACGTTATAAAATACCACGTCACTCGGCGTCCCGTGCAACATCCACTGAAACTAATCAATCAGAGTTATTCTGCCGGCGCGAACAATACGTCTTGTATCAATAAATATTGCATTTATCTTCCTTGGCGTTATTTAAACGCTGCACCTCGTACGATCTCGTCCGCAGATTCGGATTTTTATAGGCGCCATTACGAAACGTGCCGTCTTCGCGATTGCGTTTCGCGAAAGACGGAACCCAGGTATAAGAGATGCGAGGTATGAAAGCTTAGCAACGCCTCGATCGGTCGTTCGCGACCGAAGAAACATTAATTACGACGACTTGATGCATGGAAACGCCGCGCGCCACTACGCCGTGTAATTAATCGCTGCAGGTGGAAGATGATATCGATTTTGTGGCGCTCGTCCCGACGATTCGTCGGATACGCGCGATCGCGATGCCAAGCTATGGCTAGAGAAAAGAGAAAACCCTTAAAGAGAAGTAGAACTTTGCGGGGAAAAGTATTTGTTGGAATCTATGCCTCATTTCTCATGGTGATGAGATGGTCGAATAAATTAGATTGCGGATATTTCTGCGATTTCATATTCTTATACGCGTGATACGAGAAACGGAATTTAAGCCGAGATCTATCTCATCCGATAAGTATTTTAAAGAATATCGTGCTGTGAATATTTACACATATATTTGTATCTACTAATTTCATGTGTCTTAATTTCACATTATCGTTAATTAACGATCTTTCTCCTTTTATACGAATACTTTTGTCTCTTATTATACGTTTCTCGCAGCACGCTCGGGTGATTACATCATCAAAAATATAATCCTGCCGAATCAAACGGCGTCACCGCTGCGAAATCACAGTGACATCACGTCGCTTGCCTCTATCGAGCCTCATTCTACTTGCCACGCGTCGTGTAAAATTCACGAGATCGTAAATCCATCGCTATCTGATTAAATCCACAGGAATTCCAACATTACAAGAATTGCGATGTTGTAATTAATAATAATAAGCGATGTCAGAGTGGAGTTAAGGGCACGACGAATATTATTTTTCTCTTATGAGACATAACAGTATCATGGCGACCGATCGCGACTGTTACGCTAATTAACGATGTAGATCGTGCTTCCGGGTCGAGTGGGGCTACCATAAATCTGTAAACCGCCGTGGATTCCCGTAATTTATCAAAACTCGAACGAACGTCGTCGTCGACCTCCTCGTTTCCTCCTCCTCGTCGAGACGACGAGCGGTCGTTACGCGATGGCGCGGAATTATTCCGCGGAAAATAACCGTTATAAATTCTCTGAGCAATCCTATAGTGAAAAGTGCTGACACGAGCAACGCATTTCGAATCGAATGATAAATCCATCGGAGTTAAGTAAGGTTGGATATTAGTGTGTAGATGAGGGAGATTAGCGGAAGGAATGGGAGAGACAGAAAATGAAAAACAAGTCTGATATTAATAAGAGATCCTGATTTCTTCTAGCTTAACGAAGGCACACGAACGAACCTTTGTCTGTGTTTATTTGTTGAATACATTGTATCGATAATAAATACCATAGGGTACGCGTAAGCGTGAGCGTGAGGATATAATACAAGGGTGAGTTTGTATAAGGACGACAGCGGAGGGTGGGAGATGAAGAGAACCGCGTTGATTGTATTTTTCGAAATCAATATCATTAATGTGATACAGCAGAGAGTGGTTGATGAAGCCACCGCCCGTTGGGGTGAGAGATTCCTGGCCACTTCTTTAATCGCTGGCTCTTCGGGGGTAGAAATTGAAACAGATCTGATCTGCTTTTCTCTCGCAGATCTTTATTGATTTAAAGTATAGGATGAAATTCCTGGTTACTAATTCTAACGAATTTGTGATTCAAATCACGATTAAGATTGGGACAAAAGTATTTTATATAAAACCATATGAATAATTTGATTCCGTCAGCATCGAACAGGACATTCGTACTTATAACTATACTCTTTTAAACTAACAATCAAGTTTCGAGAATATAAAGTTTATCGACCTTTGATCTATTAACCTAAATTGCCTCAATATCGATATTACTCTATCGGCAAAACTAAATAAGTTCGATTAATCGCTTTTACCATCGATAACATCCATATAACATTCCCAAGAAAATTTAAATCTGTCGGCGACATTAAAAGCAAAATAACTCTGGGAATATTGAGATCGTCCCGATATTTTTCGTCTATCTATCCGTTCATCCCGCTCGTGATTAGAGTGTCAACTCGCATTAACACTGTTGTAGATATCTGGCGTTCTCGTCACGCTTTATTGCCGCGGAGGCGCGAGGACGTTTCTTAGGTATGTAATTCATGAAAAGAATATTCAATGGAAATGCTACGGCCATTGGCAATGGATATGGTCGACGTGCACCACATTGCAATTTACGACGATCTAATCGCGACTGAAGTTCAGGGCCGTACAAGTATGCTCGTGGTACCCTGGTCGGTGATCCCGCCCTTGCGATTGCAACCGGAAACGAGGACCTGTGCGTGCATCGAGATGCTGCCGGAACGCTATTAATCAGCGCCGGAGACGATCGATCAATGTTTTTCGTAATTGGTCTTGCGTACGTTATGGTACATCTCCAACTATTAGTACTATTTCATCGATGTAGTAGGATGCGTGGGACTCGTGACATTTGACGAAATATCTTTGCTATTTTGGTCGCAATTGACGTATTTTTTATTAGTAGACTGCGGGTGTTTACGTGTCTATTAATTTGTAGTATATATAGTGTAACGTAATAGGCAAAAGTATATAGAATATAGCACTTTTAGTAAATACTATTTTTTATATTAATTTACTAGATGTTATCTTTTTAGTTCATAAAAATATACATTTGCATGAATATCCACAGTCTGTTTATTAAAGTACATGTTTTGGTCAAAGTACATATTGTGATCGGGACGTAATTTGTAAGATAACGTATAATAATACGTATTAGTGCGATTCGTAGAATATGTTAGAGATATCCTAATTTTAATCCTAATCGTACGAAATACTCGTTTTTGTATTCTTTTCCGTTTTCAAAAATTTATCGATGTTGCGGAATCAGGTATATGTCAGTCGATTAACGTCAAGAGGAATACGTCGTTCATGATCGCACAATCAAAATCTCGAACCATAGACGAAGCTAATAATAAGCTTATAAAAGCTTCGCCATTATCGCTTCTCCGTACTATTCATTGAAAATCAAGGATGCTGAGAACGATCGAGATAGAATCTTCTTCAATTTCATCGTATTCCAAATCACTCGCAAAATGAAGCATCTTGAAGAAAACTGAAACATAGCCATCCAACGTTATAACTCTTTCTCAACGTTATAAACTCACCGGTTGAATTATTAGCGTCGGTATAATGAAATTTTCCCCGGATTATTACCCGGTGACCTATGGTGGTGGTGCATCGACCGTAGAAGTCGACCTAGCGCAGCCACCTCCACGAAGAAGGTCGCCCTTGCGTTCGTGAACCTCGTCCACTTTCGACGAGGGACACTGTGCACCTTGGTCAGGTGGGTGTGAGTTAATTAGAGGCCATACTGTACGGTGGAGCGCCCCCTTACGGTCTCCGTTAGCGGTTTTCTAGCCACGACCGTCGTCAGGATGGAAGAACACCCTGAAGAGGGAGACGAGGGTGCAACGCCTGACCTGTCGTGGTAATATCTAGTACGTGCTACGTGTCGACCGCTTATTAAAAACATCGAGCCTCGGCTGGCGATCCCCTTTCCAGCCGGAAAGAACCGCAAACATACACGTACGGTCGCATAAGTGCGCTTACATGTGTGTACACGATGAGGTTACATGCGTGCATCGGGGGTTAAACTCGCGGCTTATTACGGTTCCTCGGACTTCGGCTAGGGAATTATTAACTTTCGCTATTTTACGACCAACGCAACGGTGTGGATATTGGCCGCGTTCGCGTATTTAAATTCAATGAAATGTACGCTTGTGTTTGCGAGTGACAGCGCTATACTTGTGTCGCGACGACAGCGATCGAATTTTGTGGTGTAAATAATATCGTTTCGGTTGATGTGATTATGGACGTTTTTGATGTTGGATATTTGGCACGTGTGTTTCAAATCTTTAATGCGTGCATCTAAACATTAAAACGGTATGTGTTATACGCTTTTGGAGGTATTTAAATTGTATTCTTGCCGACTACCATTGATTCTGTTCTTGTAGTATTTCAGTGTCTTTTTGTACATGTTATATTTCGCGTTGTTTGTACGTATGGTAATTTCCAAATATTCTGTACGTTATTCGATCGTCGCGCAACTCAGGCAAACATATCTGTAATTTTTCAAATTCTCGAAATTCGAAAGTTAGTAAAAATTTCAGGTTATTATTTCGTCGTATAACAAAGTTACCTAACTTTGTTCATATTTTATAAATATCGACATAATTCGAGGAACTTGTCCTTCTAAAAACAAAAAAGCTATAACCTAATAGGAACTGTTGTCTACTTCTATTAAATAAGTATGTTTCCCAAGAACTGTCAGGTTTGTCATGTCACTTTCGATTCGTCAACGTAACGATATTAAAGAACTAATTCGTCACGATTACGTAATCGATGCAATATTTAAATAATCACCGTTTAGTCGCGTGGCAATCGATAAATTTACGGCACGATCGGTGGTACTAGAAACCAACCCTCTTACGACCTAGTCGCCCCTCCACCGGGTAAACACTGCAGGAAATCGTAGAAACCTGGCATGTCACGGTTGCAGCCGCTATTACTGCCTATCCACGTTCGTAATTCTACGTATGCACGGTGTAACGACGCTTTTCACAGAACAATAGAAACGACACGAGCTTGTTTATCACGCTCCTTGCCGCAAATTTGCGCCTACACCGGAGAGATCAATTTGTTCGACGAAAGGGCCACGGTTGATTACATCCCTCGCGTCCATTTCGCTGATTACTCGCGCTTGCCGTCCCTTCTTAGCCATGCAATCGTTGAAATTTACCATAAACAATCTTGTCAGGTAATTTAGATGACTTTTCGTAAGGGTAGCATACGTGCAGGTTCTTACCGTGGTCTTAATTTTGTGTATTACTACTTGGGTATGGTGCGAGCTCGGATGCCACTTTGTACCTAATTATCTTTATGCACTCGAGCTTCTGCACTTTGTTAACGTTCTTCTACCACTTTGTAAGAATTCTTTAAATTAGAAAATTCTATAGCTTTATTTGGAATTACATACTACTGCAACTTTCGGATCTATCTATCTTTCTAAAGTGCTAGGAATCTCTAATACTAAAATATTTATTTAGGTTACATATCGTTAAACGTCGGATATTTTTAATTTCAGGAGACGATTGACTCGATCTCTTTGGTAAATGGTTCAATTAAATTTGAATGTTCACTTCTATATAGGTAATATTGTAACACATAGGTGATTATATTTAGTTCAATGCCTTTTTTAGTCTTTATATACATCTTAACTTTTCTATATCTTGTGGAACAAGCGCGATTCTATACTAGTACGTTTCAACAATGACATACACGTAGAGAGGACGTAGAGTCATTAGAGCATACCACCACAGTGAAAGTTCTCTTTAAAACAAAGCTCGATACCATTAACACGCATGTTCCAGCAGGCAGAAACACCCGTATCGATATTCACCATTAATCACCAAGATAAATATCTCCGTGCACCCTAAACTATCCGACTCGAGGTTCCGTTTCTTTCTATACCGAATCAACGAACGAACCAACCGGCGCGCAGTCCCACTTGGCGCAGCTCGGTCAAGGAAAAAGTTATAAATAATATATTTCTCGATTTCGAAGCCTTACGCGGCGAAGCTTCCATCAGGATGGAGCAGCGTGGTTTCCAGCGTGATGGCGCAGCGGTAATGCAGCGTCCCTCCAGGGGGTTGGCGGAGTTAACGAGACATCATAAGGGCCAAAGTATAATTGCGTCAAAGGCGTATAACGGTAGTAATCGTACGGGCGCAGTCAGGCTGCAACGAGGTTCGTAGAAACTGAGACGAACGACGGCGGATAGTTCGACGGGGGAGAAACAAAGACGAAAGTATCGCTGCTCGCAGCGTCATAGGGGAATGAAACGAAATTAAGGAAAGAAATAATGCGATAGGAGAAAGTAGCGGCGACCAGAGGGGGTTATCCGGTTGGTCGCACACACATGCACGCTGGTACGCCATTGTAACACTCTCTCATCGAGAAAGAAAGCTTGGTACACGTGTTGATGACCGAGACTCATCCCTAATTGCGCCTGATGACACCGTGTCCTCGGGGGTGAAACCGCAGAACGCTCTCTTCTTCTTCAGCTTCCTTCCTCCCCCTCACCATCCCTAATACCGACCATCCCCCGGTGGACGAACCCTCGCACGAAAAGGGAAAAGCCTGGACGGACGGGACATGTGTCGTGCTCAAGCATCCGGAAAAGCACACCGGGTTATCTAGGATCCGGACCAAAATACACGGCACACGTTCGAGGGTCGTTTTTTTCGTTCTTCGAGCTACGATACTCTCTTCTGTTGCGAGGGCGACGATCCTGTCACGTTTACCTGGATAAGGGCCAGCTTTATTGGTCCTTTAGCGATAGTCTGGCTGTCTGCTCTCTCGCTAAACGCTCTCTTTGCATCCGAGTAGACGCGACTAGAGAAAAATTTGATTCGAAGTATTAGAAAAGGTTAATCGATCGATCGATAGAAATGTGGTTCGATATATAACAGAAGATATGTAATACAAAATGTGCACGGATATGATACATAGCATGTGACATAAAATATTACATAATCCAAACACGATGTAGAGTGCCTAAATAAATATATAAAATAGGATATAGTAATATAAAATTTTCTTCGCGGAAAGGGAAATTCTATATCCAATACTCTTTAAGCTTTATCGTTGAATATTTTACACATATGTATATCAATTCTAGAAAGTTTTTTAATTCTTTATACTATGTCTCAACTTAAATATGCTTCGACATGCTAAGATCAATTTAAGGAACGTTCAAACGATCAATATTATTGTCAATGTTTAAGATTCTCAATATTATCACACGTAAAAGAACCTCTAAACGATCAATAGATATTGTCAATACAATGTTGAGAAGCTTAATATTGACAATAATATTGACAACATAACAGTAATATTGACCATGTGAACGCTCCTTTACAATCCCTCCGTACACAAACTACCATCGATGTTTCGTCAAATATCCATCCACTGACATACAATGTAACATACGATCATTCGACGTTTCAACCTGCTCAACCAACCTACAAATCCGCATCAACTTCTCGCCACTCGATCATACATCCACCCTTCTACCTCGAGAACGTGCCTCGGGAAGACCCCACGGATCTATCCAAACAAACGAATTGCCCAAGTTATCCCCGGCATCTGAGCGTTTTTAACAGGTACGCGATCCGGGTACGCAATCAACGTTCCAACCCTGGCTCGCCTCGCCGCCTATTCAATTACGCCGGAATTTCCTGAAATCGAATATCGTCTGAGGGCATTTCCGGCGCGACGCGTTCTTAGAATCCGCCAATTAATCGACCGTCAGGCTGGAACGCAGCGCGACGCTGAATCGGGAGTGGGTTTTGGCTGGACAGAGAAAAAGAGAGAGGCAGAGAAAGAGAGAGAGAGAGAGAGAGAGGGATGAACGGTGGATCGGGGGTGAAGAGGGAGGGCTGCTGCATGGAGAGCAGCTACGTTATGAATACATTATATCTCCGGTTCTAGGGATGCTGGCACATGCGCCGACGGGGTGGCTCCACCCTGTCCTCCACCGGGACTCGCTGTGTTTCTCTCTTCTCCTCACCCACCCTACTTCCTCCTATTCCTCTCGTCGCTCCGCGCCGCTCTCACAGTCACAGAACCCTCCTGTCTGTTCGCGCTAATTATACATGCGCTAACCAACCCGCCTCCAATGAGGCCGGGCCTGTCGCCCTCTCTGCAGAGAGGGTTCAACCACTCTTGTCCTCACTCGTCGGAGTCTGGGTGGAGCATGGACCTATCTCCGTGCACGGCACGCTGTTGCTTTGCTTAATTACACGGAGGCGTTAACTAGCTTTTGGCCAACCCTTGAACAGCAACCCTTTGCCGCAAACCGTAACCGTTGATTGGCTATCCGCTGCATTGTGACTTCATTTCCGTCACAGACAGGCTCGTCCGTCTGGCGAGATAAATTAGAACTGCGGATTGTAAATTGGTGATAGGAATATCGGTCTTTGAAGAATCACTGTACGAGAGTCGGAGATTGATTGTTTTAGGAGGATAGTCGAGTTTAATGGGCGTGGAAGAGGGAGCCATTAGGGGAAAGTTTGGAGTTTTTGATACGCGTCGTACGTGTTTGGGTTCTTGGCATAGCGGGGGATAGAGAGAGAGAGAGTATTACGAGATCGTGAATATAGTTTATGTGCAGCGGTTACAGCAGAGCGAGAAAGCTCGTGAATCGATATC
Source organism: Bombus affinis (assembly GCF_024516045.1). NCBI lineage: Eukaryota > Metazoa > Arthropoda > Insecta > Hymenoptera > Apidae > Bombus > Bombus affinis. The sequence continues at coordinate 13,220,046 of NC_066349.1, read as the reverse complement.
GTGGTCGTCGATACGTAGCTTTGGAACGTGTAATTTTTTTTCTGCCCGGTGTTAATCTTGAAATCTCTACGTCGAAGTCGTTTGATATCTTCTATATTGCTCGATAGTAATAAAGTTATACAAACTCGGCTCAGAACTTGAATTCGGAAAGATACTTTCCAAGAGGTACAATGTTTTAATCGGTTGCCGATTTAAAAGTTTCCTACTTAACTTTGAAATTATTTGGTTTCTACGTTCCTGAACGCAGGATCGATTTCAGTTCGTTTTCTCGATCGCGCGAGGCTGTCCACGCCATCAGTTTCCCGTGGATAATTAACCGGGGACGACACACAAAGAGGCGTCCTATTTTATATTCATTGCCTTCAATCCCATTAGGAGCTATCACCGATTCAATATTCCTCCACCGCGAGGCCCCTGGGCTCGACTTAATCTCATATTCGCAAGACAAACACTCACCCTCCGGCGATCTTAACAGACGCTCCGCGGGAAGTAACGACCTCGCAATCTCCAATTTACGAGCGGACCGCTCTCCGCGAGCGTGCAGAGTACGCTCCTCGAGGTCAAAGATTTCCTCGGCTCGATCTTCGTTTCCATGGTGGAAATGACCGAGACGAGGTTGTGCCGGCGCAACGAGATAAATAAGAAGAAGCCCGAGGAACAGCCGGCGAGTAGAAATGGTGAAAAAAAGACAGAAATATACGAGAGGGAAACGAAGAAGGCCGGACTAGAGAGAAGACAAGAGGGGATTCGGGAAAAGCGAGGGTGAAAAAGAGAAAGCCAAAGAAAGGAGAAGAAGAAGGGTGGTTATTTGGATGGAGGGCGAAGCAACGTACCGAGATTCTCTCTCTCACTCTCTCTCTCTCTCTCTCTCTCTTCCTCTCTCACTCTGTCATCTCTCTCTTTCTCTTTTTCTTGCGAACGAAAGCTAGAGAGCCGCGGAACGCGGATTCGACAAATCGAAGTGTACCCCTCGTGCGAAAGCAGCCAGGTCGGGGGTGGAGAGGGGTTTCTCGAGGAGATAGAGCGTCGCTGCAAGTCAGAATAAGAGGGTGGGTGGCGGTGTGTGCCGCCTTCGACGCGCAGGCCCTATGCAAAATAGTAAGGCTGGTGGGGTGGCGGAGCCGTTCGAGACCCCCCAGCGGGGCAAACAACCCCTTAGTTCTGTCGTAGCGGCCGCAGACGCCCCCACCACGTGTGTGTGTCGCGCGAGAGACGCCTCTCTCGTCGTCGTCGTCGTCCTCGTCCTCGTCGTCGTCGTCGTCGTGGCCGTCGCCGTCGTCGTGGTACGTCGTCGTCGTCGTCGCCGCCGACGGCAGCGCCACCACGCTCGTTTCCTTATTTCGTCACGATTTTTTCCACCGATCTCTCGATCCCTCGAACGTCCGGTGTGCGCTTCTTTCTGCTTCGCGTGAAAAAGCGCGCGCGACCATTTGGACAGCTCTCACAGTGAAAACGTGCTCGAGCCGAAACAACGACGCCCTCCCGCGATACGCCCGGCAAGAGGAATCCTTCCGTTCGGATGCATCCCTGATTTCAAGAGTAAGAGCCACGCTTGTCCCTTCCTAAAACAATGTAGGCGTTCTTTTTCTTTCATTAAAAATATACATTACGTATACAGTGCGTGGTTCGCGTTTTTCAACAAACTATACGATGATTCTGACGATGGTACGTGCTACCAAGAACGGTTTACTTGATCGGAGGTAGTAGCAGACGTGGGTCAATTTCGAGGTAGTTAATTGACGAGTGAGTTGATTGATTTTATGGCTGTGATCTCCGTAAAGAATATAGATTTCTTTGTTCCATTTCTTTTCGTGGTATGTTTATTTCTCAGCTGATGAAAAAGTAGTCGTAGAAACTGAAGAAAATAGTAGCGAAACAGTTATCGAGGCTGTGTTTTGTCCCTGGATTTTATAAAGTTGCTATTTTTATCATTCAGCGTGTGATTCGTTTGGACGTTAACCTTGTACGAACACATTTCGGTGAATATTTTATGACTCTGTTTCAAGAGATGTTTTAACGTTCTTCGTTCGTTAATCCACTTAATATCATTCTTGAGTGCTTAATCCAATTAAACGTTAAATGTTATTCACTACTTTAGAAGCATAGAGATTCTCCCTTCCAAAACGATATCCGTATAATTACACATCCATTCAATTTATCACAAAGAGATTCGCTGTCAGTTTTACACCTCGATGTTCGTAGTCTTCGCTGCCATATTTCATTCCCCAATCAAGTTCACGACGACTCGAGTTCTGTTTCTTAAATTCCGCTGATCACCTTGCAATTTTTCTCCTCCGAAAAATGTAAATTTCTTCAACGAGATATCTTAATAGCGTGACCATCGAATAGGCATGATTATGTATAAAACGAAAATTCACGCTACGAGGTCACGTCACAGACATCCAAGTAATTTCAAACAATTATCGCCTTCATCCTTCGCGAGTCGCACGGTTATCGACTGCGAAATTAATACGATCCTCTCGATCATTAATCACCAAGCTTCCGTCTTCGATCGTGTAACCGTTACTCGAACGGAAGATCGCGGCCTGGTGTTCCGGCAGCGACGATCCACGCAGCGTGAAGTCAGCCACGGAATTACCTTAGCAACCTTGAACTAATAAGTCTCTCTCTCTGGCTGGCTGCAACGACGTCGCGGCGCTCCTAGACGCGTTAAACGAGAAAACGTTCGACACGTTCCGGGGCAAGTCTGATCGCTTTATGGACACCGATTCGGGAAAGTCGTAAAAATGCGGCGATTTCGGTACCAGGTACATTTACGAAATCCTAGGATCGCATAAATCTTCGGTCGCTTTCGAGCGGAATTAGCGGTGTAATTATCGATATTTATTGGAGCCGCTCCTCTATAAATCTCTTTTGGTACTGTTAATTGCTTTTACACGGTTCATTAGGATTGACACATTTTTTCTTCTTATTTTATTCGTACATTCGGTCGAGATGTTTGCAGCGTTTGTCTCTTCAAACCTATGAAAGTATGTAGTTCGTTTAAAAATTAATCGAATCGATGGCTAGTTCTCAGCGTTTATTTTAGTAAAAAGTTCTCAGGAATTTTTAGTTGGAATCTCTCCAGTGAATTTACTCCTTAAAGAAGATTCGTGCAATTTTTACGATCGAAATATACGTGTTAAGAATGTTATACGTTAAAACTGGTATAGACGCGTTTTCTATGACAAAGATGGTACCAGCCAACTTATTAGATCGATCAATACGATTCGATATTATTTTAAAACCGTGTAATTTGACGCGTGGTATGAATTCTAACGATTCTTAATTAAAACTCGTAACGCGATTAAATGGTTTTAACTTATGCAACGTGTTTACGATATTGGTAGTTGGGGCTCGATCGATGTATTTTAGTTGTTCAGAGAATGTGATTGAAATGTCAGACGAAGGATACAAAGAATAATTGCCGCTTTTTTACTGTTTCAATTACGTCACCGAAACTATTAATACAAACTTCTTATTCCTATTTTGCAGTAATTGCCAGACATGTAATTAAAGGAGCATCCATGTAATTTAATTGCAAACGTAACGTCTAATACATACATATTACTTTCAGTTCGATCTTTACTCTGCGCGGTATTGTATTTAACGAACAGCTCTACAATTAATTTACATTCTTCTACTATTTTCGTCGTTAAACGAACAACAACAGCCCCCTATTTAATTTATTACACGTTCATTTTATTACGATGGATGATCAGATGATTACGATGTAACGAAAAAATCGCAGAATCCACACTTTAAAATTTGTAATAATTTATATAAACTCTAAAACACTTTTTATAACGAAGAACTCTTCAATTTAAATACATTTCTCAGTTTTTTTCTCAAATAATTGCCAATTTCGTAACCATCGTCGCAATAATCTGACTACTTGCTGTATAAGTAACAAATAATGCAAAGATACCAGGAAATAAACAGATTAGTCAATGACATTCGGTAAAGAAAATCTTTCATCAACGATTGCATCTCAACTGTCACAAGCTAATACAAAATTACACAACACCTTCGATCAGCTTGAAACTCATTTCTAAAATCAAAAGGCAGTTTCGTTGACATTTCCTCTGTCGAAAGAACGAACGAGGAAATCTAGCACTAAATCAGCCAGCCTTCTATTGAATTAAACAATTTCAAGGAACGGTGTGTACACTCGTTGGCTCATTAATTCATCATTCGTCCGGAGCGGCGGTACCAGCTACCAGAAAGCATCACGAGAAAGTATTCTATCAATCTTGTTACGAGTTTCCGTCGGTGTTGCGCGCGGCAGCGTTTAAAAGAACAAATTCCAGCCAACTATTAGAGACGCGTTCCGTGACGGGCGTCGATTCGGTGGTAATTACACAGTCACAGCAGCGGGTAAGGAGGGGGCAAAGGAAAAAGAAGACGCGGAACCGATAGGGAAAAAGACGATTAAGGAGCGTGATTAATCGTCGATCAATTAAAAGTCGCGTCTGCGCGACGATTGCGTCACGCGTCAGATTCTCTCATTAATTAATTATTAATGGCTTGCTGTAGTAATTACCGATGCAAATCAGCCCTCTAACAGACACTTCCACGTGATTGTTCGTATATTATCGCTGGAAAATTTCATAATATCGCTTGCACGCGGGAAAACGATCGTCAAGATAGAAGGCGATCGAAGAATCTCCTTTAGATAATTGTCGATTCTCGACTCGATTCGATCGTTCTCCAGATTTACGACGAATTAAGTATCGAACGAATGGTTTTTCTAAATCGAATAAGATACGCGTCACAAAGATAGGTGTCACGAAGCTAGACAAATGTAATATTCGAAGATCCTCCTTTTAATTAAATATTTTTATTTCACAAAATGGTTGTTGCTATTAATACTATTCGATCTTTAAACAAGTCTTTCCATAACGTATCACGAGATTGCGCAATAGAGTATTCACATTAGAGCTACAGATAGATAGAACTCGATGAATCGGCGCAAAAGTAACGCGAATTTCATTGGAAACATGTATAACAAAGTTCGATCTAAAAATATCTGAAGAATTCGATGCAGATCGTGTCGAACTGCGTAGGTAGTTATACTCGGTGCAATTCGCTTCTTCTAAAATTAAAACAATCGTGAATCTGTATTTTTCTTTTTTTTTTCTTCCACTGACGATTCTTCTGCGAAGTAGAGAGTAGTGGACGTCGAAACGTTGGCTAAATATTCGTCGCGTTGGCGCGAAGGCTGCGCATGATTATTTTTACGAAATCTTTGATGGCGCCACGAAAATTTCCACGCGTCTTCGCTACGATCTCTCTAAACGGACTGGCACGCAGCATTTCGAAGGCCAACCGATGATCATTAGTCCTTTTCAGGAAACAAAGAGCCCGCGAAACCCAGACGATACGGTCGGCGCGATAGTTGAAGTAACCAGGCAAACGCGAGACTCGTTTTATTCGCTGTGGCGAACGATCACGGCAGAGAAAACGCGCGCGGCACACCTCTGCGCGTTCGCGTCGATCATTTTCGCGATCTACGATCGATCCTGGTCCGCCACTGGCGGCAACCAGCTACGGCGCGCAGCGATAATTACGATAAAACCGGCGCCGGCAAAGCGGAGTTAATTATTCAGTGCCGTGCGTGTGCCCACGTCCTCCGTGTCCCACAAAGGGAAATGCCTCGAGGCAGTTGCCCTTCGATGTTGGATTTCGATAGAAGAACAACGAGTGCCTTTCACCTTTTTCAATTGCTCATAGTTCCCGTCTTTCTGTTTATCTTTCTGTTGGCGTGTATCTATAGTTTCACCTTTTTATGTATCTTCGTATTTTCGAATTATCGAGAGTTTGTCTTTCGCTGTAACAATCGTGTGGGAAATATTTTTTGTTTCGTAATAAAATTGAAGTGTATTTATTATACCTAGGATAATCGAAGGGGAAGGGCATTAGTCGCGTTCTCCGCGTTATTTTTTATTTTACTAAAACGAAGAATTAGGAAATGGAATTGTGGAAATAACGATATGAAAATATGCTGAAGTATGTGTACTTCACTAACAGACGAGTAGAACACGACAGGAACATAATCGATAAATCAAAACGGTTGAGTAATTTAATCTGACGGATTAACACAGTTTCGACGACAATATTTGTGTTCGGTGCTTCGTTATTGTTTTTGGCATACTCGTACAAGTTTGCACGGCTGTGTAATAATAGATTTTCGAAGCTTTGCGGATTTATTTGTCCCTGATTTTTTTTCGTGGAACAGTTCGTGCAAGTGAAACGCGCGTTTTTCTTTAAGCTTCCACGGCGAAATGAAAATAAACGGAACGCTTTCGTGTTTAATTGTTCTCAATGGTTTGGTTAGTGGTTGTTTCGAATATGTGTCTCGTTTCTCGTGCGAGTGTTGGCTTTGTTATAAAACTCGGTTGCTTGGAATTTCTGGAATTTATTCAATCCCTGTCGTACATGTTGTAATTCTTTCAGAGTTACGAGATCGTTAGGTCTCATCTTGATTACGCCACAGGTACGACACATTAATACGCGACTGAGATAGAACTAGCAGACTCGAGAAGTTTTCTGCAACTTCTTTATCCTCTATAGAATTCGTAATATTTACAGATAACAATTTGTAGATGGTTAGTTCAACTTTTATCACATACGATTTCCTCGTTGAATAATTCACCGCGTAAATTAAAAAACACGAAGTTACAGTACGTGCGTGGCATATTTTTCCAACTTTAAAAAGTTTTATATAAAAGTTACTTATCATCAGAGGCAACATATTTTAGCGTTACTGCTTAGATATTATTAGCTATTCTGACACAGTAATCGCCACACATGTTCTACATTACTAATGCATTCTATTTTACGTGATCGTTATCTTCCAAGTATTCATTGTCGGCACAACGAAACTACCACAGCCTTAAAACGTACTCTTATTTCCAATCTACAAAAGGAAGCGAAGGATAACGCAAACATTATTACCAAAACTCGAAAGCCTAAAGAATCTTTAGAATCTTCACGAATTCAGCTCGTCAACGATCGAATCTCCAACCATTCGAGCACACCCGCGATCATTACCGACTAAATTAAGAAGAAAAAAAGAAAAAAAAACGAAGAAACAAGAAGAAAGGAAAACAAAAAATCATTTCTCGAAAAGTTTCGAGCAGGACGAATTCAGAGATCGGTAACGATCGTGGGGCAAATGATCCACGGAGGATTCAGCAGCCTCCGGGAGGGACACCGCGGGCGGTCCACGATCGGGTAAGAACGAGGAGGAAGGCGCTAGGATGACGGAAAAGGAGGGTCGCCTCTCGAGTGGACGTTGCATCTCGCGAAAGAGAAACAGAGATAGACGGACTATGAGGGAAGGCGAGGAGAGAGGAATCTTTTACGGATCGACTACCAGAACGATGAAATCGGTGACGGAGAAAGGGGCGGACGTAGGCGGTCATTTGTTGCTGTTTATTAATTCGAGGCGAGGCGAGATACGTCCACTTTGTGCGGTTCGGTTGCTCGTTTCGCCCACGCATAAATTTCTCTCTATGTGTTTCTCTCTCCCCGCAATAACGCGCGCACGTAGGCCACAATGGCGCGCGCGTCCGCCCGATGATAATGCAGGACATCGTAAATAAAATATGCCCCGATGGCCTGGCGGTAGGTGGTGGAGGAACGAAGCGGGGGAAGGACCTGGTCGAAATTCCGGAACGAAGCTTTTTCGTAGCGGCGAATCGGTGATTCGTGGATCAACGACGAACAACCGGACGAGGGCCGAAAAGCATCGTAAAGGCGGTAATAAAAGCGTTGCTACTAACATGTCGCTCGCGCGGCTTTTTATTGGCCAGGAAGGACAAGACGTTACCTCCGCCCGGATCTGGCCAGGACATTGTTTTGAAAGGGAAGACACCGTGTTCTCTTGTACGTCTCGCGAACTCGCCTCTGCAATAGGCCTGTGTAACGTTGTAACGAGCTTTTCAACGATTTGGGAAGTTCGTGACACGTTCGATTGCTTGGATGTATAATACAAGAACGGTGATCGTGAACTATGGTGTGGTAGGAATCGATTGCAACTGTGATTTAGGGTGCAATGTTAAAAACGTTGTGTGGTGAATATAGGTAGAAAGCTTGTGACGCTGATTTTGATTCCGAGCATACGATCCTTTTCGCATTTTAAAGGCTTTTATATTTTTGGAATAGAAAATAGAAGAAAGCGAGAGAATTCTTCATTGACGAAGCGTTAATCGATATCCGGTGTATCGCAATGAACGCGTTAGGAATAGCCATTTAGAGAAGTGAAACTTTTAGAAACGAAATAGTACAGATTTTAATAAAATACTAAATATTACTTGTGGAATATTAAAACATCGAATACTTTGGCCAGACTCGAAAACGTATTATTCGAAATATGGTAACGCCTTTAACCTCGACCGATTATTACGGATGAGGTGTGTTACGTGTTCGATAATAGCCAGTGCATACACGACAGATAACCCAACTAAAAGAGTTATCGCTAAAAAAACTACCTGTTTGATATCGTACATGTTGAACCAAGCGTCGTACGTACTTGTATGTATATCGCAGCTGACAAATTAATATCGCCGGTTCGGCTCGTCCAGAATCAACGCTGCAGAGCCCTTATCGCGTTCGATCGAACAGCGTCGAATTAATTTCGGTAGCACCTGTATCGATTATAAGAGAACGTTCTTTTTCTCTGTCTGTCCGTGATCACGCTCGGAGGCAACATTAAAAATAACCACGGTATCGGCCCTCGTGCAACGAACCACCCACGTCTCTCGGTCTCACATTACGATCGCGTATCTCTTTTAATACGGTGCTTCGCCGAGAGGGCATTATGCGAAATTTTTTGAATTTTCAACGAACGACGCCTCTATTGACGAAAATAACCACGCTTGCCCTACCCTCCACCATCCTTTCCATCGGTAACCGAAGATCTGGCCAACGTGCAAATCACATTTATTATGCGAAAAATAGAGTGCGTCCAGAAGCTTTGTCCGATCATTACAACGAGTTTTACCAGTGCTGATTATCGCGATCTCCTAAAAGAAAATTGGAATTAATAAGACATGGGATTGTTCTCTATGCTGATATCGATTTCGATTGCTCTTGAACGTTACTTTTGTAATTAGATCACTGGTATGTTTCGAGGAAGAATACCGATTATAGATATCGTTTTTCATGAAGAATGTGGTTTCGTAAATTTTTGTTGCAACGAATGACACGACACATTAAGGAATTATTAAGGAATATTATTCCTTTTCTTACGAATTGTCTTTTATGTCACGCATTAATATTAGTGTAGTGTTTAAAGCAGTAACGTATATTTACGATTAGGATACGTTTATTATCGAAGTCTTTATGAAGGTCAGGGATAGATAACGATTTATTATGAAAACTACAGGAACTAGTTACGGCATAAATCCATTAAATTAACACTTGGTTCTCCAATTGTGAAGAAAATTCACAGATATTCTTGTCGAAGGAAAATGATTACCGATTTTGTTAAATGCACATTAACATTCATAAACTGGAAGAATGGAATCTTTTTGGCTATGTGCATATTTCTGTGTTTCTTTTACGTATATAAGCATTTGTCACCAATTTATTCTATACAAATAAAAAGATTCGATTTTCTTGCAACAATTTGAAATTGCAACAAAGCAATCATACCAATTTATCAGACGAGATATCATTATACGTAGGTACGTAGCTCATTTATTCATTAGTCTACTATCTTATTGGAGAATAATAAACACCGTAAGCATACAGTTTGCAGCGAATAGCAAGACTATAAAGAAGGAGGTCAGCTATACATTACATCCCTCACGATGACGAATTTGACCTTAAGCGACCATTTAATTTTGGACGAAGAACAATACACGAAGCTGCGCAAATATTTTTACATCAATACAGTAAGATAAAATAATACACCTTCGGACTCATCAGCTTTCGTTACTGAATCAGAGATCAAAGAAGTTTCTCGAAATTAATCTGCAAACTTCTCTAAGCTGCCATTTTATGATAGAAATACGTAGGATAATCTACCTAACTATACTAAAAGCAAAAAGTAAGAAAGCTAATTCCATCGTTTTATTACACCTTGGAATGCAATAGTAGGACAAATATCTTTAACCCAACACTGTCAGTTCGAGATTGTTTGAGATTGTATCATACCTGTCATTTTCTCTTCCATCGAACCAGTTTCTTCACAAAATTTACTCAAGACGAATTTAACTTAAAAAATCCTTGGAAAATTCCAAGAAAACACGAGAGAAAAGGGAATAATCGTAACCCAAAGTCGATCGAGACATTTCGATTGGAGTACCGGAGACGGATAACAAGATCGAAGCTCGAGGCTGGTTCCATGCCCGCGGAGAGACATCGATGGTTATTATGAGCAACACCATGGGGACCCGTAATATAGCCGAGACGTTGCTGTAGGTCCGCCGCTTCTCTCCGCACGCACACCAACCGTGGACACTCTCCTAACGGCTGTAAAAAATGATTCTCGCGGCGAAAGACATGTAAATTTATGAAGGCCCTCGAGGCCCCTCTTCTACCTACGTCCCTGCCTCCGACACAGATGCATTGTTGCGCTAACAATTAATTAATGTCGCTTTAATTGTACCTGCACACCATGCTGGTCACACTTCCACTTTGTTTCGTTTCCTTTCGTCTCGCCTCGTCTTGCCTCGTGTCGTTTCTTCCTTCGTTGGGTTTGCTTCTCGATCTTCTTTTGTCTTTGCACTCGGTCGAACGCACGAAATTATGCTGATCAGCCGGTGCCGTTTCGTCGTATTGTTCTTCCTCGAGGATACCTCGAGGTGAGCATTTCGAGAAACGCGTCCCTTCTTCGTAGCCACATTGTTTCGTGGCGAACGCATTGTGAACGCGTTGTGGACGGCGAGGCGGTGTTTGCTAATGTGGGACACGTGGTATTGTTAGGCTGATTGATAATTGTTTTTTTAATTAGACCCCTCGGGGAACGAAACTCATTACGATTCCGATGAATCGTTTCTGGCGACGCGCGTCGACCGTTCGCCGGATGTGAAAGCGCTCGGAATTTTTCAAACCTGTGAAATTGCGAGTTTGAATCAGCGAGTTAGCTCTTTGTTCCTTTTACATTTTGAAAATGTTATTTTTAACCCTGTAGTGAAGAGATTTTAATGCTTCGTAAGTTTTGCGACCTTTTGCTATTGCAGATTTATTTGCAACGTAAAAATATAATAATTATTCGTACTACTTATTAATATTTCTTCACACTACAAACGTGTAAATGAATTTGACAATGAATCTTCGAAATAAAAGCTACAAAACAGTGATACAGAACATTTCTTAAATCACGTTTCTACGATTTTGTGACACATAAAAATTTACACTTTCGAAGTCTTCTATTTCAATTGGAAAATTTACGTATTTCCATCATAAGACAAAGAATTAATGGTCATATGCAAATCAATTACCTCGAACTTCGTTAAAAATTGCAACGAAAGTGCAGGCCCAAGGTATCGAACGCATTATTTCGATCCATCTAACTATAATCTCGTCACTCTAAACGTATGCAAGGTACAATGTATATCACTGGGCGATGATCGTTCGCCTGCAGCAAGCATTTCCGCGAACAATTTTTGCGCAGGATGTTGCGCTTATCGCGCGAGAATCTCGCCGGATGATCGGCGACGCGTTTAAGCTTCGGAGCGTCATAATCCAGTCGGTGAATTTCACACCTGCGCGATATGAGCATTAATGTTCCCAGGGTTTGTTATGTTTTTCACGTTACAAGCGTGTGTTCGTGTGTATTTTCCATGGTTGTATTGGTGCACATGGTGTTCAACGTATGCTCGTATTTTTCTGTTACAGGATATAAGGGAGCGGAAGAAGCGTAGATGAGTTCTACTGTCTGCGTCCTCGGTAAGTCGTGAACAGCAAATATAAAGATAATATAAAATGTCTCACGACCGAGCGCACGGGGTCTTTATGACATGCACGTATTATCCAACCTGTACGGACTTTCATTTAACTAACGAGGCAGCGCCTTTTGAAATTTATAAATGTCGCGGTGTAACGTTACATTCCTTTCAAAATGATACGAGCCTCGGGAGTTGGCTTTAGTTATGAGCTGATCGGTTTTATTTTAACCAATTAACTTATAAATTATATCTATGGCTATTTCGATCGTCGGGGATAATCTTCTTTTCGAAAGATTTGTTGCTGCTTTGGTTTGGATAATTGAATCTGTAGGTACGAAACAAATTACGAGTGAAAATCAAACCGATGCATTCTACATTTAAATAACCACCTATCCTTAAGATTGTTTATAATACATTCGTAAAAAGATTCGACGCGTGTTCAAATATTTCGTAAACCGCTATATCATGACGTTAATCCGAATTGGATTAATCCGAAATTTCTCTTAATAAATAACAATCTCTCTTGATAAAGATGTCTTCTGTTTAAAAAACGTACAACAAACGTCGTTAAAAAAGACACAAAAATAATACGGAAAATTTCAACGAAAAATTATATTCTGAGTGTCGGCCACAAACCATAACTACCCTCGATCGTACGCTCGGAACCGATAATCTGTACTGAACTTACGGAGCGACATCGGGACAAATTTTCGAATGGAAATGATTCCTCGCGAGACTCCAAGCCAGTCCCGTATCACGAAGAAAGAAATACAGATTCGAGAGGAGAGTAAGAAAGAGACAGGAAAGACCGAGACGTGGCAGCAAAGTGTGGAAGAAGGAAAGAGGCGAAGGATGAAGGAGACAGGCCCCGGTTGCCGGACTACCTCTTCTTCCCCATAAATACGGATTTAGTCGCGCGGTTTACGAGCGAAAACGTGTCGAGCTTCGCGAGGCTGGCCGCGCCTAAATTATTAAAGTCGTAAACGATCGAAATCGTCGTTAAGCGGCGCGCGAAGAAACCCATCGGACCTGCCTCCGCGTCTCCACGACGACGACGACGATCATTTTTCCCGGGCGGCGTTTCATTGTTGGACCACGGCTAAGCGGAGCTATGTTGGTCGCGTTGCACCGTCCACGACAATAAACGGGCTTACTCTTGAGCGAATACGCGCGACCAGCCGAGCCTACTCTTCTCGCGACTATGGTGACGTCCGAACCGAGCATAGATCAGACTGCAGGGTTATTGGCACCGGTAATCTCGAATGGCGCGAGTAATATCGCTCGATGAGTTGTTAACGCGAGGCGTTACGCGAATAAAATATTCCGCGTCGAGATCGCCGTCAGATTTATCGCCAACGCGTTCCACGCGCTCTTCGCCCACCAGAATTTCGACCCCGCGCGGATTTTCATCGTTCGCGCGTTCTGATTAGACACTGTGGATGTTTATTGTATATATATTTAAAAAATTACTTTTTTCCCCCGAAATTATTATAATTTTGAGAATACGATCGAGTAAATGAAATTTAGGCGGAGAATTATTTCACCTGCTAGATGGGTCGCATTAACGAAGATGTTTTCTTTTTCTCTTTCATCCAATAGCTAGATTCTACTTTTCCATTGTAATTTTTTCTTATAAGGGACATTTTTCATTCGACCGTATTCCTTCGGGAAGTATGTAGTTATTGCGATTCAAATAATTCGCGCGTTTTATTTGCACGCAACTTGAATTCATGCGAGTAAGTAAATCACAGATGCTGGAATGCCGCGTGTTTCGCGTTAAATATTCGTCATAAATAATTAAACGCTGTTATCAGGAAATAGCATTTCCTTACGATTTCGAACATCCAGCGATAAAATAGGACGAATCGTAGAAATTTACAGTCGTTTATAGCATCATAAATTCTATCCGCTTTGGCCGGGTCTTTGATAGATATTTTAAGCAGAATGCCGCGATAAACACGTTTATTTCGCGGAAAATGCAACGAACGCTATTAAATCTACTGTAATTATTTTTCTATTTTTCGGCCGTGTTCTACTTTTTTCTCTCTCTATTTTCGCACTATTGATTCAGAACTATGGGCAGAAAATATTCCATTAATAATAATCTATCGGTTCTCTCGTTGTTACTTTAAAATATCATTCAGAATTTATCTAAAAACGGAGCTGTTTAAAATAGGATTTTTAGAAATCGCAGTTTATCAAATCTAGAACAATTAACAAACAGTAATCTTTATTCGATATTCTCTGATATATTCCTATATCAGAATTTCATTATATAATTAATTAGTTTATGATGACAGGAAATTATGGTTAGGAAATAAAACATCCCGCTTGTATCTATAAATTTCGTTTCAAATATATAAAATCGTTCCTCCCGATAAACTCTTTTGCCTTTTTTTCAAACGATTCAACGAAATTTTTATCTCACGAGAAATCGTATCGTCTGTCAACGAAGCGTCTTAAAAAATAAAGTATGCAAATGATCGACAATAAATAATGAACGTATGAATACTTACCATTAATTATCTTTACAACATATGCTTCGTTAATGATCTTATACGCAATTAATAATCCATGTTTTCTGCATTGCACAATATTGCTAGTTGCCTTCTGTCGCCTTATTTAGTTCATTAATTTCCGACTGAAAGGAAACGGGTGCATCGTTTCTCAGAAATAAATATCCTCGTACAGTGTCGCCGTAATGAAAGCAATTTCGTACAATCTCGTACGTAATTCCGTGTAATTTTCTGGCTTGTAATATTTTTGTCCTTTTTCCGTGGAATTTAGAGCACCGTTTATGGAAATTAAGAGGATTAAGGTTGCCACTGTACAACAGTTAATGATCTCTACAGGTACTCGCGTTTCTTGTCCACCGATAAGATTTTAATCGCGTCGATCCTCTAGTAGGTAACGAGCAAAACGTTCGTTCGAAGCTTCTTCTACTAATTAACATCGTGCCGCGTATAATTTTCTCGCGCCATTCTGCTCGCTTTGAAACACTGACTGTATCAAAATAGCAGGTACAACGCTTAATTAATCGGTGGAATTCGTGAAAAAGCAGGCAGAAACATTTGTAAATATAGGTTCGAGAACTGGTCGTTTAGCAATATTTCTTCAAATTTATTTCATCAGAGGCTTCTCCGGATTAACTTCTGCTTACGAAATGTGATTCAAATGTAAATTCTTCATTCTGGTTCGAAATATTAATTTAATTCTTATTAATGGTATATGTGGTATAAATAATAGCGATATCAATGATTATAAATAAAATATCCATTTTCAGAAAGCCTCTATTTCAAGATTTGGTATCATTGTTAAACGCTAAATCTCAATTTAAATTAAATGAAATTCGTGTTGGTTAAATAATTTGCAAAAAGATATATGTGTAATTAATGTATAATAATAGGAATTATTCGCTTCTATAGAATATTATTCGTGTAAATTAATAAAATAAAATCCTAACTGAAATAATAACTGAACAAGTGTGTGAAAGGCAGCTTTAACAGCATTATTTAATTTACTCAATTCTGTACCAGAACAAAATCGTATTCTCGGTAATAAAAATATTTCGTTATCTCGATTTTTTAAATACCGGTTGTCAAGCACGAGCAAATCGCGGAAGAACCGACTTAGTATTGGTAATGTTAAAACCTCCGTGTACAATGTTATTAGCCAAACGTAGGTAGTACACTTAATATATTCTGTCTATCTGATCGAAACGCTTTAATTGCGAGGTGATTATCTACCATTATCGAGTGACTAACGCCGGTTTTGTTGCTTAAAACACCAATTTACGTAATCAAGCTGAAGTCGAACGTTCATTAGAGACGGAAGTCAATAATGACGTAAAAGAAACGCGCAAATTTAGACAGGACAAGCATAATTATCGTTTTAATGAACCGTATGGTACAGAGAAAAAAATTTTCGTGGAAGAAGATCAAAATGTCGAACCATAAACTTAACAAAAAATCAACGGTAGAGAAGATGAGAATTTCGCTGTAACGTATTTGTTCGTTATTACAATATGCGCGCGATACTGATTTTGATATAAGAATGTGAAGTAAAAATCATGAAATTTAAAAAAAAAAAAAAAATATAGGAAATAATAATTCTTGAAATGCGCACACGTAAAACTTTATTCGACACATTTAGGTTTTGCATGAAAGTCGCGTCTGTTAATAAATACATGAGTCACGTACAATACCATAAATTAAAAGGCAGAGAAAAGTGATCATGTTACGAACATTGTCCTGTAAAACTTCATACTTTTTTTTAAGTTGGCCACTAATCACATAGCTAGCTAACGAGTTTGAAAAGTCTGCAAGAAGTAGAGTTAATTAGTTCGACTTACGAGATTCTTGTTTAGTATATCTAGATAGGGAAAATCCAACCAGGAGTGAACGTGTCAATAATCTACTTACTATTTAGTTATATGGAAATATTTGCAACAGAGCGGTATAATTAAATATGTTAAACGGTGTTATTCGTATCTTTAATACGATGGAAATAAAATCTGAATTTAAAGTACGTTGTTTAAACAACTAACGCTTTTCATGAAACAACGATTTATCGAAGACGCGTGTTCGTAAAAAGGATATCGTTTTTGGAAAGAGAAAGAAAGAAACACGAACTCGACATGGATAAATGATATTGAAACGAACAAAATACGTGTCTATACGTGGGAAACGAGCAAACTGATTGTTAAATCGAGGATCACAAAGTGTTCGCAGTCACGGGGTCAGAATTTGATGAAGCACATTGATCACTCATCGGACGAACACTCATTTGACCACTTTTATTTCGGATGATCGCGCGAATGACCTGTGTGAAACTAATCCATCATCCGTTTGTATTAGCGATCAATCACGTCAAATGGCACGGTTTTGAAAGTTTGCACTGAAACCTGGATAAAATGTTCGCCGATGATAACGATCTTATACCGGCGAAATAAATCTTTCGATTAATGTAGCTTAATTGCGGTAAACGAGAATGTCGGTATAGAAATCTTGTATCACATTGATTTGTTAGAAGAATTTTTTCATGCAAAATTGTTTATTTCTTTTCACGGCGAGCCATTCGTTTTCATTTGTCAATCACGTTAAACGATTAACGTTCGTAACTATCAATAACCGTGGCGTTAATCCACGTTTATTCCCTCATAGACGTAATTTTTCTTTATGAATATTCTTGAAATTGTTTATCAAAATCCAAAGATCACAATATACCCACTAACGAAATTGACACTTAATCATTTCCTCGGCTGCTTTCCTTCATTCACAGCTATCGCACACTGCAACTGTACATGTAGGCACTCAAACATCGATCGAAAGTAATTTTATCTCTCGACAGCATTTCTCGTTTTGTAGTTCACAGACATTTATTAATTTTCCAATTAACGATTATCTTACCAGAACCTCTGATTACGATCGAACGCTATATTATTTACATATGAGAGTAAAACATGCTGAATTTTCAAAGTCGCAAACAAAATTATTTTAATCGCGCGAAAATAAAAACTGACGACGACATCGATTAAAAGACGCAAGAGTAACCTTGCGAGAACGCATTGAACGAAAAAAAGAGAACAGACAGGCGCAAGAATGTTTAAAATCACGCGAGAAAGATGTGGTGAGTTTTTAAGAAGAAGTCCATTATGTATATTATATTTTAATCGTTATTAATGTAGAATTATCATATAAATTATACTTATCATGCAAATCGTTGCGGAAAGCGGAAATTGAATTTTTATCGTGAATCGTGTTACTGACAAATTAGTTATGGTTTAACGTTTTACGCGCTCGACATCCGCGTCATGGCTGTCAATGAAATTCGTCACGCTCTTGTAAACAGCTTATGCAGTGTCTCTTATTCGTAAATTTCGCGTCTGTATCTCGAAGATGCGGCGTCGTGTTATTCCGTTAGAGAAATCGTCAATCAATCGAATAGAGTAGTCTGTCCTCTTTGTTGCAGATGATATACTTATATAGATTACTATCATTATATGCAATGAAATCTTATGTAGTACAAGTAGGTATTTGGATTTTCACATTATTGTGCGATGCAGTGACGTGTAATTTGCGCTCTTTTTATCTTATCTCAAACAACCATATCCTATTGACGATAAGAATAAAATATACAAGAAATTTGTTAAATATAGAACAAATAAACAAATCTAAGAACACAACAAGTTTGTGTAAATATTAAAAGAAACTTCAATAGGATTATTGTTCGTTGAAAGATTTTTGATCATTGCTTAATAGTCTTAAACGGCACCATTTTTCATTCACTTAGCTTATTACCTATAGTCGCTAAAAACTTGAACGAGCGAATCGCATCGGATAATCAACCAAACATTCTAGCTTCCATTAATTTAGATAGTTTATTGTGGACTATTTTTGTGCTTTATGCACATTACGAACGATTAAAAGTATATAACCTTTTTGTTAACGAACAAAGTTTAATCGAACGAAACCTCGTTTAATCCAATCAGTCATTGATTGTAAATTTACTTTACCTTGCTACCAGGTCTATTTTTTCCAATGAAAAACAGTTCGATTATACAAAATACTCTGGGATCTTATAATAAAATCTTGATAAATTAAGTAAATCCATAAAGCCATTATATTTGCCATTTTTTGATTCATAAATTATATCGATCATAAATATAATTCAATTTCAATATCGTATTAAAAATCTGCTAGAAATATTTTCAATACATGATATCGGCATCAGGCCGAGTTTATAATTATTCGAAGCAAGCAACGAGCAATCTTCGGTTCTCAATCTCGGTATAAAACAGCAAAAAGCAGAAAAAGTAACGTTTTAACTGTTCCTATAACAAACGATCCATTCACTGATAAAAAGCAAGAGAAACGAAGAGACGTGGGAATTAATAAAAAGCGGCGCGCCGATACCGCGGTTTAATCATTCATCGGCCGTATCGATCCTGCTGGAAAGCAGAAGTTTATGGATTTTCCCGCGCGAGCACACTGCAGGTCTCCAGCACGTCTGAGATTAGAACCGTTTCTGGGAACGTTGCGTGGCTGGATTCGCGTCGATCCTCCTTGTTACGTATTGAAGATAGGTGGCACGCACTAGGTGGTTGACTACAAAGAAGCGAAATCGATTTGCAATTGAAATCCCGCGCGTCGTGTAAGTACGTGGCCGCGGGTCATCCGATTACTATACGCCAGTGTATACGGTCGTTTCTCTGAACCTGGATAGCTTCGATAACGGACCAAGTAGAGATGATGAAGAGGAACCACACGAGATCGAGAGTCGTTCGACTGCATTGCGAATGATCGTGAAACCTACCAGGTTGTTGACCCTGAACAGGCATATCTATGGAATCAAAGTGATCGATGCTGGTGATATGATCTTAGTTTTATTCTATTTTTTATCATCGTGAATTTTTAAACTCGTTTGACGAGACACTAAAATGTTTTATTTTTGTCGCCTCTTATTTTATATTATATCGAGTTTTTCAGATTCACGGTATTTTACGGTCATTTGGTAAATAAAATGGTAATCTTAATCTTCTACGTTTTCTTTGTTTAACTTTTTATTCTCCAGCGATTTGACATTTCGAGGTTCGATGGTAGCGATGGAAAACGTATAATGATCAGGAACTTGTTGAACTTTTTAGGAAATACACCTATAATATCATCTTTTGTACGGTGCTTAATATTATAACTGGAATTATGTAATTGTTATCGTTGTATACTTGTATGATCCTAATGACTGCTTGCATCATTCCATAGAACCTAGAATTCTTGCTCAAGTATATTTAGGTTGAGAATTCAGAGTAAAGCATTAATATTTATGAGAATGGAAATTTCAGTTTTCCTTGTTCGATTATTTGCGAGAGGATAGAAATGCAAGGGAAGAATACCTTCGAATTGAACGAAGATATAATTGCTTACATTAGAATTTCCACGAAAATCCGCCACAGCGAATCAAACTCATTTTCTAAGTAATTTCTGTTGAAAACAAAGAAAGATATCCTTTTAACGGAATCCTATCGATGTTGGGGAGAGAAAAAGCGTCCGGTAAAAAATGGAAACAGAGTTCGTGTAAAGGCTCTCTCTAATTTCTCCTACACGCACTTAGTCTTCGAAAACAGACACGTTGATCCCCGAATTAAGAGACTCGAGGGGCTGAGCACGGGAAAGTTTGGCTTGGAAGCGTCGAAGAAAAGTCTCTTCGCCTTTTTCTTGCCGCGTCCCTGCCTTTTTGTACGAATCAACGTGGTTCTTTAATTGCTTTTTGTTGCGCTAATCGATCGCTAGACATTTCAGTTTCTCGTTCTTGCTGAAACGACCGAATCTCGAGATGCATGTCCATTGTTGCGTCAAAATACTTCGATCGATAACGATTAATTCGTTTTTGATCATTTTTCTGAATCGACGAGTAATAACTTTTTTAACGATCAACTTTTACTTAAGGTCTTTCGATTTTCCAGTTTTTTTCTATCTACAATTTGACTTAATAAATTGCATTTACTTACGTTTTTAATTACAATCTCGTACATGATAATTTTTTGGACGTCAACTTTATAATCATTATATTATAGATTATCGCGACAAAAATCTTATTTGCCTCGTTCAAGGTGGAAGGATTCAATAGAAATTCGAATAGCAAGCATCCCTCGTCGAAAGAACTTCTTCTAATTGTATTCGTCCACTAAAAAGACCTTAATACGCGTGCAAAACCTAATTTCATGGAAGTTCGACTTTTTCTTCGTTTTCATCCGCCAACAGCGTCCATGCCTGTGGATAACGTTCCAAACAATGAAGGGAACGATCATCCTTTTAAGGGTTCCAACGTTTGAGTACAACATCCCCTATGCATTTTTGATCCCCTTTTTCTCGTCTTCTTTTTCGATATAGTTTTCTATGACTAACTCGTTCCCTTCAACGATATTTCCCTATCGATTGATCTTCTTTCGTGGTTCTGCTTCATCCCCTTTGACTAAGCTATAGTCTTCGTTCCTTTCATAGGATCCTTTACTGCGATAAATTTTCCTATCTTCTCTATCCGTTTCAACAAGGCCACGACCCCAATTTCACTCTTAATATTGTCTTATACAGCTTCCTCAAATAAATTTCCTACTTTTTACAATACAATGTAATTAGAATACAATAGAAGAAATATTAGTCTATTTTTTATCCCCATTTCTACATCATCATACACTACACATTTGAATATCTACTCATATATATTCCGTACGTTATTGACCAAACATTTGAAACAGCTATGCGTTCCATAAAATTATTTTGAATCAATAACGAAATTAATCGAAGATTCATGGATATAACTAACAATGAGAAGACTTACAAATTCTCGACTAGTGGTGTGTATCTTTTTATATTATAAATAATCATTCGCTCTCTAGATATGATAATCTCGAGACACCATCCAATAACCCCGAATCGAGCAAACCTCTGGTTTTCCAAAAATTCGCTGATAAACCTGGAAACGACGAAGAACCTTTCACAGCTCGATCTCGAGCATCAGACCTATACATCTTTGAGTCGAAAAGGCCGAGGTCACGAGGAACACGAGGACGATTACAAAAGCGGGCCGGCAGGTGGTGGGGCCAGATTCGTCCCCACGTATCGGCAAGAATATCGAGTGTCGACCTTCCGGAGGGCTCTGCGAACCGTTCGAACCGTTTTCGATCGGTTCGATCGGGCCCCCATCGTGCCTCTTTCTTACAATGTTTCTCACGTGATCCACAGACAAAAGCCGACGAATTCCAGCGTGAAAATCCGCGCCGCTACCGGGTCCACGGTGTCTCGTGACAAAGAAGGCGAGCACGGGCTTCTAGAGGAGGCTGGCAACTCCGTCGTGAAATCAGTTACGAAATCACGGGGTCCCATTCGAGCCGAAGCACGAGTACTCTCTCTGCTCCTCTTTGTTCCACTGGTTTTCCTCGACATACCCCTCGCGTTTTATCCCGCCACGTAGTCGATCATTAATTTATAACGAACCAGCACCGCCTGTTATTATTCCATAGTTACACGATCGCGTGATTACACGCGTAAAGCGATTGAATCGACGAGTTGAAATTGTAAACGGTGCAAGTGTCACGTATTTTCGATAGGGGTAAAAAGCTGGATCTCTGATAAATTTGAAGCTTGTAACTTTTACCGCTTCAATGCTATCGACTTCTATCCTTTACTATTTTTATAAATTTAAAAGGAGAATAAACGATGAAACACGTGTTTCGGATTAGTTTCGTTGAATAGCAAAGGAGCTGCTAACACTGTGTCGGCGATATTGTGATTCAATATCGTAAATCATTGGAGCCAGATATTAAACTAATCCCTAGAATGGATTAGAACCGATAAATTATAAATTAGCTTACGTTATAAGAAATCGTAGAGTAACGGGAAAATAGCTTTCACCGATATATGGCCCTACCAACGAAAAATCATATCGATCACAATCGAGCAGCTTGAAATTATAACGCGACAACGAGCATCGAAGCGTGTGTCAATGAAACAGTATGGTGGGCGATTAACAGATTCGATCGGTGTGCAAACATGGCCCAGGTCAAGCCACGAGACTATCGATTGGCCCTTCCCGGAAGGCAGGGGCCGTCGTGTAATCCGACTGCCGCAGCCGTCTTGAAATGGAATTATTTCGACATCGGTTTCGATCGTCTACCCTCGACAGGGCTATCGTCCTCGTCGTGAACGTCTCGTTTGTTGTCTACCCAAGGAACCGCTCTATACGTGCGCGATCCGTGGTATCGTAACGATCGATGGACAACGATGTTGTATAAATTCTTGGAAGGATGTACATAATTGAATCTCGTGTGTGCGATACAGCAAAAAGACGTCGAAGACCGTAGAGGAAAGAGATGTTAGAGATGTTAGAGATGTTGGAAACTATAGAGGGTAGAAGGTTCGGATAAGCGATGTTTGTAAAATAACTGAACGACAAGAGAAAAGTCTCACTAGTGACGAAGTTTTTATCTTCGAAAAGTTGTGGAAACAATTTAAAATTTATTGGTAAGACCTACGTGCTTAACATTCAGCATGTAGTTTGTTCTCTCTGGTCCCTTCTCTTTGCCTTATTCTGAACCTAAAAATTGTCTGATTTCAAAACAATATCACGTTGAATTAAATTTTAAATGTCATTTCTATTGAGAAACAAAAATCTTGCAGTTGTTGCAATTATTGCTTAAACATACCGTGTCCAGTGTTAGGCTTTGACTGGTGGAAGAACAATCCCTTCTTGAAACGCACGCATCGAAGCTCAGTCAGCTTGGTGGAAAATGGCAAACGAGCGAAGCAACGGGTGACCACAAAGGGTAGACATAACCAAGTAACTGGGTTACGTACTCGGTTCTTCGACGAATCGGTTTAGAACGTCTAAAACCGTCCACGACTGTTGGCCGAGGTTCGCGTAGTCGACGAGAACGAAATGTTGTTCCCTGTATCGGACCAGAGATCAGGGTAATTAAGTGCTGACCGCACGGTAATTCCATTATCGCTGCCATCGTTGTCCAGCAGACTCGGGAAATCCGATTAACCGAGGCCGAGTCCCGACGTCGCACATCACCGCGGCTCCGCTGAATTTAGAAGATTTGTAAATGCGTTCGCTGCTCTTTGCGGTACTCTCCACGAGTACGCTGCCTAGTCGAGATGATCTCACATGATGGAGTGTAATATGGTCTAATATTTTTGAAATTAGTATCATTGTCTTGTTAGAAATAGTTTATTAATGTCGAGCTTAACGCGAATATCTATTTCTATATCGACTTATTCCTAATTAATATCTATTTCTATATTTCTTTTTCTGACGAAAATATCATAAAATCGTTCCGACTCTTCCGTTTTATGTTCGTTATTCCCCCTACTGATAGATTTGCTTAATAAAATAATATTTTATTAAAAGTTCGAAGACACTTTCTCTTATTTTTAGAACAAGTTGAAGTTGTATCAATTTCGAAACGAACGCTTGATATATTACAAAACAAGATTTCACACTTTAAATCCTTCTTACTTCTTTCTAGACGAAACAAAATCTATGTAATCATTTGTATATTTTGAAAATTATCTGTTAAATTTGTAACTCGTGACATGTACAAGTCACTTATTGATTAGGGTGAATGGTTAATGTTGAAGAAGTTGCATCAGCTAGAAATTACAATCCTCGTAACGTGTATTACTGTTTCACCTAAAAACGCGGTTTCATCGGTTATTCGGACAAATCAATTTCCGATAAAAGCGAACAGCAAAACGCTCGGCCGTCGCAATTAAAAGATAGCCTCGATTATATACCATTTCCGACGTCCATTTGCGTTACTTTATGGAACGTCGACAGAAATCGTTCGAACATCGCCATTGTTACATCGTACTCGATTGTTCTTTCTAATGATACATTTCGATGCGTCTATCAATTCAGCTTGCATGCACAAAGCGATCCAGAAACAAATAATTGAAAGTTCTAAAGACCTAGAGTGCGGACGAATAAAAATTCGTATAGGTAGAACTTAAAAGTTTAAACTGTGCAACTCGTCTACGCCATTTGCATTACAAATTGCGATACATACATTTTGCATTGAGTTAAATAAATGGACAAAGAGTAGGAGGTAGAAGGATACTTAGCTACGAAGTGCACACGAAGTTGAAGATTTATACGACACTGCTCACGTAAGAACTGGTTTATAGTTGAAAATTAAATTAGAAATTTCTTCGAGGGACGCGATGAGAAACAAAACGCATAATATTCTCTAAAACTCAAATCTGTAAAACGAAAGTTGACGATGGTCAAAAGCGACCATCCTCAACATTTTCTTTCCTTCTTATTCCTATAACTGTTTTAAATTTGCATATAACAAGTTATTTGCTTATAACAGTTATGGTTTCTAGTTAGAATTCTATAGGTGTAATGAAAGATATCGATCTTTTATTTTTCATCTGATGTTACGAAGCGATATAATTTTCCAAAAGATCCAAGTTTAACGTTAATCTACTATAAGGTCTATTTATTAATACCTTGATAAAAGCTCGTTCTTCTGTCCATTATTTGATACCGTCAAGCAGCAGAATTCACTAAATAAAATAACTGCTCTACATCCTGTTCAAGATTAATCGAGGGACCTGTATTAATTAAGCTCTTTTACTTACTGTGGAGAATAATCCCTTAAATTGTTAGAGCTCCTCTTTTAAATCACCCTATGTATAGCTGAATGCGTTCCGAGAAACTGGGCCTGCGTGTAATCCGCGCTCGTCGCGACACCGTTTAATTGCAATAATTACGATAATTACCGAGTTCCGAGCATGCCGGCGTAGCAGGCCTCGTATTCGGTCACCGTTATGTATCCCGTCACGACACGATAACAGCGATTCGTTACTGGCGTTTTCGTTTCGTGTCATCGAGACGGCTCGCGTGAAACTCTGAATTGATAAACGAGAAGATAGGATTCCTCGTCGATTCGGGCAAATATGACTCGAGGATTTTCATTGCTACGAAACCGACGTTTAAATTGAATATTTTTACCCCTTGCATTGCTTTAGAGTAGTATTCTCGTTTATCAATATTTCTTTTTTTCAGCTTTATATTCGTTTCGATCTTTTATCACGCGTTGACTGTAAGAATTATTCCGGGAAAGAAAAATATTATGACGGAAGGTGTAAAGGCGTGAAACACCTGAAAAAATGTACTAAATCGAATTCTTCCAATTGTTTCATTCAGAAAAAGACATATTTTGTGGTATCTTTTTACGATCGATATTTCCAAGCAGGGGGGGGGGGCCGGAGGAGTAGAAGAGCAGCTTTATCGGAATGAGAAGTTTCTAAGTAAGTTTCTTCCGAAAGAAACATCGTCTGGTCAATGTAAAACCGGCTGTATAGCGAAACAAACTCGCCCCTTCGTCAATACAGCTCGCTTCGAAATAGAATTGCTCGCGCTTACTTGGAATCGTTCGTACACACTGTTGCGGGAAACAATTTCAAAAATGTTTAAAAAACCGAAAAAGAAAAACATAATGAGAAGACACTAAATGGAAAACTTTTATGCTGTACTTTTATGTTGTATGTGTTATATGAAACATTTTGAAATTTCATTAACACTGTAATAAGGCACGACAGTCAGGATTTTATCGGTAAAATCTGAAACCAATCTGAGAGTATATTTTCTTATTATAGATTTCCGATATATGGAAACGAACAGACCTGTCCATGTTTTACGAGCTCTACTGATCCGAATCAGGAAAAGTCGTAATCGTTAACGCGAGGCGCTGATTCGATTTGCATAAAATCAGCTGAGAAAGAATCGTAAGAGAGCCAGTGTATAGGGAGGACGAACATAAAACTCGCCCTATGGAATATTTCGTTCGCACGGTTTCATTTCAATTAACGTTCCCTCGTCCCATGGGGTTTGGTATCGTCTTGTATATATGTACATATATATATACGCATAGGCACGCATACAGTTCTAGTCAGTCTATTTCGATGTCTCACCGATAATTGCGACGCGGTAACTCGAACGAGTTAGCGGCTCCTTAAGGGATGGATTTCGAAACCGGTTTCGCATTATCCGCCATTCTCACCCTGAGGCGCTGTTCTGTAAGTTCAACCGGGTTTTTATTTTCCACGGTGCGAAGGGGTGGTCAAGCAGACGAGCCGATCGATTTCAATGGCCGCGTTAATTTTGGACGACGGTTGATCGCAACATTCCTCGACCGGTCCTTCTAATTTGAATAAATTAACCAACCCTTTATCGAGCAAGGAATCTTTTACCGCGCGTATAATTGATTCTTTCGTAGAGCTTCATTCCCGCTTTATATCTGCGAAATTTTTCGTTCAAAAATAATTGTATTTCATTCATTGATCAGAGATCTATTTAAAGTTTATCCAATCTATTCGTAAGACATATAAGATTACCAAATATACGTTTTATACGTGTTAACAATTTCCATCAATGACTATTATCTTCGCAGACTTCGTATATTCCTGCACCTAATCATGCCGACAAACTGTTCAGATTATTCTCTTAGCCGGTAACAGATCGGTCGCCGCACGGAAGCGTGAAATATTCATAAAGCGTTGAGCCAATTTTCTGGGACATCCTCTGGACGATCGGTTAAACGCGTCGGAAAGGAATGAGATTTTGGACGCGAGCGGAAGCTGTGACTCCGACGATCGGCAACAGAGTCGCGCATCTGGCAACTAGTTACCAATCTATTCCTGTGCAGGCATCAACGGGGCAACCAGCGGCGCATACCGGCCTGTCACAATGCAAACGGTGCATACACCCGTGGATTTCAAGTGCACGTACACGGGCTCGTGGTGATTCGAAATCATTTCTAATATAGTAATTGCCCCCGAGCGGTGCAACTGGCACGGATTCAGATCGCGTTCGTCAGTTGACTGCCTCTCGTTCACAGCCACCTGATTTATACATTCCGTTTTCATCCCGCGTCCTCGTTTTGCGATGCCGCGGAATCTTCGCGATTCATCCGACACGTCGCGATGGTTCGAAAGGATCGCGAAATTTTCACATCAATTTCGTTCCTCGAATCCTATTAATTGGTAGGACAGTTGGCCTCTTGTATTTCTCTTTATCGATCATTGCTGGATTGTACGTGTAGGTATGTATTACTTTTTTGATAAAATGTTCGTGTGGAATAAAGTTGATTTTAGTAAGAATTATAGATATCGTTAATTATTGAAAATTGATAAATAATTATGCTCGTGTTTTTTTTTTTTTTTTTTATATTTCAATTACGTAGCTAGTGTTTGATACAGAAAAAGTGAATCCTCTTTTTTGTAGAAATTAATTTTTCGTCTACCACCAAATCTTGTTTTTTCTTTCAGAATTCCTTAAAACGAACTTTAAATTACAAAATATTTCATACGTTTCAAATACCAGAGTAAATATATTCGTACATGCTATATTGAATGAAATGTTTGTTCTTGCGTTAAATGTCATGTAAAACATATATAGCAGTCATTAACAACTACTATACTCGTTAATTTTGCATATTCTTGATAAAATCCTTACATCACAGCAAAATATACACGAAATAAAATAAATGTACTTCTCTTTAACATTCAAGCACCGCTGCAATTCCAACAAATTCAACTCGCTGAACACAAATTATAAGCCATTCTTGGCCAAGTTCTGGCTACTAGTAGTCACTAAAACAAAAAGAAACAACTTCTATTCCCCATCGAGGAAGCAACGTTCGGTAGAAAACAAACGGGGAGAGAAAACCAGGGAAGAAGTCGATCCCCGAACGTCGGCGTTCTAACCCCGCGAAACTCGTTCTAAGCCCAGCAGACGCTCGGCACCCCGACCACCCTCCTCGTCCAGCTTTCTCGTTTTTTTTACTGCAGTGCACGAGGTCTAAGAAACACGACTTCGCCGGAGTCGCACACTAGCCTCAACCGTGTAATTATGCCGCGCAGTGATTGGCGTGGTTCGTGGAACAGAGGGTGGAAGCGTGGCTAAGCACGAGGGTAGCACAGTGTGGCTGTGGCAAAGTAGAAGAAAGAGTAAGAGGGAGGAAGGCGGAGAAATTCTAGAGGGAGAGAGAGAAAGAGAGAGAGAGAGAGAGAGAGAAAGAGGGCCAGGAGGTGGTTGTGGGGCAGAGAGGTGGGTTTTTAGCTCGAATTCATTAGAAGTAAAAATCGATAGGCGACGCTCTCGCTGCCTCCGCCGGCAACGTTTCGCTTGGTAAAAAGAATGTGAGAGCACCGCCACCCCCTTTCAACCGCCCTCTTTCTCTCGGCTACACCGTTCTCTCGCACCCCCGTTGTTTTCTGTCCTCCTCTGAAAGCCACCCCTCACACTCTGCCGCTTCTTTTTTCCCGCATGCTTGTGGCTATCCTGGCTCCTTCTGCAAGACGATACTCGGTGCTCGAAAAGAGAAGAACCAACGGCGACGGAATTTTATCGCGCGTTAGCTGCCTCGCGAGTTACAAGCTTTCTTCGACTTGATATTTTTTTTCCTTGTTTACTCGACGTTTTCTCAAGTGTGGAAAGTTGCGGTGCGAGCGCTTATTTTCATAACGAGGAAACGGGCAAAGGAGATGGATCTATGGGTTCGGCGTTTTGATGCTAAGCCGAGATTGGAATCTTGCCTACCGGGAATGATGCATCAAAGGATAGTTTTGCGTTTCATTTTAAGTAGGTGTGTCAAATTTCTAGCACAAACGTGGATTAATCCGTTCGCTTCAACGTCCACGGAACTGAAAGATTTCCTTTTATACAGATTGGAACAGTTCCTGTTATTACAAAAATCTAAATCAGCCGTTTACCTCTCGAAGTAACTCGTCAATTGCCAACGTCATTTAGCTTACGTCACGCCGTCCATCAAACCATTCTTAATGACAATAATAAATCATCATCGGAACGCAATTTATTACGATAATTCATACCTCTGCCAAGATTCCAATATCCCGTAATTTTAACACGAAGGTCGAAGAAATTCGTTTACATGTTCCACCAAACATGAACCATTGTTTTCCGTTCGGTACATGCGACTCCGTTACAGATACATGTCACAATAAACGTCGAAATTATTCATCACTGGTGGCATATTCCATATTAATAGGAATCCGAAACGGGCTGCGCAACTCGGCTATATCGTCCGACGATCGGTTAAACGCGTTTACTTAGAACGAAGAACGATGATATCTTTCGTAACTTCTGGCCACAGAGCGCAAGCTTGACAGTTATGCAAAGTACATCGGGGCTGACCTTGGTGTCAGAGAATATCGATCGATCACGATCGGGCGCGTCGATCTTCGACGTGGCTGTTGCTACGGGTGATCGATCTTTGCACGCCTCCCTACTCTTTTCCGCTGGTTCCTCTCTCTTCCTCGCTCCTTCTCTCTTGTTCTCGATTTTCTCGACTCCTCTTTGTCGCTCTCTGTCATTGTTTTTCTGGGTCACCCTATAAACACTGTGTGGCGGGTGTACGAAAAATGGGAGAGGTGGAAAGAGAGAGAGAGAGAGAGAGGGAAAAAGGTGGGACGATAGGGAGACGACTGCGGTGAAGAAGTGGCCGGGAGGAACGCGGGGTAAAAGGGGGTGGCCAAATTAACGGTAACCACTTCGGCTTGGTCATTAGGGAAAAACTTTCTTTCCACTGGCGCCAACCAATCCGACCCCAAGGATCCACGGACCTGAGAGAATTTTCAATCGAATCGCAATCCTCGAAACGCTTTCGCCCTCGTTTTCGCGTAACGAGGACGCGTCCAACCCTTCGCTTCTCGCACCGTCCCATCGTCTCGGGCGCGCAGCCACCCCGCTACCTACGAATCTTCTGTCCGTTGTTTCTTCCCCGAAATACGCAATTCCAATTCCACTCGAAAGAAATGCGGGGATGATTGAAGAACGAGAAGCCACCCGAGAGTTTGGTATAGTGCATCGATGGATATTAGAAGAGCTTTTTCTCAAGATAGAAATATTTGTTTTTCATTTTTTATTATACTAATGGTATCCGCTTATAGGTATTCTTCGTATATAAATTCCATTTATGTACTTTCGTTCTAATTTATACGTACATAGTTGTCACGAAGAAAGTTAATCATCTTGAAATATAGACTAAAATTTCAAATATGAAATATAAATAAATAATTTGATACATCGATGATATCGTAGCCTGAATTTTGTTAACTTCTTTCTACTAAATTACACTCTGTAAAACTATGGGAAACTTAAATACTCGTAGACAAATCTTCCAAGATCCATACGACGAAATTCTTAATTGAACCGTAACGTCGGTGAAACATTAATTCTTTCCACTACGAGAAGAAGATTCTCGAAAACATCTCGAAAAAAAGAAAAGAAAAAGGAAGATCGAGAGGATCGCGGCAATGAAAACGGAAAACCGTTCTAGTTGGCCTAGGATTCCTCGACTGAATGTCCTCCTTTGATGAACCCACATCGGCTCCATCCGCGTCTTTCCTTCTCTTAATTACGGTCCCCGGAGGATGGGATAGCAAGGGGAGAGGGACGGTGGCAGCTATTAACGTCCAACGATCGAAGGAAGGAACGCGCGCGAAAGCCAAAGGGGTGCAGGACGTGGAGCGTTTAGGGGGTGGCGTGGTGTAAGAAACGGAAAGGGGATGGGGATGTGGTTGATCGGTGGACGAAGAGAGAAGAAGCAAGTCGGTACTTTTATGTATTCTATACTCAATGTGTGTGGTTTCACCGATCGAGAATAGCCCCGCGACCATGAGGGTGGCTAGTTGGAGAAGGGTGAGGCGAAACAGAGGGGATATTGTTGGAAGCATCGGTGGTTGGCGGGGATAATTAGACGCGGCGAGAAAGAGACGAAAAGGCTGGTTCGGCGAAAAGGAAGAAGAGAGAGAAAACGCGACTTCTGGGTAAAGCGGCGCCAGATAAGACTTAATATTTGATCGTGAGCCCACCCTTGCTTCGCTCTGACTCAACCCATACACACGTATACATACACACACGTATATACAGACAAGCATTTGTAGCACGACTCACACTCCGATCCTTCGCGATCGATCTGCACCCCTTCCTGACCACCCCCTCACTCTCGACACCGTCCTCTCTGTGTACGAGCAACTATCAGGGGCAAATCTGTTGACACTACCGGCCGGAACCTTGTTTCCGATTTCCGTGGGATCGCTGATCGCTTCTGTGGAGATCCGCCTGTGAACGTCCTTCGCTCGGTCGGCGCGACCATCCCTGACGTCAGTGACGCTTGATTAACGCGCACGTGTCCTGCACTATTTCCTCCAGTTCGATATTGCCGTGTGTTCCGACGAAGGTTGTACTCCACGTGCCCTTCCGCCGACAATTTCGATCATTATCACCGACCAATTTAGCTAAGATTTCGCCAGATCGCGTCAATTCGTCAGATCGAGTTATTCACGATTGTCACGACGATCACGACTTTGAATCTTTGGATTTGGTTGAACGATTTGGTTACGATTAGTCGATATATGGCTTTTGTGTTTGACGACACACGATTCTCGTACTTTTTTAAACGCGGTTTCAGGCGATTTTTTTTTTTTCTATATAGCGTTTATTGACCAGTATTTGTGTATTACATGTGTGTGTTTCATATAATAAACAATGAATTCGGTTGTGGGGTGGTTCAGGCAAAAGTACCGATACGTGACGGTACGACATAGCCATGCAATACTTTGTGTGTCGGAGTTACATTTTTTAGGTTTATAATTGTAACTTGAATTTAAGTCGCTGTAAAGGGGTGCTTATATACGATGTTGTTTTTTTCTTTCTATCTTTGTCCTGAAAACCTGGTCGCAAAAACAGGACAGTTCGTTAGTCTACTTGGTTTCGGAGGGGCTGTGGGATTTTGGGAAGGGATGGAAGAGGGTGGACTGGGAGGGGAGCGGTTTCAGGCGATGATTCGTTAAAATTGATGTGTAGGTTGAGAAATACGAGTGACACGCGTTGGTGAAAGTTAATTTTAGGTACGTTGCATTTATGAATAATACAGATCGAGTATAGTGTGACGTATTTTTAGAATATAGATTGTGGGTGTTTATAGAACCGAGTAAGACGAAGTTAAATTAATATTGTAGTATCGATTATTGTGACGCGAGAAAGGGACAGAGAGGTCTTACTCGAAAGTTTATTCGTAGGAAAAATTTCGCTTGTTTTCCTCAGATTCTAAGTATTGCAATGAATAAAGAAAAGGATACGATTGATTGTTGGAATTATCAGAAGTATGTGGATTTACCACGAGTGAAAGAGTCGTCAAGGCTTTTAAAGTTTCAACTTGCGAAGCTTCGAAGCTGAACCAAAATGGACATGTATATTTTAACACGCGTTGTTCGTGTCAAACTCACAGAGTAAAGTATTGAATAATTAAAAACGTTTCAACCATACATTTCGCTTTACTTACGTTTTACAGACAATAAAATCGAATCGATTATGGTATGATGATTTAATCTCAATTTAATTTCAATTTAAGCATTGAGTTCCACGATTGCTTGGATCATCCTTTCGTAAATTTAATTTGTATTTAATCAAAAGTAAATCGTCTATAAATAAAGGCGAAGTTAAAATCTAAATGCTTCGTTGTAATAAATGATAGAAGAAACGATGCTCGAAAGTTTTAGAAATAACGTTTCACATCTTTTATTGTCTTCTTTGTTGTCTTTAGGGCGTTTCAAGTTTCCAGAGTGATCAAAGTTTTCCAAAAAGGAACTGTTTCTTCGGTTGGAAAGGAACAAAGAAGCTATATCTGGCTAGTTTCTTTTAAAGTCTATTCTTTTATGGCGAATGGAGTAGAAAATCGCTAGAAGGATGTTTAACGCTGTTGAGACATTCCACGGTCCGAGTTCAACAACTATTTATCACTTTTGTCTTTGTTGTTTCGTGGTCGTCGTGAAGTCACGAAATTGGTTATGTGCATAATGTAAATAGATTTCGTGACTTCGAATGCGTTTGTTCCATTGCGATCATTTTATCGGGGACATCGTACTTCATAAAACAACAGCGTGTAGCTGCTACTTCCGAGAAGTCGAGTCGGTTTAACTTGGGGCAACGGATTAATTATTCTAATAACTGTGGCAAAAAATGTGTCGCGAATTCGTGGAACTTTGATAGAAAATAGGTATAACTATTTTGGTTTGGACAATTATTTTCAAAGATTCAAAAATTCGTTATAAAAAAATTTTCAGCTGCAATAACTATCGCGATATTCTTTACGTTATACCATTAAAATGTGAATAGTTTATGTTTAATTTACTTTGTCTTCTTATATCGGGCCAAATAGAATATATACGACTATGTATACTCCAACTCCTCCTATTAAAGCTATAAAAGCTATAAAATAGCTATCTCTAATAACGATCATGGAAAAAGTTGTAAAGCAACAGATTAATTAGTCCTATAACTTTATTGGTCATATTTTTCGACGCCATTAATTCTACCGCGAAAGCCGGTGTCTTAAACACTCGAGCACCAAACGAGACTCTAAAACACCAATAAAATTTCCAACTATCGATAGAATCAACGAAACCCGATTTTATTATCTTCGTGTTAATTTGAATTTTAATCCTAAACTCTATGTTCAAGACGTTAATATTCCTTCGTGTAGCGTTTAACAATCCTATAAATATTTCCATTAATATTCCACAGATATACTCGTGCTAAAGGGACGTAGATATATACGCAACATAAAGCCTATTTAATGAGTAATTTACGTAAACGAAAAAGCTTACGACTAAAAATATCTTACTCGTAATGAAAGGATTCAACACGACCACGGTTAACATTCATGGGCTCTCAACGCGTAATCCGACGTTAAGACAAATCGAAGGTGCAGCTCGCCTCTGCCTAGCTGAAAGAGCATCGTCCACGAAGATCGTGCAGCGGGTGGCTTCCACGGGTAGTCCCACGGAATTTTCTCGTAGATGCTAGGTGTTGCGGATGCAGGGTGGCCGCGGGGCAACCTGAAAGAAATTTCCATGCCGAGGCGGCGAATCGATTAGACGCCGGTCAACTTCGACCCTGTCGAACCGCAGACTCGATATTCTCTATTCCTTCCTCCCGCTGGCTGTTCGCTCTCTGTTTCTCCCGGGACTCGATTCGAGCGTATAATTATCAGAGGCACGCGAACCCAGGGACCCTCCTCGAGAGGGCCTACGACTTCTCTTCCTCTTGCTCGTAGCTTTACTCCTCGCTGTTTCTCTTTTTCTCTCGGTTCTTTCTTTCGTCCTCTTCTTGTTCTCCGCGCTGAACTACGTGGTTGGCTGACTCGCTAATACTAGGAAGAAAGCTAGACTTACCGCGGGCTTCGCTAGGTTCCTACACGGGCTCGACCCCATGCTGGAGGAGCCACGGTGCCCCATTACCATACGATTTTCATGTTAGCGCCTCCGGGCCCCCAAAGCTGCACGACCGCGCATTATACTTAACCTAACCCAAGCCGCGTGTACGTTCACGTGTACACACGTGAGTTCTACTACGTGGACGGTCTCGTGTGGCCAGGCGCTGCTGCGACTGTGTTTCGCCACTCGGGGCGACGCGGACGTTCGCGTAGGTGTAGGTGTGGCAGGACCATGGAATCCCGGCGTGGGTAATTGTACAATGCTGTAAACGGTTTACTTCTGCACATTGGCGTAGTCATGCGGGCTGGAGCAGGCGGCTTCTACTCTGATGTTGTTTCAAATGGATCAATGTTTCGATGGATGTTTCTAGGGGTGGACGCTTTCGCCAGTCTCGTAGTATCTGATTCCATTCGAGGACGATTTGCAGATGTTAAGTAGATTTTAAATCGATTAAGTGGTAAAAATAAAATGTTAATTTTACGAGATGAGTGTTTATAACGTAAAAATCATTTTTCTATTTTTTATAAATATCACAAAATATCTTAAAATTTACAATTCGTAATAAAAGCGCAGATTACGCGAATAATTCGGTGAAATCACACGCAGGCATTAAACGAGGCATCGATGAAAGAAAAATCATGAAACGCATTACGTTAATCCGTATGAAAGTCAGTTTGATTAATGTAACACATCCATTGGACGCGGTAGTGACGCGTGAAAATTCCGATCGGAGTTCTGGTCGGCTGCTGTCTCCACTGGCCACCCATACACTCAGCCAAGTGTGACTACGCGTGATTACGTGTGACTGCTGGGAGGCATTTGCAACAATCGCAGGGATGCACTGACAGGCAGCTTTATTTACCTAATTACCGGATTTAACCGGGGAAAATAGTGGTGAATGATACCTCGCGATACTTGAGTTAAGTACGTGTACGCTGGGCGTGTTTTTCGTGCGCGTGTATGCGCGCGTTTATATGTGCGCGATGAATATTAAGCCAAGAGAAGATTAGAGGTTTTCTAACATGTATCTCGTTCCCTTCCCCTTCTATTTCATCGCGCTAACGTTCCTATATCTTTCATTTTGCTTTTTCTTTCTTCTTTGTACCGATCCTTCTTTTCGTTCTTTCCGTTTTCTTTCTTTTGGAAAGATATTATCGACTGGAAGATCGAGGAACAACGACGTTTCCGACGAATTTGTACACGTGCAATTCCCTATTATTCCTTCGATCCCCTGGCAAAAGCGGAGGTAACAGCGTCGTAAAGGGGTGGGAACAGGGGAAGGGAGTGTTCCGTGTTTAGAATCCGTAAAGCGGCGAGCGTACGCTTGCATGGTGCAAAACTGTAAACGGCGATCGTAAGAGCATACGGAGCTGTCATTACTAGATAATTATTTCCCCATAAAGCAGAAATAACAGTGACGCAGTAAGAGTCCGCGTTAACCTTCAATTAAAAAATTTCAAGTTTGCACGTGGCGTGGCGAGCCTCGACGAGGAGGAGCACTTCATACGATTATTTGGGGTAGCAAAATGCCGAAATTAATCGTTAAAAACGAGAACATAATGGCTGTTGGGAGAAGAAATGAGTAGCTTCGTTCTAACGATCCAGAAAGTCTTGTTTTATTATTGGATTGATATTAATCGGACGTTTCGTTTTATTGATCTCGTTACTTTCTCGATAATTTACATCCATTATTAGCGCACGTTTAACTTTTAATTACCATGTTAAAGAAACTGAAAAGATATACATATATATATTTAATGTGTTTACTTTCTCTGTAGTTGTAGTTAGTGACGTTTGTGGCTATAGTTCCTTGCGACATTTACGAAATGACGATGATGATTGTACTATCCAAATTGAAAATTAATCTACAGATGTTATATAATCTCGCCTACTTCTATTAAATATCTTGCAATTTCTATACATATTTTCGGATTTGTCAAACTTTACTAACATAAACAGGGCAGACAAATTTTATATCGCAGCTAGTGAAGTTTCATAACGTTACACACAACGCACATAATATATTCATAAAAGATATCTACGAGTGTTTGTGAGCCTGTGAACATGACTTGTTATCAAATGATACAAGATATTCCAATATTTCCGAACAAATCGTAGAGACATAATCCACAAGTGAAAGTGAATGTAGATTAACGTACATCCGCGGTGTTCATTACACAAAGGATTAATATCGTTCGATTCATAACTCTCGTGTTGAAACTAATTCGGTCTAAAATCGCAGTTAACCCTATTACG
Organism: Bombus affinis; assembly: GCF_024516045.1. Taxonomy (NCBI): domain Eukaryota; kingdom Metazoa; phylum Arthropoda; class Insecta; order Hymenoptera; family Apidae; genus Bombus; species Bombus affinis. Next base: position 13,183,085 of record NC_066349.1, on the reverse strand, counting down.
TAATTAACCCTATAAAATTCCGAGCTACTACACGGGCCACCCTCGTTTCGAAAGGCGGAGAGCAGAGTGCAAGCCGAGAGGAAAACAAGCGGACAAGGGTGGGATGTCTCGTGTTTAGAATCCGTAAGGCTTCGGGCGTTCGTTTGCACAATGTAAACGGCGATCGCGGAAGCAGCCTGCCCAGCCATTGTTCCACGATTATTTGCCCTCCCTTTTGTTGTCTTCTCTCGCCGGAGTACGGATACACATTGTAGATACGCTGTCGTTACGAAGTTGGCGAAGACGCCATGACACCCGTGAAACTTTAACAAACATTCCCTCCGTACAACGGTTTTATGAGAGGCACGGATAGTAATCGACCACGATGTTTCTGCTCACTGTCGAACGGTCATCTTTTATCGACGTGGATGAGGTAAGCGTATCTTGAAATAGAATTATTGGAATTTTCGAGGCTATTAATGTTCTCCAGTGTGCTTTTTTTTGGTCGAAGTTTATTGATAGTTGAAGACAGTAAAGAACGAAATTGCTGATATTTCTGGGTAGCTAGTAAATAGTAGCTGGATGGCATTTATGCAATTATCGATATGAATATCTTTGACGTTCGGATATTAGGTATTGACACGCCATGGTAATATTTGATGCATTAAATGTCTATAATTTCATCAGTATTTTAAATATAGTGCTTGAAAGCTGAGGATTGGGAATGCAATAATTTAACAGGAGTAAAAATGTACATTGTTGTGAATATTTTTCAAATTTATTATATATTTGTATTAGTTACCACAAATGAGGTACCGCATCTGTTATAATTTACGTACTATTAGTTGTCTCTAATAATCATTTACATTATAATACAGAGGAGTGTCGTATTCTTTAAAAATGCGCGTTTAATATTAATAAAGAGAGGGTTCCTGTAAGTTCACCTTAAACATCATGTACTTGATACTAATTTCTATATGTGTTTTATATTTCTCCGCTTCATTTAAGATTACATATTCCAAGTTTCTCGTTCTTAAAATCAAAGCTAATTTTCTCAACGAGAAAATCGTTGTACTAACAACCCACCCCTGATCCTAAAATATTCTGAACCGACTAATCTTGCAATTAATAAATGTCATTCGACTTCCATTCAACTAAAAACTAAAGAAAGTACTTCATAGTGACGAAATCGTCGCGAATCTAAAATTCGACCAAGAATACGGATAGATTGTTTGATTCTGGTTACGTTTGGAGCGCGCTTTTGACGTTGCCCGGCCATCGAATGAGCTTCGATACGAGGAAAAACGAGTTCGTCGCGGGGGACTACGTAATCCACGGCAATTTTTCCTGAGCCAGAAGTGGCCGTGTTATACTAGCGACCCTACGACACACGAAGCTGCAAATGTCGCATTGTGGACCAGCCAATAAAGTCGCTCGTTCGCCCACGCGAGCCCCGCTGGACGGTCTCGCGGCGAAGAGAGAAAGAAACGATTGAACACGATCTAGAAGAGGATAACGAAAGCTTAGAAGGGACTATTGGAAACGCGGCTTGTCGTAAATGCCTCGAGTTTGCGTCGTTTCTTTCTATTTCGTTCGGTTTCTTTTCCTCCTATGGATTCGTTCTTTCTTCTTCAGCTCGGTCGCTCAAAAGACGCAAGGTCGACTCGTGGGTGGCGACGATAATAATTATTGCCTGGGGGTTCGAACGATCGATCGACGATCTCGGATTCGCCGTGCCAAGATCACGGCGATCTCCTTTATTTCTTGTTGGAACGCGGCTTTTATCACCCGACACGACCGAAACGGTCAACGTTTTCACTCGTTCGAGAGAAAAAGAACGCGGCAGGAGGCATATATACACAATTTTGCATTTAATACCCGCTGTACTTTATGCCGATCAAGAGAACGTTGGTCCTCTCGTCTCTCATGCAGGCGCGAAAGAGATTTTTACGACGGCATAGTTTCCACGGGATGCGCGTTCGATGTTGTTGAATGGCCGGCAATCCGCGAAATGTCTGCGTCCCGCTTGAATCGTAATATTTTTATCGATCGAGCACCGAAGGCACACTAAAAAGGCTATAAACGACGGAGACGCGCGTCCTCCGTTTCGCGGAATTCCTCAAATTGTACGCTGCCTGCACGAATTAACCCTAGCTTCTTGACGTTAACGACGCGTTTTCTTCGACATCATCGAGATTTTACGTAATTACGATTTTTGCGGGAATTATATGTACAAGTTTTAGAGACTAGTTCATAACATTTTTTCAAAGAGAATTAATAAATTACAGGAAGGTTTCTGGAGTATGTTTAACGTTGCTTGAAGGAGTTTGATGTTGAAGTAAGTTCATAGGTAAAAGTGGATTATTTTTGTATCGGAATATCGAAATGTAGTTTTATTCGTGCGTGAAATGTTATCGTTAAATCATAGATGAAACTGTATGATTATATTACTCACCCATGGAATATTTTGCTAAGTAACGTAATTTACATTTGACTAATATGTGAATTGATAGAATCTTGCAAAGACAAATTTATAGATACACACGCCAGAAACAATTCGAATTAAATACCATTGTCCAATTTCCAATATTTCCATCGTCATGTCCATAATCGATAGGCACTGGACGTGTTAATTTATTTGTCTTATAATATTCACTTAATCTAAATGTAACAAATATATTTCGTTCTCTTAATCATATAAACATCAACTTCGTCAAATGCTCAACCATCGTAACAACCAACTAAATTATCCCACTCGTATTCTCCTTCACCGCACCTCTCATCCATTTGCCTATAAAAGAGAAACATCGTCCACAACTCACCATCTCCCAGTTTCTTAATTTATAAGATCGTCAAGCTTATCTCGCAGGAAACATCCCATACGTTCTCTTCGCAGAAATATCAGTAAATTTCCAAGCAATCTCTCGGACACACATTAGCGTATCTTAACGATAAGAAGCATTCTCTTGGACAAACCTCTGGAAACGTAGTCTCCGTTCGTAGGAACAGAGAAAAAGCGAGAAACACGTCAATCGTTGCTGGATCGTCGGGGGCGGAGGCAGTACCCGAGGCGAGCGTAACTTACCGGGTAATTTGTCGGAGGTACACGTGAAAAATCGTGATAGCTAATCGATTCCTGGCTGGACGTCGATCGAATGTCCTGCGAATCGTCCTGTCCCGTGGGCAGCGCGCGTCTTCCACTCCCGGACGATCTTGGATCGCGCAATAACCGTCGATCGATACCCGTGCGATCCCGCCTCGGTGAAACGACCGATCGTTCGCTAACTCGTCGAGACGATGGCGATTTTTTATCCCGTTAACGAAGTTCCACGGACGAAGATCGCCGCGCGACGATAGTAATAATCGTCGTGTGTACGAGCGATCGATCGGTCGTTCGCTGTGTCTCCGCACGTTTTACGCGGCCCTCGATCAGTCGATCGTTCTCCGCGGCCTGCGTCCGATCGACTTTTACTCCGTCGTTGGTGACGCGTATGGAAACTCGTGGGTGACAATGACAATAATTGTAGGCTCGTACGCGCGTCCTAAACGCGCCGTGTTCCCTCGTCGATGCCTCGAGACACGAGGTTCGTTCGTCGTGCAACAGCAAGACCACGGGTTCGTGGGTGACAATAACGATTCCAACAGGTTTATACGGAGAATTCGTTGCGATCCATGTACTTTAACGCCGTTTTATTCGCGTGATTTCGCGTCACGATGGTCCCGCTAGATCGTCGGTTCAATGATGAAGCTGCGTAGTGACTGGAACGGAACGGGTCCAGTCTTAGAGGGGAGATTTTATGGAAGTGATTTGGCAGATTTTTGTATCGATCCAGCGGTTGCTTTTATTTCAAGAGCGTGACGTCATTTTGAGATCTCAGTGGGATGAAATATTAAACGAATTTATATCGGAAAAGATGATTTGGAGTAGATTATACTCGGCAAGTTGCAAGAAGATGCGATCAGAAAGTATAAAAGGTGATTAGAGAAATCTGTTTTGTTCGATAATCTTGATACAATCCTGCTATTAATATTTCATATTCCAATTAACGAATGCCACGCTTTATTCTACTATACCTAACTAACTGAAATGTAACGTAATTATGTAATATTTAATTCTACAGAAATTCGTAAAACAAAAAATATAATTACACCAAGAAGAAAATCCAAAACTTCGTCGTTACGCTTCTCCTCCAGCGCTACACTTTCAACGTTTAAATTTTCTCAGCCTCGATCCACCATCAAATAAATTTATTCAGACGATGGCAACGCGCGCAGCGTTCGACCCGTTGATCCGCTCGTTCGACTCACCTCGAGTAACGTCTGGTATCAGACCGAGATTTATTCCGGCACGCGCGGAAATAAAAAAGAAAGTAAAATGATGCAAATCAGAGGAGGGCTCGCCAGGAACGAGGAGAACGAAATTCGGTCGCGTGTGCTCGATGATCCCGTTTCCAGCATGCTCTGTGTCGCAAAGTCTAGCGCGCGTTCGAGATCAAACTCGAGGGTGAGGAACGTTATTCAAATTCGACTCGTGGAGATTAGAATTAGAATCGACGATTTTTGGACACGTGCCTGTGCGCATCGACGATCGTTCGAACGGAGAAAGAGAAACGTCTGAGAAGAAAATATTCAAATTTTTTTCCGGATAGAAGACACGAGCCGGAAGTGGTGCTTTGTGGCCTGCCATGATTTATTTGCATGAGGCGACGGATACGGCACACCGGTGCAGCCTCCCTGGATTATAATTAAAATCGGGAACGCGAGGCTGGAACGTGCGATCGGAATTTATTTCCATGTTTAAGTCGTAGCAAAAGGCAATTCGAAGGCAGCTATATGTTTGATTAGGTGGTTCACGCTTTCCACTAGGATCTCGACGTTCGATGACTCGCTTTGATGGGGTAGAATGACTTGCGGGTAACTGTTGAGAGTGAATACGTTTAGGTCAAGAGTTTAAATAGAATCGAAGCGATGAATTAGTTACAATCTTTGTACACGTGAGACGAAAGTTTGGTGAAGTTTGTGATAGTGTAACTGTTTGACGGATTGAAAGGAAATAAAATTTGATCGAAATTAGAAGGATGTATATAAAAATACACGTTGATCCGAATGTACTGAAAATATATTTCTATCACATTTTGTTTTAAATATTTCTTACGAGTGTGTGAAGACTATCACAAGAACGATACTGTTTTCCTTGTAGGTGGAAGCGTTAGTGGGATATTAAGGCTGCTTTCGATTCTTAAATGGAAGGCTTACAGGGCAAGTTGAACGATCTACAACACAAGGTACGTACCTAAATCAAGATATTCTAATCTTAATCTCCTAGCACCGTGTATTCCTATAAAATAATTTTCAATCTTCGTTCACGCTAAGTATCTCGAGACGTACCTATGTAAATGCGTGATTCAGAGAGTCGTTGTACGAATCGAAGGGTTCGACATGGATCAAGATCGAAAACCGTTTAAAACCGTGGCCGTTACGCGTATCGAAGGAATCGAACGTCTCGTCGTAGCACGTTCCCGACAAAGGCAGCCACGGGGCTTTCATGCGTGCCAAGGACCTTCCGTATGCAAATTTCACTCCTAGATCCATAGCAGCACGCGACCCGCCGCTGCCTCGAATTCACATTCAAATTTCCCGCTGCGAGGCCGCAGCGCGTTTTTTGCATCCTTAATTTCCACGTGAAGCGTGCACTTGTTACTCTCCAAGGGGTAGAAACGGGGAATGAAAGAGAGAAAGAAAGGAATACCTGACTGGCAAGGAAGTAAGGGATTTTTCAGTCTGTTAATGACGATAGAGCAGTCACTCTACGCGTCGTTGTTGGTTTTCATTCATCGATAATCTACCAGCTAGCAGAAATTTTACCTGAACGATTCGTCGAAGGAATGAGGGAAAAGTTATAGGTATTAGAATATGTACGTTAGAATCGAATCTGTAGAGGGGAAGGAGGGGCCAAATAACGATGATTAACGTTTTAGGCGATATTTGAATTTTGAATATTTATTTTCGAATGGAAAATTGTTTTTTATTTTAGCTAATTTTTGTTCGAGTAGATGGTAATAGAATAAATGGAGCATTCTAGTAGGTATATGGAATTTGTGAATTTAAAGTTTGCAAAAATGTCATAAACCAAACATTTCAATAGATAGATTATAGTCTTTCGCTGTTTAAATACTTGTAAAATTCTGTTTAGATGTATAATGCGTCCCTGTAGAAGATACTGCTACTGTGGAACTTTCGTTCATACGTACTTCAACAAGTATTACACAGATATATAATATATTATGTTCACACAAGCATCTGTGAAAAGATACCTGCTATTTCCTCCTAGTTTCCTCTCAAAGTTATTGAAACATCTTCGTACGACGAAAGTATTTATAAGTATTTGTCTTAACCGTCTTACCAAAAGTATTCGTACCATCTTAAATCTACGTCTTCCACGCTCCTTTGCTACCGGTTCTCTCTACGTCCAGCAGATCGCATACGATCATCAAGAAGCATGGGAATAAATTCAAGGGATGATCTCGACAGCATCCCCCCTCAAGCAACCAACAGCAGTTGGAAATCCTCGTTTCTGCTTCCTCGATATAACGAACGGACTATCCGTCTCGGTATTAGTATGCATTCTTGTGAGAGTCAAGCCGGGTCGCAGCTCTGTTTCACCCGGGATTCCCACACCTATGACGATCCGTGCCCTTAATTCCCGGCATTGTCGCCCAGCTGGTCCAGACAGATACACCGAAGGAAAAGAGAGCGGAGAGATATACGCGTAGAAGTTGTCACTTTTTCGATTCTTAGGCCAGGTTGACGGTAGGAGAGAGGAGAGGCGGATGAATACGCGTGGATCGGTTCGTCAGGTCTGCTTACTCCAGGTGAATAGAGGTGTACGCCAGGGTCCTGAAAGCGAAGGGGCTGCTTCCCTTTTGAGACAATAATAGAAACAGTGGTAGCACCCTTGCCGCGACCCAAATACCTTAAAATACATGATACACGACGAGCCTCTGCTCTATTTCTTCCATTTCCCTCCCTTCGTCCCTTTTGCTCTCATTCTGTTCTGCTCTCACTCTGCCCGTTAGTTTGCTAGATTTCTTTCTCTCCTTTTCTCTCCGCCTCGTCTCAACGATACAATTAAAGTACGTTGCGGTCTTTAAAGCTCGAACCATCCCCCTCTTTCACCTCTCCGATCCCTTTTCTTAGGTGTTGTTCGTTTGTCGTTCGATTTATGTCAGCGAAAGGGGTGAAAGATGAAATCTAGCAGCAGCGTACCCGAATTCTCTACCTGTTCCACCGGGTCTCGATTATTTCTTTCTCCGTTATTATCCTCTTTTTCTTTTCTCTTTTACTCGTTACACCGCGTCTGATCCTCGCTGATCAGCCAATCGATCGAGTCTCTTTATTCCACCGGCATAACCGAATCTTCATCACCCTTCGATTCATCGGTTCCGTGGGGTTCGAACGAAACGCTTCCATGTAGATTCTTTGATTTGTGGGATCGGTTAGTCGTTGCCCCACGGCAAGCATAATTCCGTTTGATTATCCTGAATACGTGGCACCCGAATTGAGGTCGAGTGGGCTGGAAGTCGTCCCCTCCTCTGTGTCCCAACATCGGTTACCTATTTAGCGGGTTCGATTCCGATAGATTGAGTTTCTGCCTTTTGTGACAAATTTCGAATTAGCGTAACGATTTTTGTTTCGCAAGTAGAACATGCGGTTAGTAGTTTCCTTTTTCCCTGAAGAATCGTAACTATTAATATAATAATTTTAGTCATTTTCTGTCTAACGTGGATGCTAATTAGTGCGTTCTTACTGCATCGTTTAAATATTTTTATTTTCCCCTTTAGATTATAGGTCGTGGACAAATTTTAGAAGTTAATACATATCTTATGTTAGCTTTCGCAATGAAAATAAATTGCGTTGATGATTCTCTGGCTAACAAACATTGTTACACTTGTTTCGAAACTATCAAAGAAAAACTAAGTTCGGTTGTGTTGTATAGCATCAAGGCGTTTTGGCTAGCGGAAAATGAAATATTGCTATTGTTATGTAGCGATTATTTAAAATTATAGCTCATTGTGTAGTAATGTATTACACTGGTCTCTTTAGCAACTGTCACCGTCTCTAACTAAAATAGCATTTCGAATATTTTATTTTATCAAAAGTGAAACAAATTTCCATTGAGGCACTAATCTTTTTTCTTTAATCGACCAAATCGTTGATTTAGATTATTCCATCGGTTTAATCACTATTAATTAAAATCACTATAAATGGACTTTCGTTTCATAAAATATCGATATACACACATAGCTTGTTTCTCTTTTCCACTATTCAAGTGCTACGTTATACTTTATCGAAATCTAAACCATCTGTTTAGAATGTTCTAGATAAATGGATTCCTTTATAAATAAAATATAGCTTGCATTTGTTTCAAGGCGTAAATTCGTGCAGCTCTACTTATTCTTGGCCACCTAACAGTAGTAAGGTTAATGCATTCGTTATTTCTGACGCAGCCTCGAAAGCCCTCGTTCCAGAACTCGTGGGAAAAGCCAGTCGCGCGCGCCAATCGAAGCGGTGCACATTTTTCGCCACATTCCTCCATAATTCATTTTCGCTCTTCTGTTGGCCTCCCTCCACGTTCATTCTTCGAGCGCGACACGCTCGATTCGCGTTTATTCATTCGAATTCCAGGCAGTTCGCGAGTCTTTACAAGCGACGCGAACTCCTCGCGCTTCGCGTACCTGCCTAAATCGAATTCTATATCTATAAATCACGTGAAAATACACCACGCCCATCAATTCCACTGTGGATTCGTACCGTGACTCGTACTCTGCTGAATTTTGGAACTTTTCCTACATACGTTCGCGACTGATTGAATTTTTGTTATCTCCGATGCTGAATAATAAATTATTTTTGTACAAAACTTAGTTCTAAAATTTTACAAATTTCTCTTACCGTATTTAGTATTAAGTATTATAAAATCTTCTCTTAAGGTTCGCGATTTTATACCTCTGATCGATGAGATTTTTTTTATTTAAAGAAAAAGAGGTTACGGATCTGTGTCAATCTTTTATTTTTGAAAAGATTAAAATAATTTTATGGACGTTTTGTGTGTGTGTGTGTGTGTGTGTGGATTTTAGTTTTTGAAATTATTTTTATAACGAGGATAGAGTGAACAACTAAACTGGGTCGTTTGTTAGCTAGAAAGCTATTCAAGATTAATTTTAATCAGGTCGATTTTAATTCCATGAAATACGTGAACTATGATGGATTGAAAGAGAAAAGATAAATTGGATTAAAATGCATGCTTGAGACTAAAAATTGCTAAATCGATAGGATTTATTCCAGAATTAGAATTCTTACTTAGGGTAATAAATTAATTTACACGGTGGTTATCTAATTTATCTTAACTATATTCCTAGATAAGACTGGAATTGAAATTCATGAAGGACTTTGATTGTTCCAGAAAAAATTGACTTCTAAGTTTTATGCTTAACCTCGCTTCGTACTGTTAATGACGAAGGAGTAATTAATTATATTTCAGAATATGCAGCATGAGAAAAACGCACAAAATTTGCATATTTTTAAATAAAAAGTTATGAAAACCAGCGTATCAATACGTAATCTCAGAAACTGCACATACATTTGCTTTCATTTCAATTCATTAACCATGTTAATTAGTATACTGCTAAAGTAATAATCGAATGAAATGAGATTTAGAAAATATAGTCACATGCAATTTTTAAATTATATGATCATGTAATAGCTGAATTTTTAATTACGCAACAATTAATCAGGCAACGTTAGTAGTCAGTTTTGCAATAATTTTAATTACCGCGATCTAGTAGAGAATTTTAGAAGATTCGAGATTTGATCAATTGCAAAATCATTTTCACAAACAGATATATCATTAAACGCAAAAGTCGTATTACATCAGATAAATTGTTAAAGTTCAATTATTTCATAAATGAAATTACCAAGCAACCCGAGATCTAAGTTAATACAAAAGACGTAGACGCCTGTGATTAAAATCTTTGCTTCATACTTCGGAGATCCAATTGTAAGCGTAATTCCCAATTTCTTCGTCTCTTGAATCGCCTTTCCTCCTATGAAAAAATTCGTCCAAATCTTCTAATCGATTTAAATTGTCGTTCATCTACTCTTTCCACTAACTCGACGACACTTACGCTCGTGTTTGTCATCGTACGAATTCACATGGCGGAAATATTCGCGTGACTTTTCTGCCAGCGTGCCGTCGTTATGGCCATTATTACGGTTACCATTATCGCGAGTATGATCGGCAACAAGAGAGAAAAACTAATCACATTAGGGGCGATACCGCGATCGAGATTCATCGGTTAATTCGCCGCCAAATCGATCCGTCGTGCGGTAAATTTTCGCGTTTATCGCTCGCAATTTCGCGCGCACGCAACTGATCGACGATTCCTCCGGACACGCATCAATGCCTCGTTCCCATCGTGGTTGATCGTCGATTCAAATTCGAGCCTATTCCACGCAGAGAAGAATCGAACGATCCTTTTGCGAGACACAAGAGAGAGCGCAGGCCTGCCTATGGATTCTTCGAAATTAATGAACCGCGAGATTCGAGGCTATTTACGAACAGAGAACGAGTATTGCTACCTACTCCAGCAGAGCGAGGCTAATTGTTCGCGAAAATAAACCGTAATTTTATTTAGATGACGATAATGGGCTGTTCTTGCTTCTTTCTTTCCTCGGTCTTGGGTTTAGGTACGCTGCTTGAATATAGTTAGGTATCTGGTAGCTATTGTTGGGAAAAAATATTTTTCAATTCTATCTGTAGTATACGTATAGAATTTTTGTATAAAGGAGATATATTTGCCAGGAGGATGCTCGAAATATTTATTCTTAATTTTACTAAGTTGCTGGTTCTGTGTTCGAAGAATATGTTATAACATTGAATTGTCGTTTTAACTAAATTTTTGGAAATTTCGCTGTAAAAGGTATTATTTTACTATTTATATTCATAGAAACAATTTCACCCTTTATATTGTGAAGTACAAAATTCCCTAATTCACAATAAAATTTTTGTCGGAAACATATCGATTATATATACTATCCGATCATAAATGTCCAAACAGATTTATAACAGCAGCATATAAATATTGCTAATATATGTACATAAACTAACGACAAGTTAATGATCTATAGTAGTGCTCGTCAACTTGTATAACCGACAGATTATACATGCAAATTATCTATTAAAAAGTTGAATAATTGTATATTAAAATTAACGACGCTATGTATCCTTAATGTATATTCATTGCTTCCAAATATGTTATTGTATGTACTCTACTTTGGAATATTTCATTCTAATCTGCGCTTAATGTTGGTCCTTATCGGGTAGATTACAGAATTTAAAAAGAAACAAAGTATTTTGATTTTGAACTATAATTTAATAACTTAAATGAAGCTGTTGTGAGTCATCTACGATCAAAGTATATCAAGTGACGATTAATTCGCATCGTATGAAAACTTAAAAAGGCCCAATATGTGTAAATACTTGAACATTTAAAAGTCGACTGTATGTAAAGTAAAAAAAGTTTAAAATATACAAAAATATATAAAACGTTTAAAGCGAAAAACAGGTCGTAATATCGTATTTAATAAGAGAAACAAATCTCCATTTAGGTTTCATTTTCTTTTCTCATAAAGATATGAATTTGCATGAACGTTTCCTGTCTACTATTATCTAACCTGTCACTGTATGTATAGGCCGACATAGCACGTGTTACAAGTCTACTCTAACTAATTCACATTCTTCTCGATAAAGTGTCACCGTGCCAAGATCAAACCGCGAACCATGGTACACCATTCGAACCGCGGTTTATACTCAGATACGGATCTGCGAGCGCGTTAGATCAGTATCGCTTAAACGATCGTAGGACGTGGTGTAGGTATCTCGTGTGGCTCGCGGACGTCGGGCGATTTTTCTAGGTGTAGCTTCCTGTGCCTGACGTCACAATTAGCCTGATTATAATTACGGATAGAGAAAGACAGGCTGACCCCGAACGTACGAGAAACGAGAAACACGCACAGATACGATCCACCGGAGCTAGGAACGAGACAGGAACGAGAAAGAAAGAGACGACGAACAAGAATAGCAAACGTGACAGAGCGAGAAGGCAAACGTGGAATGCGCAAAGGAGAGAGGGGGAGACACGTATTAACGGTGTGGCGAACGACGGTCGAGCTGACAAGCGAGATAATTAGGCGGGACGAGACAGGACGTGCGCATTAATTAATTAGCCCAATCTAAGTCCACTTCGCTTATTGTGCGCGCCCGTGCACGAACTGGAAGCGACCTCAAAACCTATCCGCGCCGATTTCCAGAGACACGAACCGAGCAACGGACGTGTGTTGCGTCTCTGATTCTACGCGTGTTCCTCGACCGATCGCGCACAATGACACAGGTTTAATTAATTCGCGCGAGCGCGGGGGTCCACGGAATGGACCGCGTCGCGTTCGTCACCGATTTCGTTCCGCGTTAATCAAGCTGAATTTTCGTTCGTTAATTCGAGCCGGATGTCCCGTTTATTTCTACGCTTCGCTTTCTTCTCCAATTCGTCCCGTTTGATCGTCGTCTTCTTTTCTTTCCGTCTGTTTCGTGGGTGCAACTTTGTAAAATATTTCTTTCGTTCTTCTCGTTCTTCGTTCTCTTATTCTCGAACCATTGCGATTCGAATCGTCCGACATCGATGCAAGACGTTCTAGCGCGACTGGTTTCTCGACTGGATTTCCATGTGCGGGGGAAGCAAACGTGGTTTTCAAAGATTATAAATACGTCTTCCGATTGGTAATTTTTTTAACGAGCGCTTGGCTGTTCGTGTGGATGTATACGCGTTATTTTTATACGTTCGTTGTCATTTGGTTTGTCGTTTTAGAACACTGCTATCGTCCTAACGTTCAGAAGTATGGCGTTGTCTTTCTTGTAATCGCGATCAACTGCAGCAACCCATTAATTAGTAACGTTCTGCGCAACGTTCCATTTGCGGTTCTTCCCAGTTAATTAACGTTATCGAATTACGTTTCTTCGCGGTGTGGTTGTGAAAGAGAATTTCAAGGATTCCTTAAGACTAACAGAGCGTGTTTTTATTAGCGAAAACTTAACAAATCTCTGGACTTTGTGCACGACCACGCAAAAAGCGCACAATTTTCTCATACTTGGTCTCCTTCCTTTATTATCGTTATTCGAAGTCACGCCTCTTTTCACCGAACCTAAACCTCGCTTCACGAGCCGCCATTCTTCGGCTGAATTACGGCGAATATCGATTCCAATGTGACCGGAAGATAATTATGAAACGACTTCTTACATGCGAGGTAATTACGAACACTTCGGGAGCACCGCATTGCGGTGTGCAACTCGCAGTAACAATCAACCAACCGGTGTCTCCGGCTGATATTTCTAAACGGTTCTGTCCGGCATATCTCTACGTTCCCTTGGAAAATAATTAATTTATGCTAACGAATGAGAAGCGTAACGGCTGGCGCTCTTAAATTCGCGCCATTGAGCGGCCAAGTGTCCGTAAGTCCCTCCGCTAAGCGTCTATCTTTCTCCCTTCGTCTCCTCTCCCTTCCCCAAGTCCCTGTTTCCTCTCGCTCGACTGGTTTCCGTCGAACTGTTCGAAACTGGTTGCAGCCCGACAGGACGTGGCCGTCCGCCTCCCTCCGGGAAACGAGGAAGAGGGATGCGAGGACCGGCCGACATCCTCCAGGATCTCCTCTATCTTCATAATTAATTTCATTCGCGCGAATTAAACCGTGTCCCATCGGTTTCTGCTTTCGCAGAGCTTCGAAGGCTAGCCGGTTCGTTTCCTTTGAGATTTTGTACAGGGAAGTTATTTTGATGTATTTTCTGCCGTTTTATAGCAAATATGAGATGTACATGTTCGGGTTGGGTTGAATAATGCCAAAGTATTATCGATATAGAATTAAAATGCGGTATAAAGGACTTGCGATATGGTATTAAAATTCCATACAGAAAAATTGCGATATAGGAAAATTGCAACGCATAGTTAAATTATAGCATAGAAAAGTTGCAATATGGAATTATACAATTCAGGAAAATGCCAACGTAGAATTAAAATTCAATATAGAAAAATTATAATGTAGGATTTCGATCTGGAAGGTATTATGTTATAATTTATCCAATTAACTGCTAATATTCACGTTATTTTCTCGAAGGAATCGAACGTTCCACAAAAACCTTGTCATCGAAACACAACTCATAACTCATAACTCTCGGTTGGTTCTAACAACGAGCAGCCTCAATACTTTTCAAACAGCGAAACACCGAAGAGGAACGAACGAGTTGTTCGCCTTTGTGTCCCTCGTGTTTCGTTTCATTACTCTCGTCACTGGCTACGAAAAAACATTCGCCGAGGCCCGAAAGGATTGACCAGCGGGCGACGCGCAATTAATCAACCGTGAGTCGTTTAAAATTCGCTTAAGCGTCGCTCGTCACCCGAGAACCGGTGGCGAGGTGAACGAATAAGAAATCCGCTGGGGGAAGAAGGAAGAAAAAAGACCTTTGAAAGGATCCGTACCAGCGACAATTCATCGGTTAAGGTAACAATTTCGAATATTTTAGAGGCTTTCCGGGAGAACGGGCGCGCTGCATTCGTCCCCCGGCAGCCATTTTCGCTTAATCTTTTTTCTCGAGAAAATTAAATCGAATTCAGGCGCAGTCGTTCGAACATAACTCAGTAACAATGCGTTGGTGCGAGTACGGTCTATTCTGATGAGCAGCCTTCTCTTGCTCTCGTTCCATCCCCCAAAGTGGAAGAATCTCGTCGAACCACCCTCTCTTACCTGTACCATGAAAGGGACACTTTCGATGTGGTATTTCTTTCTTTCCACGAAAAGGAGCTACTTACGTTCAACTGCAAACAAAATTTTGGAAGGGAAATGACGCGAATCTCGATGTTCACGGGATATTCCTGATGGTTTTAATTGAAGAATAGGGTAGGATAAGCATAAGGATAATAAGCAGCGTGTTCGTTCGATGGAAGTTTCGACTTTTGCAAGTTTGAAATGTTGATTAAGCCATTAAACTTCCTGAAAAACGGTCTATAGAAGAAAGTGGTAAATCGTGTAAATTGCCACAGAAGTTTTAATTTCAGTTTTTTTTAGTATCAGTTGCCTCTGAATTAATAATTATAGCGGTACTTAAAGAACTTCGTTCTTTCCGCATTTATGAACTAAATAAAAATTTCATAATAATTCAATTATCTGTCTATAAAATACGATGCATGTCTATATACGGTATTTACCATAGACCTATAAGACCTCAATTATTTTCTTTCTGCGATGTGTAAAGAAGATTGAATAGTTTCTGGTAAGTTCATGAAGAGAAGCTTTTAATGAGTTGATATTCTGTCGAGGGTTGTTATTACTTTTAATAATACCGTGTAAAGTTTATCGAAACAATGTTGGGCGAGTCCTAATTCGTAACGGAAAGTTACGATATAAATAGCAGTTTTGCACTTAATAAGCCAGTAAACTAGAGAAAGGAAAGAATATTTGTTCGGTACACGTGGTATTCCGCCGTGGTCGTAATAATTTTTTAATGGCTGGATAAAGGTTGGCTGTAATTAACGTCAGTAAGAAGAAAGGACACTCTTAATTAAATATAGCGATACCTATCACGGTAGCGTGCCGTACAAGTCAGTAATTTAATCAAGCTGTTGTACAAAGTTAAAGCAACGGCCACGTTCGAAGATAGACGTGTTTCTTATCGAAAAGGATGAATATAGTGTTTCCACTATCGCGTGGATGAACATTAAATCTATCGAGCATCTAATTGTGTAATTATTCGCTGCTTCGTCTAAAATTAAATGATTAAACTTTGATCTTACATACATCATAAAGTAGGTATGTTATAGTAAGCGTGTAAACCTTGTTGATATATCGTGAGCGGAATTAATTTATCTTATCTTTTACTGATAAAGGAGTAAAGAAGATTCTTACACCTTTGAATATTGTACCTACAATATTATATATTTGATAAAATTAGCTCATTCTGTTATTAAATATACAAAGTATATTCTGTTTAAAAGTAAATGTGCTTTTGGCAGAATAACTTCAAAGGATAAAGGAATATACAATCTGCGATATATATAAACTATAGCAATTTTAGGAAGCAGTGTCACAAGATCGTTAAAAAAAGGGAATTAAATGTCAAGAAAAATGCAAATAAAAATACTTAAATTTTTAAAAGTTCGGTTCTAACGATAATCATAAATATTCGATATAAAAATATGAGACATCGGTGATACTAACCACGATTAGAAGTATCTTGAACCAGGAAAGAATTCGACGAAGGGTGACTAAAGGTAAAGAGTAAACGAGCGCATCGAAGGTCGGTAAATCACTCGAAATCATCCCTCCCTTTATCGTGCACGAAATTTCCAGTGTGCATCCGGGATGAACGAGTGACAGGGGTAGGTGGGCGGGAACGAAGGAATTTTATAACGAATAAAATTTTAAGCGCCTTATAAAACCTGGCGAGTGTGCAGTAGCAGTCTGTAATATGGCTCGTATATCCGTTACCCGTGCCTTGACTCGTGTATATAAAGTCTCTCCCCGATTTTCTCGCTCCTCTTTCGCTCGCCCTCTCGCAACCCCTTTCAACTAGCCACTTCTCGAATTTTCATACGTCATGTTATACGTCTCGTTCTTTTCCATCGTCGCAGATATCATTTTTTAGCAAGAAGCCTTTTTTGCAACACTGATTTTATGATCAACGAGAAGTACGCTAACTCGATTCTATAATACAGGATGATTCATAAAATTTTGGACGAAACAAAGTTCTTGTAGAAGCGAAAATTTTTGATTGATAAAGATTATGGGTTTGTATTTAATTGTAGAAAGCGTTTTAAACAGAAAAGTTTAACAGTGCTCTGTATAATGATGGGGTATATATGCAATAAATATTATATAGCTGATACGAGATATATCAAATGATTATTGTTTCATATTTCTACCATTTCTATTATAGTTTGTTTCAATACTTTGTGTATTTTAACTAGTCAAACTATTATCATAATTGTTATATTCGATACACTTTCAATGATAAAGTAATTCATTGACAAACACGTATGATATACAATATTTCAATATTTTTATTTTGAAAATAACTGTATTTTAACACGTAGCAACTATGTAGATTATAACTTAACGAGTCTGTTATTATTAATCTCATGAATCAATTCAAAGATCGCGAGGCTAAAAATATTCGCCAATAAGGGGGAACCGCATAAGAAATTTCAAATAATCGAGGAGCTTGTGTTCCGTGTAACGAGAAACGGAAGAATTCTCTCTAGTAATATAATATTAAACTATGTGGTAGCAACTTTGTACGATACGTGACGACGTAAAATGATAATGTCTGGAAACGCGTCGTAATCGATCGAGCGTTATTAAGAATAAACGTAGAACGCGATGAAAGAGAGGGAGGGCAGTGCTGTGAATGAGAGAGTACGAGAGAGAGAGAGAGATCAGAGGAAGCATGGTATAATGGCATAAACCGGTCAACGAGTCAACATCACGCGGCTGCAACCGTGGGTGAGACGTGGAATATAAATCAAAACATTCGGACGTTTGAAAAAATCGAAGAACGCAACGTTAAACAAAAGGGTTGCTTCGCTCTTTTTAAATTGCGTTATACGTCAAAGAAGAAAATATAAGAGATTACTAGAATTTGTATAGCGAAATATGTTATAAAGTACATTCGTATGAATATTTTAGTAAATCTTGACTCACAATAGTAGTAACGTTTACCATTAAAATATCGCAAAATACGTGAAAATGAAACACCCCCTTTTATTTCGAAACGATGTAGCTTCTCCAACAATATTACATTTATATTTCATTTAACATAAGAGTATCATTAAATCGTCGATTAACCTTCTTACTTCGTATGCTAAAAGACATCCCTCGTTAACGAAGCGACTAACAAACGGAGCCTTACAATCGCGCTATATACATATTTCAAATCTCCAATTTTGCCATTACGTTAATTACAAAACAACCGATATAATGGCAAGAACTCGTTTTATCGAAAAGTGGTTACTCTAATTCCACGTCGAAAACGCGAGCTATTTTCCCTTCGCTCGGTGGCAACCTCCATCAACTTTTCATAGAAGCTTCTCATCAATTTTGCTTCGACTATGCCGTAACGATCGAAAGAAAAACAACGCAGAAGAATCAACAACAATGAAACAAAAAGAGCGGGAGGGCAAGGAGAGAAAATAAAAAGGAAGCACTGTCTATGAGTAAAGCGTCCAAGCGTCTAATAACGTGGCGGACGTAGTGGCCGGCGCACCGGTAAACACTATAATTACATCGTGTAGGAATCAGCACGGCATCGAGTGGCTTACGTTCCCCGCTCTTTTTGATTCCGTATTACCATAAATTATTAAATCCGTGACAAGGGTTACGCTAACGCTGAATAATATTCCGGCGTTGCGCGCTATATACACGAGGCCTTTACATTGGACATACGACGAGGCCTCTGTTGCACCCGGTTAAGCGCTAATATGAATACACATGTAGCTACGGTGCTGCCCTTAGGGCGACCGCACCTTTCGTCCCTCGCTGCACCACGTCGCGTCTGTGTCGCGTCGCGTCGCGGCCGGTTACACTGAAATTAAGGGGCTTATGTACTCGGACGTACGCATGTAAAAGCGATTTAACGATATTTAGGAACGTCGGACCAACCTCTAATTGACCAGCCGGTTATCGTTTCCCTCGAACGCCGGCCCATTTCGCGAAAAACGTCCGTGCATCGTTCCAAGTTGGCCGTACCTTGTGTTTTAACCCCTTGCACTCGGACCTTCCTCGAGGATACGTGAAAAACGCGAGTAAGACCATTTTTCGATGCAGAGAGATTCGAAGCTTTGTTGTAAAATATTCATACATATTTTACTATCTTCGATAGATAGATAAACGAATATCTTAATCCTATTGTCATTTTAATCGAGCTGCTGCGTTTAATAATTGCCTTATGGTAATTAATAAGGTGATTTTTCCAATGCAAGAGTCATCTCTTATTTCCTTCGCTAACGGTTGTATTGACTTGTTCTGTTATTCCAGTATCGGATTATTCAATCTTCGTACGGTAATTTCATCTTTCTACAATTTACGTGTCTAATGATTCCGTCTTTTAAAGTCTAATTTAAAGACGAAACTTAGCGTACCTGAATTAAAATGCCATCAAATTCATTTCTACACACAAAGAAAACATCGAACAAATATAACTCACGCTTCTTTCGTCCGATCGTGATATTCCGGTTTGATTATCGCAATTCGAACGCACGTAGACGCACATGTATATGAGACGCGTTCGCTTATTGAGTACGTGGTGATGAACGACAGAAAGAGGTGGCGTGAAACTGAATAGAGAGCCGGAGTATTCGTTAATCTGCGAAAAGACGATAAGAATGACGGAATGTTTGCTCGCGTCGATTTTTGAACGTGGCTTTCGCTCTGATAAACGTGTAGGAACAAACGGAGATATGTGATGTTTGGTGAATAGGGGAGATCTTGTTAAGGTTAATGAACGATGCGAAGACTAATCACGATACTAACGATATTACTGAGAAACTGTGCGACGCTGCTAGCGATCACATGTGTCTCGTGATTGTTTAAATTTTGAGAGAAAATAGTTTTGTAGGATTTTAAGAGATGCGTTACAAGGATCTGTTTCAAACCTCCTTAAAGCTGATTATTATAATATAGTATAGCACAAATATCTCTAGTGGTATGTATTTAAACTCAAGTTTCCTTTAATAAATTATTCACTAACACATTAAACGTGCGAATATGACAATACCACTGTAAGAACTTCCTGAAACCTCGTACAACTTTCAACGGTCACAGAGATGACTTAACTCTTTCCTTAAATATCTTCATTTCGTTTCGCGCTTCAAAATCTCCTGGTGAAAAAAGAAAATACGAAGGCCTACAGGCGAGAAATTGACAGAAAAAAAGAAGGACTGTTCGTCAAACGGGGAACGTACAATGTACACACAATCTTATTAATCTCGCGGCGTGACTCACCGTGGTGGCGAACGCGTGTATGCAAGCGTGTTTGTGTGCGGCGAAGCTGCCAGCGAAGAAAAGCTCGCGTCAGTGAATCGGTTACGAATCGTATACGGTGAATCCAGTCGATATCTCGGATGAAGATCGACGAACGAGCTTCGACGGCGGGTGTAATTAATTACCGAATGAGCATGAGGCCCGGGGATACCACCCGGCGGGAACTAGTCAGCATATACTCGTCATAATTCCCAGAAAACTCCCTTCCACCTTCCCTCTCCGATGAGTTTGAACTTTTGCTCCGATACTTGACACTTCCACAGCGTTCGCGTCACGCACTTAAATGCTAACCGATATCGCGCTTCGATTTTATTAATGATGCGTTAAAATCCTGACAGAACCGGTGTCCGTCGAAGCCGAATCC
Source organism: Bombus affinis (assembly GCF_024516045.1). Classification (NCBI taxonomy): domain Eukaryota; kingdom Metazoa; phylum Arthropoda; class Insecta; order Hymenoptera; family Apidae; genus Bombus; species Bombus affinis. Next base: position 13,162,609 of record NC_066349.1, on the reverse strand, counting down.
TCCAAGACGGATGATTGATAAGTTTGAAGGAATTTGAAGAAGTCCAACGATGTTTCGTTTGAAAAATTCGGGATGGAAATTGATGTATGGCTTCAGGCTTGGACACGTAGCTTTCTGTTCGTCTGATGGTTTTAATAAACATTTGAGTATGTGTGTTTTAGCAGTTTTAACTCATAATGACGGTAAAATGAGCTCCATGATACCTTTGACATTTTATATTTGTGGCAATTTAAATAAATACTACATTTTCTTCGCGACAAAGTTACATTATGTTTTGCTGTATTATCACGTTAACAATTTTTTAATTGACATTATTTGAATTATTATACACCTTGATTTATAACCGCTTCATTACGTATTTATATATAAAAGTATCTTTTAAAGAAACACAAGATGACACATTGTCGATTTTCAATAAAACCAAATTATCTGGTTCAGGGAAGTCAATATCATTCGCTTCGTTACTTAGATATTTATTAAATTTAATATTACCATTTAATATGTAATATTCTCTAATAGAATCGATGAATTTATCAAATAATATGCATATAAAATAGCTTGTGAAATAGCAAAAATAACGCTTGTCTCTATTTCAAACGATTCCACCAATAATAAATTAAATTATCAAAATGTACAACTCTAATAAAACATCGAATCCATGTTGCTTCTTCAGATCGAATCATTACTACCTTTCTGTTACGATAAATATACTATTTTCCCCCATAAAATCAAAAGCACGTCTCCTAGGAACGCACACACCTGCGAAGGAACACCTGCCACGAAATAATAGAAAGAAAAGATCCACTATAGACGATATGAAATTTAGGTGCCGGTTTAACGCTACGCATACACGTAAAATCTATAGAATGGAGAAAAGGAGAGACCACTGGTCGGAGATATTATAAAAGTGCCTTATGGTCCGATAAATTCCAGTCAGCCTACTGGAATCCCCGAAGATACGCTCGAAATCTGTGCTCGCTGGGTGGAATCACCCCCGTGGATGACATCACATTATTTGCTTTGTGTATACTTAGCTTATCCGACGTATAATAGCGAACAAGGAAAGGTTTAAAATTGGTACGCTATGAATACTAGTAGAGAATGCACGTAACGTGCAAAAATTTCGATTGCCTTAATTGCGTTCATAAGGTTTTTATATAAAAGAGAATTTTAGTCTAAATGATATGGTAATAAGTAAGGAAAAAGAACTTTTTTGGAGAACGGTTTTGGATATCAATATTATTATTCTATATCTTCCGTAACAATTGCTGAAAAAAAATGTTCCAAACAACTCGAAGAAAAATATGAAATTAAAACACAAAAAAGACAATAAAACGAAGTGATATTATTAATAAACGATATTATTAAACGATAGAAAGAAAATAACCTAAATAAACAAAGAAAGAAGCTATAGACCACGAAGGGAATAGTTTCTGGCTAGGGACGCTATCTACGTAAAGGGTTAATGTATGGAAATGCATTCGAAGCCCAGGATGACCGATGTCATCTAGGTCGACAGGCTGTGACTTTTCGTCGGCCTAGTAAATCTGTCTCATCGCTGCACGAGATCATCTCACACTGAAACACTCGATGCACAGTCTGATTTCGTTGCGAACCGCGCGTCTCTTCCAGCGTTGATCTTTCCATTCGCGCCCTCTTTCAGATCCGTGTCTTTCTTTCTCCGTCTGGCAAGCTTTTTCACGCGGAGGCCTCTCCACACACTCTGGAATCTTCCGGCCTTGAATACCTGGAAAAGTCCATTCAAAGAACGGGACGATTCCCTTTTGTGTGTCTCCAACGGTCGTCCTTAGGAGAGCGAGCGTGACTCCGGGCAGGTCACAGCCGCGCCTGGATTGCGAGGATTATTTGTTGAGATTATTTGGAGGGTTCGGCGAGAAGGCTACGTCTTGTAGTTTCTGTTTCCCTTTCCTTTTTTCTTTTTGATCTCTCGTATGTTTTTTATTTCTGGAATAGTTTTACAGGGAAAGTTTCGAAAACGTTGTTTTCTTCGTTACGTCTTATCGGAATTATTTAAACGTCGAGGAATGTAAGAAAGCAAGAAACAGTTTGTGTTATGTGCTATTTATTGTTACGTGGATCTAAAGCGAAGACTACAGAGCAGGCATACGAGAAATTATCCTTTCTTTCTTTGTACGGCAATTTTTTAATTCAGTACGTTGTTGTACGTATTACTAAAATTATCTTCTTATTTGATTTTGGAGTTGAACACGCGTTGTTTCATCTCCTTCGTAATTTTAAAAATATTGCTTGTTATGATATTAAAATATCGAGGACTCTAGAACGATGCTTCTGTTACGTAAAATTTATGGTAAAAAAGGAATAACTGACCAATAACTTAACTTGACGGTGCGTTTATAATTTCGTAGGCTTTTATTCTTGAAAATGATTAAGTATAATATTACGATGAAGTAGCGAAGTTAAAATAGTTGTTCAAATCACGGTCAAACTGTACATAAGACTAGTCTCGTGGTCGAATGCTTGCAGTTTTTATATGTTGCGTTTGTAAGTGTTGAAGGGCAACAAGAGGATCCTGATTGCCCTACGTAATCGGGAAAATGTAATGTTGGGCTATGTACAAAGGTCAGGTCAAAGCCTAACAGTTCGTTGTTAGGTAGTATGGAATGACGTGGACTTGGGTATGGTCGTTGTCACACTTCCCTCGATAATTGTATAATATCTCTAATTTTTACAAAATTTCGTCAACTTGGAAGCTGTTAACTATGTGATGTTAAAATATAATATCATTCTTTCGTCATAAGATGAGATTAAAATTAAAAAACAAAAATGTAAACGTAATTATCGTATTCTCTTCCTGATTCTCTAATTTTGACAAAATTCTAGAAAGCTTGTCAATAACGAACCCGAAAACTTAAACAGCGCATATAAACGTCATGCGTTTCCATGTAATACCCGCTTTAATATCGTAAATCAGCAGGGAAAAGAATGCCACATTTATCGCAGCTTAAAGAAGCTCCTACCATAGCGCGCGACAGTTATACATCCTAAACCTTCCATTCACAAAACCAACATTCCTGCCAGGCAAAACCAAGTATCTACAGCGACCTATAAATCCCCCATCATAAACCTCGAAATTAATCGTTCCACCTCTCGCGAACCTATAGCGTCCCAAACTCTGTCGTGAAACACGTTTTTCGAACTTCGGTAAACAGGCTGATCTTCAAAGCATCGCGGTTTCGACTCTTCGTCAAATAAAATATTTCCCTCGACCGACTATCTCTTATCGACTGTTTCCCCGGAGGAGGAATCGTCCGGTGTACTGGTGACCGATAAAACGTGGCTATCGCGAGCAAACTCGTCGTTGGTGCCTCGGGGAGCGTTCGTCGAGCATCCACGCCTCTAATTATTTCTTCACCGGCTATCAGCCGGCGGTGATCTCGCAAGCCGTGGGTGCTTCACGCCTCGAAAAGCCGGGCAATCGGCGTGGCGCGATCTTTCTCTTGGGAGACGGGCCGAAACCGCGAGAGATGCGCGTCAGATCCGACGAAGACGACGACGGTCACCCGGCGGTCTTGTCATGGCGAAAGTGACAAGCCTTGTTTACACACCTGGTCGCGGTGTGCAAACGGTTCGTCGTAGTAATGCAGACTTTGCACGAGAACCACCAGAAGTGCACGCGTGCACGCGTTTCTTCTCTCGTCTACCTGGACCGTGAGTTTGAACGAAGATCAAAGGCGTGAGAAGGAGAGAGAATGGAAGAAGGATAGAGTGGTTAGAGAGGAGTGGAGAAAGACGGTGGACGGGAGGTTTTAGCGAGGAAAATATAAAACTATAAAGACAAGAACCTGGAGGATCGTGAGCCGGCAGAGGGAGATAGGTTCTTTACAGGCCAGTTGGTAGCACAGACAAGACAGCCGACATCCCCGCCCTTTCGCGGGCCAGATTTGTAACATTAGCCGGCAAAGCGGAGGGAAGAGATCTTCCTTTTCCTTCAACCGGCGTGTAAGATATGACGTGGCCGGCTGACCAGTATGTAGAAGGCGAGGAACACGGAGTTTACGTTGATAAGCTCGCGTTAAGCCTGATAACGGGTAATGGATAGGCGGCAGGACTCTCGTTTTCTTTCTTTACTCTGTAATTTTTCTTTTTGTATTGTTGAAAACGTGTAGAGAGGCGGGAATTATTGGAACGAACGAAGGAGATATTAGGTTTTTGTATGGGGAAACGAAAAAATCATTTTAAGGCAATGAATTGAAATCTATTCGAGGTTTTAGTATCTCGATTGAGATACGTTCCAAGTTTTTTTTAGCTGTGGAAGAAAATTACAAGAGCGATCAAGCTGCGCTATTATCGATATTTACATGATAATGAGCAGAGTGTTTGAAGATGTTATCTTCTCTCAATAAACCATGTTTGTCTTTCCTTCCAGCGATAGGTTTTTTTTCTCAATGGGGAAAATTGTAAAATTATCTAGTGCTTCGGAATATTACTTAAAATATGAATTTTGATACGAATAAATTAGCTTCAAGGTAGAAACAACGCTTATCTTAAACTATCTTACGTAGTTTACAAAATTTCCAAGAACTTCGTTACTAATTTACTTTCGTAAAATTTTTGATAAAAGATCTGAAACGAAGCTGATGAGACCTCGTTAGTTGGAACTCGACTTTGCGTAAAATATAGCCAAGATCTCTAAAACGACGCAAAGAAGCGTCCGTAGTTTTTCGAGTATCCTCGAAAGGTTCGCTTTCTTGGCTGAGAGGTTTCTAAAAGGAGCGTTCTAGCCTGTTTACTCGTGTCTAACTGCGTGCCGGCTATATGGAAACGTAGCAGCTGGTTATTAAATTATAGGTTTGCAAGTTCCTCAGTAAGAGGCCACGAGGTAAGGTTCACGATGTTTCAGACAAAATCTACAGGTTTTGTGACGATTCGTTGTTAATTGTTCGGTTCGTACAAATATCGAATTAATCGATATCACATTTTCTAAATCCGAATCGCCAGCTGTAATTCCTAATTTATCCTTTAATCTCATTACGCGGAACACCCTGTATATCGTAACCAATCCTATCTGATTCGAATCACGATTCATATGGGAAGATCTCCAAAGAATATCAATTGAAATTTTAATCAGCCGGAGCAATATGACGATATATTTTGCATACGAGTAGATTATACATTTAGAAGTAACATTTTTCTTTAAATAATCGCTAATAATTAATCTTCAACCGTTTGTTATAATTTGTAAAATAGCGTTAGTTCGCAGACAGCAACTACCGCGATAAAAAATCATCTGCTTTTCATTTTTTCGAACCTTACACGGGTAATGCGATCCAAACGACACAGTTACCTTTATATATCTCGTATAATATCCGACATATGAAATCAGTTTGAGTCAATTTCTTCTAACGAATGATCACAGACACTGTGTCGAATGGATGCCAGTTAACCATCCAGCGAAAGGATCTGTAGCAGCCGTTTTTCTCGAATCGACGAACTCGAATTCTTTTTAGAGTAGGCGTAACGTCGAGTCGAACGAACTGATCTGGCATGCACGCAACACGCGATCCCCTGTGTGCACGCGTGAAAAGAACGGTTCGAGGTTTCTCCGGGTAATAATGTTTGATCAGCCTATCGATCCTTCGCAGCGACGTGAAGCAGCAATGCATGCGCTACACGCTCGGGGGAATTGGCTTCAATCTAAACGAGCCGTGGCTACAGACACGGCCTAATCACTACAAGGATATTAGCTAATCTCGACCAATTAGACGTAATGGCTGGATTAAGACGGGTCGCACGCATGCTAAAATTGAATATTATATAATCCCTGCCAGAGAGCAGAGTGGCCGTGTTTCCCACGTACGTGCCACGAACTCGGACGTTGTTAGCTGTTTGCCTGTCGGCCTCTACCTACTGTCGCGTAATAGCGATTACGTATGTGTAAGACTCGAAGAAAATCGAATTCGCGATTTTCTATAACCGAAATGATTCGTAGATTTCATACCTTCTCGATGATCAGATCACGCATTTGTGACTTTTGGAGTTTCGATCGTGGTATTAGTACGTTGCGAGTTGTCCTGTCAAATTTCATGAACATTTCAGTCCGCTATTTCAGAGCTGTCCTTAACGCGAATAGAGAACACTTTCATTTTGAGTCTAATATTTAACAAAAGTCGTGTTCGATCTCCAAAGTAAAAATAGTAAAATTTGAACAAGAATACTTAAATACTTCATCCCGATTTATTCTATAACAAGGTACAAGTACACAAGGTACAAATCCAAAGATTTTTAATAATCGTATAGTTTTCCTACGTACAGCCCGTGAAACATAAAACGCAGGAATCCATATCCAGAGCGAAACCAAATATCAGAGAACTCGGTATGACAAAAGCGGACACGGAGTACGCATAGAGTTCAACCATCCAGCGTTCACGGAATGGACAACAATGTAATAAAAAGACAATTGTAGGCGATAATTAGAGAGAGAGACGGTGAGACACGTGTGGACAGAGAGTTGCAAGTGCTGTCAGATGGGAGATAACACGCGAAAGCGCTAATTACGGTCGTAAAAATGTCTGTGCGAGCATTATGACGGCCCACCGTGAATAATTATCGGCCGGGACAATTATCATTGTTGAATTTTATTGGAAGACATCGGGGATTCCGGGAAGTTGACGGCGAATTTCAACAAAAACCCGACATGGAACGATGATGTGCGTCATGGCGCGAGATCGTTTCCGGCAACCTTTATTAGATGTTCTCGAAACAGGCCTTGCCGTTCCTGCACGGTTTCCTTTCCTGCTTCTAATTCCACCAAACGAGATAAGAAAGACATTTCATCGGATCGAACGCATCTGTGTTTGCCATGGAACGTTTTTCCAAAAGAGGTGGTGCCAGGTAAACGCTAAGGGCGCCATTATCGACTGTCTAGAAACGTATCTCACATTCCGAACGATAAGCATAATCTCGAAAGAGCTTGTTCTTAAGACGAACGAAAGGGCATGGCCGTCGGTGGGTTGATTAGCGGGTTTGTCGTCGAAAGAGACAGAGAATATGCGAAATTATCGAATAATCGACGTCCCGCGGCGAATCGAAATCGACGATGGCGCGGTTTCGTGTTTTTCCATCGTGCGGGGCGCCCCGGTGAACTATTTTTATTCCTCGCGCCATTTGAAAGGTAGCGAAGCAGAACGTTGTACACGCGCGATAAGATAAACGCAGCGTAATTTTTATAACGTGCGTTTATCTGACGGCAAGAAGTTTATGCCCTGTAAATGAATTGACTTCGGAAACACAGAACCATTAGAACGGCCTTTGCTCGGTCGCCGATGAAACTTTATTTCCGTTCCAATGTCAATTTATCAGAGTGCGAACGTGTATTCATCCGATAAAGGGAATGGGGTTCGCACGCTATTTATGTCTCGAGTTTAATTGATTGTTGATAAAATTAGCGCGATTTCAGACGTCGATTTCTCTTTCTATACCACAAAAGCGTGGTTTCATTAGGAAACAGCTTGATATATTGATCGTATCGATATTGAAATTTAATCCTTCTAATCAGATCCAAATATTAGACCACGAAATTAAATGTAATTGACAGTTCTTTGAAACACTGACTAGTATATTTTTTAGAAATTTCGGTTAACATTTCCAAATTTATTTCATCCCAGAGAAATATTATGACACTCCTTTACGATTGCCATTGCTGGATTTCCCGAAATGACCTAACTATCGACCCAACATCACATTCTAGAATTCACCCCATCGATCCAACAAACCAAAACACGCGCTCACTGAGCTTTACACCTTTCAAAAAGCTTGACTAATCTCGTCAGGTTTGATCACGGCCACTAATTCGCTGACCGATACACGGGTTCGAATAAAAGCGAGGCCATCGCTTACTGACCTCCGTCAAGCGATGCGCTCGGCGAAAGAAAAGAAAGCGGACACCAGAATCTCCAGCAGCCTCGAATTCCTCGAGGCTGATCCTGCCGTCCGACAGGATAGAAACATCTCTCATTCTCTCTGTTGGCATGGATGGTTTGTCGTTGGAGCGGCGACAAGCGTTCCCCAAACACAGAGGGACAAGGCCAGCCCCCGGGGGTGGAAGGCAACAAGTGACCACAAGCCAGACACACACGGCCATCAGCCTCGTTCTTGTTCGCTTCCCCACTGGTTCTTGTGGTCGTCGACCAGTCGGTAGTTCGTCGACGACAATCGATATATCGACCATCCGCGTCGAGGCAACGTTACGTCGTCATCGAGGTGCACGTGAATCGCCTGAACGTGCGTTTATGTGCGTGCGCTCGCTCGCGCGCCTTCACGAGGAAGGAACGAGGCGAATCAGTGTCTTACGTGGGTTGCGGTAGGCCACGGACGTCCGTTCATCCGTCTTTCGTGCCCTTCGAGGACCAGCTACCGACATTACGTTATTCTGCCCTGAAAACCGAGTACTTTCTATTAACCGACCCACCTTAAATATAGATGAGCCACTTATTTGTTAAATCGATTAGCTCCAGAAAACAAAAATTGGGAAAATTAATGAAATTATATAAGATAGACATGGAGCACGTGTTTTGACACTAATATTCCTGAAATTTTAATCACTTTGGTATGCGAATGATTTGGACATCGAGTTCTAACGTCTAGCAAAGATTTCTATTGGGTCGTCTGTTTGCTAGAATGATGTACTTACACACATACACTCTTATATGCTGTGTCTAATTAGGTTTATCGATGGCGTCATTGAGACGTAGGGTAGTTGGAGTTTGGAGATAAAGTCGGTCGTCGATCGATTAGATAGGAAGTTGGAACTGGAACGAATACGTGGTAAGTAGTTGGTTGAGAAGTAATTTAGATGATTGGATTGATTTTAATTGTTGGAAATTTTTCTACTTATTTTACATCGGATTTCTAGGTTCGTGTTCTAACTTGGATTAACCTAAGTAAATTGAATTTGTTCCGGTATTGGCATAGTTTCTTTTAGTTCATACGTAATCGAAAGCAATTCGACAAACTCCAATCGACAAATCATAGATAAACAAATTATCGTCAGAAGCCATCGCAAGAATGATTCACCCTACTAACCCTCGAACCAACCACCTCAGCGTCGAGGAAAACAGTCGAACACCCACGATATAGCCTCCTACTCGTCTCCATCGCTCGACAAACTATTTCCCGCGTAAATTTGCTAACGAATGAAAATAAAGCTTCCAAATTAGCCAGGAAATCCATAGAAAACCCAGTATCTGATGGAATGCTGACGAAAATTCGTTAACGTAGACCAAGAAAGGGATGTGATAGGGTAACCAAAGGAAAACACGAAAACCACTGTTATTTCTTTGAGATTTTATACGGCGGCGTCCCGATATGGCAATGTTTTAGCGTATTGATCCGTTGGGGTTTAGTTGAGCCATGGCAAAAGTGGCGGGGATAGTTGCCACGATAGGGGCGAAGGGCGTCCGGCGGGGAGTAAAAACTGGACGGCGGCACTTACCCGCTCATAATCACCCCCCGAGCCACTCGAGCCACCACCTTCGACGCCGGCGTCGTCGCGCTTCTGTCGTAGCGCGCGGTCTTGTCCGTGTGCCACGCGGCGCTACCACCCTGAGCTATAAAGCGTCCTCTAAATCGGTGTCGTCGCCGGCGTTTAACCTTCCAAGTCCAGCAGAGAACACGGGGAAGCGTTATATCAAGGTTTCGAGGTGTCGTTTTAAGAATCTTCTTAACCTTATTGCGTTGTCATTTTCTACTGTGAAAATTGTACTTCCTCTTGTTGAAAAGTCCCTTTACCTTGAGGAAAGTATTGGAAAAATGTTATTTTTACGTGTGATTTTTCGTATTCTAATAATTTCATATTCCAATTCTAATAATTTTAATAATTTTCATTTTAACTTTGCGATAAAAGATTCTGTCAAACGTTAAAAGTCTTTGTGTTTGTTGAAACGAGAGTTAGAAATGAAAATTCGTGGGCTGCGACAGAGTTACGGGTTAGGAATTGATGATAATTTTGATAATCTCATACTCGTGCTAATGATACTCGTATTTTGGCGGCAGCGAATATGTTAATATAGTATTATTATAATATAATATAACATATAATATAATATTAAGCGTAGAATTAAAAGTTAATACAGACACAACGATTCCAGTCAGATTGGTTTCAGCAATTTTACAAATGTTTAAATTATATCGTATGAAAATTAATATGTATCTATAAGTAGATACTTTTAAATAATGATATGTTTTTTGTCTTGATATTCTATGGATTATAACTATTAACTACAGAATAATTTATGTAACATTTCGAGCGTAATCTAATTACATTAGATGTTCAATGTATAATATCGATGTACGACTGATACGCGAGATTAAAACCGAATAACAAGATTGATTTCAAATTAATCGTAACGCAGTGGTGCAGTTAAGAAGCTGTCCAGACCGAAAGAGTAGGAGAAAAAAGCGTTCGATTTTTCTTGATTCAGGTTTATTGCACACTTGGTTTCGACGCCTACACATCAGGTGGTCGTTCAGCTTCATAGCTTACGAGAGACACGCAGAAAGTTACTTTCGTTCTGTACGATGAAGGTCTCACATAATAGCTTGAAACAGCATATATCGGAGCTTGAAAATATGGGATAACATATCTAAACCTTTTCTTCAAGTTAGAAATAAAAATTCATACAGACAAGTCAATTTCAATTTGTGTATTCTTGTTCTTACAAATACGTGCAATAAATCTTTAGCAGGAGGGAAAGCCTCTCGGAAGCTAAACTGATCCAATGGATTTTCTGTAAACTTGCTAATTTCATTAATCGAGTACACGACTTTAACGTACAATTCTCAAGAAATAATGACTTCTTTTCATAAGTTTTAAAGTTAAATAAATTCTATCTAAGTGCACGATAACGAATCGAAGTTATTCTCGAAGCAAACGGTCTCGTCAAAGGGAAAGTCACGCGGTGCCAACGATAATTATCGGCGAAAGGTTTATTAGTCTGCGAACAGTGGTTCCCGGAAGAGGCAAACGAGCTCGTCTCGCGAAGGCGAATCGATAGAGGTTGGTGTATAACGTGTGTGGCTAAAATAACTATAGCTGTTAGTTAGTCGCCGCCACCCTTCTTACATATGCAAACCCTTAAATAATTACAGCTCATTCGTGCAAATTATTCTGGGGTTTCCGCGCGCCGCGAAGTGAAATATAATAATACGGCATCGCGCGTGCGTGCACGCCACGCGAGTGTCTCTTGGCATATTTAACAATTTTGCTCGGCAGTTGCTCGTTTTTCCAGATAAGCGAGTCCAGCTTTTCGAACAAGTGTCAACGTGTATTTAAGACCAGCGAAGCGTTGTAAAATTTCAGAGACGGAAAGAAAAGAAAATATGAAGTGCGCGGCGCCAGTTCTCTCGCCGCTCAAACGATACTAGATACTCTTTGTAGAATAGCTTCTTGAATCTTTTAGTAACGTATTTTACTTCCAGCTATTTTGAGTCTTGTTTTAATCCAATGGTTCAAGACTAATTTATTTTTTAATCAAAATTCCAAGTCCGCGAGCTTCGCAATTTTCATCGAAGCTCCATTTTCCTTATCTCATCGCTTATTCGATGAAAACTATCCAATACGTCCCTAAAGCGAGATTCGCTTAATTCTCTTCTTACAGTTTAATTTAAAACAGTTTAACGCGTTCGTAATAAAGTTGCATAACATCGTGTTGCAAGTTTTAAACATTGAGTAAGGTGTTGGTATTATTAAACTACAATTAATATGCGTCGATTACGTGTGGGAGAAGCAAGATCGCGTCACAACATTCATTAACCAACCAATGCTGCATTAGTAAATACGTATTGCTATAGATTGGATATGGTAATTCCGTAAGCATGATATTTTTATCTTAGTATGAATCTTATGTTACTTCCAACAATTACATTATTATATGATCACTTCATATTTAGTTTGTGCCTCTGTTGCAGAAGGAACCTCTACTTCTCTGCTGGCGAACTTATCTGGTGAGTGGAATCGCTAATATTAAAAAGTTATTAACACGATATACATACCTGAACACTCGATCATTGTCTCTTTTAAAGAAGTAACAAAAATCTAGGAATGTGTTGAAGTTTCCATGGAAATAATACTCCGTATAATTAAATCATAATTAAACTTAATTCGATTGAAACGGCAAATTGGGGTTTGAATCCGAATCTTCCTGTCGATTAACTATTAGCACACGGCCTTCGAGAATCATCAAACAACGTATCAAACAACGAGAAACAAACTAAGCGAAAAAAACTTTTCAGAATTCAGTGACGTATATACCTTTTAATCTTTTCAATCTTTCAAGTTACATATGTATATGCATGTATACAATTATAGATCCCGCATTTCAATGAATAAATAACAATTCTACAAATCATAAAGTGTAATCGGAAGGTCGTGCGAAAGAAAAAAAATAGCGCGACGTATGACAGCGGTTAAGCCTCGCGCACGCGTTGGAATCGCGCCAAGAGGAACGCGGCGATTCCCGATGAGTCCGAAAAAGGGTCAAAGGAATTTCTCGCGTCCCGCGTCGAAGTGGTGGCGCTTATCGTCGAGGAAAATCGGAACAACCCCGAGGTAGGCGCGGCGCGAAGGTAACCGTGTAACACACTCGAGGTGGTCGTTGGTACGCGTGCGATTACTTACTCTCCATCGGCGAATTAACGACGAATCACCGATGGGAAAACCGGTTGCCCGGCCGAACGGCACGCAGGCCTAACGACTTCTCTCCTCGGCCTCAACACGGGCATTCCAACGGCACGAGTTTGCCCCGCGACGCGAATTAATGGAAACACGCCGCGGCATGCGGCGCGCGCTGATAAAGCGGAACGCGCCTTCCTTACCTTCGTATCTCTCTATCCTTTCTCAACGAAAGCACATCGCGCAGAGTTTCGTCTCCGACCATTCCGCGTTTACGCAGATCTTCCTGACTTTTTCTTTTGTTTAATAGTCACGATCGTCGGTTGGCTCGACTGTTTTCTTTCGCTCCGTCCATTCGGAGCATCGTGGACCCGTTTTCCAGCTGGCATCCGCCGGAATCTTAAATTCGCGATGCTTGGCCGTGCGCGTGCCATCGGTAATCTTTCGCCACGCGTGAACAACGCGCGCAATATTTGCTCGTCTTTATCGAGAGGCGACTTCCGCGCGAATTTACCGGAGAACCTTTGGACAAGAGGTTTACCGTAGATCAGAGAAGGTTTGCGGTGGGCTGTAACTGCCGTGCACGCGTCCTCTTACTGGAACTGTCGTTCCGACGAATGGACGTTTCGATGATCGAAATGCGTACACTCGTAAATAAACCGTGGATTTTGATGCATTTATGGAAAATTTAGTATCGCAAAAATATGCAACACGTATATACAACGCAAAAATAGAGAAAATATTACCTGCCATAACGTTTCATCGATTCAACGATTTCCATTGCTTCAGCTGTGTTAATAAAAATATGAGATTGCATAAAAATTAGCAGCCTACTCATAAGAATCTGTATATGTACGTTCGATTATACGTGTAGACTTAGTCTTGCAATCTTAGTGCGCATTTACTCTTTTTGCGAGGATTTAGGTTGATCAGTTTTCTTTAGGTTACTTTTTTTTCGTGGAAATGGAGTTACAGGGGTTGAAGTATTATTCTTAATGATCTTTTTAGTCAAATGTTGTAGTAGGTCGTGATCGATGATGATGTAGAATTGATGCGGTGTGATGAGCTTGGTAATGTAAAACGAGATAAGTTTTGGAGCTGAAAGGATTTTAGACAGTGAATGATTTCGTTTGCAGGGGTTGGTATATTGGGAGGTGCACGCGTGAAACTAGTTATTCCACTTACCGAAGTACAAATTGGCTCGATAAGTATCGACAAAAATCTGGATATACTTGGCGAGATTCTTGGAATGATGTAAATCGGCTATTTGAAGTTTTGTAATTACTGTCTTTGATGTTATTGCTTAACGAGTACGTATTGTGAAAGTATTTCGATTCGTCGATATAATTTGTACGATTTATTCCCATGATTCGATATCAAACGGTTCTGAAACGGGATCTGACAAATTAGATTCTTAATTTATTTGGTACGCTGTGTAAAGTGTCAGCTACATTTTTCGTAGGAAGTTTCAGCTGTTGCACGAAATTACATACTATGGTGTACGTGCCTCTGATTACCTTGGTTCTAGAATAGAATGTGCTGATATTAATTTTGACGAAGATCGATGAGAGCCTTTATTCGTTTCGTTTGTAGTTAGCGATGTTTTGTAAAATGGTTACGCTGAAGTACAAGCGAGAGAACAAAATGGACAATAGAAAATAAAATAACGAATAGGAAAATATGTATTTAAGTATTGAAGTATTATAGTTACAATTTTTCTGCCTTTGTCTTCTTGAAAGAAGGAGCGATTCTTTTAATAAAGTATATTTGTAATATCGTAATTTGCTTTGTAAATTAAAAGTTAATAATAAATATCAGCTACATATACGATACGAAATATCTGTCGAGAAAAGCATATCTATACAGGCCTGAAACAAGGCTTAATATCTCACATACAAGAACAAGACTCATCTGCGCACACAAGACATATTCGTCAAATTAACTTCTAACATCTTGCCACCCAAAAAATCATACATATACAATTTCTATTATTCCGCTCTCAGAACGAAATCATACAACAATTTCTGAACGATTGCTTCTCCAACCTGTTTCCACGGCGAAAAAACAGCCATATGTACATGCATCAAGCTGTCAAACTTAATTTGGAAAATTACGTCTACATCTTAACCTGTCACGATCGATTGATTACGAAGAACCTGTCTCGATAAACTTCATTAGTACAAGTACACTCACCGTGTACTTTTCAAGTTCTTCGACTTGGAATTGAAAAGAAAATAAGAAGAAAAAAAAAGAGAAAGAAAGAAAGAAAAGAAAAGGAAAACGAGGGAGAAGAACACGAAAGAAGGAAAGGGTTATCGCTATCAACTGGCAAAGGAGACCGATCATTAAACTTTAAGCTGCAATAATTCTTTTCAATTAACCCATAGGAGGTACATGCTTGTTCAAGCAGCGTGCGGCAACGGATAGAAATGTCCTTAACCGTCGGTTTTTACATTCTCTCTCTTTCTTTCGCCTTCTTGCCTCTCGAAGCCGCCGCGATACACGGCAACGCGTCTTAAATGAAGCGATTCCGTATTCACGCATGAGCGCGATCGCAGAAGCTCGCTCGAACGCGAACACGAGGAGAAGAAGAAATATCAAAAGGAAAGAAGCTAGCGCACGAGGGCACGCATCTGTTTCCTTTGCGGTAAATTTCTTCCGCGTGCAGCGGCCGTGCACCGGTCACGATAAATGATTTCGCCAGCGGAAAATGAATATTTCCGCTCGCGGCCGATTCAATTCAACGTCGCCGCCATCTTGCGCGAATTATTCCCACTGGATTAACTGTAATTATCGTCGCGCGTTTTACGGGATTCTTGCCAGCGTTGATTACCTGAAGAATTTCTAAGGGTTGTTGAAATGTAATCCTGTCGAGTATTATGTTCTGGGATGTGTTATAATTTATAACTTGTATCCATTTGCTTTCTACGATAATACTGGACGTACCTGCTTAAGTAGATATGACCTACAGTGGTCAGATACCTGCTTAGTTTTGTTGGAATGTAAATTGATTAAAAGATTACGACGGATTGTTAGATATATGCGTGAGTAGATACCTGAAATGGTCAGACATTTGCTTATTTCTTGCCAGGATGAAAATTAATTAATAGGTTGCGCAAGATGTTGTTGTTTATGATCATCGCGTGATAAGGTTGATTTTTTTAAAGCTAATTTGTTACAATAAAACCGGAATTACTCATCGTCAAACTTTGCGCAACTGTTTCTTCGTTTGAGAAGTTCTTTATCTTCGAATTGTTTAATTTGTAATTATGATTGTATGATGATCACTGTGATTAATTGAAACAGTAATTCCTAATTTCGAGAGATTCGTCAGTCGTATAAATCCGTTTGATTTTGATTTTACGAAGAACGAAACGAATATTTTGTGCTAAATGTTGAATCTTCCATTTGATTTCGTTTCTCTTGAAATAATCATTCAGAAATAACGACAGTGGATGACGCGATATAAACTAGAAGTATTCAACTGCATTGGCGACTATTTTCACAATTTCTACGATTCACTGAGTTTTCTCGACTTTGACATATTTGTTCTAACAGTCGTAGCTAACAAAATTAATATCCACCTCGGTGCTTTAATATTCCGAATTTAAACTCAATATTTATGTGTCACATAAATCTTCATTGAACGCTGTATGAAAAATGATTGTTACGAATAACACCGGGTTTTAGAATGTCACACTGCATAAATACTAAGAAGATAATTGCACGCCGATCTGCTTTGCAAGAATGTTAATCAGAGGCTTATTATTTTCTTTTTTTTTTTTTTTTTATCATAGAATCGCGATTAAAAGCTACAGATTTCTATGCTCGGAATTCTAATAAACCGGCATTAAAGTATAAAAAATGATGGTAATTAAAATGACACCATCGCTTTATCTTTCATCGTGGCCTCGATTGACTTTAAACGACCGTAGTCATTAAACCCATTCGAATGTAAACTGCAGTCGTGCATATTAAAAGTCGTTTTTCATTGTAAAAAGTTTAATAACCTTGAAATCTCCTTAATGCCACCGCCTGCAAAAACCGAGTCTCATAAAACAACTTCAACTTTTCCTCGCGACATTCCTTTCTGTCACCAATGTTTTTGGACGAATTCATTTATCACTCTTCGCACATTTCGCCGGACGTCGCATATTTCTTCTTCGTATGCATACGCTCTTTAATTAGATTTAACCTATAGATACGTGGCTATTTTTGTATTTCGAATTATCCAAAGAAACTCAACGCTTTCGATCGCATTCCACCATAGTCGGGTCTAGTTTTTCCATGCATAAGTGAAATTCATGGCCTACTTGACTGAACTTTGCTCTCTAAGTTCATCCCGCTTTGTCATCATAAATCTCTCCGCAAATAATCGCGAATTATCGCGATTGTCCTAAATCGTACGAACGAGTAACTTCAACGCGTTATAATCTTCTTTAAAGCTTATAACTCGAGAAACGACAAGCGGCCAACGTTGAAATGGCAAGATCGATTTCATAGGGGTCACAGCATCGTTACTGATACGATATTATGGTTCATTTATGCATCGATGAATCGAGCACGAGTCCAGTCCAGTTAATTCATTTCCATTGCACCCTTTTAGTCTCGATTATTATAATGAAAGAATTAAGCTCGAATAAAATATTTTATAATTGAAACGGAGTCAAGGTTGTGACGTACGATGATAATAAAAGTAGTTTTAAGAGGAATTTGAAAATAAAAATTCCTCGCTAAAACACATTCCACGCTCTTTCAACGAAGACCTGCTATGATCTTTAAAGACGAAAGGAAAGATATCAATGTCTGATGGTCGATTGAACCGATTCTATCGTCAAATAATTCCTATGAACGCAGATTTAAATCGAAGTTACTTTGCCTGCAATCGTTTGTTCAAGTATCGTAAATTCGACGGAATACTTAATGTAAAATAGATGCCTAAAATGTTATCGAAAGAAGAATTTACGTCTATATGAATGTTAATTGTAGTTATAAACGTATCATGAACGTTAAGTATGATCAAATAATTCGGGCGACTTGAATCGAAGTAACTTGACTAATCTAAACGAGGGTTAATAAGCGTAATTGAGCCTAATTTATCGTCTTTTTCGAGTTGGTTCATAATCGATATTTCGCTGCAGGCGCATCCAACGACAAGGTCGTGAATTAGCCCGGTTCGTTTTGCCATTCTCCTCCTAACGACTCGAACGGGGCATTCCTATAGCACGAGTTCGTCGCGCAACGCGAATTAATGGAAACAAGCCGCACGAAGCGCGCGGATAAACCGGAACGTCCATTTCACGGGCCTGTTCGTCTCCTCTCGAACGCGCCGCGCGACCTGTTCGAATTAAACGATTTCGTGTTCGCGTGGCGAGAAAAAACCCTCGCCAAAGTACCTGCGTAACGTCCCACCTGTTTTCTCGTTCTTCTTCTAACTCGCCGTGATCTTTTTCTAGTCGTAGTCATAGCCATAAGATGCTGCGTGATCATTGCCAGTCGTAGCTTTCGTACATTTTTTTCCCTCTCCACTCCGATGAACTCGTTTTTCTTTCATGGCGCGCTATGTTCTGGAACGCGGATGATCAAAGAAGTCGATCAAGTCGTATTTCTGTTATTCATTATAGATTGAAGTGTGAAAATATGGTAATTTTTTTATGGAATAATCTACTTCAAATTTTTCTCAACCCTTAAGAGCTATCATCAGAGGAAATCACCTTGATTCCATCGTACGTATTTTACAAAATATTCGAATTCTCAAAAATCTATCATCGAGAAAGTTTGCAAAAATGGTCTATAAAATTTCTATGAAAAAAATATTCAAATCCCTGAATAGCTATCATTGCGAATCTATAAAAATTCTATGAAAAATTGATCGTTCCGATCGCCATGATATTTTCTAGGGAGAACGAACCTAGATTAATTCATCGACTGCTCCTCGAATCTGGAAAATGATCTGACTCGTATTTCGCGGTTTACAGGCTAATTAAACCGTTCGTCGAAGATTGGACGAAGCACGAAGAGGTCGCGCAACACGGGACAAGCCTAACGCGAGAGTTAAGATAAAGCTGACTGGCGTTTTCGCGTATCTTCCTCCAACGCGTTCCCAGTTGGTCGTCGCGGGTACTCGATTCGCGGCGGAGAATCTACCGACCGGTGCTGATCGTTAAAAGACGTTATTACGAAGAAAAACAGCTCTCTCTTTCTCTCACCTCGGCCTGGCTGACGCATTTTTCTCGAGTTTCCGCGTTAAAACGCGACACCGACGGTGTAACGCCCGGCACTTTACGTCGCCACGAACAGGCTAACGACTTCTCCCCGCTTGACTTTAATGGACATTCCGCGCCGTGATTTTACTCCGCGATTTGAATTAATGGAAACACGCTGGCATCCCATTTGCACTGATAAAGCAGAACGTCCTCTCGCTGCGATAGTCCCTTTGCCTCGTGCGAGTAACCATTCTCTTCTTCCTTTTCTTCTCTCTCGTTCGTTCGTTCGCCGTTCTTCCATCTTGGTCCTTCGCGATCACGACGATTCCGCCGCGTTTCCATTGCACCGTTGGATTAAGTGATTACACGTCGCCGCTTATTCGAGCACGAGAAAGGCATCGATCACGCGGGACCCTGTGATTTCAGAAACGGGACGTATCGCAAACGATGTCTCGGCGAGACGCGTGTCTCGCTCTACGTATAATCGGTACGTACACGACTCGTACGAAATTAGATGGAGACAAGGTTGATGGCTGTGTAGCGATATTCGGAAGGAACTGGAATTTGTTAAATTTGCTTTCAACGCGCTGGTAATCCGATGTCTTTGACTCTGATTTATTAACTTGTCGCGAGCAATGCAAGTTGTGCGTGTTAAGTATGAACGTTGTACAGCGATATCATTTATTTAGTCTAAGTATGTAAGGACTGATATAACCAGACTGACGATGTTTATGTATTTTCGAGGGATCTAAATTAATTTTAACATTTGTTACAGTTAAGGCGATGTGTCCGATTATTTGTTACTCTTGTTGTAACTTTTAACAAATTCGTGTTTGAGAATTCCGATTCGATTCGCAAACAAACATAAGAAATATCTTGATATTAATAGAAGCAACGATAAAGTGAAACATCATCGAGTAGTTTCAAGTCTGACACGCGTTAAGACGGTATAGTATCTCGAGAAACAAAAAATTAGAGGGAAGCTGTATCATGGCAAAAATTACGAAGAAATTAGCTACCGTCTCGATTCCCCGAGCGAAAGAAAAGAAGAAAACAATGTACGAAAGTGAAACGTTTGGACTTGCCATTCTAGGCAATTTAGAAACTGTGTAGTTGTAGTACTTATTCCATTATCCCATTATTTCTTACTTAATTCTTCCTCCATTTAAGAAGCAATTGTTCTCATATATTATCCGCGTTATTCCTGGGCAAAGACAACGCTCGCTTGGCTATAACTCTATACAAAAGTTGAAATAATTTCAACTGATAAATTCCACAGACTCGATGTATCGTGTAAATTTTTGGCTGTAAAGAAACGTTTCATTGCCAATAGCAATAACATGACAATTAAAGTAACTCCACTGTCGTGTGCTGCAACTTATAAATTACGAGTCAGTTTCTAAACACCGAATAGAGACATTTAATTGACCTACTGAATTCTGAAATATCAAACAAGGTAATTTTTATTTTAATTTCGGTAACTTCTCAACGGTATGAATCATATAGACTACGATCTAAGTTTTCAACGGATATTTAAATACCAAATCAGATACAGCGGGATTGATATAAAATAAAGCATCATCTTGTTTTAAAACCTGAATCATGAGATTCGTTTAAATATTAAGTAGATCCAAGATGTTGATATAATACTTAAAAGACTGAGAAACGTGTTTGAGACGATACAAAATGTTCTACAACTCGACACGATTTTCTTAATAGTATTCGTCCTCCCCGTAACGTCGAATTCATTAATCGAGGTTCTATCGAAGCGAGAAAATAAATCACTTTCGATGGAAATTAACGGCAAATAGACAACACGATAAACATACATAAAATATCTCCGACTGGCACACGATAATTGGCCGAGGACGTGGAAGAAGTGAGAATATAATAATCCTGTGCCAACCAATTATTTCACCGAGTCACTCTTTTAAATAGTTTCTTTAGTACAAAATTCAACACCTGTGGATGATCATTTACAAAATAACGAGCGTGAGACTCGGCAATGGAGAATTGAAAAGCGATGTTTAAAACGAAAGGAGAGAAGTTATACGATAACAATAGGAGGAAAATTCACGAAAATATATACATTTATTATATTACAACATTAAATACAACATTTTCATATTATTTATCAAAAACGTATTCCTTCAAAAACAAAGTCAATTTCTCCAACATAATTTTCCACGACGTTTAAGGAATCCAAAATATATTTATTTTTCTAACAACCAAATTTAAGTTTCACTCGTTCAAACAATTAATCTAAACCACGATTTCTTCCATAAATCCATCGAAATTTCTCTACGCGGAAATAGACGCGAATATTTTAATCGCGTCTTTCCACGAACTGTATAGCTGCGTCTGTCACAACAAATTTTGTCGAAATTTTCATCTTACCAAACTCCCTTAAAAAAAAAAAAAAAAAAAAGAAAAAGAAAAGAAAAATGAAGAAATTCAACTCCTCGTATCGTTCCTCGAATGTTGTTCGTTCCCGCGCAAAAGAACAAAGCTGTCGTCCCCTCGGTCGCTTGCCAACGAGGGACAGCACGGCGAATCATAACAAAAGCGACAACGAGACGGCGCTAAATTACTTTCGACGCAAATTAACAGCGGCTGGATAAGGTAACGAGGCAGAGGAGATGGAACCGAGCCGTGGACGAGGTAATCCCGCGGACGGTATTGTTTCACCGACGGAAGTCACTCTTTTATTACGAGACACTTCCTGCTCCACGCGGGAGCACACGGACGTGCCTGTTTACACCGTGTATACATGCCACGTGAACACAGGTAACTCTCGTCTCTTTCATCCTTCCTTCCTTTCATTCTTCCTTTCTCTTCCTTCGCGTATTCTCTTTCTAACTGTGACCCTTTCGTTCTTCCTCCGTTTTTTCGCTTCTCCTCTGACGAGTGGATTGCAAACTTTTGTCCATTTATGACAAATTTAAGGATACAGAAATTACACAAAGTGGATACAATATAGAAAAATATATAAAATATTCAAAATACGGTGCTCGTTGTAATCTCGATTGTAACAAGCGAAACGAGTTTCTATTTCAGTTCTATTTGTTTAATTGCGTCCACGAAGATATAAATTTGCATAAGGATCTTCAGTGTACCGATAAATATACATACCTGGTTGGTTCGACGAAAATATTCGATCTCCACGAAAGGAGCAAACCAACAAGAAGCCCTGGCGTTCGTGCAAGCCTGGCCTGGGTGAAACCAGACTGGCAAAAGCGGTCGATTAATTAGCCGCACGCGTGACTATTAATCAGCCTGGTAATTAAGATAGAACAGCCGCGAAAGGATCCTGGGGAACGCATACGCGATACTTAAATTCCACGGAGCTAACTGGAATCTGGCGCTCACGGAGAGAGAGCGATCGTCCTCCGGAGGAACGCGTGGAGTCGGCTCTCGAGCCGATTAAAACGAAACGTAACGAAGCCGAAGATAATGTAATAGCGAGAGCTGCCGGTGTAATTGCACATGTGTGTAATAACGCGGTCGTGGTATTTATAATCGATACACGGCACGCAAGGATGAAAATCAAGTGGTATAAAGGAGGAGAGAAGGGCGATACACGCAACCGTGCGCCTCCTGTCCTTTGCCCGGCCTAATTGCGCACCGTGAATTCCGGTAATTATAATAATTGGCCTCGCGTCACGGCCGAATCGACGCTGGGTCCTCGTCGTGTTCGTTCCTCGTTCGACTGGACGACGACCGTCACGAGGAACGAGCGTGACGTTGACTTGGAACAACGTACACGCGGAGGAATCCCAATTTCTGTTCCTCTGAAACTCTGCGTCCGGCACCTTCTTTCCATCTCTTTCACACGGAATCCCTTCCCTTTTCTTTCTTCTCTTCTGACCGTTCTGATTCTTTCTGCTAAAATACGAGCGGCCAGGAGCAACGTTATCAGCCGGGCAAATTAATGTAACGAAAGGGCAGATTAATGCCGCGGCGTCGAACGAGCGGGAGGAGGCGATCGACCGATGTGTTGGAATTAATTAACTCCGCCGGGCGTACGTATAATTCAGAGGGTACACACGATTGATTAAAACCGATTTCACGACCAATCAATCTATAACCCCTTAGCGGACGTCCCTTAGCGGCGGCCATAAATTTGCACCAGCTATTAAAGGAATCCGGCGTGCGCCTTATCGTTCATTTATAACTGTCCGCGGCCGTCTCATTAACCTCCCTTTTCTCGGAACGCGATCGCGGGACTCGGAGACAAGAGCCAAAGAAATCTCAAAATATCATCGTCGCGGGTGGGACAACGAGAAGGTTGGGGCCGCTGCGACTGGGGGCTGGGCCAGTTTTTACATGGGTGTGCGAATATCGCTACGCGTACGCGTGTCTGTGATTATATGCGGCTGATCGTGCGTTTTCGGCGAGTGTGATGTTCGACACACTCGGTTACACGTAAATAACGAACATGTGTAAACAATTGTCGGATTACCGTGGCGGAATTAAGTCGTCTTTTGGCACTGGCACATCATCGCGGTAATAACGATAACCGGGCTCTCTGTTGTTCGTGCAGCTACTGGGTTTATAGTTGATGTATGTCGTTGGAGATGAACGAGAGGGAAGCTTGTTCGAGGTAGCCAACACGTATAATGATCGTCACGTGGTTACGTCTGGTTTGATGTGCCGGGAAAATTCGAAGAGGAATACCTGAACGAATTTTATAAGTTTCTGACTTCTAATAACAAATTCAAGCTAATCGTTCGATATGCTATTTTACGAATGACCGTGAAAATCGAGATTTTTGTAAACGTTAAAATAATTCTTTCGCGTAAATGAATTTGTATTTTTAGTAGTATCTAGTAAGAAATGGTATACTTGAAATCTTCGTAATTCGATTTCTTGTCTAATATTTCCTGATACAAATCGTATCCTTTCGAAAAACTGTTCTAATGATTTTCTTGCTACGGATGCAGGGATATCAAGCGTGTGATGATATAGTGATATTAAGCGTGATACTAAATCAGCATGTCATCGGACTTCGGGTACAGGAAACCAGCGATACTAATGAAAGACAGAAAAACGTTTCCAAAACAACTCAATTTACGAAATATGAATAAAAATCCCGACATAATATAAATCTGGAACAATTTTCAGAAAAAGAACCATTAGTAAAAACCTTGTCCAAAAAAATGCTCCAGAACGATGCGAAAACAGTGCTTTTATCCGTATGTCACCGATTAATTATATTTGGAATCAATTATCCAGGACGAATGCGGTGAAAGCATCGGCACGAGCTCGCAACGTTCGAGCTGCTTTTCCGGGGAAGACACATTATAAGTTTTTCCTCGGGGTTAATTTCGCCGGCGATAGCTAAATCCTTTCTTTTTCTTGCTTCTTTTCTCCCCTGCTCTTTCGCTCTTTTATTCTTGCGCCACCCTGTCCCTCTGCAGCCACCGAGCTCCAGCAAGCTCGAACTAAGAGCGGCTAAGAGTTGGTAGGAGCGTCTCTATGGTTAATTAAACGCATAGATCACCCCTCCCCCTCCTCTTGCAATCTCCACCAGCTCCTCCTTAGCTTCACCCTTCACCCCTGACTCCACCCTCGCCCTTGTCCAGTGTCTTCTCTTTTTCCAGCCACCCTGCAAATGCGCGCACACTTCTTCCGCGTTATAAACGTGCATGTGCGCTTTCTTTTACGCCGCCAGTGCTGTATCCTTCGCTAAAAATCTCGGAACGTATACTTTAAAGTACATTAATCCTTTTCTCGTCTTGTAACCTCATAATTAAACTTCACGCATTCACGATATACATTCCACGCATCATAATATCGCAGCAGAGATAAATTGAAAATTCAAGCCTACCAATATATACTCCCAATATACGTAGAAAAGTCACATTTGATACACATTTTATTCTCGATGAAACTTCAGTATTTCGTGTAGCCTCTAAACTTTAAATTGCATCCAAGTTGTTTAGTAAAATCGTTGGTAAATCAAAACTTTACAAATATCGTCCATGTCATATAAGCTATCAACTCGAATAATCTCTCGGCAGTTATTTAATTTCTTTACTCTTACGTCTTTCGAGGTCGAAACGTATACAAATGTACAAATACAATCGTAATATATAAGGAAGCTTAATATTCATTTCATATCATCTTCTTGAAACCATCTCTAAGAATCTGAATAACCTCCTCGCAATTTTAAAATCGTACTCGAGAAAGTGTAACGAGTCACGAGTTCTTTGCAACCTTCGATCGCCGTAGGAAGCATTTTCCGCGAACGATTTCCCGCTCCATCAACCCTTGCACGACTTTCGAGAAGGAGGTTGCGCGCCTTGAATTTCCTACCACACGTGATGCCAACGAAGAAGACAAAAGGGGGTAGGCCTCCGTAACGCATACCGGTTTCTCAGGAAGGCGTAACCTCTGCTTGAAACTACCGTCCACGCTCATTATCGTTTACGCGGGTAAACCCGAAGCCGATTCCTCGCTTGTTCACCGCGATCGATCGTTTGACCCGTTTGCCGTGAAACCAACGCTCCCAACGCGCCTTGCTCGCGCGCGTTCGCTAATTTCTCACTTGATAACGTTTCAATGTCGATGGACAATGTTTAACTCCTTTATCATTTACATTTACGCCAATCGAGAAAAAAGACGATCGATTCCTTTTTTCAAGCGGTTGTGTCTCTTTGCTGTAAAGTATATAATAATATGTATCTTTGCAATTATAATTTTATACTTTGCGTTCGTGACATAATTTTATCCAATATCGAGGGCAATTCTTCTGACATTATATTCTTTTCGTAAAGTTTCGTAATGTACTTCTTGATTAGTATAGAAATATGCAAAGTTTCATCGTGTACGATGAAAATGATCTAACTAAAACTGCCAATTTTTGCGAATGCGAATAAATGGTTGATGCGTAGGACATTGGTTAAAGAAGAGTGTTCGATGAATCTATTTGAAAAGTGAACGAAAGGTTCCATGCTCTGGTCTGATACCTATAAATTTCATTCGGGCCACGCTATTAACGACGCTGGCGGGTATCGCGTGTACCGAGACGCGATATCAATCCAGGACATCTGTGAAAAAATGGGCCGACCTGTATTGCGATTTTTACTATTATTTTTATTGTTATTCGCAATTCGTCTAACAGCCGCTGCACGCTTCGCGTGGGTTCACGTGGGCAGAGTGGAAGGAAAGATGTGTTAATGGTTCTTCAAATGCACCGAAGGCAGAGGGATGTATATGAGGTGATTATTGATGATCGAGTGGAACGATTCTATTTGCAGCGAATGTTAACTGTGATACGATGTTCTATTAAATAGCATCATATTATTATAGCATTTGTTGTAGGTGTAATAAATTTTAATGCGCGTGTGAAACTGTAGCAGCCTTTCTGTCGCCGTTTACTGCAAATGAAAATTAATATTGATTAATGAATCATCGATATGATGATAAACATTTGCTCCTACAAAATTCCTTTTACAAAATTAGAATCTTCCTTGATGAAATAATATATTATATGTTTTATAAGATAATTTCTTCAATAGTTGTGAATATCTATTAATAATTTCTTGTAGTTTATCTTTTATTCGTTGACTTTCTAGACTTTTTTTAATTTCGAAATTACAGGTCTATGCGGCTAATGTATTATATTTAGTCAGATTAAATACAAGTTTAAAATTGCATTTCATTTATCGTTAATTTCGTTTGCACGTCAGCGTTATTCCTGACTCTGTTTTATGCTATAAAGAATTTAATGTTTCCGATAAAACCTTATAAATGGGTCATGGTGTTACCCTCTATTATAATATTTCATTACACAAAAATATCGATCGTCCTGAATTCACGCTTTCCTTCCTTAGTTTAGCGGTGCCAGTTAAAATAACAACCTTTCGATTAAAAGGTTTTACTCAATTCCTCTAACTATAATTTCACTCGTGCAATTGCTTAACACACTGACGTTTTACTTAGAATTTCTACTATAATCGGAACGTGTACTTGTAACGTGTATGGGATGAACTGGTTGCTTGAAACTTTCTTTAACCTTTTATTTCCCCTGGAAATTATGATTCGAAATTAATTAAGAAATTGCTCATAAATCAAATTTCAGAAACTTTAATTTTACTTTAAATCCGCGCACCCGGTGATATAAGACAAAGTATGAAATACACATATTTCCTAAAACACGATGTCAATCTACAACCTAATAACAAACTGCAATCCAAAATCTTCCAAAACTTCCAAACTCTGACGTCATTGAAACCTGTCGGAAAGCAACCATCGTGTGCGAAACACCCTGCAACTCGCTGTTGAAATTATGAAACAACCCTTGAGAGAGGACGACCAGACGCAAACGCAGTCAGCCTGTGAAACCGTATCGATGTCCGTCAAGGATCGGGCAACGAGAATTTCCAATAGCTCGCGTCGATCTGGCGTAAATAATGCAGCCGATAGATACGTCCCTGAAGCCGTAAGGAGGAGGTTGAGGAGCGAAGGAGGCGGAGGAGGTGGGTGGCCTGAGCGAAGCAGAGGATATTCTTATGAATCGATGAAAGAACCGCGAGCATGCGCGCCGGAATCTTAATAACTCATGCGATACCACCCCCTTCCTTCTGTTATCCAGACCCTCCGCCGCCGTTATCAACCCCCGGTATTCCCCGTTTCTGCGCCCCGCCGCCAGATACGCCGTTATAATATGCGCGCGGCAAGGTTGGGGTAAACACGAGAGCTGGACATTCCGGGCGTAGTTGCGCGAATATCTCGAGCATATTCCAGCGGGTAAGAATCAGCCGAAAACGCTTGTGTCTCCGCATTTTTTTGCTGTCACCGAACCAGGAAATCCTGCTCATTCCTTCCACACCTTCGACATTGCGTATAGGCGTCAAAAACGTAATACATACGGTGTTTGGTGCTCACGCACCTTCGCCACGGCTGTTTACGGCCGCTTTTTACGGCCATACGCGCACCTTTTTAGTGCGTGACCCGTTTCGCGCGGATTTACTGCCCGAATACGGCCGCAAGTTCCATTTTTGTTCTTCCGTTTCGAATCTCACGCGAGAGCGCTCGGTCCAGGGTTAATTAACTCTCCTACGGACATAGGTGTCGTTTGGCTGCCTGTTGGATCGTGGTTTTTTCTGTTATTCGCTTTGGAAATGCTTGGAGAGAATATTCCGATAATTCGTTTAATATTATCTGTCGTTGATACATTATCAGGATAAAATACTATGGAATTTACGTTACTTCACGAGGCCTGTTTTTAAAGGCTTCAAAAATGGTGGTTTTTAAAGAGGTTTAAACGACTTTTATATCATCAGGTAATTAGGAATGCAAGAGATCAAACGATTTGGAACTTTTATAGCAAAAGTAAAAAAAGACAGTCTCCGGGGTTTGAAAAAATATTGCCACTCAAGTGCAAAAACTTAGTAGTTTGCATTTGCCTGTTAAGTTGTACAGATATAACGTTATCGAAATATTCAACTTGGTTTTTTATTTCACTATGAAAGTATCTGGCGGTACATGTTTATTTTTGCATAATGATATGATATTATTTTAAATGTGATATAACCCTTTATTATATTCTAAAAGCATTTTCAAACTCGAAACTCCGATACAAAGAAAGCAATATAGCACACGAAATATTTGATCGAACAACTAGCAACGCAGTCAGCATGCTAATTTTCCGATTTCCTATTAATACCATCGAATCGAGATTCCATCTTCAAATATTGAACATATTCGCAACACGAAATTATATATAAAGTTACGTTGCATGATGATATCGATACGGAACGAGTGGCCATTCCAAATAGCCTCTTTGGACATCCTCGGGATGTCCTCCAGAGACGGATCGGGGAACGCCTTGGTCGAGAGAAAAATCGTTAGCACGTCGATAAAATAAAATGGAAGTAACGCGTCGCGTTAAGAGATCTCGGCGGGTGCGCGCCGCGGGTCGGGCGGCTCAGTCCCGTATGTTTGCCGGCCGTTGGCGCGCGGGAAGAGCACGCGAACAAATTAGCCCTCTATCTGAAACAACTTCTTGGAATAGCCGTTACTCACGGCCGAAGATCGGGGCCCGTATTGCCCGAGCGAAACGGCCTGAGTCTGAGGGAACCAGAGGCGGTGGACGGGCCGAACAACGCGAGAGGAAGAAAAGGAGCGTCGTCGCGTTAGTGAAAGGGGACCAGCCAAGCGAGAAGAGGAAGAACAGAACCAACGACAAAGAAGAGAAGGAAGAAGAAGAAGAAGAAGAAGAAGAAGACGAAGAAAAGAAAATAAAATGCCGGACGAGGCATTTCGAATTTCCAGCTCGGATCCGACCAGAAAGTGGAAGAAGCCAGCACATAGGAGAGAGAACGGATCGTGCGGATCTGCTCAATCCGGGGATAAGCGAGTCGTTCGAACAGTGTTGAACAGGAGTGAATATTTATACGCGGCCTCTTCCTTCGCACCTTTTTTGCCATGCTTGTCGCCTTCCAAAAGCCCCTTCTACCTCCACCTGGCCGTTGGATCGCCTCGCGTTTCCACCTTTAGGGTCCCATGCGGTATCTTCTTGATTACCCGGTCCTAATTAATTCCTCAGGCTTTATCTTTATTTTTCCGTCGCCACGGCGACGACATCGCGCACCGTTCTCAACAGACCCAGAGGCGGCGGAGGGAACGATCCTACGACCGTTGGAGAACCCGAGGGACGGGTCGTGGATTCTGTGGTCATCGACTCCGTCAGAAACGTCTAGACGACGTGTCGTCCCCGACCAGAGGCCGCTGAAATAATCCCGCGACGCGATAAAACAGCGTGAATGATTGTTCGTCCGCGTGAAGCCGTTTACTGCTGTCGACTTTTTTCACCGACAGCCGTCTTAGCGCGCATGCAAATGCTACGTAGTCGAAGCTTGAATAGGCGGATGGTGAGTTCGTGGTCTAGCAAGTGTAAGTCTTTCGAGGCAATTGCGAATGCGTGTAGAGATGAAGAATCGAACGGTTTCGAGTACTTTGTAGGCTTCTTTATCTGGTTCTATAATAATTTCAATCAATTATTGCCCTTTCTTTGTGGTTCTTATATTCATATCTCGGTACTTATGAAAAGGAACACAAATGTACGCTCAATTTCCTTCTTTAAGTATTTCTATCTTATTTTCTACGTCTCTCCGGCACACCGGCACTAATTTTATGTGGGTGACATTTGAATTTAATTTCTTTTTATAATCAGTACTATAATGATCATCTATAATTAGCATCGATATATAATGTATTTGGAATTTGTTTCAATTTCTTTTTTATCGGACTACTGTAAGCGATAGGGGAAAGCTAAATATATTTTACCGAGTTTTCAAAATTATCGGGAAACATGTTTTTGCAATTCTAATCGGGAATCAAGGTTCCACCGTCAATTTCGTAAAAGTTCAAAAGCACTTTCCGATAACTCTTCGCACAAATATCACGATTTCCTGCAACGTTCGAGCGTAGAACGTGCACAACGCTCTGACGTACGCGAGCAAGTATGTACTTTTCTGCTTCTCGTTTCCTCTAGTAGAAAAGAAAACGGTGACCTCGCACATACGAAGGTAGGTCAAGGCCGAATCTTCAACTTTGGCGACGAGTTCGAATCGCTGCCATAAGGTACACAGAGAATCCGAGAAGAAAATCGAAGATACAGATGTTCACCGTACGCTCCTTCTCCCATTGGGACGATACTGGTGTTTCTTCTCTAATTTCCGATCCTCCGTGATAGTTCTCTCTCCTATAAACGATATAAAATGCTCCGCTAAATTGCTTTGGATTGATTGAAATTATTTTTACTTCGTGGAATTATTTTTATTTCACACTAAATGGAATAAACGAAATTATTTATTTATTCATAAATCACATTGATTTTTTCTTGATTTTTCAAATGAATAGAATCATACTACCGTCACGTGGATTTTGTAGCGTATTTCGATTGTTGCGTTTAACAAAACGCGAGATACGTTTTCTCGTCAGATAAATTGAATTATACGTATCCTTATGAGTATACTACTAAATGATATAGTATAAAATATACAATATAAGCGTATTATACGTTGGTATATCGTATACGTACGCTATCAATAAGTCATTGATCGTTAAAATATTTAGTACACGATCAATTAAGAAACATACCTACGCAGCGCTTCGAGTGGAAGATATAAATCAAAGAATACTTCGAACTCGGAATTAGCTGGTCCATTTAACCAATGACGGATGCATTCGTAATATTTAGATAATGACCGTTGAATGTTTCTATTGAAGATACTTCCTTTGGTCAAAAGAAAAATGACGAGTGTAACAATATCGGCGATACGATCTCTTTGATGAACGTGGTAACGAGTCACATGGTCCACTGGTACTTACAGAGTGAGAGAAAGAGAGAGAAGAGATCGGGATGCAACGTATCACTTTTAAACGCCGGAAATGAGTTATTAGCGGTTGAGTCGCGCACATTCAATTGTCCTGATTTGGAAACCTCTAACCTAAACCCTCCCCCCCACACTTTCCTCACACCGTCACCCTGTGTCCCTCATCCGGCAACTGAATTCGGGTCTTCGTGTTTCCGTGTCTCACAACTGGACCCTTTCTCACCGGAATCAATGCATCCCGCCTGTCAAAATAATATTCACGACAGGCGCTTGTTTCATTCGACTTTCCGGCGAAATCAACTGCGTATCTTTCGGTTATGAAAGTCAAGAGCTTTTTGATGCATCTGTGTACTGAAGATGATGGTATTTTAATTTGTTGCACAAATTTCGTACTTTAGTTTTATTTCAGAGATTGGTATTAGAAATTTCAGCGATTCCTTTTCCTAAGTACAATGGGATTTTTACATCTTAAAAATCTGTAGAAAAAACATTTTTCGAAACAGGAAATTTGCCGATTACACTTATTAATGAAAATAAAAATTTTTACCACTTCTATATTAATATAATTAATACAATCGAATACCACCTACTAATTAGACTTACAAACTACTGAAAATCTGATTTGATTACGTCTCAGCCGATTAAAAAGAATTCTTAATTCCGTCAAAGAAATCCACTTTAAATTTCCAAACATTTTATGTTAATCCAATTAATTTCAATAACGAAACACAGGGATTTCAAGAAAAATCTGACTAAAATCCAGCGTTGTAAACCAGGAACTATATAGAAACATCGTGGAATTCTCGCGACGGTAGTTCATAGCTCGTACGGTAGTGTGCTCAGTGGACAGCCAGATAGATTTGTTGTCCACACATTGACCTGCTAGGCTGGCGGCGGCGTCCCGACGCTTTTCCAAGGCGTCCTCGCCGGGCTATTAATTGTCTCTGTTGATTCATTTGATCGTGCTCGGGGTTCCCAAGCGGATCCACCGACGCGACGACACTTTCGATACGAAGGTCTTTTACGAGCGGCTTGCTGCAGTCGTAAGGCCGTCGTCCACTGGCACCGCCAGCTCATCCCCCCACCGACACCCCTTTTCTAATTCACGTGAAAGCGTCTCCCTCGATTAAAA
Source organism: Bombus affinis (assembly GCF_024516045.1). Taxonomy (NCBI): domain Eukaryota; kingdom Metazoa; phylum Arthropoda; class Insecta; order Hymenoptera; family Apidae; genus Bombus; species Bombus affinis. Next base: position 13,130,275 of record NC_066349.1, on the reverse strand, counting down.
TTAACAGGGTGGACGCTGCCAGGCAGGTGGCTTCGTTAGGGTACCGTAAAGTGGCTTCGTCCTTTGAATTTCAAGCACCATCTAAGAATCTCGTTAAACTCCATCGCCATTCGACGAGATAATTGAAACTTCACGGAAGGGTTACCTTGCTAATTTACGTACTCGACGCGAGGCCCACCCTCAGCCAGATACTAATTGCATTTATGCTGATTACGGGCCCTGTATGATGGATATTATTGTATTAATTGTGGCCTGCCGTTTTGTTCGCGCTCGATCGTGTGCAAACGATCGTGATAGAGATAATGTGTACCTATATCGTTTACTTTGTTCATTGAATATTCTTTAGAGTGTTTAAATTGGGATTTTCCGGAAATTTGTAGCGAGATTCAAGGTAAATTTTTAAAACGTAGTATTTTTAGATGGTTAACGTTTTATCAAAATTATTTGATGCTATATTTATTAGAATATATTGAATATATGACAAGTTAATATATTAAATATTATTTGTTAATATTCACCTACTCAAAGCACCTCTTTCGATCTATCGAGGTTTGAATGAAGATATCTGAACATACATAGAGACTTTGTATGAATATATATTATACGACACGTTTTCAAACTTCATTAGCACCGAGACATTAGTCAGACATCAAAACCGAATCTGCAAATTGTATATGAAAATTGCAAGATACCCATTGCAAACATTACACTTCCCACACATCACCAAAATATTTGAACAGTCAATTATGCGCTATATTAGAGAACATAGAATGTGTATCTACCGTATGTCGAGCATCGCGTATCTTAAATATTATCACCACTCATATATCACATTGAATCAATATTCCCCCTAGCATAAAAATCTAAGCTTGCTATTGCGGAATGAAATCATTTCAACCCTCCAATAAAGAGATTCCCAAACGCATCACGAAATACATAGCACGCGCGAAGAGCTGCTGTTTCGCGGATTTACAAATCCGTAACAGGACTGTAAGCGCGAATGTCGAGGAGGGAAAATCTCTGCTCATTTAACGAACCCAAGGGTTCAACCCTTCCGACGCTTCCACCCTCCGACAATATTTAATGCATGTTTTAAGCGTAATTAAATGGCAGAGGGTTTATCGTCTCCAGCCACGTTCACCCTCCCACGCAAATTATCGCATTTAACCCCCGACGATCTCGAGCTCTCGGCGACTGTCGCCCCACGGTACCTTCTCCATCAGCGCTTCTGGATACCTACGTCGGTCATAATGTACTTTTCATTAGCCTCGAACCCTTTCGCGAAGTGGATTCAATCTTGGAATATTCATCGCCTTGCAACCCTTCTCCCTTACCCAACACGAGATCCTTTTACAGCTTCACGAGCTGCTCGCTCAACAGGTTTTAATTAGCGTCGACACTTTCTCGATGACGAGATCCGACCCTTTTCACGCGACAACTTATTTGTTCCCGTTTCAATCGCGAGATTCTTTTGTGACAACCCTTCGTGCGATCATCGATAGGAAGTTTAGCTGGCGACGTGACTAGTTTTCATTTTTTAAACAGGTTCATCTATTGGAATTATGTTATGTTTATTTTTAGATCTTCTTTATTCTACTTTTAGAGAAAATTATTGTCTTATTGGAAACGATATTCACGAGGGAAGAAGTAAGTAGTACATTTACATTTGGGATTAAACGCTACTTTGCAGTTCACAGGTTAAACGTATAATCCTTTAAGTATAATTACTATAAAAATATATCCAAAGAATATTTTAATATACAATATCAAAGATGTTACTATTAATTATAACAAAGAATCGATATTTGTTCGTTTGCTTTTCGTACATCTAAATCAGTCTATTTCCAGTCTCGGCTTTCGAACCAAACTGATACGTTTTCAATCATTTCTATTATTCTTACATTGCTAATAACATCCGTCGATTAATATCGATATAAATTTTACCACAAAACAGATTACACCTGTTCAAACTCGAAAACTTTCAAAGGGAAAAATTCTAAGAACAGGCAGATCGTTTCACCATCAATCTCATCGTTGTTATCTCTCGGCAATATCCAAAGCGTAGCCCGGGGCGCGATTCGTTGACGGTACGGTGCTGGCTACTCACCCTCCGTGGCCTCTCCAAGCTCTAAAGCCAAGAATAACCCTTGCTTTGCATCTCACCTGTTGCTCGACACCGACCCTCGACACTCCCGGTTGCGGTGCTTTAGGGGTGGCTAATTAAAGAGTCAGACGGTGGCTGGTTTCGCGGTGTTTAATACACCATTCCTTCACCCTCTCTCTCTCTCTCTCTCTCCCTCTCTCTCCCTGTCTGCCGTTGACCCTCACACCCCCGTTTCTCGTCTCCGGTCGGCACCAGGACAGAATCCAGAGGCACTTCAACCCCGGGGTTTTTGTTCCTCTCGGTTTCACAAGCCTGGAATTAATTAGCGGCTCCGGTTAAGCGGGGGTGGATACCGTCGCGGCGACTCATTTAAGGGATGTTTATTTTAATTTCAGCCCGGATCTGGAGGGCAGCCTGGTGACTTTTTATTACTTAATTAACTTCTTCTTCCTGTACCACGGTCTTCTTCTTCATCACCTCGAGCCACCGCAACGACGAGACTCATCCCTCGGCATCGTCCTCTTCGCCACGCTTCACCACCGTCATCCCCTTCTTAAAAAAGACCACCTTCCTTTATCTCTCTCTTCTTTTCCTCCTTCTTCACTGCCTTTAATTTTCTTTTCTCTTTTTTTCTTTTCTTGTTTATCGCCGTTCTGGCTGTTCAAATCGCTCGCCGTCGAACATCAGGTACTCGAGATCCTCCGCAGGCAATTATTTCCTCGTTATTTTTCATCGTGCAACCAGCACGACCGCGCGACTCGCTGCCTAATTATCGCCGCGAAAATGATCCTCTCGATGGGCCGCCATGCTTCCTCTTCTCGCCCCCCTGGCCCCCGCGACTACGGACCCTGTGATTATAATGCCAACGCCGAATACGCGGTCCCGGGGTCCTCTCGGAACCACGGCACCGAGCCTCGACGAGGTAAGAACGAGAATGGGCCACACTCAACCGGGGGAATCGTTTCTCGTGAAATTGCTGACGGCTCTCTGCATTTCTGCACGTGAAACCACCTTCCTCGGGCGGATTCGAGCGTGCCGCTGCTCTTGGAATCTCGTAACGCGAGGAAAACCCGGCTTGCGTGTTACCCGCGCAGAAGACATTGGAAATTAGAAGCTGGCGCGCGCGAATTCGCGACCTGACGGAAGTCCAAGATCATTTGACGAACGTTGGATGCCAGAAATTTGAGGATGGCGGCTGGCAGGAAGAAGTAAAAGAGATGGATTCGTAAAGTTGAATAACTGAGATTTAAGAATTTTTTCCATTTAAGAAGATTTTATAATTCTTCTTATTCTTCGTTCTATTCTTTCTTTGTCAACAAATTTCGAATTTCAAATTTCCATCGGTCGCGAAATACTCGTCTTGTCAACGATAAGACGCGGTTGTGTTCTTCGCGCGCTGCACTTGCGAACTCGACATTACGTGTACAGAATTCGTATATACTACTTTGTATAACCATAAGTATCATAAATTTTGTTTTTTTCTCTTTTTTTTTTAATAATAAAATAAATTTCTCTTTGGCATGTTCGAAACATGTACGAAAGACCGTTATCAATACGTGCGATTTTTCAATTTGAATGTTATGTCTTATAGATCCTGGTTTCTTGGTGCAAAGAATTAATCTCAATCGTAATGTGTATGTAAATTATGCATAAAATTGTTACGACAGTGCTGAAATTTATACGTAAATAAATTAATTTGATATACAAATACAATGATTTAGAATTTGCAAGCATTCGCAAGGTCCGAACCAAGAGAATGTGTAGGAGATACTAGGTTGAGGTGAAAGTTTGTTCGTTTGAACGGAAACAAGTTTGCGCAAATGGAAAGCAATTAATCATTGCCGAAGCCTTTTTACAATCGCGTATATGCAAAGGAAAAGACAAGTATGACAATGAACTGTATTTTTATTATGACTAGTTATACACATGTATGTCTATTATTATAGTAAGATATTACAAGTTTCTAATGTGTCATGTGGTATACGCAATATGCTTTTACGCGTGATTTACAGTTCCAGAAACGATTGTTTCGTCAAAGTTTTACGAGCATCGGTCTGTTAACTAATGTAAAATTACACGCGTCTATAAATGTCGTTTATAAGTGTTACCGTTGCAATATATATCAGCATTTAATTGCTACATCAGCGTAATAATTTAGACGAATTCAATTTCGTCGAATTAAAATTTCTCGATCCTTGGTACGATTGGTTTCACGAGATTTATACATTTACTAGTTTGTACATTTCTGTTTCTTCTTCTTTTTTTTTTTTTTTTTTTTTTTATTACGTTAAGTGGGTTGGAATTTATCTGTAGGATTACTATGACAACTCAAAGACATGCTATTACTTATGTTCATATAGTTTTATTAGCATTTCTGTGTTCAGTGGTACGTGAACTTGTGCCTGAGTTTACCTGTAAAATTATTATGCTAATTTTAGAAAGTACTAATCTATTCGATAAGAATTCCAGGAGACAATAAACAATTTCGTTCAGGTATTACCAGAATTTGTTATCGTCGAAATTATTTCAGTCGCACTCTTTGCAGTCCCCGACAATTATTTAACCACAGTTAATGATTGTAGACTTTAAACAGTAAACAATCTAAGTATTAAGGAAATGAAGGAATAATGCTTTCATTCGAAACCATGTCAAATATCAAAACTTATCAAATATTAAGTAATTCGTTTTACCTTTGGAGACTACTATAATACACATATATCTCTATAAACTTTTATAAAATTTATGATTTCACAGAAATGATTTTCATTTTAACGATCACAGTTACAAAATATTCTTTCTTCGCTTCAAATCTTCACATCGTTTACCATTCCAACTGCTGAATTACCAAGTAGAAACACACTTGCTATCTTCATACCTATCATGAAGTCATTGAAAAAAATTGTACACGATCACAGGACGACTCAAATTACGTTTATCGACAGTCTTTAGCTAATTCTCACGTTATCGCGGCAAGCAAACGTTTTATCAAGCTCTTGACGCTCGTCTAATTGCCTCATCAAAAGCGCGCGGCCACCGTAATTCCTCGCGAACATTAATCAGCGCTATCGCGAATATATTCAGAATTTCTGCCCCTGGCCGCAATAAAGAAAGCAACAGTGACGAAGCAAGCTCATCAAGCACGCGCCTTTAACCTTCGCTCTCCCGTGACAGGAAGTCCGTCTAATTAATTTTACCGGGAGAAAAGAATCCCTCGCGGGGGTGGCTTCTCTCCGTTAAGAATACGGCCGGCTCCGAAAAAGAAAAGGACGAATAAAAACACGAAGGGGTGAGGGTGAAGAGAAGCGAAGGGAGAACGATAGAAAGGGAAGAGAAGAGATAGAACGAAGCAAAGAGCTTCGAGATTATTTCGTTATGTCTCGCGGCGAGTCGAGATGTCGGGCAATTAGCCATCGTATAATTATTCCCCTCGCCCTTATTTGCCTAGGTAGTTCGAGGTGGCAGCTGTTGCCGCGAGATCTTCACGAGAGACCTTCGCCCAATAACAAAGTGTAATAACCGAATGCCCCTCGCCATTTATTTTAATATTCCGCTTGGTCGAAAAAAGGGGAGAGAAAGTTCGATTCACCGAAGAGGAATTTCAGGCTGCTCGGCTTTGAATTTCGCGTGTTACAACAAGGATTCCTCGGCGATTAACGACCGGTGTAAATTGAGCTATTGGAAAACAGGGCGGAAGCGGAGGTACGGAATTAATCATTCCTTCGCGAGATGAGCGATTAATAAAAATACTTGGAGAAAAAGAGAGTTAATTAGGGGGGAGGAAGGTTGGATCTCTGATTGATACGTTGATGATTAACAAACGCGGTATGAGTGGACTGATTAGACACTGAAAGGTGGCGGAGAAGCGTGATATGAGTGAAGTGTTAATAAAGATAAGTATCAGATGGGAGGAGAAGGAAGTAGTTGCAATTATTGTAGGAAAGAGGTCACACGTGGATCAACCGATATTAACCAAAAATAGAACATAGAAATGAGATCAAAAATTAAGGCGAATTCTCATTGATTTCACAGTTACACCGTTCATACCACATACAGCTAAATTTTCAAATTCTTTCGTCGAAAACGAGCGAATAAAATTTTAAAAACGATACGTATCGTGTCTTCTCACTTGCCGCAACGTATCAAACTCAACTAAAAATCGAACAATTATTGTCGATTTTCTAATTCCATAAAATTGTAATCGGAAGTTAATAAGGCTGCTGCTAAGCTGATTTCAACGAAACGTAAAAGGGGGAGGTAAAAAAAGAGAGAGAGAGAGAGAGAGAGAGGGAAGGAAGATCGAAGGGAAAGAAGTTGGTCAAGATACTGGCTCTTCACCCCACCCTCGTCTTTGTCTCGGTGAGCCGCGCTTTCAGAATTCTTCCTTTCTTGATAATTATCCTACCGTCCAGCCAGTCCTTAATCTTTGAGCTCGCCTTTCAAGGAAAGCTCCTACCGAATGAATGCCCGGCCACGGCGAAATAATATTTTATACACAACAAAAGCGGCCCCCGGCACGGCTACCGCCCTCACCTCCACCTACAGTACCGCAACCTTCGCCCTCTCCACCCTCCGCGCGATTGTTATCAAGGAGACGTTACCTAGCACCTATACAGAACTGGCTATTTTACTTTCTTCCTTCCTCCGTTCTTTTCTCGCTCGTCCTTGTAGCGATTTCCGTTGATAGCGAGCTCCACGGCGCAAATTAATCGCAATTTTATACCCACGAAAAAGATTCGCCGCGTAGATTGCGTAATCGCGCCACCAGGATAATTACGTCTTTGTACGTTAATTCGAGAGTTTCGCGATATAGCTGTAAAATAGCAAACGTACATACTGTATACCGTGGCTCGCGAATGTATTCGAGCAATTACTATCGTAAACTTTTATGCCCGTATTGTAAATGCGTTCTATGAAACATTTCAAAATTTCATTAGTACTGTAATAAGACACGACTGTCATGCTCGTATCGGTATAAATAATTGTACGAACGTTTACTAATTTCATGGTGAATCATGGAATCGAACGGAACTCGTTTGAGATCAATTTTGCAAATTGATCGTAGTATTTTTGATGTACGAGTAATTACCGGCTGGCTTTACAGTTACGTGTTCAAATCCCTGTGATTAACCTTGTGTATGATTAATGGAAATCATAGTTAGCCTCGTTCTACGGCAATAAATAAATAACTGTAAATTCATAATGTATTCACAAAATTTAGCGGTTTTGTCACATATTTGGCACAGATTACAGATATTCTCCGTTCCACGTGCGGAATTTGTTAACGCGCAAATTATTCTAAAATAACATTCTAAATCCGAGATAACGAAAGTACATGGTTTGGAAAATGCAGTGTATAATTGCTCCGGTTAAATTTATATTTCGTAGAGAAACTACTGTTAAAATTTTATTTGAAGTAAAAAACGAATGCATTTGATATGCACGAATACATGATACGATGAAAGGAACCGTCTGAATCGTGAATCGGACGACGAAATCGTTGGGTTCAGAGAGGAATTCTCCACGGTCGTTGAACGGTCACAATACGCGCGGATCCGTGAGGGTCTCGCGAGCTTCCACGGCGGGGCCGGATCAGATTTCGTGTAGTCACTTAACGATTATCTCCGATGGATCACAGCCGGCCGGATTAATCGTCATTAATCTTCATCACCGCGGTTCCCGATCATTTTTCTTGGAGGGTTGTCCGCTGGCGCGTCCCGCCGCGCCGGTTCCCGCGCGGCGTCTCATTTAACCGTATAAATCACGTCGCGCTTAAAACTAAGCCCGCGAGGAGCGCCGTTTTCGAGCCGTGGCTAATCGACCTGCCACCCCCGACCCTCCTCGAAAAGTCTCTACGACAGAACCAAAAAGATGGTAGAAAGAGGAACAGACAGGCAGCCGGAGGCAGCGACACGAACGGTCGCGCGAAATTATTCGAATCGCGCATACCGACGCCGCTCGATCCTCGATCACGGTCAAGATTTCGTGGGGTCACGTTAGAATGCACGCGGCCACGAGTCGAACCGAGAGAGCAGAGCGACCAACGAAGCTGTGTGGCGAGGCCGTGCGCGCGCGGTTGGTTTAAGCGCAATTAATCTTCGTTAAGTAAGCAAGCAAGCGAGCGAGCGAGCGAGCAAGCAACCAGGGCCTTTCTACTTACTTACTCGTATCGCGCGCGGACGCCTCGCGTATATACACACTTTCCACCGACGTTCAACACGCTACTATCCGTCCATGGCGGTCGTCTTCCTCGTGCATCACACACGATCACTATGTCGCTATATACACATACTGCTTATAGGTACGCGCATACATATATATACATATATATATATAGAGAGAGAGAGGGAGAGAGAGAAAGAGAGAACACGTGAGCAATCGTGAAGCAAAAGTCGCGAGCAGTCAGTCGCCGGTATCCGTTCCTGTTTCGAAGACCGACCGACCAAGTGCTTCCCCTCTCCGACGCGACGTCTCATAACTCGTCCGCTCCCTGTTCCTCTTCCTCTCGACGGTTTATATACGGTTAGTTATGCCCACGGTACCTCCGCTCGTGTGTATACGCACACGTAGCCTCGGGCTCTGATTAAATCTGAGTAATTAAGGGAGTTAACCTCGACTTAACTTGACTTAACGCAGTCACGCCCGCTTGCCCACCCCTCGCGTTTACACCGTTTACACGCCGCTTTACATTGTTCGAGGAAACGGGTGTCTTCGCGCGCTACGTCTACTCCACTCTCGTCTCTTTACTTTACTCTTTACGCTCGGTCTCGTCTGCTCGCGAGCTCACGCGGGCCGAGGCACACGCACGAGCCGCTCCTCGGTTAATTGCTATGCCCCGCTAATTACACAGCTCTGTGCCCGTGAGGGGAACCGGTGCGTGCATCGACGATCGTTTCCGATGCAAATGAAACGCGTGGGCCTCCGTGTTGTTCCTCTCGTCCTCTCTATTCGATAGACGGATGTCTTCCTTTTTCTTCTCCTAGTCTTCCTTTTTTCGTGTCTCCTCTAATCGCGTCGGAGCGAACGAAGGCGACGAGCGATTCACTTTGTCCGCCGGCGAAATTGCGATTGGGCGTTGGTTAATTAAGGATCTACGCGACACGATCGGTGCCGACCAGGAAGCGGACCCCACGCGAGTATTCTAGTCGGGAATACACGTGCGCTCGCGAACGAGTCTCGTCGTTGATCGTTTAAGCTGTTCTTTTACGCGTGTACCGGTTTAACGTGGTATAGATATGTCGGTTGATTTCGTAGAAAGATAGGCTGTTACGCGAGAGGATGCGAGCGTTTTAGTCGTAGTCGATTTGATTCTCCGACCAAGGCTTAGATTTCGTTTCCACGAATGTGGATCTAGAATATTTCCTCGATCATGGTCGTCTCTTCGCATAAATGTAGCGCCAGGTTGATAGGAGGATCTGCGGTTCGATGACTACGAAAATCTGATTAATTTACAAACCCTAAGACTGATGCGGATCGTTTTTTGTCGATGATGATGGATTGCGTTGAAATGAAAATATGAAATTAATAACATCAAGTTGCGAGTAATTTTTAAATGCAACTTGTAAGTTAGATATAAAATAAACGGATCTTAAAAGATGTTAAGTGATAGCTGGTTCGTGCTAAAAGTAGAATAGATATTTAGATATCAGACATTACGAATAGATAAAGAGTGAATGTAAATTATTTCGTATAAAAATTAGAAACAGGACGATATAAATAGAATTATAGAATTTACGTAGTAAAAAATTCCAAGATTCGTTCTTCATTAGCGAGACATTCGGTATAGTCTTATAAATAAATGATCTTGTGATAATGCTTTGACGAAAAAGCATAACTACGTCGTTCGCTCCGATGCCAAAAGTAAGTAAATCCTTGTCGAGATGTTGTACACGATGCTTCTTGTTAACACACGTAAGATTTATAAACACTAAAATGAAGCAATCGTAGTAAATGCGTATAGTAAATGCAATAGTAATTTCGCGATAAATATGTCTTAATAGAATCATGGCGAGGATTTCAGAACGAGAACGAACGTCAATCAAGAATCTATAAATACCAGCCAACCATCACGTGTTCAAAACTGTTATCTGCTCCCTAGAAATTAAAGTCGGGTCGTCTGTGAACATTACTTCATTTATGCTATTTCGAAATATAATTCACTGAACAGAACAGTCGCCAAAAATGTACAGTAGAATCTTATTTCCTGTTAATTAACCCTCTCGCTTCCGCCTACGCATTTAGAAACATTAAGTAGAACGATGCTCTTGGCAAACGTTAATCATAGTTTTATAGCTCAATTTTTTCCCCACCCGAGCAATATTTACACGTTAGCAAATGCCAGAATTGTTATACGAAGCATTTATTCGCCAAATATTAGGCAGAAAAATTGCAAATAAACGTTCGTGGCCATTAAATAATCTGTTAAATTATTATTGCAAAAATGAAGCAACAATTATGCAACGTGCTTTACGATGATAGAGCGTTGGACGAATTTTCCTAGGAAATAGATTTCTTCTAGAGGAAAAGTACAATATATGGAACAAGTTTGAATTTCTTAGAACGAGTAATACAATACAGATATCGTACCAACAATAAACTTTATTAACGAAACTTTCGAGTTTAATAATCAAAATAGCACAGCCTCGGAAGAAACATACAAAAGTTTCCAATTTCTGCAGAGTTAATATTTGCTGCTTAATTGCTCTCAACATAACATTTTAACATTCTATGTTACCCTAAAGCTAATCCAAAAATATCTCGAACTTTACAAGAATCTACCTCTAAACAATCCTGCATTCTCGTCAAAGATACTTCAGCTCCGAAAAAATTTTTCCCAACGTATCTTTCCCCCATTCTCTGATTTTTCCACAACTCCAAACACGCGATACGACAGGAGACGGCAGGCGTCTCCAGTCACGTTGTTGCAGAAACGTCGCGACGCATGGGTTCCGCTTGCATTCGAGCGTAAGAGGAGAGGTGCCTCGCCTAATTAGCCCGCTCGTGTATTTCCGTCGCGTGACGTCACGTGAGCTCGTTTGCCTGGCCCGCGGCCAGCTTTTCCGCCGAACTATAAACCATATTCACACCCACGCAACACAATTAGCCCGCGGCCAGTCGGGGAATTATAATACCCGCGAGTCAACCGCCACGACGCGGAGGAAACAACCTTTTGATTTGAGCTAAAGGGTGCGTGCTGTGGGGTGGGACGCGCCAGTTCAGTGAACATCGCGATGAACGACGTCCCAAGACTTCAGTTTGTAATCTCACGTACGAATTTCGCGTCTCTCTGCCTCTCTCTTCCACGTATTTCCTGCGGACGCAAATACGAGAACGTTTGGCGAGGCAACGACGATGTCTCAGACGAGGATTTGCTCGGCTTGTCGCGATGCTGCGAATTGCTGCCTCGGGAGAGCGATTTTGGGTGGAGAGGTTGATTCTTGTTGTGGCAGATTGGTTACATTTTTGGTTTGAAGCGTTGGAAAATGAAAATATGGTCGATAACGTTGAACGTTGTTGTAGTTTGTTGCGTTTCTCCGTTGTTGTAGCTTTCGTACAAATAGAAGAAATTCTTTCCTGGAACAAGCGAGATTTTGGATGGTTGACAATTGACAATTTCTTAATATAATTTTTATTTTAGTAAAACGGCGGATTATCTAGTTTTATAGTTTTTAATAAGATTAATAAAATGGTAAAATTAACTAGTATCTGTGAAGGACGAGTATCGGTTGAAAATATTGTGTCTTTCTTTTTTTCTTTTATTCACAGAATTCTAAAGAAGTATTATTTATTAATCGTTATTCATTGATTTACTCACTAATTTACATAATATCTTTTTGCATTAAAAAAATCTCTATAAAAAGATCTGTTTCTTGATGGAACGTCTATGGAGACCCAAAGGCAAGTCGTATAAATTGCATATAAACGCTCGGTGTGGATATTTCCAGACAGGAATTAAATTTGGTTCCGTCGTGAGAAGACGAATCTGCTCGAAGCCAGGATTTCCTGTACTTTTTACTTAAGAGATAAGCTTCGTGTTTTAAGAGCGTTGTGGTGGAACGGTGTCGTAAAACCATGGAGGGGATGCCCGTAGGTTGTCAGGGGGAAACAACCCCTCGAATCGGTCCTCGAGTCGTGGCTGCTAGTAGATCGTGATGCCACAAGAGAAGACTCGAATTTTAAAGTAGCTAAGCCGAGACTAGAATTGCCTCTGGTCTATTCTTCTCGCGGTTACGCCGTTATTTCTTTATGCAAATACTTCTTCTTATATGAGTGAAGTGCGTAACAAAATAATTCATCTTTGTTCAATAATAATTGCGATTATTTGTAATTACGATTTACCATGGTAATTTAGTAGCAAACTTCACAGGCTATTTAGGTAAAAATTCGAAATAATATTGAAATTTTCCCGATTTTAGGTACGCGATATTTATCGCAGATGCCAATTTTAGTTATTCTTTGCACCAAGAAAATTCTACTTTTTTGGCAATTCTAATTTGTTTAAACTTTTATTTAAAGGCAAAATGTCACACGCTTAGTTAAACAAAGCAATGATGGTAGTATCTGTATATAATAACTATAATAATATTTGACATTTCGATACCAAATTAAGAAACTTTCATCAGATATAACTGGCCAATACTTGATCTTTCCAATGGCTCAATCTTTCAACACCAACAAAACAGTTCAATTCGCAATGAAGACCGAGGAAGCCGTGTTCGTTGCTAGGAATCGCAAAACACCGAAATCGAACGAAATTAACGTGAACCGTTGAACCCGAAGATCCCAGGAACGAACGAAAACTCGCTCGCGAGAACGATCGGATCTTCCGCTCGGCTGTGCCCACTCGCGAGAGCTTCGCAAACGAAATCTACAACGGGCGAGGATCGCGGAAGCGTGAATTCGGCTGATCAAACGTCGCGACTATCGAAAAATGCCGTCCGCAAAGGGAAAAGAAGTTCCTCCGATAAGGATTGGAACGAGGCTCGACGCGACGAAGGGTGGAAGAAGAGCTATACTGGGGGAGGTAAGGTTGGAGGAGGTCGAGGAATAAGAAGAGAGAAAAAAATAACGGAAGAAGTAGGGAGAAAGAGACACATAGAAAGACAGTAACGTGAAGGGTAATGGGGGTGGTCGAGGGTGGTGGTGAGAGGTAAGCGCAGGAGGGTACCCCGAAAGTCCTTTCTCGCTAAAAAGGAGGACCCCAGTAGGGGGTGGTCGGGGAGAAGAAGGAAAGAGGAGCTGGCTGAGACTCGGTAGAGAAGAGGATGGGAGTCGGTTGGGGGCGGAAGTAAGTATTGATTCAGATTCAGCTAGTTAGCTATGCTCGAAGCAAGCACATCCCCTCCCGGTGGCTTGTTCGGCCACCTTTTTCTCCGGCAGGCACGATCGTCTTTTGCTTCTCTCTCTGTCTGCCGTGGCACGGTTGCGGGGGTGGACGGTTAGCGGCGGCGGCTGAGAAGACGACGCGGAAGCGCCGCAGAGGGTGGAACACGGGGGTGGAGCGAAGGGAGCCGAGGGATGCAGAAAAGAAGGCGTATGTAGAATGGGAAAGCGTGCAGGATCCGCGCGCGCGGAGGTGTAAGATGTAGGAGGTGACAAGCATCTCCTTCGATCTTTCTTTCCCTTTACTCTCTCTCCTCCCTCTCCCCTGCGGCCCTCCTCCCTCGGCTGCCCTCCTTCGTCTATCTTTTCGACTCAACCCCCTCTGGTCCCTTGTTATCCCGCCGTTTCCTTCGCTCCCTCTCTGTCCTCTTCTAGTTATCTGTCTATCGTTGCAGCTCCCTTTTATATTCCCATGACGACAGCCCAGATGCACTCGGCAGCCATACGAGAGGTGTATGTTAAAACTTCAGTCGATATTTCTGTTGCGCGATGGAACCGGGAATGGGAACGACCGCGTTTCCGCGACGCGTCAACAGGCTGGCTTTTCAGAAAATTTTGAAGCTGTTGAAACCAAGGGTACTCTGTTGCGTTCTTGCGACCCGGTGTACATGTCTGGATGTTGTTACGTTCACGCAGTGACGATGCGTTAGATAATTGATCTCTCGATGATAAATAAGGGAATAAATGAGCGGCTTTAACAAATTTGGAGCGTCTGTCGGGAATTGGTAACTCCTAAAATGTTCATTATATCGGCGTACCTGAACTTGGATAGTATTTTTCAAAAAATCAAGGAAATAAAATTACTATAGAAACGATCGCGATTTATGTATATACTATGAATGGATGTGTGAACCATCGAGAAGATTCATTGATCAGTTCCAAAATTGAAAAGTAAAGGAAACTGATAATGCTACAATCGCTAATTTTTGAAATTTTAGCATTAATCCTTAAAATTTGTCTACGCTATCATTTATGTGGTCTTTTTGCAATAAAGAAACTTAGGGCAGTAAGTTATTCGTTTTCCGAGAATTGAACATTAATCGTGTACCTGAGTGAGAAAATTATGAAACTTACAAAACGTAGAAGTTAATCATTACCTTCTGGAAGGCTCATATATCGAAGAATCTGTCAGCTACCGTGAAAGCAAGTCGAAGCTGCAAGAATGTCAAAGAACCGAGTAATCCTTGCTCACACGTGGTTCGCTTATCACATTCTGTAAAATGTAAATTTCCCGAGACATCATTTTAATATACATCACGTACGTATGTACATATACACGTGTACGTACCTTATACACGCACATACATACGTTAGAACGTAAAGAACTACACGAAGTATATGATAAATGAGTTACATCCTCGAGCAAATATAATTTGCGATGTCATGTCTCGCGTTAGATACCATCTCTGATGAATATCTGACGACGAAGACGTTTGAGAATAAAATAGAACAGCGGAAACAGAATCGAGCGTATGAATTAGCGCCTTCGTCTTTCCCGATTCGATTCTGCCTCGTGTTTTGTAGCAGCCAGCTTTACGGGCGTCCCCATCTCGCGGATTTTTCTGCAACCAGGGCGTCGCGACGCCTTAGCGGCTAATAAGAGACGCTGTCCGAACCAGGAGGCGTCCACTCGCGTTGCAGCGCTCGTTGCAGACGCGTCCTTCCCGGAGAATTCTCCTCGCTTCGACGAACAAACATCCCGATGCTTTCAGAGAAGCCATAAATTGTTTCTGAAATATTAAAATTTCTAGAGATATTACATAGCGGAAAATATAATAGAAATTCTGTATATAATATCGTTTAGAACTTAATATAGGATGTATGCTCGACGGATTATCGATCCATTTGCCCTGAGAAAATAACTGTTTGATTAAAAACGGTATCTTTTTTTAATTAATGATTCGGTGCGAGGGATGATCGTTTTATGAAAATGTGACAAAATATACAACTTCTTTTTATCAATAAATACCATAGAGATCTGTCATCTTTAAATATATCTGTTTTGCTTAATCTTCCAAGCATTGAAACAATTTCGCATGTGTTTGCATCGTCTATGTATTTTCAAAGTTTCTCAGAATTTGATATTGCTTTTTGCAAATTCCAAAACATTCAAATATCTTAGAACGATTTACATATAGCTATGTGTTAGAGAGATAACATATTATATGTTACAACCAACCCAAGTAGTATACCTAAGTAGTGTACCTAAATAACAGTGCAAACGATCACATATTATTTATCTAACGATTATTGCTCCAATCACAGAAGACACAGCTTTATCTACAGCGTTTCTCGCTATGATATTTTTCCCAGCAAATTCTGCCATCTTAATTACAGAATATCCATCTTTTCTTTAGTCGGTCAAACGTACTCCTAAATTAAGAAAATTTATAAAAAATGAAGAAGTTCTTTTAAATTCTTTGTAAATCCTTCCCTGTTTCGCGAGTTCCTTGTAAAACGAGGACATGGAGCGAAATCGCGAGGACTATTTCGTTGGACGCGCGCTTCGAGCGACAAAACGCCCCGTTTCTATGCACAATCGTATTTATATTTCTTAGGCCGAGCTCGACCGCGCAAGATTTATCTCCGGCTAAGAAAAGGACGTTGATTTAAGATCACGGACTGTATTATAAAACGGCGCATGCTTTCTACCTTTACTGGCCCCCTTTTTTTCTCCCCCTTCTATCTCTCTCCCTTCGTTTCGTGCATTAATTGATCCATGGTGATTTATAAACACGACCAGATAATTACGATCGAACGTAGCCGCCGCGGAATTTTATCGTAAACGTCGCGTTGTTTCGAAGGATCTATCTATCGTTTGTCGCCGTGGAGAATCTTTGTTAACGATTTTTCAAACCAACAAGAACTGCTTTCACAACGTCAATCGCTTACGTGATTTAGGCTGGTGAAGTTGTGCTTGCTCCTTTAAATCTGAACATTCCTTTTACCGTAAACCATCGGTTCGATTAAATTTGATTTTAGTCGATGAAAAGGATCGACAATGATTTTATTTTATCCTGTTAGTTTCGAAAATTAACTATTCTTGCTCTTAAAATAATTAAGAGGAATAGTTCAAAAGAATCGTATTTGAAGAATACAAGAAAGAAATATATCACGTTTTCCAATTTCTGCACGAGAAACAATTTTAAAATTTAACGCGTTGCCAATAAATTCTGTATTATCGAAGATACTGTATTATCGCGTATGAGCTTCATTTTTAAAAAATCTCACCTCTTTGCATCGAATTTCTAATTACCAAGAATTTCCAACTCGGAATAAGATTGAAATATTAATTTGATACAAAAATATTATGAATTCTCGTGTAATATCCAGATTCTCTTGATATCAACAATTTCATAGATCCGAATGTAAGATCTCTCCATATTTCTGCTACAATACTTCCACACAGACGCTAAATCATAAAATTCTCATCTTCGACAACGCACATTTTCTCGACCGAAGACCTTGGCTCGCAGTAACAGTCACCGCGCGATCTCACCCCCTGATCACTGTCGTGTTGAAGAATTTCGCAAAACTCGACTTGCAAATTCGCTTCGAAGCAGCAGCCAGCGGCGCATCGACCTCGTTCGATCGCGTCAATCTATCAAGACATTAGCCGGCGATTATTTTGTCCGATTACGTAGTCGGTCATTTATTCGCTGTCCACCGCTAATGGAAAACTATTCCGCCCCGCTTATTAACGATCGGAATGTCGTTAACAATAAGAAAAATTATTATCCACGGCAACGTGTTCTCCACGTATATACATATATATGTAATGTACATAAGTGCATTAGTATATAGGCATTCAGACGCTCGACGGAATTGATATCGGTGCGAAATCATTACTGGCGCGCGCTGCATTGGCTGCAATTTGCGTAACGATAACAATCAGCTTTAAGTGGAACAATAGGCTGCCGTGACGGTAATTAGTGCCGCGTACTGTCTGGCGTGATGACAATTGCGCCAGCAGCGATGGTAAATAGTAACATTAATAACACTGGCCGATAGCGCGCAACCAACACCAGCGCTCGCACAGCATCGCGTAGCTGTCGCGCGAACATAATGGACCGTTATTATTCTCTTCCGTTAAATATTTAAATTGAACGGAACGGCCGGTTGGATTCGATCGCGATCGTCAAGTGATTTTCAAAACGATCCCTCGCCGTTGTGTAATCGACGTTACCGTTCGGCGAACCGTGCTCCTCGCGTTTATCATCCCCTTCGACGCGACATTGAAACGCGATGGCTCATGCTTATCCTGACTGTTGAACGATAAAATAAAAATTCCAAGCGGTTAGATACCTTTTAGTTGATTTTTGGTTGGATAGATTGGTATTGGAAGTGACAATTTGCTTTTGGAGTAAAGTTTCACGGTGTAGAGTTATAAGGAATTATTTATAATTTGGAATTATATATTTATCCAACATGGCTAAAAATTATAAAAGTTTATTATACGCGATACTATGATTGTCGATCAGAGATAGGAAGGAACGAAG
Organism: Bombus affinis; assembly: GCF_024516045.1. Classification (NCBI taxonomy): domain Eukaryota; kingdom Metazoa; phylum Arthropoda; class Insecta; order Hymenoptera; family Apidae; genus Bombus; species Bombus affinis. The sequence continues at coordinate 13,112,293 of NC_066349.1, read as the reverse complement.
AGTAAGACAATAGCAATTCTAGAAGTCGAAATGATTGTTCAACTAAGTTATTATAAAAGAAAAAAAAGTGCGGTAGACGTTGGTAGGTATCTAATGTAATGGAAATCTGAAAATGTAACTTAATGCAAATACGAAGAAAGTACACTTTAAAATCTTATGGATGTTGGAATCGAATTTAAATCGATGTTGTTTCAGTTTCAGGTCATGCAAGCGAAAACGGCCCACTTCAATACCAAATTTAAAGTTTCTACTTTCCGTTAAACCAACAACACTACTGACCAAAGGTATTGTTCCATTTATCTACTTTCATCTAACCATAATTTAAAAACATTTAGTATTACCTATAGTATTAGTAACTTAAATTAAGTTGTGGTTAGTTAATTAGAAAAACTAGTTTGTTCTAACTACTTGAATTCTACTGCGCGTGATCATGGAAACGAAGAAACCATAAGATCAGTTTATTCTAAAATTGTGAACAAGTGAATGGAAAAGCTTTTAAACAATCTTCCAACGAAACTATATTATCCCATGGCTGAATCAGCGACATTTTTCATTAAGAAGCGTGTCATTGAAGGAGTAGAGGAAATCTGAAAAAATTATAGAGAGCACCATGCAAATTTGTCTACAAAAATTTCGCCAAAATCACATACTCGTTGACTTCCACTTAAAATCTCGGTTCGTATTTCGCGTCACAAGCTACAAACAACCTATCGTTTCTATATCACATCGGAAATAGAAAGATTTTCACCTGGAGGAAATTCAGAGCAGCACGTCGCGTCGTCCCGACGCGAAACGCCCGCGAGATCGTTTCGGAACGTCGATCGTGGACAAACGAGAAACGCCAGAAAGAAAGAAAAACAAAAAGAAAAAAAGAGAAAGAATATCGTGGAAAATTTTTCTCGCGTTCCACGCGACGTAAGCCGGCCAGCCTGTGGACGGGCATTGAATATAGGGACAGAGACGAAACGTTCTCAAGGCGGCCCGACGACGCACGGTCGACCTTTATTGGAATATTTATGGCGACTGGCTGTACGAGACGAATTTTTATCGATCCGTTCTGTTGCCGCACCGTCGATGCTAGGTTCGACTCTCTCGATCTCTCGGCCGACGGAAATCGCGATATTTATTCATAAGACTCGGTTAGAAGGCGCGCGCGGATCGCGCGCATAATAAAACTCGCGTATTGCTCGGCCGGCTGTCACTGCTTCTACCCATCGCGTTCACGTTGATTTGAAGAACGTCCGACGTCTCGCTCTGGTTCCTCGTCCCTTCTTCGTGTTTACCATCCTTTCTTCCTTATCTTTTTCCCATTTCGTCTGTTGCGGTTAACACAACTTAGGCATTGTCGTATGCCTCTAGTCTTCGTCGAGTATTCTTTAGTTTTCCTTCGTTTCTTTTCGTTTTGTCTTTTTTGGCTACGATAGCTGGAATTGTTTATTACGCACGATAAGATTAGATTATTTTGTGACATTGTATTGAAAGGTTGATGTAATGGCAGCTGTGGAGGCTCGATCGTAATCGGAAGAAACGTTGTGTGAAAGAATGAATATTTCAACGAAAAAACCGATTGAACCGGTGTAGATATTATGAGCTGAAAATATTTCTTCGTGTGACTTGAATGGTTCGTTGCTTTAATATAGATAGAAAATTGAATTTTTGTTTGTCGCGTTTGAACTGCGCTGAACAAGAAAGTACTATACGCACGTGTTATGCCACGTCAAAGCTATGAAACTTCTGCGTACAATCTTTCAATCGTATTCAACATATAATTCAGAGGTTATTCACATTTTTAATAATGCCGACACATAGATACTCGCAGAACGACTATAATTATATATTATTCCAAATCTCTTTTTTCGATGTGTATCTCGAATGAACAAATAATTGAAAGCCAAATAAATGGAACAGAATGACTCACGCATTCTGAATATTAACAAAAGGGCAAAATGAAAATTGTTACAATTGTCACAAACATTAACGGACATTTGCGTAGTTTTTATTACATTTCCTGTTCTTCTTGTAGTTTACCAATTACGACATACACACATACATGCAATATTTATCTATATCATGAAATCAATATAATATTCTGCGTCGATATTTTCAAGAAAACAATGTCGTTACATTTCAATAAAATTTAAGTACAGTAAATTATTAAAACACCCACACGTTAGGAATTTTTCCGCTACGGTTAGGTACTGTTCGAACTTTTCCATCTGCTATTGTCCAGAGAACACTTTCGCCGTATCGAATAATTTCGATGGTCTAATAATTTCTTCTTAAAAGGACGCGCGGTAATTTGAACCACCTACCACAAAATAGGTTTTCGTTGTACGCTACCAATATGTTTTCCGCTGGCTCTGCCTCTCTCTTTCGCTGCTCCTTCGTTTCTTCCGCTCCTGGTTCGGAACCCACGGAGAACCGCCTACAAACTTATTACTCTGGCTCTCTCCGACGCTAGGTGTTATTAAAAATTAGGGAGTGGATTCTAGACACCGGTTGCAAGTCACCGGGGCTGAGTGACTGAGAGACGCGGCCCTGTAATTAAAAAATTACAGAGACGGCTGAGCCACCGGTTTGTTAGTTTTAACACGGCCTAAGGGAAGATGAGTGTGCGTTCCAGGGTGAAACGTGAGTTCCTTCGTTCATTCATGGCGCCACCAAATTAAGGAGTATTACGATCTTTCGTTTTATCTTTGCCTTACCTGCTTCCCTTTCGTTTGTCGTCCATTAAGAAACTATTACTTATTTCCGCTTCTCTCGATAGTGCCTTTTCTCTATTCTTTTAGCCGCATTTCACATGCCTTTGAAATTCCGGTATAATAACTTTACGAAACATCCAGTAGTTTTCTATATTGGTTGAATTTCAAGATTCCCTCGAAGTTCTACATTTCGTTACGTAATACAGAATTTGTAACATTTGCCAATTAGTTTTGCGGAGATCTACCTTTTCTGATAATAATTATTTTTGTATTCAGAAACGTTGTAAAAAATTAAAGAGCTTAATTCCTTTCTTTATCATGTGGCGGCACTCGACAACAAATACCACCGCTCGACACTAACTTCCGTCGAACGACGGTAGCGAAGTGGTCAGCGCCTTAGGCTACAAACGTTTCGGACCCGGGTTCAAGTCCCGGCGACCGTAGTTTCCGATTTTTCTTCCAAGATTCTTAAATGAGAAGAAAATACAGCCTTTACCCCCCCCCCCTCCCCCCAGCAGCGACATCTACACCCGCAGCCAGAGAATCATCTTATCTCAGCCAGCGGAACACCACACCAGCGGAGTTACACACAGCCAGCAGTAGCGCACTATCACCACAAACAACTTACTTACACTAATCACCTCAGCTCAGTCATAATTTCACCTAATCGGTAAAGTGCACCGTTTAATCATTGAAGCGGATTGTTTAGGATATTGTACACAAATTCCAACAAAACGTCTTCCCGCATCTTTCAAATTTATCCAAACGAATGACGAGCCTAACAAAAAGCACACACTAGTGTTACCCGCTCGCTTAAACGACTTTTCCTGGTGACAAATGATATCATTTTTCCATTTCCGCTGCAAAATATGCTACAATATCTATAATACTAACAGCACCGGAAAATATCATCTTTCATGTTCAACCTCCGAGCGAACGGTGCATTAAGTAGCAGGATTAAGCAGCCGTTTTCATCCTCGTGCGACATCAAACCGTGTTTCCACTAGCCTCGTTGCCAGACTAAATGCGGCGTTAAATATCCATCCGCTTCTCACTCTTAGCACAGCAATTCGTCATCAATCAACGAGCACAGATCCTGTGGGCCACTTCACAGAAATACGAATCGTGTCCCATATAAAGCCGGATTCGCACGTTTGATATCGAATCATCACTTGTAAGTGGTATTATTAATTAATTTTAAATATTGATTAAATATTTGTATTTTTATGAACATAGAACTAAAGAAATGAAGCTTAGGCAGAAATTTCTTTCATTCATTATACATCGTAGATGTTATATTTTATCTATAATTTTGCATTTAACATGCACTTAAAATTAAACTTAAAATTTTCACCACCTGATTTAATAATTTGTCTTAATAATTTCTTGTCAACTGACGAATGTTCGATACTCCTGAAATGTCGCTTGAATTCGACTGAACAGAAATACGGTTGAAACTAAAGCAAAATAATACGCGAAGCGGAAAAGAAACGCAACGGGTGAGGGAAGAGAAAAGAAATGGGGACGAACAAAAGAGGTGCAGAAAGAAACTCCCACACGCGTAGCGTCCTCGCGGCCGAGAAGAAAGGGAAGAAACTCGCAGGTAGACCTTCTGCCAATCCCTTCGTCTTATCCACGATACTTTAATATCGGATATGGCAATAAATTACGTATCGACGTAAAAGCGGCTTCTCTGGCCCCGTGCTCTGGCAGCACGGCACGAAAACCTCTTCCTCTTGTGCCCTCCTGTGTCCCAGTCCTCGAACGTGCTTTCTTCTCCTTCCTCTCTCTCTCTCTCTCTCTTTCTCTCCATTCCATTCTCTCCTGTTCTGTTTTCCACCCCCCTCTCACGTTCTATCTCGTTCTATCTCGATGTACACGTGAACAGACGGGGTAATATAATCACACTTAATGACACTCGATACGAACATGTAACATCGGCATTGCACGAGATACCGGGACGATAAGGGACGTGTTTTTCGGGACACAAGGCGCTCGTAAGTCCCGGCGTTACATAGGGACCGGGACACCGCGCCGGTTCTGCACTGTATTTATGCATTGCGCGGTGGCTAATCTGGCCGGGCTTGAACCGTCGTTTAATTTAAAGTTCGCCCGGCATTCGTAATATTTAGTGCTCGAGGATATCGTTCGACAACCAGACAGACACCACAAGTCGTTCTTGACCTGTGGAATTTGCGACTGGCTCTGAGAGAGGCGCTGGAGGCTTTTGAGTGCGTATGGGCGCTACGTTGAGAGTGATTGGTCGGTAGAAAGGGTTGCGAATTCTAGTTAAATAATTTTATATCGTTACCCGAATGTTTAGATGAGATTTAGAAATAATTATGTGAATGCTAATTATTGGAAATTAATTAATCTTATTATAAAATAGTACCATTCATTTGTTATCTTCGTCAATAATATTTCATTAGTTTGGAAAATGAATAAAAATATTTCGTTTGTCTATTAATTTATTCGGAAGAACGATCTCTATCTAGCTTGCGATCTATTTTATATCTTTCTCAACGAATCTCTGTCCTAAAACGAATTGTAAACACCGAATGATGAAATTCATTTGGTAAGTTTCAAGTCGACCAAATAACAATATGATCTAATTACTTCATACTGTAAAAACCGAGACATTGATCTACTTAAGTCTCTTACATAAAAATTTCGCAAATGTAAACGCTATAGTTTAACAAGGATAGAAAGGAAATTCTGGTCGTACTATAAACGTCATCTTAAAAATGTACAAAAATAAAAAGATACATTATCTGAAATAGATTTAAAATTTAACAGAACACACGCTACAAAAATTGGCGTGCTGACAAAATTCATCAAATACACTGTATTAACAAAAGTTCACAAATCACTAAAAAGCATTCGTCGCATAAATCTCAATTCACTCCTTTGATTAATTTCAATTAATCATTGAAATTTCCTCCTTTCAGATACAAATATACCAATTTTGTCGTCGCTATCGCGATCCACCCGCTCCGAGCCGCCATCTAAATCAACGTACAAAGACGCGGCATGCGGATAGTTATGTGCAAAGCAGAAATACACACGATTCTCTATATTAGCATTTAGTAATTACCTTATCGAGTTGATCGGCCTGTAGTACAGCGTATCGAGCTTGTATCTCCGTTACGTCCTTCGCGCCTTCGTGGCACGCGAGCGATTATCGATGCACCGCTACGTTCATCACGAACGTTTCTGGCTCGGGGAATCACCGTCTACATGCCTCTTCTTCTTCCCCTTACCTCGCGCTCCTTCTTCCATTCGAACGAAATTTCTCCATTATTAGATGGAACGTTCACCTTATCGATCAATCTCTCCTTACTACGTACCATAAGTTTTCTCTTTTCTTTTCCGTTCTTCCGTTTTGTTTTTCGTCTGGATTTCTTGCACGTCTATGGTTATGTCTAGTTGGACACGTGTATACTTGCCGGATGAAATGTAGCGAGACGCTAGAAGCACGCTTGGATATAAGTGGCGGTACCTTTGACGATACGAACGATAGGATGTGAGGTTTTCGTTACATTTTGCCGGATTAGATTAAATTTTGCCTCGTGCAAATTGGATAAAGTGGTGCTACTTGAGGTATACACGGAAAGATTGAATTCTTCAGTATGCAAGAAATTCGCTGTATTTTTGTTGCAATTCTTCCTTTGATGTAGAAATAGAAGTATAATATGTACATGTTCCATAGAAGTATTATTTGAACAAATTTCATGTTGTTTAGAACCTATGAACTTGGATTATTTTCAATAGTTTCGCAGTTATGCTTTCCGTGTGCAGAGATACGTTAGAATTCGATAGGAATTCACATTTATTCCAGATTTAGTAGACAGGTTATTGTCTTAAATACTTTCTTAGTTTGTGCTATACAAATAAGAAGATACATAAATAATTTATTGTTCTAGCTAGACTTTTCAAAGCACTATTTCTGGAAAATATATTTTCCTACGTCCAAAATATCTTTTGAAACTATTGTGTGTAGAATATGAACATAGCGACCTCAAATCACTGAGTTATATCGCAACTTATAGTCATAACTTTTATGAGTAGGTACATATAATCACGAAGGACGCTCTTTTAAATCACTTTCTCTTTGGCCTCGGTCTGATCGTATTCGAAGCGCCTTCGAGCATCGTGTCTCTTTCTACTTCCTCTCTATCCTCTCTGTTCTTATATTTTTTATCTTCGTCTTTTCTTGCCAGAACCACGAGAGATCCTAAATTAGAAGTAAATCTTGTATCGTTAACGAGAACATAGAAGCAAAACGTTTCTCTTTTCTGTTTTCCTCTGCACACATCTTTGCTTTTCCTGAAGTAATTCCATTTTACTGCATCGCTTACCTGGCAACCAGATATTCGCAGACCGCTCGAATCCACACGATCGAAATTTCACGCCTCTACCTGGCCATCGTAATCGGTTCACAGAGATATACTACGGTTCCAAAGCTAGAGCTCTCCTGGTTAGTTTTGTTCCCTAAACTCTTATCTATGTTCTTTTGTTTGGATTTATAAACAATACAGATTTAAGATATCTTGAATCAGGTTTTTAAAAGAATCAATTAGTTTGAAAGAATTCAAGTAGAATTTAGTAGAAGAAAGATGACTGGCATTCTTCGGTTTTAATCGGATAGACATAGAATAAAGTAGTTTGGGAAAGCGATTAGTAGAATATTTGTAGTTTTCCACAGTTAACCGTATTCTCGTTTGAATTTTACCTAGTCAGTTAACTTCCGTGCTTATCATACATTTCACTATGATTTTAGAATTCATAGCATTTTGCTCAATTTTTTTTCTACATCTTTCGTTGTCTTTTGCTTTTCTTGCCTTCTTCTTTTTTTTTTTTGCCTGTAACTAACTACTTGTTTGTATAAAAACTGTTCGACCCATCACATAAAAAAAGTTCATGCATTCTCACGGAAATTTGAAAAACGAAACGCTCAAAGACCAACGTATCGAAGTTTCAACTACATATCGTGACACATGGGGACCAGTGACGTCACCGGGCTTTCGTTTTATCACAACTTACGAACGGGGACTTGCGGAAGGTCAGGGCTATTCTCCCGACCCCGAAACGATTTCATCGTGTGTATGTGCCGTGACCACGCATGGCCGTGGCAAGAATCGCTGTCGACTATGTTGGAGATGCGCGTATATACGTAACCACACACAGACACACATATGTACATACAAGTATGCACACACATCGGCCTCGTGCACACGTGAGTAATCGTATCGCGTGTGTGCAAACGTGTACACGGTCGGTATATGTGATGTGCACCTAAGCACATAAGTATAGCCATAACCGGCAACTTCGTGAATGGAGGAGCGACGGACGATCAATGCCCCCTTACGTTTATCTACCGCTTTTATGTGCGTTTCACTGGCCACCGCGTCGTGCAGTCAGCTCCACGTTTCTGAACACGTATCCGTGGCCATTGATGTGACCACCAAATCGCCACGCAAAACCAACGCGTTCCTGATCTAGTTTTGATCACGAGAGATTGATGATTCATGAGGTTTCTTCTTGTAGAAACAAATTGACGTTGCGTCGTGTGAGTCAAGAGAACGACATCGACGTGTGTTTGAAAAATGAAATTATTAGATGCCAGAATGGGAATGAAAATCTACGTTGAGGATTACTGCGACTTTATTAACTATATTTTGAAGACTTCATTTCTGTCTATTGCACTCTAGATTTCATTCACTCGCGAATGTTTAGAAAATTACTATAATTAAATACACCGGAAGATGATAGAGAAGATAAGACTACACATAAAGTAGTATCTGCTTTTAATTACTATAATAAAGTGAATTACGTATTATTTAGTTATTACAATTAAGCATCAAGTTAAAGTAACAATTAAGCAGGCAATCGTGATAATGTATCACTGTAACATGAGAAAATTGAAAACGTACTATCTTTGTACTAATTTTAAATCTTTGGCAAGTATCTCGAATATATCAAACTTGGTATAATGAGAGAGAGAGAGAAGAAAACGGTCGTCTCTCGTTGCGAGAAACAATTCTCATCCCCTGATCGAAGTCTTCAACCCCCTTCAACCGAAGAAGAGATATAAACCCGTCTTTACCCGTTTGAGTTTCCGTCACGTTCTTCGTTCCCTCTTCTTTTGTCCCGTCACACATGCACGCACGACGGTGGCCACCTCGCGAGCTGGCCGCAGAAATGCAAATAGCGAATTGTTCGCGGACCGCTCGCTTTCAATGTCCGCGCTCGAGGTGTTATTCTTGTCCGTGAATTACCCTCGAACGCCTCGCACGGATACTCCTCGAATTTGCATACCGACCGTGAAACTGGAAATCATTCCACTGCACGCCGGCTCGTATTCCCGATGTCTGTCATTAGCCTCGTAAAGATCACTGAAAAGAATCGACTTTCGTGTTTGAAAAGCAAGATCGGTAACATTAGTTGTTATTCAGGTTCGATCTCTGGTTTTAATTTCAACGATTACATCCTTTGTCGACTTTTTAACGTAGAAGAATCAGATTTTTTTCCCGCCAACTCGGCCAATTCGGGATTTCAAAGTAATTATAAACCTTAGATGCAAATCTGTTAGAGGGAAAACTTGCATTATTTTGGGAGATACATAAAATCACGAGATTTTCTCAAAATCTTTTTACGGCCATTAAGGTCATTGAAGTTTCTTAAATGGCATCGTGTATTTTTAATTTCATTGCGTTATAATTAATCTTCCACTGACAAGACAAATTCATTAATCTAATAAATATATTATAAGATCGAAATAAAATATACTTGACCTTAGAAAATATCGATATGGAATTCTTAGTATTTAGGTACTAAAATAATTGTATTTTACTGTATTCTTTTTTCGGTATATAATTTATGATAAAATGAAACGTATCATAAGTAACATATGACTAAGCGTTTTATAGCTCCACAAAATTTTTGAGTGAAAAATAAGCCTAAATATCTGGTATCTTGGAGCAATAAGTGTCTGGAGTTAAATAACGTCTCTAATGACTCCCCTCTCCTAAATTGCAAACGAAGAAAACTCGTTGAGATTAAGCAACAATTAAGAAACCCACATTTCCCAGCAGTAACGATTTGTTGATTTAATTGATCCCACTCAGACATCCGATGGAAGGCAAACTTTCACCTGTCAACGGAGCTCGTACCTTGTTTGGCAAACAATTTTACGAGAGATACGTTTCGACGGTGCGAGTAATAGACACGTCGCCGTTTCTTTTTTATTCGTCGCTTCTCGCACCGCAGCCTTATGGAGAATAAAAGAAGGGGTAAAAGTCCGATCAGGTGTACGACGATTTAATGCCGCGACGTGCATCGAGCGTAAGATAATAATGGTTCGAAGGAACGTGTACGTATAGTTAGACTGGCGCTCGGTGTAATCCTGTTTACAGATCGAACACATAAACTATAATAGTGCACGATCAGCCTCGTGTTCAGCTGTGCACGTCCACGGATTTCATAAAGAGGAGATATTAAACGCGGTATAGTAACTTCCATGACAAGCGAGATCGTAAAATCGACCAAGTGTCGAAATTTGCATGTTCCAGCGTTCGGATGAATCAAAAAAGGCCACGGGGAGAACATAAGAATTTAATATCTCGGCAGTCGGACGAATTTTTATATTTCTTATCCATATCCTTGCTTGTTAGAATTTATTTTTTTAAGTTTATCGTTACACGTCATCCACTCATCGTGCATAAATTTTAGTTTCTTAATTCTCGTTTGATTAAATTGTTGCAAATGATTGAAAAATTATATGGGACGTTGGGCTGAATATATATCGAAAAAAAATTTAGCACTTCGTTGGTACACATTCCATTTTGAATAGAATTATCTGAAATATTTCTTTAACTTGTTATTTCCCTGATCGAATTATTTCGAAATTTTCCTCTAGTCTCTAATGGTTTAATTTCAAACGTAGAGCGCAGTATGAAACATAAAAGATTCGTCTTGTTCGCGAAACAGTTTGAATCACTTGCTTACGTTGTAGGTACATCTCTAGACTCTTTGTTGTACGAATAAATCCAGCATCGATGCTACACATGTCGATTTTTGATGTTCAATCAAGCTTTAACAAAATCAGAAGTCTCAAGGAACGCTTTTCACTATTAAAACAAAAGCGTGTACACTATCAACTAGAATTGTCGTTGCAATCTAACACTTCCCAAACTAATATGCCTCGACAACACTGCCGTTGTTCCCTCGTTCAAACTTTCACAAAAGATATCCAAAATCCCACATTACCCGATCCTTATCATCGATAATCTTGAAAAAATTCGAAAAAAAAATCGGGCCAGATAGCTCGTGATCTGGTCTCTACTTTCTAGGAAACGGACCATAGTGACCAATAACACTTCGAAACGTGTTCCATCCAGGGGTACAAAGGTCGGACCTACTCGGTGCGGGACTAATCTACGTTAATTGTGGATGAAAAATTGTAAACAATGGTAATAAATAACCGAGAGGACGAGTAGTGACCATGAAACGCGGCACAGGTACTCCTATACCTTAGTTTGCCTGACAGTTACAAGAGAATTAGGATTACACGGCTGCGAATAATGAAGTACCTTTCTGTCTACGATTGCGTACAATACGTAGACAATGTACAATTCGTGATCGGACAATGGTCAACCGGTGGCGGGTGGTACATTGTTACTACAGTTTTACCGTCAATTTTCGAGCATTCACGGTCATCCATGACGAAGCAGGTGCTACGCGTTCTTCTAACGTCCTATTGGGGGTCGTCGAATAACGAAGGGTCTTCGTTTCTCTACGCTTTGTGCCTGCTCGTTGCGTGCTTCTTTCCGCTTTCCTAGTCCCGGTACGGTCGTCGAGCTGACCAGTGTCATTCGACGATGAGCCTCACGGTTAACAGGTTGGTGGAACCTGTCTACGTGACCTTGATCCTCGAATTTCTCTCTTGGCACCGCGATTCGAAAACACGATTGTTCGTTGATATCGTATCGACTCGAGATAGAGGGTTGTTTAGCGAGAAAGGGAAGTTGGTATTAGCATCGAATACAGAACGTTCAAGTGGAAGGTGTCTTTGTCGATTTATATTTATGATTTATTTCTTTCATAATGCCTCTGTTAATTTTCGTAATCGACGCTCCTTATGATCTTCAATGAAAATCGCGTTACATAATACGATACAGATGTGGTCATTTTTATCGAGTTAAAGGAACAAGAGTACAAGTAATTTCAAAGATAAGAAAATATCAAAATAATATCTCTTCTGCATAAAATGCCTACTAACCGTATCGACTAGAACATTTTTCTAACTTATGATTGATTGGTACAGAGACTGTTATCGCTTAAATGGAATTACTCGCTTAATATTTTATCAACCTGCATGAAAACAAGAGTAAAATAATCGCTTCTGCTTCTCCAACGTAATATCACGTATCGGAGAATATATGAAACATATTTTGATTTTATAGAAAAATGCATCGCATCATATCCAATCGATGATCCTTACGATGCAAGAACGATCTCATCAAATCCTCCAACTTGACGATCCAATCATCCATAGTCCTGTTGTTTCTACCCGTTAGCGTGATCTTCGCTGGGAGAGTAACGTTCTCTACGTCCTCCCTCCCCTTGCTTCTTGTTCCCTTCCGCCGGCATGGTAATCGCGGGTCGAACAGTTCCCGGTTCCCATAGTTTCGTGCTTAGATAGTTTTTCGGGCGATGCGGTTAGTCATTAAGTCTTGGCGTAAACGCACCATTCGAGGACGTCCCGGCACTCCGATCGTCTGACGGCGTCCTTTTTCTTCTTCTCCGATTGCTGAGAAGAGGAAAGAGGGACACGCCGAGCACTCTCTAATTGCGACTAATTTCGTTAATTACCGTAGAAGCAGCGCGCGGCAGGCCACTAATTCGGGGGTCCTACATTGTGTCTAGACTTTAAACTACATTCGCGTATCCTGCCGGCTGCTCGACGCCGATCCCCCCATTCCTTTCATCCTCCTTTCCGTTTCTATCTCCTTCAATTATCCTCCGCTACTTCTCAACGTCCCCTTCCATATTTGTCTCACGGTTTTTCTTCGTTCTACTAGGATATAATAAAATAGGATTATTCGAGTCACCTAAGCTTCCGCATCTTACAATTCGATCTTGAACTTTGTACACGATAATAAGACTTGTTGCGTATTATGAAACATCATTAGTGTGTAATGTACCTAATCGCGTGTACTTCTCCAATACCTATTAACCATAAGAAAATGTCGTGCGGTTTAGATCAAGCAAAAAAAAATATCAAATATGAGAAAATGATTGGAATGACCTTATGGTAAGATTATTTGACTCAGAGAGAAGGTATACGTTAATAAGTAAAGAATATATACACTTTACTGAATTATGAGAGTCACAATTAAGAACGTTGATGTTTATTAATAATTAATGGTTATTAAGAATATTAACCATCCTTCTAGGAAGTTATATCTTCGCAAAAAACTATAGTCGTAGAATTTGTTATCGGTAGTTTTATAATTCTCTACCATGATACGTTTACACGATTTGACTATGTACGATGAATTTCTTATAACGCGGAGCACTATCTTATGAAAAATATATCTTATAACATTATGATTCTCCGCCGTTTGGAAATGCGTATAATTTTTCAAAGGATTTAACTTCCGATGTTACCCAACGAGGAAAGTTGTTTGCAATAGTTATTTTTGCAGTTGGGTGTGTGAATGAGGAGGCTGTGAGAGGAGAGGAAAGAGAAAGCGCGAACAACGAGTTATGGCATCCTGGAAATGAACTTGTCGGTTCGCTCTGATTCTTATTGGAATTCTACTCCCCGCGTGGCTATTATTTTCTTCGAATTGACTTTTGCCCGATGATGAAGGAAACGGAAAACGGAAATTGGTAAATGTGTTTTGCGAGCGATGCTAATTGAAGTTGTATAAACATACAATGGATTTGTTAATCTAGAATGCTTCTAACGATATTCCAATACATTCGATGAATTTCAAATCAATTTTATCTTATCAAGCATTTAATTGAGCAGTCGATTTTAAAGCAACGAATTCAAACTAAAAACATCGATCGCGATAAAGCGTAAGAAATATTAATTACAATTAATCACTTGGTACGCGTAAGAGTATACGCGATATTTTTAATGTAAAATACACCACCTAACTTTGTTTATATAGTAAACGCCACAACAATAGACGAGGCCCAAAGACTTCAAACAATACTACAATCATCATATTTAAAATAATCATTATAAAAATCTTCACAACCCTACTTTATCTTCATCGTTGCTCGCTATTGTTCTATTAAGAAGATACGAATCGTAAGATAAATAATCTTAAGAAATCTTCACCTCGATTCTTTGATATATCTAACGAGAAACTTAAAGACAACTGGTAGTTACTTATCTCGTGATGGTTTTTCATGGAGCAACATCAGCAACGACACAGCCGAATGAACAGGTAGATGGAAAAAAGGAGGATTTTCGTAAGAGGAATGGAAGGCTTAGGGGGAAAAGAGGGGGAGAATGGGGGTCCTGAGGACGAAAAAATACTCTAGCTGGTCCTAGACAAAGAGATGAAATCTTTCCATGTTCACAGCTCTCAACTACGAAAACGTAAGAAAAATATTTTGCTTTGAATACCGATGGCTAACACCTGCTGGAACAATTCTATCACCAAGACCAATGGCTACCTAACACACACAATCAAGGCGACTCTTTTGCCGAATTTCTCTTCTCTTTTTTTTCTCGTTTTCTTGTTTCCTCTCGTTGTTCGTAGACCGTCGTCTCTTGAAACATCAGGATCATCTTCGTAACTGTGAAGACGTAAATTCCAAGAAGCAACGGAGACAATAGAACGGATCATGCTGCGCGATTCTCTACCGTTGATCGTTCGTTGTCCAGATTTAGCACAGATTTAGCAGGGGAAAAAGTTTCTCGGATTTAAGCGACTTGACGAGATGGTGTTTCTCGACATTTGATGTGTGCGGTGGAAGAGTGATTGAGCGCGAAGCTAATTTTGGTACTAATTCATCTGTCATCGCGTGTTATTTTAATATCGTTCGTGATGTTTAGGGATTTGATAAAGAGAAATCAGTACGTGACGTATCTTGTTAACATTTATATCGATCTTTTCTTGTTATTAATTAATAGTATTAATTATATATTATATTATAAATTATTACTCCGTTATATTAATTGTAGAATATTGTACTCTGGTTTGATAGAAAATCCTTTTAAAGAAGTCGTGATTTTTTTTGTTAACGAATAAGATACTTCGAAAATTACAATTATCGCCCTTACGTAATGTGCTAGCTATCGCGACCATGGAACCATAAAAATTCAAATGGTACAAGAACTATCCTACGATACTATAATCGTAAATACCTTCTTTTCTAAACATTCTATTCACTCTGTGCCTAAGTAAAGCCGAAGCAAAAACCACACTAATCCGCCTGAACAATCAGGAATTCTTAGGTCACGAACAACGCAGCCTCGAAACCTTCGAAACAACCTATTCGCGAAAGAGTCTCGCGAATTCTTCGCGTTCGTATCCCCACAAGCCCATTAAATTCTCACGTAATTCGTCACCCGTGTAACCAGCTCCATTATTTAACGAAACCGCGCACGAATCGGTGGCATTCGGACTTCGAACGGTTTCACCGGGACAAAACCTGACCTCACCCTCGCTCGGTGAACGCGAACTCGTCAGAAAATTACGTGGTCTCACGCGCGTGCACACGATTCGGAGGGTCGTCCCTGGTTGCGTGTGCATCGAGCACGTACAGGAGGGGTGGAGACAGCAACCCTCTCGAGGAAGGACGTTCTCTCGTCGACTCGTGAGACGCACGCAACGTGGCCTGTTGCCAGGTGAACGGTTCCTCGGGGCGAATCCTGGACGCAAAAGGGGTGAAGAATAGGATGAATATAGAGGAAAGAACGAGAGAGACAAGAAAAATGTCGTTGATGAGACGAGGAGCACGGGCTGGCCAGTGGGCTGCGCAACTTTTCAACCGGAAGGAAACCGGACTGACCAGACTGCCGGGCGCCGTGAGTTTCACCCTCCTTTTGGTCGACGAACGCGAGCCACCGACCTTCTTACCGATTCGTACACGTTAGCCAGTTTAACCGACGAATAAGGATCGCCATCGTGTATTACGCTCGAAATCATAAATCTCGTCAAACTGGTCGATTCCGCGACCGTTTTCCTAGCCGCGCAAGGGGTCGGTAAATAAAGAAGGGGTTCGAGTTGCGTCGGACTTTTGACTCAAATTAGTTGGTTGGTATTCTTGTACTGACTGATCGGACGTTTGTTCTCTTTGCGTCGTCTGTTGGGTTTGGTGTTTGATTTGAAGTTGTTTTAAAGAAATGGTAATTGTAGAAGCCGAATAAACGTGAAGAATGCGGTAGTAGATGTTGAATTTGTAACATGTCGGTATTGTTAATATTCCGATAATCTTCTCCAGATCTTCTCGTTGATATCGTTCTCATTGACGAGTTTGGACGTCATGATTTCGCGACTTTCTTTCTTCTCGTGGATATAATTCTTATATACCTGCGTATTTAGATCTATATTTGTGTCCACGCTTAACTTTTTCTTTATCGTTAGAGAGTTATCAGGTACTCGTCCATTCTTTCTTTATATTGATAGCCAAGAACACGAAAAAAAAACTTGTGGGTATCCGAACCAAACTAACAAAAATCCATACAGGGACCATTATTCACGCATGCCACCGTAAAACACAGGTCTCTGGAAAAGTCAAGTTCACGAGCAAGGAAGATTGCCAGGAACCGAGGCGAGCACAACGTCGAATCGAAATCAAAGCCGGACTAGCGCGTTCTCTTCGTTCGTTGCTAGCTTTTACTGCCCGCAGAAATTTCCATAGGATTTAACCGGTGGCCGCGCGAACAGTTTCGCGTCGAGAGATTCTCTTTCGAATCGTTCGGATAGTTGTCGAGTAAAACGATAGTAATTCGATTTTACGGCCAGAACGGAGCGGAATCGTTTCGGGTTCCCAAGCGGCCGCGGCGTTTTTTTCGCGCGGAGCGTTTCCCACCGGCAGAAAGCGGATCGTCGACTACCGTGTCGCTGTTTTAACTCTTTGTAATATTTCTCATAGTTCGGGCCACGGTCAGCAGCTCACGGTGAGCGCCTCAGCGACGACGTGGAATGCGTGGAGCTGGCCGCATACCGAAGTATCGCGGTACGTTTTGACGACCCCATAAAACCGCGCGGACGGACGAACCACCGCTCCACGCACGCTCCGATCCTTTGTATTTTTTGAGCGTCCTGATTTCTCTCTTTCCTCTGTCCTCCGTCTGTTGTCTCAGAGATGACGGATTGAAGAAAAGTGTTACGCTTCGTGTGGAATCTCTGATGCGAGGGTAGCAGGTATGATTAACCTTTACGTAGGTAACCAAAATTCCATGATCGCAGGTGTATAAGGAAATTCGAAGCTTTAACACGTAAAACTTTCGTATAAATTTCGACATAAAGATACTTAAAAATCGAAGAGCCTGCAGAAGCAATTTTGTGATATTTTTATTGGAAATTGAAAAATTCGTAAAAGCAACTATAAAATCATGTAGATATGTTTTCCGCACCTCGGTGTTTACACACCACGTGTCGCACGAAAACTACTGGATCCAGAGTCGACGTATCCAATTATGATAAATTTTTATAATACGATAAACAAAATATAATTGTTATATATGGATCTAGTATTCCAATATAAGGAAATTATATCTATTCATAGATGAATTGCGTTCGAGGAACTTTGGTCACTCTTGACGAGTGAGAAGAGAATTAGATTTAATTACTTGGTGTTGGAAGTGATTTTAGAAAGGTATAAAGAGCAAACGATCTATGGCGAAGTCCGAGTGAAACGTTGGAGAGATCGTGTGGGATGATAGCAGAGATTGGAATACTTCGAGGCTTTAAAGGTGGTTTATTATATCGTATATTTTATCGAGCTGGAATACAGAAGGAGGTTGGCTCTCTTTATGCGGGAAATGTGCCGGAAATTAAACTTTGAAGGGAAGAAAGTGTTTAGAATATGGAAAAAGGAGAAAGCTACGAGGAGAATCTCGGATTTGGATGAATTTTTCATAATGATGTGTCGGGAAAACTAAAATAAAAAATACATAAAGAATACAGTGTTCTTAAAACTTGACGAAAGTACAAGATATCGTCACAGTTAATTTAATAACAACATCTGTATCGATATAATGTGTACATGTAGGGTTCTGGAACGTTATTCTTCAAAGTCTAACTTCTTTCTCCTTGTTGTATCATGAATTCTGTTATTACAAAATGAGACGAAACTGTACAAAATTGGCAAAAAGTTAAAAGAACTCCGAAATTAATTTCCCCTTAAATTGCCTTCTAACTCTCTTTATTCGAATGTAAAATAGAGCGACCAAATTAATCGTGATTTTTCGTTCATCGTTACAAACTCCTTCACGAGCAAACCTTCCCTTCTTTCGGACAACTTTTACATCTCGTTTTAAATCACAACGCGAACACGAACACCTCAACCCCACAATTTTTATCGCGGCTCTTTATTTTGCCACCTTCAAAAGAATCCATCCAGGATTCATAGAGAACCACGGATTTTCGAACGTCATTAACGGGAGCGTTCTGTTCGAAAAATGAAAAAAAAAAAAAAAAAAAAAAAAAAAAGAAACGGAAGGTGGCACACATCCCTCCACGAAGGAAAAGTGACTCACCGGAACGAAAAAAGGAATCGGTTTAAAGTCACTTTACGAGTTTCCCTTTGCTAGAGACGAGACACCTGGCTATCCAGGCATCGGAATCCTGAAAGTGCAGTAAAACTGACTGAAGATAGAGCCCGGGGCAAAGGGGTCCCTTTTTAAACGAACACTGCGTGCTCCCTCTTGGTCCATCCATTCACAGATATCTTCTCCTGCCCCGTACTCTCTACGTTTTGCCCCTTAAACGGCCGGTTCAACCCTCTTCGAACGCAACCGCACGCTTTCCGCCGGTCAGTCCGTAGACAAAAGTCTTCCAACGTAAATGTTTTGATAAAATTAGTTCTTTGTAGTGAATTCTTGAGACGCGAACGCTTTTCAAAGTGGAATTAATTTCTATGTATAATATTCTAATAAGGAGTGAAACTCTTTTTCCTATTTTGAAAGGATATTCTCGACGAACTTGCTTCTTACCTCTTCATTCTTTTCGTTACTACAAGGTTGTTTTTTCCACATGGACTCTAGAATTTGATGGAATTCGAAGATTGAAATCTAAGTAGAAATTTGAGTAGATTTTATAGCACGATAATGGACATTTTTCTAATTTGTATAATAATGTATTTTAATACATTTTTCCTATCTTATACGATACCTACAAAACGATACCTGTTTAATGTACTTCAGTTATTATCTTTCAATAGGAATTATTTCATTATTCAATGTTTAACGAGTGAAATAAATATTTACACGATACGGTGGCAAACAAAGTGCGTAAAGCAGTCACGGTACGTCGTTTAATTGGTAAAAGAAAGGACTGTTTGCTCTTCTAATCAGGACTCGATCTGAAATAAGACGTTGCAATTAGCTTCGGTTCTAATAAACCTATTAGCGGACGACCTTGAAACAAGATGGTCATGGAAACTTCTCTGAGGCCTAGTTCATTTATCTTCGTCTCGTCCTTTAACAAGGACGAACAAATCGAGCTAATTAAAGGCCAAAGAGAGCCATGAGGTTCTAAGAGGCATCGACAGTCGTCCCTGACGGAAAACGAATTTACGTGCAAATTAACAGGCAAATGTTTCGAAAGCATGAAATCTCCTAAGCTAGTGATCAGTCACAGGTAACACCGACTCCTACCTACTTTCGTAGTGCTTGTGTTAATAAGCGTTAATATACGGTATCATTATAAATAGGTGAAGCACGACGTACAAGCGAGGAAAACATTGACATTTTTCATGATCGTCTCTAATGAAGGTCTTAAGTCGAAGAAACGATGAGTCTTCCAACATGCTATAAAAGGATAGATTCTTGTAGCTGACTAAATGTCCCACAGAAACTCGTCATCCTCATTCAGAAACCCGATGGAAATCGCATTCTTGCGTTTTCTAGTTATCTTTCGCAGGAATAATCGCTGATAGTCGACACAGCGAGGACACCAGTACCAAGCACAATGGCGGTTGTCGTCGTTTTGCGCGAGAGGAAATACCGGTACCTACCTCGCTGTGCTTCGTACTAACCTTTTCAATTTATTCCGCGGAGAGACTTTTATAACATTTAAACTTACGTAGATGACGAATAAATCGCACATTTATACGAATTTGTCAATTTTCCATTAGAGGGCGTAAACATGGTGGAAATGTAATTTCCACCGGATTGAAAGATTCTCAAATATCCATCGTTACGCCGAACGGATGATAAAGAGATGCGTGGTGAAACGGAGACGGACCCTTGTCCCCGTTAACGAGACGCGACGAGTCACCGAAAACGCACTTGCTTCTCCGCTCGACACTCGTCCAAATTGATCCGGGCTGGACGGTCGGCGACGCGAGTCACAATTTAACAGGTTCTCCTGAAAAGGAGGAAATCATGCACACACACCGATAAACTCTCACACAGGGACCGGGCGGGCTGGTCGAAAAAAGGAAGGAGAACGAAAGTACACAACGAAGACGTCTACCGGCGTCTCCTGCCGTCGGAAATCCTGGATCTTCGATCGAGTCGGGCAGACGATACGTCCGGACGAGCGAGCGAGCGAAGAGGGAGAGCGAGAGAGGAGGCAGAAGAGAGCCTACCCCTCGGAGAGGAAAGTTTACCGGAAAGATATCCGGGAAGTTGCAAGGCAGGAGCAGCGACTCGCGTCTCTACCCCCACTCGGTGTTCCCGGTGTCTCAGCAGAGTCGTTCTCGGCTTCTGCGCTGTCGCGGCAGCGCTGTCTTTGGCCGGCCGCAACCACGCTGAACAGTAGGGGTAGAGACTCGGGTCGCGGTGGGAGAACAGCTCGGCAAGCTCCCCCACCAGACAACGTCAACGCAGCATCCAGGGTCGGCGAGGCAACGCCCCGTCGCGGCATAAGTCTACGCCCAAGTTCTCCCACTGTCACGGCGGCGCAGCTGCCGCGGTGCTCGAGGCGTAGAGGGGCGCGTGAGCGCAGCTTGGTGTGACGGTGAGACGAATGGTGGGGATAGTTGGGGCACGGAGCACACTCGGCCGTCCCGGTGTCGTGGAGGGGTGGAAGCGGCCGGCCGCGGAGGGGCGGGGAAGCGAGCAGTTCGGCAGCGCGACCCGACGTGGGCACTTCGCTGTCCGGCCTTTCCTTCATTAAAATATTATTCCGTGCGTAGAGAGAGAGAGCCGCGGAGCCCGGCGAGCCCTCGCCGCCGTTTTCACGCCACGAGCAACGCACTCTCACCACCCCCTCGTCACGGGCCTCGCATCGTTCGCGTTTATCGAGGGGTTGGACGCGGTCGCGAAGTTGGTTTTTTTTCTGCCGGTTGGACCGCCACACTCGTCAACGAGGATTATCAGCAAGTCCGCGCTGCGTGTGCGACCGAAGAAAACGGTGTTGCACAACGAGGATCGGTGTTTCCACGTAGTGCGTGACTTGTTCTCGGTCTCGTTCCGTGTCCTCTAGCCAGGCTGTGACGCGTCGCACGGAACCCAAAGGAGACGAACGGAACCAAAAGAAAGGAAGGGAACATACGACTCAGCTATCATTCGACACAACAACGTACGGACTACAATCACGAACATCGTCATACGGAATTCGCTTGGATCACGGTAGAGCGAATTGGTGAACCGGAAATTTGTCGCGAGCAACGTATGACCGGCTGTAGCGGCCGACAGATTCTGTATCTGCTCTTCTGCGGAGTCTTGGACAACGAGTGTCGAAGTGTCGGGACGTGCTCGAATCTGAAAGGATAGTTAGCGTGGTGTATTCCGTAGTAGATCTTCGTATTCGCGAGGGTGATCGTTCTTCTGCTATTATTGGCTCGTGGTCGCCGCCGAAAACTGTGTGTGGTGCTTTTTAAACATATTCGCATTTCGTATTTCTCGTTACATCGCGTTCTCATCTTGCGTAAATAACAAATTAGGTTGGCATACGTCTCTTTTACAACCCGGTTCCTCGTTCACGACCCGATTTAGTGCGAAACAAACGTGCGAAACGCGACCAACAAAAAGTGTTCGGACTATTTGATTGATCGCCAATTTTTTAGTTGGAAAAAGAGATAAAAAGATATAAGTATCGTGCTTCGATACAGTGTTCTGAGGGTAACAGTGCAACTGCTGCTTGAAGGGAAACTGGCAGCTCGCGGGATATGAACCCAGGTACGTGATCATCTTATGCCTACACAGGATGTAAATCCACTGTTAGTGATCTAGTTCGCGTTACGACCAGTGATTACTATCCTTAGAGTGATAAAATCGATCTTATGGTTCTTGTTTATCTCGGCGGAATTGATAAACGTCATCCGGATCAATCGTGACGAAAATCGGATGCAACATTGTGCTGTGATGTAAAGTGAGGTTCTCTAGATGGTCGAACAAATTTGTGTGTAGGATATAAATTCCCCTGAAATCGTTTTCTGGATGTTGAATGTGAGTTGAGTTGAAAAACAAAGTTTCTGTGAAGTACTATGTGTAGAATCATATAGTTGTTGGGTTCCCGAAATGGTCCCCGTCAAGTTTGTAGCGTAGTTCGTGAAGATTTCCTTCACGGTATTCCATTTTCCACAATATACACTTTCTCATCACTTCATTTTCCACCGTGCATTATAAATCATTCAGTTTGGCCCAGCTCGCGTTCCTGTTCTCTCGCTGCTCATCGTGGATCACGGTTATCTGGAGAGCATCGACGAAAACTGAAAAAGTGCTTGATATTCAGGAAAATGACGAACAATCTTTATCTTGAGTACTTAAGTTACAGTTCTCATGGAAATTTCATGTTATTTTCAATCAGTGAAAAATGTTTTACTCCTCTATTGGTCATTAATTATGTACATATATGGGAAGCTTTATTTTACTCTCAACAAGTGAAAATACTATTCCAAAAAAATCTTACGTTTCTTTATTACCTACAAATTATACGAGAAGTTCCGTTTTACTCTCCATCAGTGAAACATATTTCCCAAGGAGAAATCCTATAAGTATTTCTTTATTATCCATTAATTGTGCGTGAAAGTATTACATTTTACTCTCAATCGGTAAAAAAACAACATTTGAAAAGAAGAACTTATATTTCTCTGTTATCCACTAATTATATCGTAACAACGATAACGCTCGTGTTTGAACGATTGCTCTCGTTACGCTCGTATCGCAATGCGTTGGAATCCGCCAGTTTCACAGGGAATTCGACGAATTCACCGGGTGTCGAGCGTTCCTCCCTCGCGTCGAAATTTCAACCGGTTCCGGTGAACGTTAGTCGCGTTCGTGTGTTCGGGAGGTGCGTGCAACGAGCGCCGGGAACGCGTTGGAAACGCGTGCGACACGCCAGATTTCGATTCGTGCGCAGATAAGGAAACCGGTATTAGGGACCCTCTCGAGCCGGCAAGCCCGTGATACGCCCGTCGCGATTTAGATATCCAGCCTTTTGTTTACCAACATCGCACTCAGACGAAGTGGAGGTTGCACACCGCGATTAGGATCCGCGAAAAAATCCGTGTAATCCGGCTTGTTCGATAACGCTCCACTTTCAATGCCAATAACGTCAGAATCAATGTCGATCTGTCTCGAGCTGTCTCGTTGAATCTGAAGGTATCATTTCGAGTTTTTCGTGTTTGAAAGGTGAATAAGTGATGGGGAAGTGGCAGGTATTTAGATGTAGGTAGAACCACGCGATCGTTAATCGCAGGTATGTGTTCACGAGGATGAAATTGAAGTTTGCAGAGAAAGAATAATCTTGTGTGTGAACGCAGGTGTTTTGGGTTTGGTACCAAATTAAGTGACAGTGATATTGGAGATAATAGTTATTTTCGAGTTCGCTGTGTATCTTTTGATAATTGTGAAACGTTGATGTGCCTGTTGGTAAATTCTCCTTTAGTTTCCATCAAAAAAGTATTCTTACTTTTGTTGGGAACCGCTTCGAACGTTTGAGTTAAAGAAAGATTCTGTAGTTTAGTAGGGATATTGATAAGTATTACAAAATTGTGTCAGGTTCCTTAAAGATAGAATATGAAGAAGGATCCTAAATAAATAAAAACGATCTCTTACAATTCGATACCTTGAAAATATTTAATCGATCCTAAAATAAAATCCTGTCAACCATTGTGTCTCTAATTCTATCTTCATCCTCCATCAAAACTATCAATACATCTATAGTAGAATTTATATTTTGTTCGACCGAAACCAATCCAGGTTTCCATATACCTTCGAATTACCTAAATCTTTCTGAGAATTCAAAGATACCATCCGACTCTTGTTTCTCTCCTTGATCCACCCACCTAAATCCGTACAACCATGGAAGAAAACCACCCATCCAAAAGAAACCGGACCGGACAGTTGATCCCGAAGGAATTCCATCGAACGAATTTCTTTCCTCCGATTTTCACGAGCGAACTATTCAATTATCTGTATTCGGAGACGCGGATGCAAAGGTCAGCGAAGCATCGACGTCGAAGGCGAAGCGTATCCGTTCCAGGCGCTCATTGTTACTCGAGGTTGTTCGATAGGGAAGCTTGCACGCTGATGTTTCCATAAACAGCGAATAATTCGGTGCCGCTTTCTAGCCAGCCATTGTGACCGATCTTTTTTTCCTCCTGTCTCGACGCTCTGTCTCGTTTCACCTATCGATAACGAGACGTAGAAGTTAACTCGACCTGTGAAAACCCCCAGAGACGACCACATATTCGTCCTCTTAGGGAGTTGACCTCGGTCTGAAAAGTCAGGTTCCCGGTTCATTTCCCACTGTCATTAGACGATTTATTTCTCTAAATCGAAGCCCGCCGGGCTAATTAATCGTGATTAGCTCGGCGAGGCAACGTTCGTTCGGTTTCCTGGTGTTGGTTTGCCGCGCGATGCGTGCGCAATTAATTAAAGGCCCGCGCGGTTTGCATCTGCCGGGTGCTTTCTCGAAAGACAATTTACCATCGGGGTCAACGGTATCGCGTTGCTCGATGGTGCGCCGCAGCTCGTGCGTAGCCGGGCCTTTATTCGTCGCCCACGAAGCGGCCTGGCTGCCTCCAGCGGCCGACTAATTAACCGCGATTGATATACGCCCGGCCCCGCGCGCTAGAAACTCTGCGATCGCTCGCGCGCATGGCCCGCGAGCGACCGACACCATTGCAACGTTATGAGGGAATCTCGAAATTTATCGCGACACCGGACACCATCGGCAACGACGCTGAGAACGACCCGGACGACGCGCGCCAACGACCCATTCTCTCCGCATTCTGGTTGCTCGACCAACTTTCGATCGGAGATTAGGAATCGAACGAATGCGGAACATGGTAATTAGATCGCGGAGATTTATGGAATTCATATTTTTATGAATCAAAGAGTAGATTAGGAACGGAGCAGAGTAAAAGCGTTGAAAGCGCAGAATCTAGGCAGACAATTTTTTTTCTCTATTAATACTAGAACTACCGAACCTATTCATCAAAATGACGAGTTTTAGATCTTTTCTTACTTTTATCGAAAGGATACGAATATTTCTACTAAAATTAACATTGATTTTTATTTAGACGAAGCTTAATTACTATAGATATGCTTACTTTATTTAATATCGTTTGAATTATACCGATTTATACGTAGAACATTTAGGTACATATTAAAGATCGGTAGTTCTGGTGTTAAATGTTACGAGTACTATATTTTAGATATTTTATATATTTTTGTACGTTATGTTCGTTCTGTACGTTTGCATCTTCAAATTTTCCACAAGTGCATAGGAATCCGCAGTGTAGTGATAATTGGTAGGTGGTTTGTCGGTCTTTTTTCTTTTTGCAGATTGGATCTTAAGTTGACTCGAATTTAGGTGATATTTTTTGAAATGTTTGTACAGCGGCTGCGAAAGATGTTTCGTTTAAATATTTACTTGAAAATTAATCTCTCTGGATATATTTCCCACAAAGTGGTGAAACTTGCATAAATGTTAGTTGAATTAAGTAAGAGATGACGTAAAATATGTTTGAGCGCTAAACCGTAGTCGGAAGCTTGCAATAGCTTGTTGTGTACAATATCGAACTCAAGTGAAATACATGATGTATATCTCTGATTGTAGTTCCTTATCCTACAAGGTTCAAGTAGATACTTCTTTCATGGAGTCCGATTCTTTCAAATATCAAAGTACTTTTAAGTACATTCTCGAACATTACACGTGTAATTCAAGTAGGTACTTATATATCTTGTAAATAGAGAAGAAGTTAGTAATCGAATTTCACGAAATTAAACGCTTGTATTAATATTTGTCATTCAGACTCACGAATGTATATATATATAGAGAGAGAGAGATTAAAGTTGATTCGATTATTAATTTTTTTCTACAAAAATTGGTGAAATTATGTATTACTGGGATCTTTTTTTCTATATAAATTATCGAAGAGCACTGAATTTTTGGAAGATTTGAAAGAAAACTAAATATATCGTTGAATGGTAATTCTTGGAACATTGATTATTGGTACGGTAGGTTTTCCTATGATAAGGGTCGTTATTGATATCTATGGAGGATTAGAGATAAGGGGAGATACGGAATTTGATGGAGTACTCCACCCAGTGTCTTTTTTTCTAAATGCTTACAGCGATAAATGGATTACAAGTTCTAAGGTATCTATATTTCTTAGGTAGGAAATAACAAAAAATAATAAGCAGAGATTTTACAATGCTACGCTCTCTATTCGTCTCATAATCAATTTTATTTATTTCTACCTTTGCACGTCACTGACATCGTCTGTTTAATGTAAAAAGCATATTGCACTGAATCATTTGTAGGCGAGAACTTTACTGACCTCTCATCGTGAATTACCCAAACCTGGAAACAAATATCTACTTATATAAAACGTTGTACAATTTTCTTACATGAAGATCATTTCTATATTTCCGTTGAATTTAACTCTTTCGTTCATCATATATATAATTTTGAATTAAATACTAAAATATAGTATCGGCGGGATATAATGAATTAAATAAAGTTAATAAATAGTTTAGTTAATAATAACTAGTTTATAAATAGTTTATAAATATAGTCGTATATCTAGAATTAAATAATAAGTAACAATCGAAAAATAAGATGTAAGACAGTTGTGCATGAGAGTAGATAATTGTGAAATACAAATATTCGTAGTTCCTATGATAGACAAAGCTTCAACTAACCCTACGCAGTATTGTATCATACGAATGAAAATCTGGGAAATATTCCAACTTACTAATCAATGACTTATTAATAAGTAGCTTAGTGATAAGTAACTAACTGATATTACTAATAAAATAAAGTTTATGTTCCTAGGCTTCTAACAATTACAGGAAAATTCTCTAACTAATATCCTATTTAGATATATATATATATGCTACAAAAGAGGAAACATAATTTTTCCTATTTAAAATCTTCACGGTGGGCATATATCTATCCATCTATCCATAACTAATTTAAATTAAAACGATGCGAATCATCAAATTCCTATCTCAATAAGATACAACATTGTAATGTTATGAAAAACAAGAAATCAAGAGCCAATGATTTTGACATGTTAGCCAACTCTGCTATTATATGTATACTCGCATAAAAACCCGCAGTTATCTAAACGTGCAAGCAAAAAACACCACCTCAACAAATGTAGAAACTAGAAATTCATGGCGTCTCGCTTGCCCACAGATCACAAGCGTTCGAAACACGTTGATGCCTTGAATCCTAAGCATTTTCAAGTCTCGATGGACGGTCGGGAACGGGTATCGGAACGCGTGGAAAAAAGGCGAGTCGCGACATCGCATCACCGACATTTTTCTCGCGTCCTACCTTCGGTATTGCGGCAATTTGTTTACCGAAACGCAGAAATTTCTGCGACTGGTGGGGCTGCACGATGTTCCCCAGGGGCTAATTAATCGAGAGCGGCGGAAAGTCCACGGTACGTTTCTCTAGGCGGGCCGCTTTCACGATCGCACCGGCCGCCTCGCGAACTAATTAGATCCGCGAGCCGCGCGGCTCGCCTCGATCCGTGAACGTGCGTGCACCGATTATTTCGTAACCGGATTAATTAAGGGAAACACCGTTCACCGTCTCGTTAACGCTCGCGATTGCCCGTTCCTAGTCGTGACCAGAGAAAAAAGGCAAGTTAGTTCGATGTAAAAAATGGTTCCGGTAGCGCGATGAAGATCTTCGATGAACTGTGTCTGAAACAGTGGCTATTGACTTTCTAACTGTTCTTGTCTCGCTCCAAAGCAGCGGGATGATCCAGTTGATAGGAGAAAATTAGACGGAGAAAAATATCTGTTGGAAAAGGCCTGATGAAGCAAGATGATTCTGAACGAGAACTGTAAGTGCGTTTCATTGATGAGGAACGTTTCATTGGTGAAGGGTAGTTAGATGCGGTCAGTTTGGTAATCGTAGTTATTTTGGTACTGTAAGATTTTTTATATTTATTGATATTGTACATATTTTTTGGAATATCGGATGTATGAAATCTTGTAATTACATCTGTAATCATGAAGAGATTGCTATATAATTGTGTACGAATTTTAATTGGCAGCGAAGCATAGTAGAACATAAAGCAGTGGACAAAAGTTTAAAACGATTATCTTTCTGATAGATCACCGCACTATATTATACATACTGAACAACCAACAGTCCGAACTTGTCCTTACGATTACATATGCACTCGCACTTTATCTACAAACGGCTGCGAGACTTTTAAAACGTGAACAATACTTGAGAGAATGAGTACGAAAGGATTCGAAGCTGTATTTGCTACGGACGCTAATTTAAGACGAATATTCAAACACAGCAGCGCTCCGAATTAATCGAACGATAATAAGTCTGTTTAACATGACATACTAAATTTGTGATAACAATTGCTAAATTTAAACAAAAATCATGGCTACAGTCAGCGATTCACGCTCAGAATACAGAAAAATTATTACGTCACTACGCAAGAAGAAAAACACATTTGCCAAAATTTAACAAATGTTATGGGAAAGTCTGAGACAACTTGTACGCGGCCATGGTACCAATAAATTTAGAAAAATGGACGCAATCAAGATGAATCAGGAAACTACAGCAAAGATGGACCACTGCATCCACCGCTTATCCGAAAAGGATCATTTTCGGACTGCTACTGATTTTCAAAATGAAACCTGTGCTACAAATGATCTGAACATTTGTGCAAGAGCCGTTCGGAGGCATCTTCGTGATTTTGACTCCGAAAAGGATCATTTTGGGACTGTTACAGATTTTCAAAATGAAATCTGTGCTACAAATGATCTGAATATTTGTGCAAGAGCCGTTCGGAGGCATCTTCGTGATTTTGACTCCGAAAAGGATCATTTTGGGACTGTTACAGATTTTCAAAATGAAACCTGCGCTACAAATGATCTAAACATTTGTGCAAGAGTCGTTCGGAGGCATCTTCGTGATTTTGACTCCGAAAAGGATCATTTTGGGACTGTTACAGATTTTCAAAATGAAACCTGCGCTACAAATGATCTGAACATTTGTGCAAGAGCCGTTCGGAAATATCTTCGTGATTTTGACCTCGAAGGACGCGTGTTTCGAAAAAATTCGATATTCAGTCGTAAAAATCAGAAGCTAGGAATTGCTTTCGCCAAAACACACAAACACCGAACGTTTCAAGATTTGGGAAAAGTATTTCTTTTGATGATGCAAAATTTAGTAGAATGCAATAACGAACAATTGTGGATTATTGTCTATTTATTATTTATAATATCAATAATTTATCAAGAAGATAGTTGTCTGAAAATTGTGTCCACTGCTGTATGTAGGAAGAATATTTTATTTTTATGTTTTATCGAAATAAATCGTCTTTGTAACTACTTAAAATCATTAATCCTTTAACTATTTAACTACTTTAGCCATCAAAATTATCATACAACATGATTGATTACCGATTATTTAATACTTATTTCTATAGTACATTCACCATCAATAAAAACTAGTTTATTAGTTGCGAAAAAGATAGGTCGTATATAGATTTATTTTAAATAAATCATGAATATCATATACGTTCAAAATAACTGTAAACTGGGTTGTAGGTTGATTTGGTTCCATCAAACTTCTCTATGTATTCAGTTTTCTTTGTTAAACGAGCTATATTTCTCATATACAAGTTGAACTTAATTTTCACAGTGCCCTCCGATCTTGAAATTGGTCCCAATCTATCCTTACACGAGAGTACAACGCTTAAACAAAAGCACTATATTAATACACAAATCTCTGAGAATTTCCGCGTAATTGGTAACATTGAGGTCTACCTTGAGCGTTCCTTTACGCGAAATCAGACGTTCCGCCGTGTACAAGCGAAACAGTACGGTTATCGATAGTACGTACTCCGAAGTTTCCACAAAATGGCGAAAACTGTCTCATCTTTCTCAATGCGCCCATTAATTCCCCGACACCTCGTTTCGCAAGCCTGGTTCTCGACAGCTCCGCCGTGTCTCGCCAGCGAAAAGGTTCGAGTTCAACGAGCACTCGCATTCTCAAACAGCACACGTTGTCAGGGAAAGGGGAAGAGATCTCGAGGGGGATGGAAGGGGCTGTGGAGGGTTGGAGCGGGTAGGGGCGAGGAGGGACGAAAAAAAATTAGCGAGATGCATTTAACAGTTCCCAGTCGTTCTCGCGATAAATCATTAGCGATTGGTGGAAGGAATATCGCTCGGTATAATATATTATCGTCACTCGGCCCATAATTTAGACTCGCGGAAGAACGGTCGACGCGGCGCAATTAAAATAGTAATAATTTATTATCTTGCTTGGCGCGGCGACTCGTGTTTACGCGCGAACGCGGTCGTGCGCGCGCCGGCGAACACAATATTCTCTCTTCGCTGGGTATAATTGAAAGAACCAGACGTGGATACCCGAAAAACTTTCGTCGAGGGTTAACGAGACAAACAGACAGGGAGAGAGAAGAGAGAGAGAGGGGGGGGAGGGAAAGAGAGAAGGTACCTAGAAGAAGGAGAAGCGAGGAAACGTGAGTTCTCCGATTGAAGCGAGAGCTCCTTCGTTATCGTCGCGAGAAGACAGTTCCATTGGAGTGAAAGACGAGTTATCTCGTCGCGTTCGTGGCGTGGTCCGAATCCGACGGGCGCGGCGCCGCGCATTGAAATCACCGTGGCGGGCCACCAACATAGCCGGAAATAGGTGCTCGTCCCGCTCGAAACACCGAGATCCCGAGAAACCCGTCGCGTCGTCGATCGACCGTCCTACTTCGCTCCATCCTTTTCTCTTGATTTTCCTTCATTTCGAGGTGAAACCTTTCGAAAGATGTAGCACGCTTCCGTGTATTCACGCTACGGCACACCGCGTCTGAGTTATTTCTCATGATCCGGGCCGGGCGTTCCGAAGGCGTCAAATTATTAATCCTAACGACGCTCGTTAAGAGTCTACGTTGCACCAGGGAGGAAGAAGTACGTACGTCGCGCTGGGAGGTCAATTTCATAATTTCCAGTTGAACGACAATTTAATTCGAACGTTTCACCCGTATTTTCCCGCGCACCTCTCCATGAATATTTATACCGACGCCGCGACTTCTCGCGTGAAGTTATGCGAAGGAAATTGTTTCTGATGCGGTTGATTCGGTACGCTGATGCTTCTGTTGGTAGATAGGTTTAGATCGAGAGTGTCGGCTAAATTTGTAGCTATAAGCGATAGGGTTCGATGTCTGATACGATAAGCAGACTATTATTATGGCACAGAAGCGTGCGTCAGGTTGGCTTCGTTGCAATTGAATTGTAACGAACGTTACATTTTATTGGAAAGTACAATCGGTTCGTACGAAGTTTCATGTACTTATATATTCACGAATTATTCTAAATGTATAACGTAACTGCATATTCTTTGCAACCAGTTTATCAAAAACATTCTTATACATTAGCGATTATTAGATCGCGGATGTTTATGCAAATTTAAACAGATATCTGCTTCACCCTTGGTACATTAACATTTTGTTCATTTTTACTGTACAATATCAATGTCCAATATCATACGTACAAAAACGTCTATGCTCTACTAATTCCAATCAGCAACGGTACATATAATTTAATATGAATACATCAGCATAACTTAAACACACAATTACTTATCGTCGATATTATCTAAAAAATTCTCTTTCCTACCTCGCCACACTGTAGTTCCACAAAGAATATAAAAGATCCAGGAAACGATATCAGAAACGGCCTCATTGTAATTACGCGAAATTCACCAAGTACGAAACACAGGCCGATTGGAAGGATGGCATGGGACGGGACGGGCGCGTCGGTAATCATCGTCAGGATCGCGCGTAATGATGCACGAGTTTCGCATGAAACGCGCGGCCCGATCATGGCGGCGAGATGGTCGCACGTCCCGCAGTACCAGAACGAAATCCAAAATTAGTCGAGCCGTGTGTTTCCGACGACTCGAAATGTAATCCAGTTATCTCGGCTGATCGGGCCTCCATTAAAACGGCCCTGACTACTTTCTCTATCTGAAACGATCGACCGTTTAATGGACACCCCGAGTGGCGAGTATCGGGCCGGTTCTCGATTTGCGCCGATTCAATTAAAAATGAGGGCGTCCATTCTTCGGCTCGCATTTACCGCGGACGGCGTTAATTGACGTGACGACCGTGATCATCGACGACGAGGGGGGAAAACAAGCAAAAGAAGAGACAAAAGGGAGCCCATCGGAACCGGTGTGCGCCTCGGGACAGGTTGAGAGGTTTCCCGAACGTTGCCGGAATGCCGTTGTCTGCTTGAAAATTATAGCCGTCGCGAATTTCAACGCTTCGCCTTCTTACGGAAAAGGTTTCTTTGTTCCTTGAATCTTGCTTGATCTTTCTTTCTTTTTTTCTTTTTTCTTTTTGCACGTGTTTTATTCGAAGACGCGATAAAATGTCGTGTAGGTTATTGATAATAGCTATAATGAGAGAGATTGTGCTTTTGATAGCGAGGGAATGGTAATGTTTTAGAAAATTGGATTAGGTTTCGTGATTACTGTTGGATCGTGCAGTTTTAACGCTTTGTGGCTGGTATTATTGGTAGAGTCTGAAGCGCTGTTTTGTACCTAGTTGGGTTTTTAGAGTTGCCTATCAATTGTGAGTTATATAATTTAGTATTTAAGCAAATTCAGTACCTATAAGAGATATGGGAGTACTTATTATTAGGAGGTTTGGTGCTGTCAAACGAATCGTTGTAAATGCTCTCTCTGTTTCTACCAAACATTTATCGGTATGTTGTTAGGAATTATACGTATTTATCAAAGATCCTTTGAATAATATCAGTGTCTTAAAATTCTATATCAGTATAATACATAAAATTTTTCTACGTTTTCTCAAACGAAATTCCTTATCCAATTTGCCTGCGAACCTTAAAATGTTTGCCAGTACTGGAACTCGATATTCTCCTTTAAAGATTTCTACCGCATTAAAAGCGTATACTTATACGATGTATCAAACACCAATATCAAACGATTTTAATCATTTATTTTTCACATAAACATTAATTTTACGTCCAATGTACGCGCTTTAAATTTAGAATCGAAAACCAACGATTTATTTTTAATTTTTGTATTTACGTATCGAGAGTACGACGCAATTTCGATGCTGGATGTTGGAAGCTTTTCCGGTTTCGTTGAAAATGGAGTCGAATCGCGCGCGATTCGAGGACACGGGCCGCTCGTAAATTTTTAACATCGTTGATTAAGCATCGGGACGTGGAAGAACCCGAGCCGGGTGGTCAGATGTCGAAGTCGTTACGAACTTTTTACCGCCGGTCGTTACAAAGTCGAAATAATGCAGTTTTGCGTTTCCACGCCGATTTTTAAGCGTCGTAAATTTGCGTTCATCGGCGATGTTTTGCTCGCGCTTCGCCACACCTCGTTGGTCCCGTAAACTCGAAATCGTTGTGACGGGTTTTGTGTCTTCGACTCGCGTTCCCTTCGCGGTAATCATCCATCTTCCTATCTTATCTACGGTCTTCCGATCGTATTTTCTCCGAAAAATTCGGAAAATGTTCGTCTTCTATTTGCGAAGTAATATTTTGGATGCTCAAGATACGACGAGGTCATTTTCTGCCTTCTTGATATTTGCTAGGTGTTTGATCGACTTGTATCGGTGTTTGACGATTGACAATACTCATCGATAATTCTATAACTAGTACTTACTTGTTACGAGTTATGAACTTTTAGTACATTTTTAGTACATTTATTTTTTGATAAAATTGTCAGCTTTACATATTTACTCTTCTTATCGTACGAAGTATGAAATGTATCTTTCGATGATCATCCGATCTCATTTCGGATTTCAACGGTGATAATAAAAATTGTTTTCGGACATTTAAGCAGAGATGTAATTACGTGTGAATTTATAATGTGTATGTGCATGTGTATAACAAATTTACCATCATCTACTATAACTCCAATTTCTATTCTTTAATAAGCAGCTGAATAGAAATTACGTATAATGCTTCAACATTTGGCATTAGTTCGACGAATCAATGAACAACTAACGCTCAATTAACTAGCAGCTGAAAATAATTCTTGACCTAAATCAATTTTCGTGAACGATAGAATCGAATCTACCTCGCGTTTCTTTAACTTAAATGCTTTAAATTAAAGTACCCTACAAAATAACTGACATATTTGCTGCATATGCAAATTATATCAATTGTGAATTATTCCATTCATTGTCGGTTGAATAGTTGTTAACATCGGATTGCTCGAAACCACGGACGATGTGAAAGATCTGGCAGGGAAAGGTGCTGTTCCACGACGAATATTTACAACCACCGCTATCGTACCTCCCCTGCTAATAAGCACAATCCGTAACGAAGGGTTGACTCGACCGTTGATTAAGAATTCCCGTTTGCTTGCTTCTACCGTGGGTGCCTTTCGGTAGTCTTCGGAGCGCCTTAATCTGCTATTCATAAAGAACGGAAGCCAAAGAAAGAGGAAAAAAAAAACAACTGGGAGGGTGGAGAGAAGCAGAGGATGATGCCTCTCTTCGCAACCCTGTTACGAGGGATTTGCATGAGACTGTCAGAGAATAAGCTCGATCGAATAACTTTGTGTGGCGTGAGTACGCTTTCGCGTGGCGCATCGTAAAACGCTCTATCCGATTGTTTCCTATCGTCGAAGTCTCGCTCCTCCATCCCCTTTTTACCTCTCGCTCCCTTTTCCTTTCCACGAAAAATCCCAAGGATACATATTTGCATAACGTCGCGAGTATCCACGCTCTCACAGAGAGACCAGACACAATCGTCGTCTTGCTTTTAATAAACGCACTCGTTTTATTCTCGATTACCAATTCTCATTCCGTGGCTGGCTTCGGTTTTCCTCGGCGGCGCACGAGCCACCCCTAATCTCGTATTCATAAAGCTCGAACGTTCCTCGTTTTCTTTTTCTTTCTCTCCGTGTGTTTGGCCCCCTTTTGTAATTTGCATGAGGAACTAGCTGAAGTTCGCTCGACCAACGAAGAGGAAGCACGCGCCGCGAGCTGCCGCTGCTGCCACCGTCGCCCTTTCGCCTCGTGGCTGACTTTCAATAGAAATAGATCCGCAGATCCATCCCGGGACCTGCAGCCTCGCTTACGCCTTTGCGCGTGGAAAGTTGGCCCGTGCGCGGTACCGGCCCGATGCCACTTATTATCATAAGGCATTGACGCAACACGTGCCGGGCATGCGTCCGATTTGTCGCCACGTTTCGACGTGTTTCCGTAGGATCAATGGGATTCCGTCGATGCTGTACTCGGAAGGGTTCCTCGTGGTGCATAGATTTTGGATAAACAGTCGGTTTAAAGTCGAAAGCTGCATGGATAGCCTCGATTAAGAAGCTGTCTTTGGATACTCGCCGTTTCGAATTTGTTAAGTGGAACGTTAATTACCTTAACCAAGGATTTCTAGTATCTATAGTGATTTTGCCTTAACCTAGATTTCATGAAATTAAAGATTAATGTGGATATATCAATTTGAGTCAATAAATGTAGATATGATATGATATGATGTATTTTTAAAATGAACGGAACGATACACAAAGAGATAGAAGATTTCTAAACAAAGAAATTATTATGTTTAATGCGACTGTATTTCTCCGATTGGCGGATTAACAATGTTCTGTCAGATTACCTGAAGATATTATATGAAACAATAGAAGTTTTCGTCAAAAACGTTGGACGATTTAAACTCTTTTGATATTTTCATCATCGTTCATTCATTCGTCATCATTGTTAAACTATAATTTGAAGTTGTTTAAGATCTTAACAGTTATGTTTTGCCTTTTACGCACTTCATAAGCAAAGTTCTACGATATATGTATTTTATCAAACGTTACTTCGATTGGTATAATAAACGCAACCTATGCAAGTATGCAATTTATTTACGATTTTTCGATATCTGTCGAGATTTTTACGTGTTTCCTTGTCTAAATGATTGTTGAACGCAGTGAAATACGGCGGATTACCGTTTTGCTGGTTTAAAAGCGAAAAGTCTCAATCGGTTCTCGCCGTGTCGAGTTAGTTTTTGGGGAAGTGAAGTTCGATCATAAAAATATATCTTATATTAAACGCATTGACTCCGAATGTCTGGTATCGTAAAAATTCGCTATAAAATCAGAGAGGTTTTCTGTGAATCGAGGACAATTATGAAGGACCGAAAATGGTCGGGGACCAGTAAAACAGGTATACCAGGCAACGGGCTTTCGTTTTAAATTATTTTGAAGCCTTTTCGAATCACTCTACGTTTTCAACCTTATACCTTGTAACGTATGAACGAAACTGTCCTAAGAACAAAAAAAGAATAATTGTTTTCGGCACTAAATCACTACTTTAATTGCTTTAATTATATCCTAGCCGTTGATTAACCTGGAACTGGCCCCACGCCAATCGGTAACCCAACGAATAAGTGGTACCTGTAATTTTTATCTTACTACTTAAAGAATTCTATAATGTATCTTGATTATACGGACAAGTTTGTATGTTGTCTCAAGAATATCTCTTGTATGCAATTATATTTCTAGCAACAACCGATAGAAATGTCACACACGATAAAATCTACCTATATCTCTCGTGTTTATTATACTTGTCTTTTAAATTGTACAAAAGCTTTCAACTTGAATATCCGTGAATTTCAACAACATAAATAATTTAACTCGATAGAGAAACTTTGCATATTTCGAGCAAAAATCCAGAGCACGTAGTTTCTTTAACCTTCTACCGTTTTCTTAACGACATTAAAACGCATTCAGACTTCAAATTAACAAGAACTATTAAAACCATTCAACCTTCGAATAAATACTAAAAATCAAAGCGTACCTAACTCTTGCTAAGAAAGACATTGCTGTAAAAAAATTCTTTTAAGCTTCTTTAGAGTTACAAACGTAGAAGCGTAAAAAATAATGCTGTTTCGTAAGCGTGAATTTTCACGTTGATAAATTTTATTAACAAAATAACGTATTACTCTATCGAGACAATAATTCTCCGCATTCTTTGGCAAACTGACGTTTCTCGCAATGACTTGCGTCGTTCTGAAAACAAGAATAGAATCTTATCTTCCATGATAATTCGTAAGAGAACCGAAGAAGGAACAATTTCGCATAAAATCAATTTAAACGATACGAGTAGGAAAAAACGAGCAGGAAAAGAACAAAAAGCTGGGTTATTTCGCACGAAAACGCGTTGGTTTCCGAGCAAGTTTCCAGAGTGGCCGATGCTGCACGAAATCTACCTGGCTAAAGCAGCGCGTTCTTTACGATATCTCCGCGAGTGTCCGTGTTAGCGGACAACGAGGGAGAGCCATGAATATGACTGAGACCCGGTATTAGGTGCCTTTATGTCGGCACAATACCGTTTATTAT
This sequence comes from Bombus affinis, assembly GCF_024516045.1. Classification (NCBI taxonomy): domain Eukaryota; kingdom Metazoa; phylum Arthropoda; class Insecta; order Hymenoptera; family Apidae; genus Bombus; species Bombus affinis. The sequence goes on along the minus strand of NC_066349.1, from coordinate 13,074,615 downwards.
CATAATCTATTATCGCGGCTTACGTGAACGTGCCTCGGCTGGCCCGTTACTAACGCGAAGCCGGGGTTGCGGCCGATACACGTCGAATCCTTTCACGCTCGTTACTCGACACGGCCCTTCCAGGGATTGTCCTTGAATTTCCTCTTCCCTCGCCGCGTTTCGAGAAACGCCCGGATCCAGTCGTCTTCCACCGATTCTTCCTTCGAACGATCATTGGTCCACTTCTTGTAAAATCTCCGCCAGTCGAAGCGGACTCGCCTCGGATTTTTCCTTTCGTCCTCGCGGTATGTTTACTAAGTGCGACGATGTTTGCGTGCCTACGGTGACACGTCGTAATTTGGATTCCAGCTAGCCTGGAGGTAATGTCTCGTGGAATTTTACGTGGATAATCTTTTGATACGGTTTAGTCAGTTTTGTTTGCACAAGGTGGTCGAAAGAGGTGTCCTTCTTTATTCTCTTTTGATGATCGTTGGTGGTGAATTCTCATACTTGCTGATGTTTTTTAATGTTCACAGGAGATGTTTAGAGTTTTGAGGTTGGAAATTGATAGAGACGAATTTTATTTCAACGAATTCTTTCGACGCGTATGACGATTCCTCGTGTTTCGTGATGTTTATCTCTTTTTTATCAAATAACAAAATTTAGCAAAAATTAGAAACGAAACGATACACAAGAAAGTGGAAAATCCTGGGTACAAACATTATTATATTCAACAATTTGCCCTTTACAAATTTTACCATTCTTCTTTAGTTTACGATATTAATTTTCAAAGCTATCGTTCATCATCGGCTTCATCAACGTTGCTCAAGACAGATACCAGTAAAAATTGTCCTGTGATATTACACGAATAAATTTGTGTTCTCTTACTTTCGTAAGTACTTTGTTTTGGATATTGAATAATACAAACTAATACCGAGTAATTTCAACTTGATCGGTCGATATCAGCATAGTTAGGAAGATTTTTATCGCGGCGATAAAGATTCCGGGAATCGATTATATTCGATAAATTCACGTATCGTATATGATTTATTGTCTCGTGTTTAGTTAGAACGTGGGAGGTCCACGGAGGTGTCGTTGAAAATATTCAAAGAACGGATGCAAATTAATATTTAAGCTACAAGGTGTTTTGACATCCGGACCAGTGGAACGTTTCAGCGGCGTGTATTCGGTTTTTAAGCAGCGCCCGTTTTTAATATGCATCTTCGCGACGGCTGTGGGACGTTCTACTGGAAAAAATTACGCCTCTCGATCATAAATGCCAACGGAATGACCGTTAAACCGAAGATGTACACAGCGGTGGGCATTCAGTTTGGTTTGCTTTTTAGCGACGTTCACCGACGCGTCAAGTGTTAGTTAACGAGGAGAGGAAAGCGGTCCGGCTAATGACCTAATTTTTACATAATTTTTATACGTACCGATTTATCAAGTCGGACGTTTCAGTAATACAGGCGCTAAAATCGTTTTCGATGCTCGGTAGCTTTCGTTCACTGATGCAAACGCGAGCTCGTAAGATCGACATTCCACGATTTATTCGTCTGCCGTTCGAATTTTTTAACTTCTCCTCTTAACGATATCTTTTGGCTGGCACTTGTTGGAATTTGTTATTTGCTCTTGAATTATTGTGATCCACAATGACGATGTTTTTATCTGGTTGGTTCTCCATGGTTCTCCATTCGGGTAACCCGGTAAAGTATGACATAAGCTAACACTTAAAAAAAATGGTATTATTAGATATGCGCAACGCTAATAATCTTTAGTATCTTTCTTTTATACCACATTCGTTTACTTTGGAAAGTTTTAGTGTCGCGCAGTTAAGATTCTAGCGGTAATTTGTGTTTAACCGTAGCTCAGTAGTAAAGCTTGCTTTTGAAATAAGAGATTACGAAGTTTAAACGTTCGATGTTCTTTGTCGTTATTAATACAAGCATCAGCCGGAATAGAAAAATCAGTTTTACGATTTGGTAATTGAACTATATAGTACAAATAATACCGCTCGAATTTACTATCTTCCATGTAGAAACTTGTTAACGACCTTAAAGCCGTTAACGATCTTGATAAAATTTCATTCTTCGATTTCTTTTCGACGAAATTTCACTACTGGAAAACGTTTCAAACGTTTGACTTAACGGACGATTATATAATCCAGTAAATATATTGCTAAATATCCTATAATCTTTGCATATTTTTTCAAACCTATGACTGTAAAAAGTTATTGCTTAGTGCATATAGATAAAAGACCCAGTTTGCCTACAAAATGTTAAAAGATACGTTTGCCTACGGTTAAGTGCTAATAAAAAAAGGTAAACAATTAATAACAATCGTAATGAAAATTCTTTTCTGAGCGAAATCGCGATCTGCCCGATCGTAAAGCTGCATAATCTCTTATAGCCAACCGTCATGGTATTTCATCGAGGTTCTGGCTCAGGAGTTAATTATTCGTAACAAGTCTTAAGGAGCTTCCTTTATTCTTCAATATTGACTGAAAACTCCGTAAGTGGCGTTCCCCGAATACGTACCGTGTGTGCTATTCGTTTGATTAATATAAATCGGTCGTGCGGCTGGGTACGCTAATGGCGCGGGGCAGTCGTATAACTGCAGGAATTAAATACCGCTTAGCATTCTTCGGATCGGGTCTACCTACGATTATGCTCTTATCTCGCTCTTGAACATTCATCGAGGAATGACGCTCGAGCGAGAAGGCGCTAGCACGCTGTGGTTTCCGCGCGGTATTATCTCTAATACGCCATGATTTCGCGCGAGGGCTTCCTCTTCTCTTACCGTAGATTAGTTACGATTTCTTCGTCGCGTAACGAACACGTGTTCGGTGTTTTGCATACACATTTACTACGAATAACTATAATAACATCAATCGTATAATCGTTTCAAAAACAACGACGATGCGTTGAACGTTTGATAAACGATTTAAAAAGGACTTAACCCCCTTGCAATCTATTAATCGATATCGTTAGTACAATTTTACATGCCACAATGTGGTACCAGTTATTACTATTACCAAGTTATTAAGTGACAATTTTCACGATAAAATAAGCCAAATGTTTTTTTTACAATTTTTGTCAGTTTCACAAATTTATACAGAGGATCGCCTTCGCAAGTTACGATCCTGTTTCTGATTATCTCAATTGAAATTTGTAAAAGAGTACTATAACTTGTATCTTGTCGACCCGTTACTATTATTCATCGCTAAATTATTGCGCAAGGAGATAACGATCCATCTCTATATAGATTGCTCTATTCTCGAAATCAATATATGCAAATAAATAGAAAAATCTCTACTTAATTCAAAGCTCCAAAGATCTCACACCACGAGCTACCGATACCAGGCGAAGCTTTCACGTTGAAATCCTTCGATCTTAGCTCCACGATCTTAAAATTCATCAACGACCGCATGCCGATCAAGTTCCCGCGACACGTTTACAAAAGGGAACTTCTTCATTAGACCCATTCCATTCCGCGCACGTGCAATTACATTTATCGCGGCGGCGATCTCACGCAATATTCTCCCCTCCCTTATCAGCGTTAACACGAAAACGCATGGTATCGCGACGATGGGGACGAATGGCGAGAGACAACGAGAGCCGACGCGACAGTTCAGAAGAGACGTATATTCCTGCGAGAATTTTTCCGATCGTTCGGAAAGATTAGTCTCGGTCAGCGCAACACGACAGTCCACAGACCACCGATTTGATTCATTGTGTGTCCCTTCTCTCGAAGGTGTTTATTTTATTTGATAATTACCAGCGAGCGGTCGTGCGAGAACCCGCTCGGCGAACGGTGGTCATTAGTGGCTTAATTATATCTCGCCGGCGATTATTCCGGCATTTCTGCCTATATGTATGATAGTACGTGTGCACATGTATGTGTTTCAGCATAGTGTAAGTGTGTGTAGTGTATGTATGCATGTATATATATATACATATATAGACTACATGGACACACTATATAGACGAAGATGTCGAATAAGAAAGGGACGAAGAGGGTGACGGGCGAGGCGAATACGAGCGTTGGTAGACTATAAAGGCCATCCTTGGACGGACCCTCGTAAAAACGCACTTTGTTGCCTCCTTAAATCCTGATAATTCCACGCTTCGCCTCTACCCGCCGATTACGGCGTAATCGCGTTTCGCCGGGCTTCCCGCCGAGATCTGGAAGACCTTTTTTCGTTACGAAACGGCCGCGTCTCGTTCGGATTAATTGCGACGCTTTTGTCTTCCGACGATTCCGGTCGCGCGCGAGCCCGTGACCCCAACCGATCGATAAGTATTGCATTCCTTTCCGATGTGATGGTGAGAGCTTGAAAGGGTTACGGCCGAATCATGGTGATTTTCGAACGTTCCCAACAAAAAGGGAATTTTCGTACATCGTAGGTGGAACGGATGGTAGAAACGTCTTCTCTCTTTTTGAATCTTCCAGTTCCACGCGCCGGTGGTTCCACGTGATTTCGTATGCGCGCGCAGCTTCGCGGCTAAAGAAGTTTTTTGAAACCAAAGGGTGGATATGAAGATTTTCTCTTTTCTTTTTGGTGCTCGGTGTTTTTAGATTCTGAGAACGTGTAACGCACAGATTATTATACAGGGTGCTCCATAAATTTTCCGTGATATATTTTGTTAATAAATTCTGTAGAGGATGGTTGGTCGTGTGGTTTAAACGACGATATTACTCGATATTGGAACCATCAAATGTATTAAGTCATCCCATAAGTTCGTACCGACTTTTGTGTATACATTTCATGTGTCGATTTATAGACATACAGCGATAAGGGACCAATGCACTTGAGCTTAGCTGATCGAGAACAGGCTAAAGCAGATTTTCGTGGGTATAAGATCGTAATATAGTGAACACAGTGACTTCTAACAGTAAAAAATCACGAGTGAAATGCGTATCCATTTTCGACATCTCATGTTATATGAATTTCGGAAAGGAAGTTTTGTAATAATTGCCACGAAAAACATATGTGCTGTTTACGGAGAAAATGCGCTCTCATCTCACACCTGTAGGAAGTGGTTCCAACGTTTTAGAGCTGGGAATTTCTGTTTAGAAGACGAGGAACGCTCCGGGCGTCCTCCTCAGACAGACGAAGATAAAATTCGGGATCTTGTTGAAAAATCACGAAGTTTGACAGTTCAAGAGATGTCGAATGTTCTGAAAATACCTAAGACAACGATTCATAGGTGTTTAAAAAAAATGAGGATGGTGTCGAAGTTGAACGTTTGGGTGCCCCATGAACTTACGGAACGGAACCGTCTTGAACGATCAACAGCGTGCATGTCATTACTTGCGCGTAATAAACACGAGTCATTCCTTAAACGCCTGGTAACTGGTGATGAAAAGTGGATACTTTACGAAAACTCTGAACGGAAACGTAGCTGGTCCCAACGAAATCAGCTTGTGTGTATGGTGGGATTACAAAGGAATACTCTATTTTGAACTTTTATCTAGTGGTGATACCATTAATTCTGACAAATATTGCACTCAGTTAGAAAAATTAAGGGAAGCACTAGCTGAAAAACGACCAGGTTTAGTGAATAGGAACAACGTTATCTTCCATCGCGACAACGCTAGACCGCATGTCGCGGAAAGCGTTACAAAAAAAATTGTCTGAATTTAATTGGGAAATTTTACCACATCCCCCATATTCCCCAGACATTGCCCCATCTGATTACCACCTGCTCAGAGCATTACAACACCTTTTAGTAGGTACAAAATTTGAAAATATTGACATTCGCAAAAATAGCTTAAAAAATTATTTTAAAGAAAAACAAGAGAACTCTTATCAAGACGGAATAATGGCCCTACCAGAAAAATGGGAAGAAGTTGTACAACGAGAGGAGGATTACATTTTTTCATGAAACTGAAAGGTATGTAAACAATCTTAACATATATAACCGCTCGAAAAACGGCACGAACTTATGGGATGACCTAATATTTAAAAATAATTAATAAGTACAGAGAATGTTCGCTAAGATGCTCGGTACTAACTGATTCGTTAAAGACTGTGTATTGATCGCTAATAAAATCGCTCGAGACTGAGACTGAAAAACTGACCACCTTACGGTCGTGTTCGTTTGTTTATACTAGTCAGGAGAATACCGGAAAATTTAAATTCGTCTTTGTTTGACGGTTGCACGTAATGGCGACATTGTTTTGCCCGAAGTTTATTCATTATTTGTTGAGATTAGTTGATGTATAAACAGAGAAACGCGTGGATAAACTGTAAGGTAGAAAATATATTTTGATACAGAAGTGTAATATGTTAATATTCCACTTAGTATTTTAATACAGAATACTTTTATTATAATAATAAAATATTTTAATACAGAAATATAATTTGAGCTGATCCAGATCCGCACGCTAGCAGTGTTACCCTATAACTGAAAACCCCGAAGCCAACGTCGCCTGTCTACTGTTTATGGTCCGCTTTCGTCCCAGTCTTTTGTTTATACGCTGTCGATAGCTTCAGTGCTTAAGAAAACTAAAAAGACCAGATTGTAGAGTTTTCTTAAAAGTAGTGACCACTTCAACATTATTACATTATGTATGTCTTAACGATGTTGATACTCCGAGACAAAACGACAACATGAATTGTCCTCTAGCTCGTGTGCCGCTACAGTTCTACAAGTAAAAATAAGATTAAAGTGCCATAGCAATATAGATCGATTAATTTATTAAGAAGTTTGTCATCGACACAGATTCGATAAATTATCTATAATAAATTCTCCAGACTATTCTATTCGATAATGGAGATTATACAGTGTAGCAAAATATACATTCTCTCTTACTTTTTGAAATTCACGGAACGTAATTATTAACGAGTCGCCGATCTCAGATTTTTCATTTACGTTTCGAACGAAAGAATTTTATTCTACGTTTCTTGTTACTCTCTCCATATAACATTACTTACTTACGAGTTTCAGTACCAATTAGACCACAGCCTGTATAAATAATTGCGAGGGTTATTAAAATCGAATTATTAAGTTGTTATTTTGAACGATCAAACGAGTTAATGTTTGAAGTAAATAGACTGGTATAACGGAATGTGCGGAGAGAAAGGAATGCAAGATGCAGTAGTGATGTCACCATATCTATTATTACGTCAGATCACATTGTTTAAATTGATAAGATTTATGCTAATGTGTCTTTGAATTATATTATCGCTTTTACCGTTGTTTTATAATGTTGCTATTTATCGCCGTGCTGAATATTAATCGAGTTTCTGTGTCATTCGAATATAATGATCGATTTTAAATTCTCTATCCGTGTTCCACAAATTGTTTATTCTCGCACAGTAGAGAGATATTGAATAAATGTAATTGTTCTTTAACATTAAGTATGCTAACAATTCTTCGTACCTTTTAATATTAAAGTTCTTATTTTATAACCGCACAGAATTGCAAATTTATGCGCATCTTTCCGAAAAAGAGAATTAGCTCATATTTCTCGCGAAGATAAACCATATTCAAATAATTAGCATAGCGTTTTACAGACACAGAGAGACAAATAATTCGCGGAAAAAATATCTTATGAAACTTTCTAAAAAAAAGTCTAAACTTTTTGAGATTAACGATAAAATCTACGAGATTAAAAAAATGTTGCTATTCTTCTCTTCGCGTTCTTCGGCGAAAAACTTCGTTAAAAAATTCGTGTTATTGCATCGATTTCAACGATCATAATTACCCAGTGAATCGTAGCACGGGGTAATGTTCGAAATTGCAATTTGACGATTGTTAATAACAGCTTACGCCCTGCGAAACGGACAGGCAGAGCTCGGAGAATTCAGTCGAACGGAGGAAGAAACAAGTTCCGTGTTTTAATCCTCGTGGAAAGTCGTCCTCACGCTGCGATTTGCATTTGTAAACGCGGCTTAAAACGCGAGAGCACGTTTTCCGGGTTCAACCGGTTGTGCCCTTTTGTTGTATTATTAGCTTCCTATTGTCGACTAATATCTGAACCGAAGTGCTGCACAAGTTCCTCGCGAGGATTTAATAAGTTCATGCAGGTTCGAAAGGGAAAAAAAATAATCTCCGAGCAATAAGTTAAAGAGGATGGTCATTCCGAAGAGTCGCAAAAATCATTTATTCCCACAAGCTTCTTAAGGAACGAAGAATATGTCTGGAAGTTTCTTCCACGTTGTGCTCTCCTGTGCGTGCAATTTGTATTTTGTTAATCGTCGATGTAGACGATGTCGAGCATTTTGTTTCTCTCGAGTTCAAAGTTCAGTATTTAGCATTAGAAATATCAGTGTTTCGTTCGTTTGATATTCTCCCAACATATATAATATTTTACTTGTTACTTTTTTTAAACTTTACCATTGTCTCCAGGAAGACACAGAAAAATTCTCAGCATTTTTTCGAGTAAAAAATTCACGAATAGAATTTCTTTTCTTAGTAAAAATACTAACTTTTATCGATTTATTGATGAGTCAAAAACGATGCAATCAAATGTTCTAGCGTTAATTCTGTAGGTTATTAATATGTGCTGTATCAAATGTTTCAGCAAAACATTCTTCGCTATACGTCTGAGTCGTATTGTTCGTAATCACGTTCTCCCTCCGCAGCTTTTACATATTTCGCATTCAAATTACATATTACCATAAAGCGCTATTGCGTAGGTACAGGTATTTCCAATTACGCGTATCGCCATTGCATATCGGAAAGAACTCGATAATTCTTTCACCTCCGTTTTGAATATTTAATAAAACGAAAAGATTTGTTTCTCGTAAGAAGCACGAGAGAGGAACTGCTTAAAAACGCGTTTCCTATACGCGGAAACGCGATACGCATAATCGGACAACGAGACTTGCCCCGTGGTTCCGTCATTAATGTAATTACATTTTGTCCGCCGGAATTACAGTGATCCAAGGGTGAAATAGAAGCAACGAGAACGAGGGAAGAAAATAGGAGAAGAAAAAGCGTAGCCAGGCTCCCTTTCTTTCTCTTGGCCGATCATTTTAATTGCATCTTTCGAGTGCTCCTTTAATTTTTATGGGTCGCGTTCGCCGCGCATACGGAAAATTAAAGGGACCCGTGGCTGCTCGGCTCCGATCTTAATTGGAACGATCGTCGATCGACGCGTAAGAGCTGACGAACGCCGTCACAATATTGCCGTCGGCCCTGTCGCTGTCAATTAAACCGGATCTAACGATACCCGGACGAACGTTCGCCAATTGTTAACGTCCTATACGCAACAGAAATCGATAGGGTATGATAGGGTTTATTTGAGTCAAACCGAGTAAATAATTTGCCTCAAAATTCGCCAAATTCGTTTATCAACGATTTTTAAGCGACTTATATTTGAAAACGGGCCAACTCGCTATTAGTTTCTTGATAAATAGCGAAATATATCATGTATTGACAGTTTCATCAGTTTTCTATGAGAATATAATTTGTAATTATCAAATATGAGTCGTAATCATCGTAATTCAATAGCGTGCCTATGTTACTTTATTTCTACAAGTTATTTTGTCGTTGATTATATCAGCTCGCATCCTAATATTCCCTTGCTGATTCCAATAATTCTATCTACCTAACGTTACTCGAATTATTTTCTCATCTTTCGTATTTTCTCTTCCCTTACTCCCTAAAGTACGCGATATATTCTCATTCTTTTAATCAAACTTGTTGTATACTATGAGACACCATTAGATCGTCCCGTGCAAACTTCAAGATCGCATTCTAAAATGTACAAGCTTAAACGATTCAAATAGTCCTATCTTACTGCTATATGCATCGAGTCCAGTCGACGCGTTTCGTCAATGTCTCACGTTTTATCGACAACGGAGATCGCGTTTCTCCGACGATCAAGAAAGTCCTCGAATGAGACGAGGAATTTCAAAGGAATCGGACATTGTAGTCTTTTGCGTGGAATTCGATTGGACGGAATGGCGGCCTCGAGAACCAGAGGACGGTTAGCCGGCATAACAGATTCGCATTCCTGACACTCCGCGACACATAAACTGCAATTTGCGGGGCGTTTCAGGTGCACGTCGCGTCTCTCGTTTTATTCTGCTCGCCAAAAGTCCGCCGCGTGCACGCGATCGTCGTAGATCGTCGCGTCGCGCGGCCGCGATTTACGAAGTCGAGTGGTTCGTTCTTGTCGACTGTGAAGGGATTGGCGAATTTACAGGCGCGAAACGCGCCGGAAGTGGCGTGCATAGGAAGAGGTGTTTGAAATGGCGTATATAAAGTGTCGTGTAAGTCGTTATGTCATTGCAATCAGTAAAGGAGAGTGACTCTAAATAGCGAGGAAATAAATCAAAAATATAGGATACCATCTTTCCACTTGAGGCTTTATTTTCGCGAAAATAGAACGATGTTCTTTGTTAAGCCCTTTTTGTAGAAAATACAAGAACCTATAGGTATCGTCGAATTTTGTGCGAATTTGAGCTTTTCGTTTATATTCCGTTATTGATATTGAACAAGAAATTTATGAGATAGTCTCGTACAATGAGTAATATCGTGTATTGTATTCGGATTTTGAAATTAGCATTGCTTTCAATTGAGATAGCTTTTTCGTATGTATCTTCTTTGAGAAGCGCGATTGACGATGACCATCTTTTAAAATTCCTTCTTAAATCTTCCACCTAAGAAGCTAAAAAGCTGTTTTTCAAAATTCAGGTCCAACAATCTTAACGTTACTAGGAACTGAATTACATAAATAAATTTCCCCAAACATACGAAACCTCGACCTTCCAACTATATTTCTAAAAGCGTACCGAAAGAATCGTGACCCTCAAACCGCGAACCATACGATCACCAAGCCCACTGCAGGTTCTCCGAAGCATATTTCACGCGCGAGCAGACGAATAACAGTAACGTTTAATTCCCGTTGTTCAAATTCCAAAGGCAATTACGCCGATCGTCGTGTATACGTATACTGTATACGCAGGAGCGCGGGGCAACTCGAGTCACGCGAACGTGCGGCGCTAGCTGTATCCGGCGTTGTTTAGAGACAAAAGAGGATTGAGATAGCAAATTCGATCCTACCAGAACGCGTTAATCTTTCTCCGATAATCGTCGGTCCCGATCGATTTCTATCGATTCGACGTTAAATTCAATTTTTTTCTATATGTAAACCGAACTGCCATTCGATGGCAGTTAGAAATCTCGTGTGTCGGCGCCGCTATTAATAGACGGCCGTGTGGTTGGCAATGCGGACATTAATCGACGTGTCGTTATTCGTGCATACGCGCCGTGCCTGGCATGGAAAACAATATTTCACGCTGGCGACAATAGTTGTCGCCTGGTATGTCTTTCTCTCTTCTCTTTTCCCTTTCTCTCGTCTCTGTTTCTTCTATCCTTGTCGCTCTTGGTGTTACATCGTCGTGGCTTATCAGCGTCTTTCTCGCTTCCACCCTTCTTTCTCTCCGCCTCTGTCGTCGCAGTTTCTCCGTCTCGTTTCTTCCTACAGCGGTGGTCACGGGCCTCAGGCCCCTTTGCTTTCCAGCAGGCCCCTGAAACCTCCGCTCGGTATCTCATCGTCAGTCCCGCCATGCCAGAACGGACGGACCAAGTTATACGAGCCACGTGTGCTCCTCGTCCCGGCGTGTTGCGCACGTCCACGTGTACCACCGGCTAAATTGAAGTTGGCCCGTTCGAGCGGTCGCCCGAGCTCGTCTAATAAATGTCTTGCAATCTCGGATATCCGGCAGCCGGACGCGAGCAATTTATACGGGCCTGACCACGGGCCTCCCTTGGGGAAAAATTATTTCCATGTTTCGTTAACGATGCGATTGTGTTCGGAGATACGTTGCTTTCGCCGTGAGATGATTCTCGGGAGCTGTAGCGACGCATGAGCGTAGAAAAAGTCAATGGAATATTCGAATCAGGGAGAGACTCATATTATTGTGTCTTTGAATACCAACGATTGTTTTGGTTTACAAGGTCTACAGGCAAACGAACTCGGGACAGATTGTTATTGCCGTTTCTTGTAATCTTCAACAAGAGTTACGTAAGAAGATTGACTTTTTGTGGTAACATCTGTCGATATGAACGTACTTCCTAGGAGAGTATTGTTATCCTTTCTACGATCGGCATAATAACATCGAGCGAGCGACGATTATAACTGGCATACACTATCTCTTATACTTATACTGATTTTAATACAACTGACTATTAAGAATTCATTCAGTCGTTTTTTTATAAAACAAACCTACACGTTTAATTCACCTGAGAACGATGCCGGAGAGTTTGACTTTGGATTGAATTTGGTCAAGCGAATGGGAAATTTTCTGAGTTTGTTGTATTCAGCGAGTGGAAATTGATTATTTTTCCTGCGACAAGCAGTACGTCGATTGAATAATATCGTGTACGTTATTTAATTATCCGATATAATTGAATACTAATCTTCTATGACGCCATGTTGCTGTATCTTTTAAATCTTTCTTTATTACTTCTCATTAAATCCTCTTTTTTTATCAGCAGTGCATTTAATTGCTAGGAGTTTCACGATCGTTAAATCTCTGGTTTTTAAATCAAAGCAAGAAATTGCATTTAATTAATTGTTTCCTTATAATTCCTTTCTCTATGTGTAAAGGTATCTTCAATCGTATAGAATATTAAACGTATTTTAATAAATGTATGCGGAATAAGATTTCTTTTATCATTATTCTACTGTATTGGTCGCTTGATAATTACTCCTTATTTTCTTAGCATTTATTAGGTGTATTACATATTATTATAATGTAGTTTTTACACCACAGTAATTAGATGAATCAGGTACGTGTTACGTAATTCAAGGTGACTACAAAGATTAAAAAGACCTAAGGACGCCCGTTCCAGGATTTAAGATTAAGGTCGTCGAAAGTAATTAAAATTGTTTAATGCTACATCGACTTAATCACCGCGAGAAAGTTAAGCCTATCGAACCTCCAAAATATTTTGAGCATGTGTGAGGCACAGATTAAGGTTCTGTTTAAGTCACAAACTGAATACAAAATCTTCCAACGCAATACGCCGACGGCATTCAAATTCGACTCCATTATGACCAACTTTGGGTGCCAATCACCTAGGCGCGAAGGCATTTGTGAGAAGCATCGTTCATCAAAACGGCCGTGTCCTTTTTTTTGTTCTGCAAATTTAAATTACGATTAAAACAGGAACTTGTCGCAATACGCGTTTAATTTGCTTTTTGGTAGCCAAATATTTTACACGTGTTCCCTTTTGATACAAAGGTGAAGGAAGATACACGATACTATTATATATATAACGTGAAAAATTATTACCGTCATTTGTAAAGCTTTGTTTGTCCATGTATTTTAAGTAACGTAAATCGAATTCATACACGCGTATTTATGTTACCTCAATTTACTCGCTTTCTGTTTCATATTATAGAATTCGAATAGAATGGAAGGTCGTTATTTATGTAAGTACAAAAGTATCCATCATGTGCTTAGAATATTAATATTTGAGAGAATTTTTAAGAGAAGAAGCTACTGTTAAATTTCTTTCAAATAAATTTTTCCATACACATTTCTCTCCGTTGTATCTAAACCATCGGAATGAACAATTGAAATAAATCAATTTCTCTTACGAATTGAAAAATTTGCGTATCGTCGAAAGAATTCTAGCCCCTTTAATAAATTTTAATTTCCCATGATCCCATAAATTGATACATACATAATTAATGCTATACGTACGAAAGGAAATAAATCAATGAACCAGCAAGCATCGAAAGAGCAATCTAAAACAATCTAAGAGACAGTTGCAAACGAAATTGGTCCCTAAATCAAACTAATCAAGACATCAGAGACGCGAGACATATAGCTTGATCCGCATTTGGTTGGCGAACGACGTGTCCATGGTAGAAACCTAATCGAAGTCGATCCCATTTGTTTGTCGAAGACGGTCGAAGCTTTGGGCTTCGCTGCTTTTGTCTCCTAATCCTTAATCCGCAATCAGGGACCATTGTGCGCAGGCATCGGGAGCGCAGCGCACGGATGCGCGCCGAGGGTGTGCTCGCGTACATGCGCTAAGGAGGATTATCAGAGATTAAAATCATCAGAGAGAAGGAAAAAGATGCATCAGAGGGTAGTGGTCGCCAGGGGAGAGAAAAGAACAGCCGAACGATAGGGAGCCGGTACAGAGGGCTCTTTGAAACTACGTCGATTATTGAAACTGCAATTTCTTACAGGATGTGAGTAAATGGAAGTTGATTAGAATTAATTACAATCATAGATATATAGCTATTGTAAGGAACTTGGAAATAAAGAACTTGTTATTATATTCCCATTAATCAGTCGTAATATTCTATCGTTTTTTGTAAAAAGTATAGATTAAAGTATAGATTGGATGTAC